>NW_027361681.1:4937500-6137500 GCF_039654945.1 Dendrobates tinctorius
TCTAAGATGGTCCATCTTGTACCACTCCCTAAGTTGCCATCTTCCTCAGAGTTGGTGCCCTTGTTTTTGCAACAGGTGGTTCGCTTGCACGGGATTCCTGAGAACATTGTATCTGACAGAGGAGTTCAGTTTGTTTCTAGATTTTGGAGGACTTTCTGTTCCAAGCTGGGAATTCAGTTGTCCTTCTTCTCTGCGTTTCACCGTCAGACCAATGGGCAGACGGAGAGAACAAACCAGACTTTGGAGTCGTATTTGAGATGTTTTATTTCTGCTGATCAGGATGATTGGGTTTCATTTTTGCCCTTGGCCGAATTTGCTTTAAATAATAGAGCTAGTTCTGCCACTTTGATGTCACCTTTTTTTTGTAACTTTGGGTTTCATCCTCGATTCTCTTCAGGGCAGGTGGAGTCTTCTGCCTGCCCAGGTGTTGACACTGTGGTGGAGAGAATGCACCAGATCTGGGACCAAGTGGTGGATAAGTTGTCTCTCTCCCAGGAAAAGGCCCAGCGGTTTTCCAACCGGCATAGGACCATTGGTCCCCGGTTTAAGGTGGGTGATATGGTTTGGTTGTCATCAAAGAATATCTCTATGAAGGTGGCTTCTCCAAAGTTTAAACCTAGATTTATTGGACCTTACAAGATTTTGGAGATTCTTAATCCGGTCTCTTTTCGATTGGGTCTTCCTGTTACATTCAAGATCCATAACGTGTTTCATAAGTCTCTGTTAAAGAGGTTTGTTGAGCCAGTAGTTCCTGTGGTGGCACCTCCTGACCCTGTATTGGTTGAAGGTAACGTGGAATATGAGGTTGAGAAGATACTGGATTCTCGTCTGGCGAGACGGAGACTCCAGTATTTGGTTAAATGGAAGGGTTATGGTCAGGAGGATAATTCTTGGGTCCCTGCATCCGATATTCATGCCAAAAGATTGGTTTGTGCTTTTCATCGGGCCCATCCTGATCGCCCTGGTGGCGTGGATGAGGGTTCGGTGACCCCTCCTCAAGGGGGAGGTACTGTTGTGAGTTCATTCTCCCATTCACCTTTGATGTCTGATGAACTCCCTCTGCTGGTGAAGAGAGGTAGTGAAATTGATTGGGATGGGAAAAACCTGTCATTTGAACAGGCGGAGTGTGATTGGACATCTGGAATTTCTGAGTGGATATAAGGCAGTCGACACCCTGCAGGGCTGCTGGTGATCCTTTCTGCTCTGAGCTCTTGCTTCCAGTTTAGTTCCTGTCTACTAAAAGCTAAGTTTTGCCCTGCTATTATTCCATGAGATTTTGTCTTGTTTCCTTAGTGTTTGTATTCAGCCAGTCCTCCTCCTCCTCTTCTGAACTATTGGCAGCGGCACCCTCTTCCCCCACTGGATGCCAATCTGGGTCAACAACTGGGTCATCCATCACCTCCTCTTCAATTTCATGTGCACCTTCGTCTGTGTCACCGTGTAAGGTGGTATAGTATGCGGGAAGGGGCACCAGAGTTTCATCAGGGGCAGATTCTGGCTCAGTACACTGCGAGGACAATGTAGTGTTCTGAGTGAATGTACCAGCAGAAAAATCTAGCAGTGGCTGTGCATCAGTGCACTCCATGTCAGATTCATCTTGGACTGGGCAATTCACAGTTTGACTTGATAACCCAGGCATGGTATGTGAAAAGAGCTCCATGGAGTAATCTGTAGTGTGGGCTGCCACATCCTTCACTTTTGGTAGGGGTGAAGGACACAAGGAAAGGTGTTGTTCCTGACCAGGAGCCTCCACTGACGACTCAGTGCTTTTATTTTTTGACACTTCAGAATAGGAGGCGATAGAGCTGGAGGCTGTGTCAGCTGTTATGAATGAGTCACCGAGGAGGAAAAACAAAAACAAGCTTAGGCCTGTTTCACACTTCCGTTTTTTCAAATCCGTCAAAATCCGTTGGTTTCCGTAAAAAAACAGATCCGCCATTTTTTTTCAGGATCCGTTTTTTTGTCCCATAGACTTCCATTAGCGGTTACCGCGGATCCGTCAAAAAAACGGATCCGTTTTTAAAAAAACAGATCCGTTTGCATCAGTTTCCGTCAAAAAAACGGAAACGGATCCGTTTGGCGGACACAAAAACGGAAGTGTGAAACAGGCCTAAGCCACAGAAAACCAGAGAGGTTGGTAACTAAGCGGATTGCAGACCCCTGATCCTATCCACACAACTAGCAGTAGCCGTGGAGCATACCTACGATGATCCTAGACGCCTCGTCACAGCCGGAGAACTAAATAAACCTAAAGCAAGAAAAGGGGAAATCTAAACTGCCCCTGAGCAGACCCCAAAGCAATAGACAGCCCCCAAACATGTACTGTCGGTGAGACAAGATGAAAACACAAACACAGATAGAAAAATAGGCTGAGCAAACGATGGGGCCCACACTAACTAAAAAGGACAGGAAAGAAAAGATGCTGTCTGCAATCACACACAAAACCCTGCCAAAAAATGTCCAACACTTTCTGATAACAAAAACCCTGAAGTCAGTAGACTTCAATTCCCTATATCAGCACTCTGGTATATTCTGAAGACAGAGCAAAAAGAGACCAATCTGATCAGGGACAAAAAGCAAACTGGCATAAACAGAGACATAAAAATGGAAATTCAGCACAGCCCCAGCAGGGGCTGGCTGACCACAAAAACTGAGTAAACAAGACCAAATCTCATGTGAAAAAATAGCAGAGCACACCTAGCTTGAGAAGGCAGGAACAGAACTGGAAACCAGAACCTCAGGGCAGGAAAAAATCACCAGCACAAAATTAGGGAGTCGGCTGTCTTAAATCCAGTCAGAGACTCCTGATGTCCACTCACAGTCCTCCTCTTCAGGTGGCAGGTCTCTGCCATTTAGATCAGCTTCATTACCTATTGTTACCACTAGAGGGAGCCCGGATGGAGAACTCACGACTCCTCTGTCAACACATCCAGCTCCACCACCCTCACCAGAAGCCAGAGGTAAACCAGAAAATGAGTTCACAATAGTCAGCAATGTAAGCCAAATCTTGTTCCTGAAGCTCCAGCTTTAAAAGCTTACGTACTCCCAGAAAAGGGAGCCTTCGAGGCCTTGTGGAGCCAGACGATGACGCAGGCTCAACACCTCCTGCCTTAGGTGCTATTGTGCTTTTGCCACTACCAGCAGATGCACCACCACCACCATCAGTACCAGCTGACAACCCCAGCCCACTTCCATGGCCTCTTCCACCATACTTCATTTTTGGGAAAATGCACCCAAAATAACACCAGCTCTATGGTACTGTAAAACAAGGTTCAAGGTGTATATAGTATTGGGGAGAATTTGAATCTCCGTAGAGAATTTAGGAGGCTGAACTATTATCTCAGGCCCAGTATAGATTACACCTCAATTTAACAGGCTGAAATTGGCTGGTGTATGGCAAAGTACAAGGTGTGTATACAGTATTGGGGAGAATTGGAAGCTCCCTAGAGATTTTAGGAGGCTGAACTATTATCTCAGGCCCACTATAGATTACACCTAAATTTAACAGGCTGAAATTGGCTGGTGTATGACAAAGTACAAGGTGTATATAGTATTGGGGAGAATTGGAAGCTCCCAAGAGATTTTAGGAGGCTGAACTATTATCTCAGGCCCACTATAGATTACACCTCAATGTAACAGGCTGAAATTGGCTGGTGTATGACAAAGTACAAGGTGTGTATATAGTATTGGGGAGAATTGGAAGCTCCCTAGAGATTTTAGGAGGCTGAACTATTATCTCAGGCCCACTATAGATTACACCTCAATGTAACAGGCTGAAATTGGCTGGTGTATGAGAAAGTACAAGGTGTATATAGTATTGGGGAGAATTGGAAGCTCCCAAGAGATTTTAGGAGGCTGAACTATTATCTCAGGCCCACTATAGATTACACCTCAATGTAACAGGCTGAAATTGGCTGGTGTATGAGAAAGTACAAGGTGTGTATATAGTATTGGGGAGAATTTGAATCTCCCTAGGAGGCTGACAATGATGCTCTCAGTCCAAGTATGGCAGCAGGCAGCCTAATAAGCAGGACTGCTGCACACAAAAGGGTGGAAAAATGAACGTTTGGTAACTGTGCAGAAAAGAGGAAGAAAAGTATTTTTGCTTTTAAAAAAGCAGTTTGCACAGCAGTGTGCAAACAGCAATGGGGTATGTGCACACGTAGTGAAATGTGCAGCGTTTCTGCAGTGGTTTTGGCTCTGCAGATTCTGCTGCGGTGTACAGTACCTTTATTTTCAATGGAAAAAAAAACGCAGTGCACATGCTATGGATTTTTCCGCGCGGTTTACAATCCGCAGCATGTCAATTGGTGCAGAAATGCTGCAGTTTTACACCTCACTTTAGTCCTGCGGATTTACCTGCGGTTTTCTCTCCAAAATCCGCACACCCAAAAAACTACGTGTGCACATAGCTGAACGCTCTCCCTACAGAATCAGCAGCTGCAACCTCTCCCTATGCTAAGATCGGCAGAAGTAAGATGGCGGTCGGCGTGCACGCCCTTTTATACCCCCCCTGTGACGCCACACAAAGCAAGCCAATCACTTGCATGCCCTTCTCAAAGATGGTGGTGACCGCTGCCCATGTCATCGCGTTGCCCACAGTGTGCGTCCTCCATCATTGGCTGAAAAAGGGCGCTGGAAGCATCATTTGAAACGTGACTTTGGCGCTCTGGTCGCCGACCTCACGCTATGGTCGGGTTTCGTTTCATGAAACCGGACTTTAGCGAAAGTCAGCGACTTATGAATTTGACCGACCCGTTTCGCTCACCTCTAGTTAGAACAGTAAAGGCTGCTGCTGATTGGCGGCAGCGGTCACGACACAACAATGTGACGCCACTCGCCGGGAGTAATGGCACCAATATTGCCAGCGCCGCTGCAGGGTGCCATGAAGGGACTAAGGGGTGGTGGGCGAGTAGTGGACCCCTTTAATACAGAATGACCCTGTTATACAGAGGCCTGCGGCGATCAGTATATCACACACAGTGTGAGGCCTCCACATCGCACACTGTGACTGCAGCAGCCGGCCGCCGCTGCTCCTGCCCTGGGGCTGCAGTTCCCCGTTTCCTCACTGGGTGACGAGCCGCCGCTGCAGTAAAGCATGTCATTTCCTGCAAGAAGCAAGGAAAAGCCAGAGCAGACACTGTCACTTTAAGAGAGAAAGGCTGGAAAGGAGGAGGCGTCTTCTCGGCCACAGTCTGCCCAGCTCCGAAGGAGGCGCCGGGGAATCTTCCTGGAAGGAGCTGGGACGCGACTGTCACTGGAGGACACAAGGTGCTCACCTGCTGCGGGAAGGCGGAGGGCACGGTGCCATGTTCCAGGAGCCCCCTGTGTCCTCCATCCCCGCGCCTGCTGCCTGATACACAAAGACCCCCAGAGACACCGCAGCATCCTCCTCCCTGGCCCCCGCTCAGTGTGTCCAGCGCCCAGGAACCAGGTGTGTACGGCCAGCACTGCCATCCATCCACTACTGTACCCATCATCATCACTGCTATGTATACAGTCACTGCCATCCATCCACTACTGTACCCATCATCATCACTGCTATGTATACAGTCACTGCCATCCATCCACTACTGTACCCATCATCATCACTGCTATGTATACAGTCACTGCCATCCATCCACTACTGTACCCATCATCATCACTGCTATGTATACAGGCACTGCCATCCATCCACTACTGTACCCATCATCATCACTGCTATGTATACAGGCACTGCCATCCATCCACTACTGTACCCATCATCATCACTGCTATGTATACAGGCACTGCCATCCATCCACTACTGTACCCCTCATCATCACTGCTATGTATACAGGCACTGCCATCCATCCACTACTGTACCCATCATCATCACTGCTATGTATACAGGCACTGCCATCCATCCACTACTGTACCCATCATCATCACTGCTATGTATACAGGCACTGCCATCCATCCACTACTGTACCCATCATCATCACTGCTATGTATACAGGCACTGCCATCCATCCACTACTGTACCCATCATCATCACTGCTATGTATACAGTCACTGCCATCCATCCACTACTGTACCCATCATCATCACTGCTATGTATACAGGCACTGCCATCCATCCACTACTGTACCCATCATCATCACTGCTATGTATACAGGCACTGCCATCCATCCACTACTGTACCCATCATCATCACTGCTATGTATACAGGCACTGCCATCCATCCACTACTGTACCCCTCATCATCACTGCTATGTATACAGGCACTGCCATCCATCCACTACTGTACCCATCATCATCACTGCTATGTATACAGGCACTGCCATCCATCCACTACTGTACCCATCATCATCACTGCTGTGTATACAGTCACTGCCATCCATCCACTACTGTACCCATCACCATCACTGCTGTGTATACAGTCACTGCCATCCATCCACTACTGTACCCATCATCATCACTGCTATGTATACAGTCACTGCCATCCATCCACTACTGTACCCATCATCATCACTGCTATGTATACAGGCACTGCCATCCATCCACTACTGTACCCATCATCATCACTGCTATGTATACAGGCACTGCCATCCATCCACTACTGTACCCATCATCATCACTGCTGTGTATACAGGCACTGCCATCCATCCACTACTGTACCCATCATCATCACTGCTATGTATACAGGCACTGCCATCCATCCACTACTGTACCCATCATCATCACTGCTATGTATACAGGCACTGCCATCCATCCACTACTGTACCCCTCATCATCACTGCTATGTATACAGTCACTGCCATCCATCCACTACTGTACCCATCATCATCACTGCTATGTATACAGTCACTGCCATCCATCCACTACTGTACCCATCATCATCACTGCTGTGTATACAGGCACTGCCATCCATCCACTACTGTACCCATCATCATCACTGCTATGTATACAGGCACTGCCATCCATCCACTACTGTACCCATCATCATCATCACTGCTATGTATACAGGCACTGCCATCCATCCACTACTGTACCCCTCATCATCACTGCTATGTATACAGGCACTGCCATCCATCCACTACTGTACCCATCATCATCACTGCTATGTATACAGGCACTGCCATCCATCCACTACTGTACCCCTCATCATCACTGCTATGTATACAGGCACTGCCATCCATCCACTACTGTACCCATCATCATCACTGCTATGTATACAGGCACTGCCATCCATCCACTACTGTACCCATCATCATCACTGCTGTGTATACAGGCACTGCCATCCATCCACTACTGTACCCATCATCATCACTGCTATGTATACAGGCACTGCCATCCATCCACTACTGTACCCATCATCATCACTGCTATGTATACAGGCACTGCCATCCATCCACTACTGTACCCCTCATCATCACTGCTATGTATACAGGCACTGCCATCCATCCACTACTGTACCCATCATCATCACTGCTATGTATACAGGCACTGCCATCCATCCACTACTGTACCCATCATCATCACTGCTATGTATACAGGCACTGCCATCCATCCACTACTGTACCCATCATCATCACTGCTGTGTATACAGGCACTGCCATCCATCCACTACTGTACCCATCATCATCACTGCTATGTATACAGGCACTGCCATCCATCCACTACTGTACCCATCATCATCACTGCTATGTATACAGGCACTGCCATCCATCCACTACTGTACCCCTCATCATCACTGCTATGTATACAGTCACTGCCATCCATCCACTACTGTACCCATCATCATCACTGCTATGTATACAGTCACTGCCATCCATCCACTACTGTACCCATCATCATCACTGCTGTGTATACAGGCACTGCCATCCATCCACTACTGTACCCATCATCATCACTGCTATGTATACAGGCACTGCCATCCATCCACTACTGTACCCATCATCATCATCACTGCTATGTATACAGGCACTGCCATCCATCCACTACTGTACCCCTCATCATCACTGCTATGTATACAGGCACTGCCATCCATCCACTACTGTACCCATCATCATCACTGCTATGTATACAGGCACTGCCATCCATCCACTACTGTACCCCTCATCATCACTGCTATGTATACAGGCACTGCCATCCATCCACTACTGTACCCATCATCATCACTGCTATGTATACAGGCACTGCCATCCATCCACTACTGTACCCATCATCATCACTGCTGTGTATACAGGCACTGCCATCCATCCACTACTGTACCCATCATCATCACTGCTATGTATACAGGCACTGCCATCCATCCACTACTGTACCCATCATCATCACTGCTATGTATACAGGCACTGCCATCCATCCACTACTGTACCCCTCATCATCACTGCTATGTATACAGGCACTGCCATCCATCCACTACTGTACCCATCATCATCACTGCTATGTATACAGTCACTGCCATCCATCCACTACTGTACCCATCATCATCACTGCTGTGTATACAGGCACTGCCATCCATCCACTACTGTACCCATCATCATCACTGCTATGTATACAGGCACTGCCATCCATCCACTACTGTACCCATCATCATCACTGCTGTGTATACAGTCACTGCCATCCATCCACTACTGTACCCCTCATCATCACTGCTGTGTATACAGTCACTGCCATCCATCCACTACTGTACCCATCATCATCACTGCTGTGTATACAGTCACTGCCATCCATCCACTACTGTACCCATCATCATCACTGCTATGTATACAGGCACTGCCATCCATCCACTACTGTACCCATCATCATCACTGCTGTGTATACAGGCACTGCCATCCATCCACTACTCTACCCATCATCATCACTGCTGTGTATACAGGCACTGCCATCCATCCACTACTGTACCCATCATCATCACTGCTATGTATACAGGCACTGCCATCCATCCACTACTGTACCCCTCATCATCACTATGTATACAGTCACTGCCATCCATCCACTACTGTACCCATCATCATCACTGCTGTGTATACAGTCACTGCCATCCATCCACTACTGTACCCATCATCATCACTGCTATGTATACAGGCACTGCCATCCATCCACTACTGTACCCATCATCATCACTGCTGTGTATACAGTCACTGCCATCCATCCACTACTGTACCCATCATCATCACTGCTATGTATACAGGCACTGCCATCCATCCACTACTGTACCCATCATCATCACTGCTATGTATACAGGCACTGCCATCCATCCACTACTGTACCCATCATCATCACTGCTATGTATACAGGCACTGCCATCCATCCACTACTGTACCCATCATCATCACTGCTGTGTATACAGTCACTGCCATCCATCCACTACTGTACCCATCATCATCACTGCTATGTATACAGGCACTGCCATCCATCCACTACTGTACCCATCATCATCACTGCTATGTATACAGGCACTGCCATCCATCCACTACTGTACCCATCATCATCACTGCTATGTATACAGTCACTGCCATCCTTCCACTACTGTACCCCTCATCATCACTGCTATGTATACAGGCACTGCCATCCATCCACTACTGTACCCATCATCATCACTGCTATGTATACAGTCACTGCCATCCTTCCACTACTGTACCCCTCATCATCACTGCTGTGTATACAGTCACTGCCATCCTTCCACTACTGTACCCATCATCATCACTGCTATGTATACAGGCACTGCCATCCATCCACTACTGTACCCATCATCATCACTGCTATGTATACAGGCACTGCCATCCATCCACTACTGTACCCATCACCATCACTGCTGTGTATACAGTCACTGCCATCCATCCACTACTGTACCCATCATCATCACTGCTATGTATACAGTCACTGCCATCCATCCACTACTGTACCCATCATCATCACTGCTATGTATACAGGCACTGCCATCCATCCACTACTCTACCCATCATCATCACTGCTATGTATACAGGCACTGCCATCCATCCACTACTGTACCCATCATCATCACTGCTATGTATACAGGCACTGCCATCCATCCACTACTGTACCCATCACCATCACTGCTGTGTATACAGTCACTGCCATCCATCCACTACTGTACCCATCATCATCACTGCTATGTATACAGGCACTGCCATCCATCCACTACTGTACCCATCACCATCACTGCTGTGTATACAGTCACTGCCATCCATCCACTACTGTACCCATCATCATCACTGCTGTGTATACAGTCACTGCCATCCATCCACTACTGTACCCATCATCATCACTGCTGTGTATACAGTCACTGCCATCCATCCACTACTGTACCCATCATCATCACTGCTGTGTATACAGTCACTGCCATCCATCCACTACTGTACCCATCATCATCACTGCTATGTATACAGGCACTGCCATCCATCCACTACTGTACCCATCACCATCACTGCTGTGTATACAGTCACTGCCATCCATCCACTACTGTACCCATCATCATCACTGCTATGTATACAGGCACTGCCATCCATCCACTACTGTACCCATCACCATCACTGCTGTGTATACAGGCACTGCCATCCATCCACTACTCTACCCATCATCATCACTGCTATGTATACAGTCACTGCCATCCATCCACTACTGTACCCATCACCATCACTGCTGTGTATACAGGCACTGCCATCCATCCACTACTCTACCCATCATCATCACTGCTATGTATACAGTCACTGCCATCCATCCACTACTGTACCCATCATCATCACTGCTGTGTATACAGTCACTGCCATCCATCCACTACTGTACCCATCATCATCACTGCTGTGTATACAGTCACTGCCATCCATCCACTACTGTACCCATCATCATCACTGCTATGTATACAGGCACTGCCATCCATCCACTACTGTACCCATCACCATCACTGCTGTGTATACAGTCACTGCCATCCATCCACTACTGTACCCATCATCATCACTGCTATGTATACAGGCACTGCCATCCATCCACTACTGTACCCATCACCATCACTGCTGTGTATACAGGCACTGCCATCCATCCACTACTGTACCCATCATCATCACTGCTATGTATACAGTCACTGCCATCCATCCACTACTGTACCCATCATCATCACTGCTATGTATACAGGCACTGCCATCCATCCACTACTGTACCCATCACCATCACTGCTGTGTATACAGTCACTGCCATCCATCCACTACTGTACCCATCATCATCACTGCTATGTATACAGGCACTGCCATCCATCCACTACTGTACCCATCACCATCACTGCTGTGTATACAGTCACTGCCATCCATCCACTACTGTACCCATCATCATCACTGCTATGTATACAGGCACTGCCATCCATCCACTACTGTACCCATCACCATCACTGCTGTGTATACAGGCACTGCCATCCATCCACTACTGTACCCATCATCATCACTGCTGTGTATACAGTCACTGCCATCCATCCACTACTCTACCCATCATCATCACTGCTATGTATACAGTCACTGCCATCCATCCACTACTGTACCCATCACCATCACTGCTGTGTATACAGGCACTGCCATCCATCCACTACTCTACCCATCATCATCACTGCTATGTATACAGTCACTGCCATCCATCCACTACTGTACCCATCACCATCACTGCTGTGTATACAGTCACTGCCATCCATCCACTACTGTACCCCTCATCATCACTGCTGTGTATACAGTCACTGCCATCCATCCACTACTGTACCCATCATCATCACTGCTATGTATACAGTCACTGCCATCCTTCCACTACTGTACCCATCATCATCACTGCTATGTATACAGGCACTGCCATCCATCCACTACTGTACCCATCACCATCACTGCTATGTATACAGTCACTGCCATCCATCCACTACTGTACCCATCACCATCACTGCTGTGTATACAGTCACTGCCATCCATCCACTACTGTACCCATCATCATCACTGCTATGTATACAGGCACTGCCATCCATCCACTACTGTACCCATCACCATCACTGCTATGTATACAGTCACTGCCATCCATCCACTACTGTACCCATCATCATCACTGCTATGTATACAGGCACTGCCATCCATCCACTACTGTACCCATCACCATCACTGCTATGTATACAGGCACTGCCATCCATCCACTACTCTACCCATCATCATCACTGCTATGTATACAGGCACTGCCATCCATCCACTACTGTACCCATCACCATCACTGCTGTGTATACAGTCACTGCCATCCATCCACTACTGTACCCATCATCATCACTGCTATGTATACAGGCACTGCCATCCATCCACTACTGTACCCATCACCATCACTGCTGTGTATACAGGCACTGCCATCCATCCACTACTGTACCCATCATCATCACTGCTGTGTATACAGTCACTGCCATCCATCCACTACTCTACCCATCATCATCACTGCTATGTATACAGGCACTGCCATCCATCCACTACTGTACCCATCATCATCACTGCTGTGTATACAGTCACTGCCATCCATCCACTACTGTACCCATCATCATCACTGCTGTGTATACAGTCACTGCCATCCATCCACTACTGTACCCATCATCATCACTGCTGTGTATACAGTCACTGCCATCCATCCACTACTGTACCCATCATCATCACTGCTGTGTATACAGTCACTGCCATCCATCCACTACTCTACCCATCATCATCACTGCTATGTATACAGGCACTGCCATCCATCCACTACTGTACCCATCACCATCACTGCTATGTATACAGGCACTGCCATCCATCCACTACTCTACCCATCATCATCACTGCTATGTATACAGGCACTGCCATCCATCCACTACTGTACCCATCACCATCACTGCTGTGTATACAGTCACTGCCATCCATCCACTACTGTACCCATCATCATCACTGCTATGTATACAGGCACTGCCATCCATCCACTACTGTACCCATCACCATCACTGCTGTGTATACAGGCACTGCCATCCATCCACTACTGTACCCATCATCATCACTGCTGTGTATACAGTCACTGCCATCCATCCACTACTCTACCCATCATCATCACTGCTATGTATACAGGCACTGCCATCCATCCACTACTGTACCCATCATCATCACTGCTGTGTATACAGTCACTGCCATCCATCCACTACTGTACCCATCATCATCACTGCTGTGTATACAGTCACTGCCATCCATCCACTACTGTACCCATCATCATCACTGCTGTGTATACAGTCACTGCCATCCATCCACTACTGTACCCATCATCATCACTGCTGTGTATACAGTCACTGCCATCCATCCACTACTGTACCCATCATCATCACTGCTGTGTATACAGTCACTGCCATCCATCCACTACTCTACCCATCATCATCACTGCTATGTATACAGTCACTGCCATCCATCCACTACTCTACCTATTATCATCCTTACTGCTGTATATGTAGTCACTGCCAACTATCCATCTATCCACTACTCTACCCATCATCCTTATCATTACTGCTGTGTATACAGTCACTGCCATTCATCCACTACTCTACCTATCATCCTCAGCATCACTGTTATGTATACAGTCACTGCCATTCATCCACTACTCTACCTATCATCCTCAGCATCACTGTTATGTATACAGTCACTGCCATTCATCCACTACTCTACCTATCATCCTCAGCATCACTGCTACAGTATGTATACAGTCACTGCCATACATTCACTACTCTACCCATCATCCTGTTCTTCTGTATCAGGGCTGCTGGTCATGTGTACATAGATATGTGTAATGTTCTGCCTGCTGTAGAGATCCTGGGTCTCATGCCGTGATTACTCTCCTCATCATCCCCGTTATCACCCCTGCTGGGCACACAGGTGATCTGTGTATACACATCTGACTACTTTCTCCTGCAATGTGTACAGTGGAGTGTGACGTCTATGTTTATATGAGATCTGTCCAGGCGACGTGCCCGCCATCTGCAGAACAGTGCCATAGAGCCCAGAGGGTGACAAGACTGGCATTGGGGTATGAAATCCTAGTCTGGTGCATGTTTGTGACCAGCAGTGGCAACCTTTGAATGACAGATGTCAGTGTGTGTCTTATGGGGGGAGGTTTTTATGTCTTGGAACGGAGGCTGAGTTTGCACCTTCCTAGCGGATAAAATGATCCATCCTGTTCTCATCCAGAAAGGTTGGACAAGTGGAATCCGTACAGTTTACCTTTTCTGATGCAAGCGTGCGATTATTTTCTGGTCTTGGATCCGTATATAATGCGTTTTTAACATAATCTCTTACATACTATAATACTCTAATTTTAAAAGCTAGTTTACAATTATAACAAAGCAATCTTATATAAAGCGATATTTATCCTGCAGATGTATAATTTCATATCTCCCCTACAGATTATGAAATTGCACCTGTTAGTGCCTTTCATGTGGAGTTTATTGTACAGCATTTTATGCTTGTTTAACCAAATTAATTAATTTAAAAAATTGGCGTGGGGTCCTCCATATTTCATGAAACCAGCAAAGGTAAAGCAGACAGCTGCTGGGTTCTACTATCAGGCATGGATATTTGGCCTTTCCCATCCTATAAATACCAGCCCGCAGCCGCCCCAGAAGTGGAGCATCATATGAGATGCTCATAATTTGGTGCTTGGCTTCGTTCTTCCCAATTGTCCTAGTGCATTGGCAATCGGGGTAATGGTGCTTGGGATTGATGGCAGCTGTGGATTGTCCAAAGACACAGTTGACATCAAGCCCTGGTGTTAGTAATGGAGAGGTGTCTTTTAGACAGACCCAGTACTAAAAGGTGAAACATATACACAAAAATAGTTTATTTAAAAAAAAAAGACAAAACGCTCCCAGACTTTTTCCTTGGCTCACCAATTTATTTAAAAGAAAAAATCAAAACTCTATGCAGGTTCGACATAGTCCAACATTATCATGACGTTCCCGTATTCCGTCCTCCAGAGTCTATGGGGTCTCTTTCATGGTCCCCATAGGCTTTTAGTACGGTAGCAGCCACTCCCGCCTCACGCTGCGCTCCGTGAGACCCGGTGTCTGTGAAGAGCAGTAACGTTACTGACATCATCGCTTTTCACAGTCTCCAGGTCTCGCAGTATTTTTTTAATTTATTAAGAAAATACACCTACACCTGGGGCGTACAGCAATACATATAACGGAGTCATACACCTACGGTATGTAGTCCTGGGGGCGTACAGCAATAATACTATACATACTGTATGTGTTACGGGTTATGACGAGGTATTAATAGCAGTCATATATGATATCACTAGATCTACACGTGTATGGGCGATGAGGTATTGATGCATGGTTGGTCTTGAATATTTCTAGAAGACGACAAATCCTGTTGCTATGGAAACAAGCAATAAATTTGACAAGTGCCTATGCTAAGTTTTAGCAGAAATGATTAGATCGTTTTGAAATTGTAATTAAGAAGAGTCACCCCTCACAGGGGAAGGTGGGGGTCTTTTTTCCTCACAGATGATGCGCAGCTCACCAGCCTCGTAATGTCCTGCAAAAATGCAATCAATTCGACTATGACGTTGCCAATCATCCTGATGGCCCCAACTGATTATTATCTCTTTCTGACACTTAACAGTCTGACAGGATGCGACTTTACCGTAGACGGTATCTGACTCTGGTTGGCAGAACAGGGTAACATTTTTTTCTAAAGGATTAGAATTAGTTGTTGGTGGACGCATTGCATGTTGAGGGCCATTGTGTTGAATACAATTGTATGGCGCTTCTTCTAGGCTCGCTATAAATGAATACCCCTCGTATATAGATGCTGAGGCTCTAGCCCCATGTAACCTAGAAGAGGCGCTATACTATTCACATGCGGATGTTTGGCAGGAAGGAGAAGAAGGGGATAATCTCCGGAAAGGCAGCCGTATCAGTGTCGTGCTGTCCTCCCGGCGTTGTGTGCGGCACCTGTGCACGGGGAATGGAGTGAGATTACCACACATCCTGGGGTGTGCTTATTTATACAAAGGCTTCCTGGCCAGGGAGCGCTGTCAGAGGACGGCATGCAAATATTAACACTAGGTCAGTCTAGTCATATTACACTGGAGGTAAGGAAAGGGTGCCTGTCGCGTTATAATTTCCCAAAAAGGGAGACATGTGAGACATCGCAGTGTCCTCCTCTATGGGGAATTTCTTGGAAGGTAGATGTATGACACGTCTGACGGAAGAGCGGTCGTTGTTGCCTGTAGCAACCAGCGCAGCACAATACAACATGAAAGCTGTGCTGTGGTTGGTTGCTACGGACAACAAATACAAGCCGGGCCTAGGTGGCTACTTGGGCCGTGACACAGGTTGTGCATCCAAAGACAGGCGCGTTGCAGAGTAACGCAGGTGAGTGCGGTCACCTTGTGACCTTTAGGGGACAGCGACAAGGAAGTCACAATAAATCCAAACTACTTCTGCCATTTTACAGTGTGACCCCATTCACTTACGTTCTGCTGGACGTAGAGGTGACACACAGACATGTTGGCCATCTAGCCCCAGCCCTGTCACTCTATGCAGCTTCATTAGTCTCCCAGTTGTGTTTGGGTTTTCCTTCTGTTTCAGTAGCCTCTGGGTGGTATACCTGCCAGGGCCATAGTTAGGGATCAGTAACCCCAGGGTGCCACTCAGTGCACTGGGCCTAGTGTAATAGATCCCACCCGCGGCTGGCATGTGTACGTATACACTGATGGGGGTGATGCGGAGCGGCCATATGGGGGGGGCACTAAGGTTGGCTTGGAAGAGCAATCTGTTTCTTCTCTTTTATATTGTTGTTATTTTAATTTAGTTCTTAGATGTAATAGTATCAAGAAACGTTATCAAACTTTTTGTTATTCTGTTTAGGAAAAGGAAATATTAGGGGCCATCTTAATACAGTGAGCAAATATATGAGAGGACTGTGCAAAGTCTGTATAATGATCGATTTACACCCAGACCTGCGACCATGACAAGAGGGCATCCTCTACATCTAGAGGAAAGAAGGTTTAATAGGGTAATCCCATCTCCATGGTCCTATCCCAATATGTAGTAGGTGTAATAATAACAATATTAGTAAATACCTACTATTAGAAATGTAGATTTTTTTTTCTGATGCGCTATGTCTCTTTCCTTCATGTGCAGGCATTGCAGGACCTTAGGTATCCATGGTTACGGCCACTGATATAGTGACAGTTAGTTAGCCTGTTGCTAGTGGTAGTAACCATGGATACTTAAGCTACTGCAAAGCCTGCAAATGAGGAAAGAGACATAGCAAATCAGAAGAACTATACTACATTTCTAATTGGAGGTATTTGATATTATTATTATTTTTATTACACCTACTACATATTGGGATAGAATCTTGGAGATGGGAATACCCATTTTAATCATAATCACAGATGCGGATTCTTTACTGTAAGAGCAGTGAGACTACGGAACTCTCTGCCGTATGATGTAATGAGTGATTCCCTACTATAATTTAAGAGGGGACTGGATGCCTTTCTTGTAAAGTATAATGTTATGGGCACTAGACTCTGTGATGGGACATTGATCTAGGGAACTAGTCTGATTGCCATATGTGAGGTCAGGAAGGAATTTCCTTCTAATATGGGGCTATTGGCATCTGCCTCATGGAGTTTTTGCCTTTCTCTGGATCAACATGTTAGCCTTTAGGTTGCACTTGGTGGTCTTGAGTCTTCCTTGAACCTTAAAAACTGAATATTTATATATAAAATTAAAGAGGTAGTACCAATATGCTAAGAATGGGGGTCCATGGTCAAACATGCGTAATCCATGTATGGAACTGATGGAGATAGCTGAGGGCTGTACTTGGTTCAACCCCTTTAAAGGGAATCTGTCACCCCTTTTTTGAGATATCATATAATGATATCATTCAATTGTGTGTCACATAAGGATTCTCTTAGTACTTTTGCTTCCCCCTGACCCCGCACCTTTCATGCATAAATACCTTGTTTATATCGGTTCAGATGTATGTAAACTGCCGCTGGGCGGGGCTTATTCACCTGCTCCCCCCCCCTCCCTGTCTTTCTCTACGCATTTCTTCTTGTGTAGAGCAAGACAGGGAGGGGGGAGCAGGTGAATAAGCCCCGCCCAGCGGACCAGACAGCGGCAGTTTACATACATCTGAACCGATATGAAAAACCTATTTATGCATGAAAGGTGCAGGGTCAGGGGGAAGCAAAAGTACTAAGAGAATCCTCATGTGACACACAATTGAATGATATCATTATATGATATCTCAAAAAAGGGGTGACAGATTCCCTTTAAATGAACAGCACCCACAGATTCTCATTGGCAGTGGAGTAGAAAAAAAGTGTAAATGATCAATTATCCTGTGACAAGTAGTTCTTTGGTTGCTTGCCTTCCTTGAAAGTAACAAACCCAACACTTACTTGATCTCCTTTGCTCCAATGACACATCTCCACCACTGCCCCAATCTGCAGCAGGATAAAGTGGGTGATGTCATGACTGCAGCAATCATCCTGACCGCTGCAGTCAACCACTGAGCTCAGTGGGCGGTGCCAAATGAACTCCATGATTGGCTGCACTGTTCTAGTGCACTGTAGTCATGATGTTACCGCTACAGCAAGGAAGACTGGAGCTGGGGAGTGCGAGTAACTACTGAGCTTGTTTTTTTTTTTTTTTTACATTGAGCACAAGCCTGCAAGTTTAGAAAATGAACGTAAAACCTCTTTATCGCCCTTCATTCTGCAACCATTATTTCAATGCTATCTCATCTCCTCCTATTTTGCTGGGGGCACATGGACATACTTGCTATCCATTCTTTGCAATGGCTTGTGTTATCGCGACCTGACTGAACCCAAAGGAGCAGCTCAATGGACTCTACTGACTTATAATGGAGTCTGCGGAGGTCCGGCCAAGTCTTCTGCAGCTTTGACCATTTGTGTAGTGATGTGTGCGCCCTATTTTTGCTCCAAATCAAACATAAATCTTGATGTAACCATAGACGGCTGCTAACATTTAAAGCGAGCGCTTTGTCCAAAGTAATACTTATCTAGTCAGCAAATGGTATACATACCTGGTACCTTCCACTGAAAATCTCCCCACCTTCCATATTCAAGCTCACTTTGCTAGTCAGCAAGATGGCTACCATAGTGTCAGATGACCCTAGCATATATAAGAAGTCTTGACACCCCTGATGGACCAGTTTATCTCATGTGAGTCTTTCCTGGGTCACTGGAGACTAGTGAGGGGTGTATTAGGGTATGACCTGTGGCTACTTTGCTGATCGGCAAACAGGGCCCCAGAATGGAGTAAGCAGCTCTCAGATGGGTGCCACTAGGTGTGCGTACTGTTCATTGGCTGTGTGTATCAGTTTTATACTTTGGGCTTGTAGGTCGCTTTAATGGATCTAGTTTTCGCTTCATTTCCAGTGCTTACTTGTGTAAGGGCCAATATTGTGAGCTGAATTGTAATTGCATATTGGATTTTAATGGCCATAAGTATAAATTGTGCAAAAAAATTGGACTTTGTGTGTCTTTGTTGGTACCTAACTTTTTCCAATATTTTTATCAAAATTAGTGCTAATGAGAAGTTGATATGTTGCCATTGCAGCAATGTGAATTTCAGCCTAAGGATAATGGCCACGGTGCCTGGATTTGTTTCTCTACTTTCCTCTGTTCAGTTTTGCTCTGTCTCCCATATTGTGAGGCCTTGTATCAGCGCAGTGTATTCCAGCATGGTGGCATCCCCGTTCTTACCTAATAAGAAGGACATATAGCTCAGACATTAAATTATGGCATCCTGTGGGAAGTCCAGTGTGAGGCAGAAATAAATCCCTGCATACCGGATTTTACCGGAATTTCCGAAGGAAACTTATACAAAAAAATATAGATTACACAATGTTTATGTAGCTGGTGCTCAGTCTGGACTGTCTATGAGACTGGGACATGTACCGTAACACGTGTTGTCTTCTTCTCAGGAGGAACAATGGGTCATACGCCCCTGGAATTCAGTGAGTGCTACCTGGACAGTCCCGTGTTCAGAGACAGTCTGAAGGGATATGAACAAGAGCTGGAGAGGACCAATAAATTCATCAAGGATGTCATAAAGGATGGAAATGCTCTTATTAATGCCATAAAAGGTAAGAAAAATAGTAGGACTAAATCTATATTCCTCAAAGGGCTTCTCCAGTCAAAACAGGTGTTCTCCTATCCATAGGATAGATGATAACTTGCTGATCGATGGGTGTTCCACTTCTGGGACCAGCAAATTGGCAGGTCAGGGAATTTTTCCCCGATGGAAAACTTTTATCCCAAATACAAAATGGTGCAGCTTATCTGACGCCCCACTGCCTTTCCATTCACCCATCCTCTGTGGGCTGCTGGGAAAAGCCGTACGCAGGTCTTTTTGGAGAAGTGATCAAGCATGTGCACTGCTGCTACGTTCTAACGGGGGTAGTTCTTGTCCCAGTGGTGAGACCCCAACCAATCAATAAGGTATCATCCGGTCTCAGCAAAAGCCCCCCCCATGTAGTTATGTGTGACGAGTAACACACTGTGGTCATCGGGTAGCAAGTAGTGCTCCAACTTTTATTGTCTTGTATTTCATAAACTCTTCCCAAAATAATATGTATGTGACCTTCAATAAAAAGACAAATGGAGTCTTGTGTCCCATTTGTGTAGATTAGGGTTGATCTCTTCAGTAATTCAGAAAGTAAGAGCTGGATATAGCTTGTGGTTACGCTCTCTTGGCCTGGAGATGCAGTTGTAGTCATTTTGGGCTTTTCCTCTAGTGAGGTTTGGTTACTAGCCTTTACCTAAATATGTGCATGAGGTGTATGGAGACAAAGAGAAGGTGTGTTATTATGTCAGGAAATAACCTGGTCCGGCCCTGTGTACCTGTCTCCACTGCTCGTTTTCATTTCAAAAAGCTCCATTGTCCTGAATAACATGATGCGTGTCTGTGTCCTGTCGTCACGCCTTTACAAGGAACGTGTCATCTGAGGTGTGTGATATATCATATATACAGGGTGATTCAGAATGAATGGGAGTTATAGTCACAAGTGGGAGAACATAACACAAAGTGATTTCCAGTGGTCACATGGCAGACAACTATGCGGTGGTAGTCCACTACTGACCAGACACGGGGTAGGATATCCTCGGATATGGGCTCTACTGTTCGGTGATGCATTGTCTCAGGTGGTTCAGATCCTATGACCGGGGAAGAAGGTACAGGAGTCCTTCATGTCGCGGGGTTATCACAACATTGGTGAATCGTTATTTTCAGAGTGACCAATCCATCGTTCCCATAAAGTCCTGCAAAAGTCACAGCATTTTGGTTTATGGTCTGGTTTTCGGTCCTGAAGGACATGTAATCTGGCTGAGAACACAGTTGCTTTCATACGACACGCCATACTGTGGTCTGTGCCACCTGTAGTCCTACACTCGTCAGTCTGGTAGACTGTCTAGGGCTATGCTTGTGCGCCACTCGAATCCTCTTGACGGTCTCTTCCGATACATTTGGGTGGCCCGGATATTTCCCATGACATGCACACCAAGTGGTTTTGAATTGCTTCACCCAATTCGAACAGAAGTTTATATGAGCATCATGTTTGCCAAAATGATTCAAAAAGTATGACTGTACTGTCACTACAAACACTCAGCCAACACTCGGAAAACTTTTTGTTGTTTCATTGTTGCCTATGTCACACCATGTAGGTACACTTTACATTTGGCTATTGAAAAATGAAATCTGTGCTGTGATCTGCTGCTAAGGGGTTCAGTGTCTGTTTTGCTTTGATTTTTCAGTATCCGGCCATTTACCACTAATTCCACTTTACTTTTTCTTTGTCCTTTATGAATCACCCTGCAAACTTTCTATTATAAACTTGGACGAAACAAGGAGCTGCCTCTTTATTATCAGATGTAAGGAGATTTGCAGGGTTTGTCCACTTTCTGGCCAAATTTTGAAAAAAAAAAAAAAAAAATTGTGTACAGACATAGGTAATGAATTCCACTATTGCTTACACTTGCACTGTATTTTTAGGCCGCTGCTGCTCTTAAAGTCGTCACTGCTTTCATAGCACTACATAAGGCAGTGGTGAACATGGGTACTCACGTGTGCCCTTCCCTGATCTGACCTCAAAGGCGGTGGTGACATGGGTAGTCACGTGAGCGCTTCCCAGCTCTGACCTCCAAGGCGGTGGTGACATGGGTACTCAGGTGAGTTCTTCCCTGCTCTGACCTCCAAGGCGGTGATGACATGGGTACTCACGTGAGCGCCTCCCAGCTGTCCTCCAAGGCAGTGGTGACATGGGTACTCATGCGAGTTCTTCCCTGCTATGACCTCCAAGGCGGTGCTTACATGGGTACTCATGTGAGCACCTCCCAGCTCTGTGCTCCTAGGTGGTTGTTACATGGGTGCTCATGTGAGCGCTTCCCGGCTCAGTCCTCCAAGGCAGTGGTGACATGGGTACTCACATGAGCGCTTCCCTGCTCTGACCTCCAAGGTGGTGTTTACATGGGTACTTGCGTGAGTGCTTCCCAGCTCTGTCCTTCTCTGTGCAGGCATTCAGCGCAGGCACTGATGCAGGAAGCAAATGTCCTGTATTTTATCATGTGCTCAATTCTTATAGCGCCTGCACAGAATAGGACAGAGCTGGGGAAGCAGTCACATGATTTCACACATGACAACCGCCATTTTGAGTGCTATGGACTTTATGGCAGACGTTTGGGGCTTACACTGCTAATCCGTGGACAGCAGGGACCTTTAAACCCTGCGCAGGAGAAAGCAGTGGGTTTATCAATAATTTCTTATGTCTGTACACAACAGTTCGGGGCTTCCTAGGAATGAAACCTGAAAGCTATCATCCCCCTTAACGATGACACTATTAGGCCACGTTCACACGTTCAGTATTTGGTCAGTTTTTTACGTCCGTATTTGTAAGCTAAATGTGTGACCATGGCCTTAAGGCCCCGTTACACACAACGATGTCCCAGAGATCCCACCAACGATCCGACATGACTGTGAGCTCGGAATACTCACTACTCGCCCGTGACTCCAGGGGATGTGGCAGTTCTGACAATATGCTCCTATTCATTGCAGCAGCTGTAAAGCACACATCTCCTCCTTCCTTCAGTAAAACAAGCCAGTATGTCTGACTTAGCAGCCGCAGGTGGAAAAAGTAACCTGCTATAACATACTGTATATAATAAAGCCAAATAAAGAACACATTCCCTTTTGGATTTTTCTTGCGGGTGCTGCTGGCTCTGTGGTTGGCCCGGTTCCTTTACATCAGGGGTCTTCTTGGTTGTGACTCCGACCCTGACATTTCTTTGACCCTTTATTGTTCCTTGTGCGGCTCTTTAGTGGAGTGTCTGGATTCAACATCAAAGATATGTAGAACATTTGATAGGTTTTACTAGTGACCCCAATATGTGTGTGTTAGATATTCCAATGTCTGGACATTGCTTGATAAGATGGTGCCACATGACCGCTGCAGACGATCAGCAGCACTGATCGGCTGCAGCCTTCACACTCTAACCCCTCGGGCCTCGGTCACCACAAACAATCTAATTTGTCGATAATAAAATATACATCTATAGTGGTATTCTGTAGTGTATGTCACCATAACCATTTGCACACGATATACTTCTCTAGATATAAACTATATTAGTACTAGCTTGGCCCGAACAAAATTTTCGTACATTGGTCGTCGGGGGCGCAGGCAATTTCAGAAAAAGCAAGCTGGTCAAAAGTAAATGTATTTCATGAGCTGATGAACACAGACAGGTGTTTATATATGTAGATTGGTAATACAATAAATTGGTAGAGGCCAAATGATGTTTCCGGTTGAGGTGCCACCTGCAGGTCATTGTGTCTTTCTGCAGGTTTATGAAAATGAATGTTTAAACTGTATTTAGTGATAAAATCGTGAATGTGGGGTTTGTTTGGCTGTTTTCTTGCTGAAGAGAGCACGTTTACCTTTCAGATGGTGTATCGTGTGTCTGGGGTGAAGTAATCAGAGAAAAAGCAGTGCATGTTTACAAATGTGTTGGTAGTGTGCTTTGGGGTACAGTGGTGCCACCTGCAGGTCATTTTTCCTTACTGCAGGTTTATGAAAATTAATGTTTAAACTGTATTTTGTGATCAAATTGTGGATGTGTGGTTTGTTTGGCTATTTTTTTGCAGAAGGGGGCAAGTTTACCTTTCAATTGGTGCATCATTTGTGTGTGTGGGTGCAGTATGAACGGGGATACAAAGGAATCACCGAAAAACAGTGTTTAGTAATAATAGAGTAGATGTCCAGCTATAACAACAATTACTTGCACGTTATGTGTTCACTCATGTAGTGAAACCCCCCAACTGCTACGCTCAGAAACCCCTCTAATCTTATTATTATTCCCTGCCTGCCATCTCTCTCTCTTAATTGTGCCCTTTGGAATTCTCGCTCAGTGTGTAACAAACTCGCCTTCATTCATGACTTTTTCCTTTCTAATTCTCTTAACCTTCTGGCTCTTACTGAAACCTGGATCCAGCAGTCAGACACTACCGCTGCTGCTGCTCTTTCATACGGGGAACTACACTTCTCTCATACCCCAAGATCAGACAATAGAGCAGGTGGAGGCGTTGGTCTGCTCCTATCACCAAAATGTACCTCTCAGGTTATCCCTCAACTACCCTCGCTTGTCTTCCCTTCTTTTGAGGTCCATGCCGTCAGACTCTACACCCCCTTCTCCATGCGAGTGGCGGTGGTATATCGTCCTCCCGTCCCCTCCCATCAGTTCCTGGATCATTTTGCCACTTGGCTTCCACATTTTCTCTCCTGTGACATCCCTACCCTCATCATGGGCGATTTCAACATCCCCATTGCTCTTCCCCTCTCACCATCTGCTACTCACCTTTTATCTCTAACCTCCTCGTTTGGCCTTTCGCAGCTTACTAATTCCCCAACGCATGAAGACGGAAACTCCCTCGACTTGGTCTTCTCTCGGCTTTGTGCAGTGGATGATTTTGCAAACTCCCCTCTCCCGCTCTCTGACCACAACCTTCTTTCATTCTCTATCAAGAACTGCCAGGCTGCTCAGGTCTCTCCCACTGTCCAGACTTATAGAAACATACAGGCCATTAACACCCAGAAACTTATGAAGAACTTGCAGTCTTCATTGGCCCCTATCTCCTCCCTCTCCTGTCCTGATTCTGCATTGAAGCATTACAATGAAACACTTCAAACTGCCCTGGATGAATCTGCACCTCCTATACATAGAACACCACAACATAGACGGCGACAACCTTGCCACACCCTGCAAACACGTTTCCTGCAGCGGTGCTCCAGGTACACCAAATGTCGGTGGAGAAAATCCAACCTACCCGAAGATTTCATCCATTATAAGTTTATGCTTTGAACATAAAACACTGCCCTTCCCCTCTCCAAACAAACCTATTTCAACACCCTCATTACTTCACTGTCCAATAACCCTAAACGTCTCTTTGACACATTTCATTCTCTACTCAACCGAAGAGTACAGGCTCCAACCACGGAGCTCCAAGCTGACAATCTGGCCAATTACTTCAAAGAAAAAATTGACCAGATCCGACTGGAAATTATCTCCCAATCACCTCATGCACTGTCCTCCCTCCCCCACTGCATCTAACGCACTCTCTGATTTTGAACCAGTCACAGAAGAAGACGTAAGCAGGCTCCTTGCATCTTCTCACCCAAGCACTTGCACCAGTGACCCATTTCCGTCACATCTACTCCAGACCCTTTCCTCTGCTGTCACCCCTCAACTAACTAAAATATTTAACCTCTCTCTCTCTTCTGGTATCTTTCCCTCCTCATTTAAGCATGCCATCATACATCCACTACTTAAAAAACCATCCCTCAACCAAAACTGTGCCGCTAACTATAGACCTGTTTCTAACCTTCCCTTCATCTCTAAACTCCTGGAACGCCTGGTCCACTCCCGTCTTATCCTCTATCTCTTCGATAACTCTCTTCTCGACCCTCTACAATCCGGTTTCCGCTCTTTACACTCTACTGAAACTGCCCTCACTAAAGTCTCTAATGATCTGCTAACAGCTAAATCAAATGGTCATTACTCCATGCTAAATCTCTTGGATCTCTCTGCAGCATTCGACACTGTGGATCAGCTCCTCCTCGCTATGCTCCGTTCCATTGGCCTCAAGGACACCGTTCTCTCTTGGTTCTCCTCCTATCTCTCTGACCGCTCCTTTACTGTATCTTTTGCTGGCTCCTCCTCCTCTCATTTTTCCCTTACTGTTGGGGTGCCTCAAGGATCAGTCCTAGGCCCCCTACTCTTCTTTGTACACTGCCTCTATTGGTCAAACAATCAGTAGATTTGGTTTCCAGTACCATCTCTATGCTGATGACACCCAATTATATGCTTCTTCTCCTGACATCACGCCAGCCTTTCTAGAAAACACCGGCGATTGTCTAAACGCTGTGTCTATCATCATGTCCTCACTATATCTGAAACTGAACCTGTCAAACACTGAACTCCTTGTGTTTCCTCCCGCTACTAATGTACCTACAGTTGTGGCCAAAAGTATTGACACCCCTGCAATTCTGTCAGATAATGCTCAGTTTCTTCCTGAAAATGATTGCAAACACAAATTCTTTGGTATTATCTTCATTTAATTTGTCTTAAATGAAAAAACACAAAAAGAATTGTCCTAAAGCCAAAATGGATATAATTCCACACCAAACATAAAAAAGAGGGTGGACAAAAGTATTGGCACTGTTCGAAAAATCATGTGATGCGTCTCTAATTTGTGTAATTAACAGCACCTGTAACTTACCTGTGGCACCTAACAGGTGTTAGCAATAACTAAATCACACTTGCAGCCAGTTGACATGGATTAAAGTTGACTCAACCTCTGTCCTGTGTCCTTGCGTGTACCACATTGAGCATGGAGAAAAGAAAGGAGACGAAAGAACTGTCTGAGGACTTGAGAAACCAAATTGTGAGGAAGCATGAGCAATCTCAAGGCTACAAGTCCATCTCCAAAGACCTGAATGTTCCTGTGTCTACCGTGCGCAGTGTCATCAAGAAGTTTAAAGCCCATGGCACTGTGGCTAACCTCCCTAGATGTGGACGGAAAAGAAAAATTGACAAGAGATTTCAACGCAAGATTGTGCGGATGTTGGATAAAGAACCTCGACAAACATCCAAACAAGTTCAAGCTGTCCTGCAGTCCGAGGGTACAACAGTGTCAACCCGTACTATCCGTCGGCGTCTGAATGAAAAGACCCAGGAAGACCCCACTTCTTACCCCGAGACATAAAAAAGCCAGGATGGAGTTTCCCAAAACTTACCTGAAAAAGCCTAAAACGTTTTGGAAGAATGTTCTCTGGTCAGATGAGACAAAAGTAGAGCTTTTTGGGCAAAGGCATGAACATAGTTTACAGGAGAAAAAAAGAGGCATTCAAAGAAAAGAACACGGTCCCTACAGTCAAACATGGCGGAGGTTCCCTGATGTTTTGGGGTTGCTTTGCTGCCTCTGGCACTGGACTGCTTGACCGTGTGCATGGCTTTATGAAGTCTGAAGACAACCAACAAATTTTGCAGCATAATGTAGGGGCCAGTGTGAGAAAGCTGGGTGTCCCTCAGAGGTCATGGGTCTTCCAGCAGGACAATAACCCAAAACACACTTCAAAAAGCACTAGAAAATGGTTTGAGAGAAAGCACTAGAGACTTCTAAGGTGGCCAGCAATGAGTCCAGACCTGAATCCCATAGAACACCTGTGGAGAGATCTAAAAATGGCAGTTTGGAGAAGGCATCCTTCAAATATCAGGGACCTGGAGCAGTTTGCCAAAGAAGAATGGTCTAAAATTCCAGCAGAGCATTGTAAGAAACTCATTGATGGTTACCGGAAGCGGTTGGTCGCAGTTATTTTGGCTAAAGGTTGTGCAACCAAGAATTAGGCTGAGGGTGCCAATACTTTTGTCTGGCCCATTTTTGGAGTTTTTTGTGAAATGATCAATGTTTTGCTTTTTGCTTCATTCTCTTTTGTGTTTTTTCATTTAAGACAAATTAAATGAAGCTAATAATACCAAAGAATTTGTGTTTGCAATCATTTTCAGGAAGAAACTGAGTATTATCTAACAGAATTGCAGGGGTGTCAAACCTTTTGGCCACAACTGTATACCCGACATTGCCATTTCCGTGTGTGGTTCCACTATTACTCCCCAGCAACATGCCCCCGCTGTCTTGGGGTCATGCTTGACTCCGAGCTTTCCTTTGTCCCCCACATACGATCACTGGCTCGCTCTTGTTATCTGCACCTCAAAAACATTTCTAGAATTCAACCTTTTCTTACCTTTGACGCCGCAAAAACTCTGACAGTTTCTCTTATTCATTCTCGTCTCGACTATTGTAACTCTCTTCTAATCGGTCTCCCCCCTCCAATCTGTCTTGAATGCTGCTGCCAGGATCATATTCCTCGCCAGTCGTTACACCGATGCCTCTACCCTGTGCCAGTCATTACACTGGCTACCCATCCACTCCAGAATTCAGTACAAACTTATTACCCTCACCCACAAAGCTCTTCATTGCTCAGCACCACCCTACATCTCCTCCCTTGTTTCAGTATACCATCCTACCCGCGCCCTCCATTCTGCTGATGACCTGAGGTTAGGATCCTCAATAATCAGAACCTCCCACTCCCGTCTCCAAGACTTTATTTGTTATAATCTATGTGATTATTGTTATGCTGTAATGTCTATTGTCTGTACAAGTCCCCTCTGAAATGTAAAGTGCTGTGGAATATGTCGGCGCTATAGAAATAACATTTATTATTATTATTATTATTATTATTATAGTATTGCGCCATTAATGTATATATGTTTAGCCATTATGCTGGAATCCATTTATTGCCCAGTGTGCGTCTATGAGGTACTCTTGATTTTATACATGTATGTTATTGTTTGATTTGTCCCATCCCCCTGGTCGAGGGTTTGTATTGTATTAATAATTGAATTGGGTGCACCCCATACCAACATAGGTAGTGATTTAACAAATGTTGATGGCCTTCACACTCTGCCTGAGGCGGCTCGGCTGTAAGGGTAAGTGCACACGTTGCAGATTGTGCTGCGGATTTTTTCGCGCGGATTTCGCCAAATCCGCAGGTAAATCCACAGGTTTTTTAAAAGACCTGCGGTTTACCTGTGGTTTAGCCCTGCAGTTTCACACCTCTACAATGGATAAGGTGTGAAACCGCAGCAGAATCCGCACAAAGAATTGACATGCTGCGGATTTGAAACAACAGCAAATCTGCGCGGAAAAATCCGCAGCATGTGCACAGTGTTTTTGTATTTCATTGATTTTAATGGTACTGTACAACGCAGCAGAAACTGCTGTGGATCCGCAGGACCAAAACCGCTCAGTAGCCCCTGATTAGCTGCAGCGGTCCCATGATATCTCCGCTGGTGGAGAAAGCCAGAACGGCAGGGAAAATGGGCAGCGAAATGATGGGAGTTTTCGTTGTCTAATGCCCCATGGGCCTTTATTGTAAATATTAGTGGGCGAGTCCTCGCTGCCTCCCCGCGGTGTGGGGGCTACGGAGCAGGGGGATGACACACGTTTCCCATCTGGCTTTCACAGCTCTTAGCTCTTCTTTGGCACAGTGTAATTATACGACGTAGAGAACATTGTGCGGTGTGTAGGCTGCCTTCTGCCGCCTTACTTCTCCACGTCGTTGCCATGGATATTCGCACATTGCAGGTAGGTTAGAGTGATGTCTCATGTAACCAGAGCTGCACTGCAGAGTGTTCACAAACTTTCCTGCCCTGTCAGAAGAAGCTCACTGACCGCTCTCCCAGGTGAGGAGCTTTTCTATTGGAGGAGATGATGGACAGGTCTGGTCACTGCTCCTCCACCAGCGGCCATTGTATGGACCGCAGAGCTGGTCACTGTGTGCGGAAAGTGGCCGCCCTCCTCCATCAGCGAGCTCGCTCTGATAGTGTAATAGGAAAGTATGGAGCTCTCTTATCTGACTCTTTCTGAGCTCCTCTCAGCTGCCCACAGATTACATGAAACTTGCAGGGAACAAACAGCTGGTAAAACAGTGCAAAAGTTGTAATGAAACCCAGCTGCAAAATTATATTTTTAGCCCAGAATACATGCATTTCAGTAAAAACATTGCCTCAAGAAGTGGACTATCAGTTAGAAGGAGGCCCATCATTTCCTCACTTGCTTTTTTGGGTCTGAGCTAAATTTTTGCAGCCATTCTATCTGCAGATCTGTGAATCCTTAGGGTGTGCAATTGTCAGACTGAGCGGCGCTCGCATGACCTCCAGTATGTGATCTGTATACGAATGGTCACCTGCCGACTAGATTCTCATCAGCATCTCTCAATGTTCTGTGGAGGGACGCAGACAAGAATCTGACACATGGCTGCCTGTATGCTATGCTCTATAGAGAGAAGCTGATGTGACTACCTGCTTGATCTGGCCATTGAGGGGAATCCTGATAGCGTGACTGTGGAAATTTAGCCCAAGGCCAGAAAAATCCTGTAAAGTAACACTCCTCCTCCCATCAAAGCTTTTACCCTCTTAATATATTGCAATCGTCATATTATATAGCACTATGTACTTACAATTGCTCATTTTGCCTTTCTGCCCAGATAATTCTTCTCTTTTCTCTGCTCTGTGTAAAAACAGAAAGCCTCTTGTCCCTGCAGAAATCATTCCTCTCTTCAACTCCTGATCTAGCTGCTCATCCCCCTCCACCATAAACTTTTGCAGTGATGACTCATAAGGGTATGTGCAGATGATCTGAAACTGGCTTTGGGCACAGCGCATGTTTTCTGCGTCCAAAGCGCTGCAGTCTATTGAGCGCAGGTGAATTTGTAGGTGGGCGCTGAACCGTGCGGATTCACCGCATCCAATGCATTCTATATTCTATTGGTGAAATTCCTCTTGCAGAGACTCGCTCCTATGCAAGATAAATTGGCAAGCTGCTGTCTGGAGAGACACGCCGCATGTTCGTCTCCATGGGTGAGCTGTGGGCGTCTCTGGACGCATAGTAGGTATGGGATTTGTAGAAATCCCATCCACTATGCTGTAACATCTGGACGCTGTGGGTGCATCCACCCGCAGTGATTACTGACCGTGTGCACCTACCTTAACCTATGCAGAGAAAATTGACCTCCTGTCAAGGATTCAGTTCATCAGCGATTAATCATCGATGTCATAGACCTAATGGAAAAGTGAAGAATTATCTGGGTAGAAAGGCAAAATGAGCAATTGTAAGTACACAGTGCTATATACTGTAATATGATGGCTGCAATATATTAAGGGGATGCACACTTTGATGGGAGGAGGAGTGCTTCTTTAAGTAGTATTAAGCCTTATAAAGAATGAAGATAATTATCTCCGTATTGTCTATGCTGAAGAATTGGGCAGGCATTTTAGTCTGTGCTGAAAGACAATTGAGTTGAAGGCTATGGCCACTTTTGCAAAAAAAAATGTATTACCCCAATACATCAAGTGTGAAAGTCAGGCAACTGTACTGATAACATGGCCCTACCATTTTGTGACTCCAGCTCCCATGCGGACCTGTAAAGTCCAGTCCGACCTCATACTGTTCTTTTATTCTGCTTATAAACCAGATGTTTGTCAGGAATAGGGATCAGATGGTAGAAGTCTGTTACCATTGAGATCCATACATGTGCATAGGCGCTGTGTACACAAAACGAAGGATGCAAGAGAATGGTTTCATCTGTAGATTACCATTACTCCGGTCTTGTACCCCAGTCTAAGGATTACACAAGATCATATGTGGCGAGGTTGGGAATGGGAGAGGGGCGGTTTCTCATTCTCATAAATTGCAGGAGAAGCAACACAACGTACAGTGGGGAAAAAAAGTATTTAGTCAGTCAGCAATAGTGCAAGTTCCACCACTTAAAAAGATGAGAGGCGTCTGTAATTTACATCATAGTAGACCTCAACTATGGGAGACAAACTGAGAAAAAAAAATCCAGAAAATCACATTGTCTGTTTTTTTTCATTTTATTTGCATATTATGGTGGAAAATAAGTATTTGGTCAGAAACAAAATTTCATCTCAATACTTTGTGATATATCCTTTGTTGGCAATGACAGAGGTCAAACGTTTTCTGTAAGTCTTCACAAGGTTGCCACACACTGTTGTTGGTATGTTGGCCCATTCCTCCATGCAGATCTCCTCTAGAGCAGTGATGTTTTTGGCTTTTCGCTTGGCAACACGGACTTTCAACTCCCTCCAAAGGTTTTCTATAGGGTTGAGATCTGGAGACTGGCTAGGCCACTCCAGGACCTTGAAATGCTTCTTACGAAGCCACTCCTTCGTTGCCCTGGCGGTGTGCTTTGGATCATTGTCATGTTGAAAGACCCAGCCACGTTTCATCTTCAATGCCCTTGCTGATGGAAGGAGGTTTGCACTCAAAATCTCACGATACATGGCCCCATTCATTCTTTTATGTACCCGGATCAGTCGTCCTGGCCCCTTTGCAGAGAAACAGCCCCAAAGCATGATGTTTCCACCACCATGCTTTACAGTAGGTATGGTGTTTGATGGATGCAACTCAGTATTCTTTTTCCTCCAAACACGACAAGTTGTGTTTCTACCAAACAGTTCCAGTTTGGTTTCATCAGACCATAGGACATTCTCCCAAAACTCCTCTGGATCATCCAAATGCTCTCTAGCAAACTTTAGACGGGCCCGGACATGTACAGGCTTAAGCAGTGGGACACGTCTGGCACTGCAGGATCTGAGTCCATGGTGGCGTAGTGTGTTACTTATGGTAGGCCTTGTTACATTGGTCCCAGCTCTCTGCAGTTCATTCACTAGGTCCCCCCGCGTGGTTCTGGGATTTTTGCTCACCGTTCTTGTGATCATTCTGACCCCACGGGGTGGGATTTGGGGGGAGCACCAGATCGAGGGAGATTATCAGTGGTCTTGTATGTCTTCCATTTTCTAATTATTGCTCCCACAGTTGATTTCTTCACTCCAAGCTGGTTGGCTATTGCAGATTCAGTCTTCCCAGCCTGGTGCAGGGCTACAATTTTGTTTCTGGTGTCCTTTGACAGCTCTTTGGTCTTCACCATAGTGGAGTTTGGAGTCAGACTGTTTGAGGGTGTGCACAGGTGTCTTTTTATACTGATAACAAGTTTAAACAGGTGCCATTACTACAGGTAATGAGTGGAGGAAAGAGGAGACTCTTAAAGAAGAAGTTACAGGTCTGTGAGAGCCAGAAATCTTGATTGCTTGTTTCTGACCAAATACTTATTTTCCACCATAATATGCAAATAAAATGAAAAAAAAAAAACAGACAATGTGATTTTCTGGTTTTTTTTTTTTTCTCAGTTTGTCTCCCATAGTTGAGGTCTACCTATGATGTAAATTACAGACGCCTCTCATCTTTTTAAGTGGTGGAACTTGCACTATTGCTGACTGACTAAATACTTTTTTTCCCCACTGTATGTTATGGATGACATAAAAGGAGATATCCAGGACTTAGCCACTGATGACCTTTCTTTAGGACAGGCCACCAGTTTGAGGAGGAAGCCCCTGGCAGCCCCATTGATCTCATATTGATGACCTGTCCTGTGAATAGTTAATTGTTTAATCCCGGGCAAGCTGTTTAGGTTCATACTGGAGTTTAGGTCGTGTTCACACTTGGTAATATCTGTACGTGCAGCATTTTGTTGAGTCTCTTGTACGGCTGCTGCAGGTGCCCGTCACCAGTTCACACAGGGGGTCCTGGGCTGATGAATTCCCCCACCGCCCAGTGACCGTCCTCACTTGTAGGGGATTTCACATGGGAATGATTGTGCTGCTCAGGGGAAGAGGATGGGGTTGTGCTTCTTTTTCTGTGATTTTGCAAGTTTGTTTTAACCGTTTCAGGCAGATTCCGTTCTTTTAGCCAGACGTGTTTCCGCCATCTTCCATCCACTACAGAGGGTCTTCCTGGCCTCGGACGTGTTCCTTTCAGGCCGGTAATGTCACACATTTTTCACCACCCTGTGAGGTTTTTTTGAACATTAGAAAAATGTTAAGTATTTCTGCTCTCTGGAAGATTAACCCTTTCATGAATGCACATGCCTTAGGCCTGCCCGTCACCTGCAAAATCACTTGGACAAGCTTCTACGTTATTGTCCCCACACCGGGACCTCCTGCGGCTTGAAGGACCTGAATTTAGGTCCTTACTGTAAATAAAAGGCGCTCCTCAGGTGTTCTACCAAAATACCGTGAAAGGGAATTGTTCCGATTCGTTAAGATTGGAGTTTTGTACATAGCGGGAAATCTTGAACCGCTTATATAAGATGCGCCTAATTCATTAAAAGAAGCCTGTCACTTCATGAATTTGGCGCATCTTATAACGGCTGTGCCTCTGCCAGGAAGGTACATTATGTCATTTCTGTTAGTAAAAGTGGTGTAAAGTTTGATGAATTTGCTAGACAGGCTTGGCCACTTGCTTGGGATTGTCATAAAAATGTGAAATGTTGCAACATTTTTGTGTTACTAAGTCCGGGGTCACATGAACGTAAAGTTTCTCGTGAATTAGATGGATCACGTTAATGGCAGTCCAATCCTACTTTATTCAGAGTTTGATCCAAGTGTCAGCTTACTGTGATCCAAATTTCTCCATCTTCTCCATTGTCTGTGTCCACGGAAATTGGACTGCACTTGGATGTCATGCCAAATCTGCCTCAGAAAAAAACCTGCTGATCAGCATTGCCCCATAGTATAACACTGGCCCGAGCGCCACCCAGTAAAACATTGCATAGCACTGGTGCGATGTGAGCAAGCCCTTAGAGATCAGCAACAATATTGCATCGTTTAAGGGTATGTTCACACTGGGCATTTTTGCTTCTTTTTGTTAAGCTAATTTTCAGCTGCGTTTTACAATACCAGCAAAGCCTATAAGATTTCAGAAATCTCATACACACACACATTGGTTTTTTTGTCATCAGTATTTTGTGCTTTGCAGCGTTTTTTTGGACGAGCATGTCACTTATTTCAGCTTTTTTGCCGCGTTTTTCACCCATTGACTTGAATGGATGGTGAAAAAACGCAGGTTGACTTTTTTTGCAGCGCATTTGCTTCAGAAAAGTCAAGGACAGCAGGATGTGACCTCACACTCGGCTCTGTTACCTCTAGATGGCAGGCTGCATGATGCGTCACACAGCCTGTCATCCAGCAGAGCGGACCCGAACACCATTCACTTGAATGGGGGTCCGACAATACAGTGTTTGACACACTGCCATATGCATGACAGCACGGCAAACACCGCTTCTGATCGGTGGTGAAATCATCCCCGCCGGTCAGAGAGCCGCGGTTCCCCTGCTGTCAAAAGACAGCGTGAGCGCTCAGCTGTGATCGGAGGTATAAAGTTTACCTTCGGTCACTGGTGTCAGCTGATGGGACTACAGCTCCCATCATCTGGCACCTGCTACCGCTACTTACAGTGAGAGCAGGAGCGGCGGATGGGAGTTTTCATTAGTCTGCTTCTGCGCTGTAAATAAATTAATTAAATTAAAAAACAACTGATAGTAAATGGTTCTGCACCAGGAAGCAAGGTAAGTCATGTGCAGTATACCCAACGCCACATGTGGCTCCTGACCACGGCTTGCTTGATTCTTGTTGCTTTGGTCCACCATTCTTCCTGCATGGACTTGGAAGCTTTGCCATAAGTGTGTGAGCTCCATAAGATACCTCCGTACCATGGTGAATTTTGGATTTCTGAGTAGCAGGAATAGGGGCAGGTTACTTTTATTTTTTCAAGCATGCTGAGTTTTTAAAGAAAAAAAATCCGGGAAGTTCACACATGACATCCTGTTTCCTTCATTTCTAAATTTCCCCCAACAAGTTTGTATTTTATGTTTTTAAACTATGCACTAGCTGGTAACACAGTAATAATTGGTGATTGTAAGATCTTTATGTAGCCGGAAGTGTCTGGTTCTGACCTCGATACATTCCTGGGCCTGACAACGTTGCCGCAGATCACTGCACAGCCTGTTCACCATGTGAAGGGCAGGGGTCGGGGTCTAGGGCGTATGTGTGCCTCATCATTCTGGCATCCTGTAATTAGTGCCCTTATCTGCAGAAGTTATGACATAGGGTGCTCCAAGTGTACTGGCTGAGTGCTGCTGCTGTCCGTCTCTATAGATCGTGTGTATGCATTAGCCAATATTCAGTGTCTGATCTATTAAAAGTAAACTATTCTGATTACTATATATACAGTAATACCTGGAATTTCTCTTGAAATCCTTGTCAGACTAGTCGGCCTTAAAACAAGCAAAAGAAGCCTTCGTGTGAACACTGGACAATCCTTGTCTGTCACACACTGTGTGGAAATGCCCCTTTTTGTAGAGGAAAGGTAACATCAATTATAGATACATTTTCCGAGGGAATAATAGAGGAACTTCAAAATGTGGCGTTCTGAGAGATGATGCTCCAGAAGTCTTAGTAAGGCCGGGATCACACGTGCCAGAAATACGGCCGAGTCTCCCATGTTAATACTCGGCACTGCCGCCGGCACTCGGAGCGGAGCAATACATGGAGCTGCACACTCCGCTCCCGAGTGCCAGCGGCAGTGCCGGGTATTAACATGCAACCGTATATCTCGCATGTGTGATCCCGGCCTTAGGCCAAGTGTTTCCTAAGACCGTCATTCATGCTAACAGGTGCTGTATAGAGGTAATATGCCACGAGAAAGTAATCTTTTACAGACCTGCGTAATGTACATACTCATAGTATAAAACAATGGAATTTGCATGTGACACACTGGAGTACTTTATTATTTCCTCTTTGTATCTCTGGTGTATCTGATTCTCTCCTTCATTTGCTGTATTTTATTTATTTTTAATTATTTTACTCAGATAATTCCATTACTGTCCCCTTTTGGCTATGTTCACACTTTTGCGTTTTTGCGGTGTATTTCTTTTCTGTATGCAAACCTGCTCTCTTGGCAGTAAAGAAGTTGGTACAAAAAGTAGGTTTTGCTGCGTGTTTATCAGGTACATTTGTGTCTTGAACATTTTTATAAAGTTTAGTGCCCCCCCCCAAAAAAAAAAAAAACAGATGCAACTTCCTGAGTTTTCTGCACCAAAAGCGCAATAATGAAATAATGATTCAAAGCTGTAAGAAGAAACGACTTTGGAAGCAAAAAGTTGAAATTCTATGTCTATTTGGGAGTCCTTATAAAATCTTAATAGAAATGATAAATCTAGTTTATAAATGACGTCCATTCACCTTTGTTAATGTTGGCTCTTGATTAGTGACTGCAAGAAGTGTGAACCTGCGATAAGAGAGGCGATGGGTTTAATACTCTAGCTCTTTCCTTCCACCATGCTTCACTACCAGCACTGCTCAAATTGGAACAAGCTGCAGTAAGATGGCCAAGGATGCCCCTGCCTGTAGATCTGACTGCCCTTACTGCAGTAGAAAACACCTGGACACATGTTTTATCCATCAAAAAAAAGTGCTGTCCAATTCAGTGACCTCATTCCAGACAGAAAAACTCAAACCTCCAGCCAAACTGCAGATACAAACGTGTCCACTGTGTCAGCATAGACCCCAACACTGCCTGCCCTATGGTAAATGCAGGCGCCTCTTCTTTGATATTTCGGGGCACTTCTAGCTGATGCGCTAAACTCTGCCTTCTGTGGGTATCTAGTGTTGGAGAATGAAATGACAATGTGAAAACCAAGAGTCCTTAAACATCACACATTTGTTAGATTGCTGGAAATATCACTTAGAGAATAATTTTACAAGGTGCTGGTAGCTGATTCCTCTCTATGGGATATGTGCCATAACCTTAGAGAATTTTATCACTGAATTCTGTCTGCCGTCTGCCTGTAGGCTGGATTCACATATCCGTAGTGTGTTGTGTTCCACGCTTGGAGCGCTAGGCTCAGATTGCTTGCAGGTCTCTGGATAGGCATTTTAGGCTTTTGAGTTTGGGCCTGGAGACCCTCAACCCTTAGTCCGGAACATGAAATATGGGCTTGTAAAATCCAGCCTTACAAACCTTTTGGGCGCTTTTCTCAATACTTTCCAGTTTTTAGACAGCGCAAACTTAAGAGTCCGATTCCTCAAAGCCGATGTTTTGTACTCCAGTCTTGATGGAGGGTGTGTTGAAGTAAGATGTGTCAAATTCACTGTGAGGCCTGCTCTTATAGGGAGTTTGGCTAATCTTTCAGCTGCCGTGCGCGACTGCGAGAAATGATATTCTAGCCTTTGAGCTCAGCTTAGACCCTTTCATGAAGCTCTTTGCGCTTTTTAGAATGGTGGAGCTGGTCTGGACAATTGTAAAATCACCCACCAAAGCAAACTTTGCAATGTCTCAAACAGCTTAAAGGGGAACTTTTCACCAGTTTTTTCATGCCTGAACGAAGGCTAGCACTTTAATCGGTGCCTGTGCTGCATTCCATAAAGGGTATATACCGAAACCCCGACTCCAGGTCAGAAGAGAAAGAACTGCTCTGATGGTGTGAGGTCTAAGGAAGCAGGAGAGTCTCCACCTGAGCCGGCAGAGATCCTCGCTGGCAGAACAAGTGGTAGGTGGCAACTACATGCCAGTAAGTTCCTAGCTCCATGCAAAAAAAAAAAATAAGCAACGTCCCAGATAACCCCTTTAACTTCAGTTGAAGAGGAAATGGAGAACTGTCTTCCTGGAACTAGTGTTTTGTAATTCTGTAGTAACTGGTCTCTGACACCCGGCTCGAACACTCGATTCTGTGCTGTACAGTTACTGAAGCGTGTCATTTTACCAGACCGCTACCGAGCACATCTACGACTACACCCTCTTACAGAAGATGTATCCTTGAACTGTGAAAAGCCAACAAAGTCAACTGGTCGTACTGGTTATTGTTTGACATGTTCTGCTTTGCCAAGTGAAGAAAATGATGTGGACGCTGTCCCATTAAGAAAGCTGGATGCTAACCTGAATGTAGAGATGCAGACACATCACCCTTCACTACTGAATGTGCTTTGACACTTTCTGATTGCAGGGAATGTACAGTTAGGTCCATATATATTTGGACAGAGACAACATTTTTCTAATTTTGGTTCTAGACATTACCACAATGAATTTTAAACAAAACAATTCAGATGCAGTTGAAGTTCAGACTTTCAGCTTTCATTTGAGGGTATCCACATTAAAATTGGATGAAGGGTTTAGGAGTTTCAGCGCCTTAACATGTGCCACCTTGTTTTTAAAGGGACCAAACGTAATTGGACAGATTAAATAATTATAAATAAAATGTTCATTTCTAGTACTTGGTTGAAAACCCTTTGTTGGCAATGACTGCCTGAAGTCTTGAACTCATGGACATCACCAGACGCTGTGTTTCCTCTTCTTTGATGCTCTGCCAGGCCTTCACTGCGGTGGTTTTCAGTTGCTGTTTGTTTGTGGGCCTTTCTGTCTGAAGTTTAGTCTTTAACAAGTGAAATGCATGCTCAATTGGGTTGAGATCAGGTGACTGACTTGGCCATTCAAGAATATTCCACTTCTTTGCTTTAATAAACTCCTGGGTTGCTTTGGCTTTATATTTTGGGTCATTGTCTATCTGTAGTATGAAACGACGACCAATCAGTTTGCACACAGTATGGTTCTGAATACCTCAGAAGTCATTCGGCTGCTTCTGTCCTGTGTCACATCATCAATAAACACTAGTGACCCAGTGCCACTGGCAGCCATGCATGCCCAAGCCATCACACTGCCTCCGCCGTGTTTTACAGATGATGTGGTATGCTTTGGATCATGAGCTGTACCACGCCTTCGCCATAATTTTCTCTTTCTATCATTCTGGTAGAGGTTGATCTTGGTTTCATCTGTCCAAAGAATGTTCTTCCAGAACTGTGCTGGCTTTTTTAGATGTTTTTTAGCAACGTCCAGTCTAGCCTTTTGATTCTTGATGCTTATGAGTGGCTTGCACCGTGCAGTGAACCCTCTGTATTTACTTTCATGCAGTCTTCTCTTTATGGTAGATTTGGATATTGATACGCCTACCTCCTGGAGAGTGTTGTTCACTTGGTTGGCTGTTGTGAAGGGGTTTCTCTTCACCATGGAGATGTCATGTTGGACACTGTTCACACCAGGGTGTCCGGCAGACAGCGGTAATACCCTGTTGGGTATTCTGTTCCAGTCGGGATAGGGTTAACCGGTTGTCATGCTGGCTGAGGGCTGGGCCACGCCCTAGGGCTTTAAATAGTTCGTCCTGACTATGGGCGTCGCCGACTATAGCTTTAGCCTAGTGCTAGCAATACCGGTCAGCAGTGGTGGTGTTGGAGCGTCTGATATCTGGTGCAGTATATCCCTCAGTGGTTCTTTCTCCAATCTGTTATATATATATTTGGTTGCCCTTGCACTTTATTGTATTCCCTTGTGTATTTACTGTGTGGTGTTTTCTTTTACCCCTGTCCATACGTATTTGTGGGGTCTGGTGTCTGGTCCCCTCACTGGGTGGAGGGAGGTGGGTTCAGCTTAGGGCTGGACAGGAGACAGGGACAGGGTGGAGGCTCAGGCAGGCACACCTTCAGTGTAAACCCTGGGTAGAGGGACAGACAGGGTTCCCCTAGTCTGAGGGACATCACAGGGGTCCCGGGGTTTTTGCCTAAAGTAACCTAGGCATTCCATGACATTATAGTCGGCCCAAATAATAAAGTGAAAGAGAAAAAAAAAAAAAGGAATATAGGGGTTACTTACTATGGATCCTATACTTTCCCTAACCAAGCAGCTGGAGGCTCTATCCATACAGGTCACTGAACTCAGGGGGGCGGTCCAGCAACAAGGCCTGTCAGCTCCTGCAGTACCTGCTGAGGCTGCAGCCAGGGCAGCTGAGCCCAAGTTTCCCCTTCCTGAACGATTTGCTGGTGATCGTGGTAAGTTCACGGTGTTTCGTGAATCATGCAAATTGTATTTCCGTATGCGTCCACATTCCTCAGGTAATGAGGCTCAACGCGTGGGCTTGGTGATTTCTTTGCTGAGTGGTGACCCACAGGCCTGGGCCTTTTCACTCCCTTCAGACTCACCGGCATTTGAATCTGTAGATTTTTTTTTCTCTGCTCTGGGTTTGATCTATGACGATCCAGATAGATTAAACTTAGCAGAGTCTAAGATACGCTCACTGCTACAGGGTGATCGACCAGCTGAGGATTACTGCACGGAATTCTGGCGCTGGGCGGTGGACACGCAGTGGAATGACCCTGCGCTTAGAAGTCAATTTTTGCATGGGCTTTCTGGAAGGGTTAAACAGACTCTCCTAATGTACGAGACTCCCGCCTCTCTGGAGGCTGCGATGGCATTTGTAGTACGCATAGACCGACGTCTCCGTCAGGGGGCGCTGGTTTCGTTGCCTCCGGGAGGTGGGGGAGTGGTCGGTGAGGTTGCCGCGGGTGAATCCGTGGAACCCATGCAGATCGCTGGTATAGCACAGTCACCGAGTATCAAGCCTAAACGTCCTTGGCACAGAAGGCAGGGGCTCTGTTTTTTTTGTGGCAAAGGAGGACATTTTATTAACGCTTGCCCCCTGGTACCTAAGAAGGGCGCGCCGGCGGAAAACTGATAGGCTCAGAGGGTTTGGAGGAGTCTAGTCTGAGCCTTTGTGTATCCTCCGTCATGGTTTCCCAGTGTATGCTCCCTGCTAGGGTGGTACTTGGGGGGCAAATGCTCTCTATTACAGTATTTATTGATAGTGGCTCAGCTGCCAATCTCATTGATGAGAGGTTCGCGCATACAGCGGGATTTCCGGTGGAGAAATTGCCGAACCCCATCCGGGTGGTTACCATCAATGCTTCCCCGTTGTCTCAAGGGGAGATCACAGAGTGTGTGTTGGATATACGACTCCACATCGGAGTATTACACTCAGAGCGGGTAACTTGTAAGGTGCTTAGTAACTTACCGGCTCAGATGGTTCTGGGCTTTCCATGGTTGTCAAAGCATAATCCTGTTATTGATTGGAAGACCCAGGACATAATTCAGTGGAGCAGGGAGTGTCAGGAGAGGTGCCTGGCTACATGTATTTCCGCTTTGACCCCCAGTATCCCGGAGCTGTTGCTGGATTATGCGGATGTATTTTCTGAGAAGGGTTGTTCGGAACTACCACCGCATCGCCCCTATGACTGTGCTATTAGGTTGAAACCAGGGGCCAAGTTACCTAAAGCTAGAATGTTTAATATCTCAGGTCCCGAGAGGCTAGCTCTCAAGGAATACATTGCGGATAGCCTGAGCAAGGGTCATATTAGACCTTCCTCTTCTCCTCTGGCTGCTGGCTTCTTCTTTGTTAAAAAGAAGGATGTCGGTTTACGCCCGTGTCTGGATTTCAGAGAACTCAACCAGATTACGGTCCGTGATCCTTACCCTATGCCACTTATACCCGATTTATTCAACCAAGTGGTTGGTGCCAGGTGGTTCTCCAAACTGGACCTCAGGGGGGCGTACAATCTTATAAGAGTCCGTCAGGGGGATGAGTGGAAGACAGCGTTCAATACCCCTGAGGGTCACTTTGAGAGTTTGGTAATGCCGTTTGGGTTGACTATGGCACCGGCGGTCTTTCAACACTTCATTAATGATGTCTTCTCTCAGTTGTTGGGGAGGTTCGTTATAATTTATCTTGACGACATCCTCATTTTCTCTCGCGACCATGATACACATATAGAGCATGTTAGACAGGTTCTGCAGTTGCTCAGAGAGAACAGGCTCTATGTCAAGCTTGAAAAATGTGTGTTTCTCGTACAGGAGCTACCGTTCTTGGGTTATATAATCTCCGCCTCAGGTTTTAAGATGGACACCGCAAAGGTGCAGGCGGTACTACATTGGGATCGGCCTGATAATCTTAAGGCGCTTCAGCGATTTCTTGGCTTCTCCAATTACTATAGGAAATTTATTAAGAACTTCTCTATGATTGCCAAACCACTGACTGACATGACTAAGAAGGGTACCGACTTTTCTGACTGGTCTGAGCCTGCGGTACAGGCGTTTGAATTCCTCAAGAATAGTTTTGCCTCAGCGCCCATTCTGGTGCAGCCCGATGTCTCCTTACCGTTTGTCGTGGAGGTGGATGCGTCGGAGGTTGGAGTGGGGGCTGTACTGTCTCAGGGCCCTTCTTGGGCCAAGTTGCATCCGTGTGCCTTCTTCTCCAAGAAGCTGTCGCCTGCGGAGCGTAATTATGATATTGGCAACAGGGAACTATTGGCCATCAAATTGGCATTTGAGGAGTGGCGACACTTCTTGGAGGGGGCTGTTCATCAGATTACTGTGATAACCGACCATAAGAATTTGCTTTATTTAGAATCTGCTAAGCGCCTGTCCTCCAGACAGGCTCGCTGGGCATTATTCTTCACCCGGTTCAACTTCATTGTTACCTATCGCCCTGGGTCAAAGAATGTTAAGGCAGACGCTTTATCCAGGTGTTTTCCTGGTGGAGAGTTATGTGAAGAGCCGGTGCCTATTCTCCAAAAGGGTGTGGTGGTATCTGCCATCACGACAGAGATTGAGGCAGAGATTGCGGAGGCTCAGGAGGTGGTACCGCCGGGGTTGCCTGCTAATAAATCTTTTGTGCCGCTACATCTACGCTCCAGAGTGTTGGGCGAACATCACGACACGGTACTGGCAGGTCATCCAGGGGTTAAGAGCACTCTGGAACTGGTATCGCGTCGTTTTTGGTGGCCTAAAATCCGGCAGGATGTGGCCTCATATGTGGCTGCCTGTAACACGTGCGCACGGGCCAAGACTCCTCGTTCCCGTCCCGCTGGTAGCTTGCAGCCTCTCGGGGTGCCCAGTAAGCCATGGACTGAGATTTCCATGGATTTTATTACTGACTTGCCCGCCTCGGCAGGGAACTCGGTCATTTTGGTAATTGTTGATAGGTTCTCCAAAATGTCACATTTCGTTGCTTTACCGTCTTTGCCCAATGCTAAGACTCTTGCTCAGATATTTATTCGCGAGGTGGTCAGACTTCATGGTGTCCCGTCTGACATTGTGTCTGATCGAGGTACGCAGTTTGTGGCAAAGTTTTGGAGAGCTTTTTGTTCTCGCCTTGGAATCAAATTATCTCATTCATCGGCTTTCCACCCTCAGTCGAATGGACAGACTGAGCGGATGAACCAAAACCTGAAGCAATACTTGCGCTGCTTTATTTCCGACAATCAGGAAGAGTGGTCAGCGTTTCTTCCTCTGGCAGAATTCGCAATAAACAACCATTGCCAGGAATCGTCTGGAGAATCTCCTTTTTTTTGTGTGTATGGTCAACATCCTCAATTTTGCACCTTGCGTCAGGGGTGCTCAGTTGGCGTCCCTGAGGAGGACCAGTTGGGAGCTCAATTGTCGTCTGTTTGGAGGAGAGTCAAGCAGCGCTTGTTGAAGGTGGGTTCCAGGTACAAACGGGTGGCTGACTGCAGACGTGTGCCAGGTCCGGACCTGTGTGTGGGTGATTGGGTGTGGTTATCTACTAGGAACATTAAGCTCAAGATACCGTCACTTAAGTTGGGTCCCAGGTTCATTGGCCCATTTAGAATCTCCGCAGTGATCAACCCCGTGGCATTTCGTTTGGAGTTGCCGGCTGTGTATAAGATTCATAATGTATTTCACAAAGCATTGCTAAAGAAGGTCGTGGGTTTGGTGGATGGTTCCCCCGGGCCACCACCTCCCGTCTTGGTGGATGGCGCGTTGGAATTTGAGGTGTCCAAAGTGGTGGACTCTAGGGTTGTGCGTCGCACTCTACAGTACCTGGTCCACTGGCGTGGCTATGGTCCTGAGGAGAGGACATGGGTGCCGGCCTCTGACATTCATGCTGATCGAGTGGTTACTATGTTCCATCGTCGCCATCCGGACAAGCCAGGTCCTCGACATGGTGAGGTTCCGGAGGTCCCTCGTAGAAGGCGGGGTACTGTCATGTTGGACACTGTTCACACCAGGGTGTCCGGCAGACAGCGGTAATACCCTGTTGGGTATTCTGTTCCAGTCGGGATAGGGTTAACCAGGTTGTCATGCTGGCTGAGGGCTGGGCCACGCCCTAGGTCTTTAAATAGTTCGTCCTGACTATGGGCGTCGCCGACTATAGCTTTAGCCTAGTGCTAGCAATACCGGTCAGCAGTGGTGGTGTTGGAGCGTCTGATATCTGGTGCAGTATATCCCTCAGTGGTTCTTTCTCCAATCTGTTATATATATTTGGTTGCCCTTGCACTTTATTGTATTCCCTTGTGTATTTACTGTGTGGTGTTTTCTTTTACCCCTGTCCATACGTATTTGTGGGGTCTGGTGTCTGGTCCCCTCACTGGGTGGAGGGAGGTGGGTTCAGCTTAGGGCTGGACAGGAGACAGGGACAGGGTGGAGGCTCAGAAAGGCACACCTTCAATGTGAACCCTGGGTAGAGGGATAGACAGGGTTCCCCTAGTCTGAGGGACATCACAGGGGTCCCGGGGTTTTTGCCTAAAGTAACCTAGGCATTCCATGACAGGAGATTATTCTGCGATCATCCACCACTGTTGTCTTCCGTGGGCGCCCAGGTCTTTTTGCATTGATGAGTTCACCAGTGCTTTCTTTCTTTCTCAGGATGTACCAAACTGTAGCTTTTGCCACTCCTAATGTTGTAGCAATTTCTCGGATGGGTTTTTTCTGTTTTTGCAGCTTAAGGATGGCTTGTTTCACCTGCATGGAGAGCTCCTTTGACCGCATGTTTCCTTCACAGCAAAACCTTCCAAATGCAAGCACCACACCTCAAATCAAATCCAGGCCTTTTATCTGCTTAATTGAGAATGACATAATGAAGGGATTGCCCACAAAGGGTTTTCAACCAAGTACTAGAAATGAACATTTTATTTATAATTATTTAATCTGTCCAATTACTTTTGGTCCCTTTTAAAAACGGTGGCACATGTTAAGGAGTTGAAACTCCTAAACCCTTCATCCAATGTTACTGTGGATACCCTCAAGTGAAAGCTGAAAGTCTGGACTTCAACTGCATCTGAATTGTTTTGTTTAAAATTCATTGTGGTAATGTCTAGAACCAAAATTAGAAAAATGTTGTCTCTGTCCAAATATATATGGACCTAACTGTATATGACTGTTACCTTAGGATTCTTGATGCGAGATCTGCGCCATCACTGTATTGGGTGAGCCATTGTAACCTCACTGTGTGGTCTGCTGGAGGGGCTCCAAGCCATGAATGGATCATTAAAGGAAGACACCTGTAAAGAACGGACTACTCTTAAATCCCCCTTTGGCTTTTAGTTTCCAAAACTGCATCAAAAACCTAGAGGTGTGAATAAAGCCTGAACTGAGGAATTGTACCGCCCAGTTGTCAGTTTATTGGCACAATGGTACAACACAGAGGTCTAAGTGAACGTCCAATGTTATCTGATTCCGAGTATTGACTAACCCAGACATGCAAGTTACATGCAAAAACCTGCCCATGCAAAGTAGAAAAAAATTCAAGTCAAAAACTGTCATGCCATTTTTACAAAAATGCACTGAAATATTAAGGGTTGAGTGGTCCTATCAAAGTAGATGGTTGTCTCTTGGAGGTTTCACTGTACCTGTTGATGATGGTGAGTTACAGTACCCTTGTACTACACGTACATTTACATCTACTACACGAGGACGTTGTTGCAGATCATCAGCGCTGAGCTTCCTATTATGATTTATGACCCCCCGCGGTTTAGCAGAACTAGACCTGTGGTGACCTCGGGAGTGGCCCAAGCTCTGACCTCCTATGGACTGCACTGCAGAGACATGCGGGGCCCACATATACTGTTCACATCTAGCTTGCCTTGTGTATTCATTTTTTTTTTTTTTTTGTGAGTGTGAAAAATGGACATTTATCACAGGCGACCATGAAAGGACAGTAGTGAATGTTTTGTATATCCGTACAGATGGCCATGAGTGTCATGGATTAGGTGCAGTGCAGCAGGACTCTTGATTTTAGTTTTAACATAAATTTATCCAATTAATAATAATAATTATTATTATTATTATTATTTTTTTTTTTTTTTAAAAATTAGATTCTGGTTTTTGAGGTAGTACATAAAAAGTACATCAAAAGCAGGGAGCAGATTCTAAAGAAAGAGTAGTCTAGAAGGAACAACTAACGTTCTACTCACACTGGTATGTAGGGATTCCATGAAGGTTTCCACCTCAAGAACTGCGCAGTCTGAAGCCAAATTCACTCCATCCAAATACCCACTCACTAATTGGCAGGTGCCAAGTCAGAGGATTTGTCAGGATTCACTGGTGTCTAATAAGAAAATGATCTCGGATATCAGTCAAAATCCAATATTTCTGGAGAACCCAATATCGGGCATGTTGGATTTCACCACTTGATCCTTTTTGTTCTCAAGGGAGGAAAGCTACCCCCAAATCTGTCAGCAGCTTATTCCTCCTCTCCCAATGGAAAATTCATGGTCAGTTGAACCAAGCTTACATGTATCTACAGTGGTCAGGGAATATTGAAGGTCTGAGGGCAGACCACAGATTACCGATCCCACCAATATTAGGCTGGCCATTCGGTCAACAACTTCTCCTTCTGACCCCTGCCGGAGTATATGGACGCTCAGCCAAATATGCATCTCTTCTGAATGTAGAGGAGAAGCAGCGGCTAGACCCCTGACAGTCACTTATCGCCATTGAAAACAGATGGATCGGCTACTTAAAAACCAACGTGCCAACCTTCTTTTCCCAGACATCTGTCTTCAGAGGAGTGACAGCTTCACTTGCATTAGATAACGGGCCAGTCATATCAAAATCGGCGCACCTATCCAACATTTATCTAGCGTATACCTGCCAATAGGATCTGCAGATCAGTGCATGATGTGATTTGGTAAGAATTGGCATGTACCTTCAGGCTTGTAACATGATTTAGACAAGTGAAGGGAACTGGCGTCTGTTACCTTCTGCACATTACAGCAGATCACACAGCGATAAGCTTAAAGATAACTCTACAGCAGGATAGAAAACTTGGAGGATGGGGAGCGGAGAGCAGCATGGAGTTATTGATAGTTCCCTATAATCAGCCAATAATGTCCAGCCTGACTGCAGGAGCTGGAGACATGTTTGGTGGTAGGTCCAGAGGTGCACTCAGGTAGAAGAAAACCTGTTCAGCTCTACAAGAATAGAGACAGAACAATTCACACTAGAGATGTGCAAGAAGATTTGCGGTAGTGGCAGCCGGGCCACTGTGATCGGTGGCACTCAAATGCTAGCTTCCTGGGCGCCTCTTGCACTTACTGGGGACTCCATGTCTTCATGATGTCATGGTGTGACACACGTCGTGAAGAGGACACTAGGCAAGGACAGTACAAATCTTTTTTTGCTGGTCTCCAGTTAGCATTGAGCAAGGTCACTACAGCATCATAGGATTGAGATAGACCTATACCATCCCAGCAGTGAAGGAGGTTTAGAGTGGGAAGTGACAGTGTAGTACTTGCTGGTGGCGGCAAGGCGGAATAGAAAACCGGCTTCACACTCAGAAAAGTAAGTTCTTATTGAAGTGGCAGAAAAAAAGGGACCGAACAAAGAAGATGTTGTATGTAGGACACGACGAGTCTGCTGCTGCCTGTGCTGAACAAGTATGCCCTTGTTTACCTTGGCCAAAAAAAAGAAGGCAGGGTTACTGCAGGAGCTGCTGGCTCCACATTCACTCCAGGGCCAGATGTGCCCTGACATGAGCACGGTCTAAGGCGGCATCGAATAAAGAACTGCTGTACACACATATTCTTGCTTACTCCATATCTCCAGGATGTGCAGAGCAGTAAACGTGAAAGTGCAAATTCTGCATGAAATGCTATAAATCATTTGAGCATTTCACAACTTTTTATTCATCCATGACAAACTACAGAATTGGCCACATCCTGACTGCGGCACTTTACCATCTCAGCCTTCCACAAGGGAATCGACTGGCTGCTGTACTGAAGTTCACAAGGACTTAAAGACGTTCTCCCATCTGGCACAACAATCTCAGCTTTTTTCGGAGCCCTCATAGAAATGTTTGGAGAGAGTTGCACATGCTCAGCCACCTCTGAAGTCATGTTGCGGCAAACAATATCCATATGCCATAGATGTTCCAGATGAGGGCCATTTTAAAACCTTCAGACTATACCTTTTTGAGATAGTCTATTGTGCATTTTGACGAGTGTTTAGGATCATTATTCATTCGCAGAAGCTATCCTCCTTTCAATTTCAGCTTTTTACAGATGATGTTATGTTTACATCAAGAATTTGATGAAATTTCATTGAATCCATTCTTCCGTCGACCCGGGAAATGCTCCCCGTGCCATTGTCTGCATCACAACCCTAAAGCATAATTGATTCACCCCCATGCTTAATGGTTGGCGAGAGGTTATTTTCCTGAAATTCTGTGCCCTTTTTCTCCACACATGCCTTTTGATCATTGTGGCCAAAGAGTTCTATTTTAATCTCATCGGTCCACAGGACTTGTTTCTAAAATGCATCAGACTTGTTTAGATGCTCTTTTGTATACTTCTGACACTGAATTTTATGGTAAGGGCACAGGAGAGGTTTTCTTCTTCTGACTTTTCCATGAATGCCATACCTGTACAGGTAGAGAGAAGTACGGCTGATTAGGGCGCTCAGACCAAAACAGACACTTGTCTTGGATGGAAAAGAAACTTCTTTACATGGTCATTATGTCCTCAAAAAGCTTTTCGACGGTGAATCCGCTTTCATCAGGTGATGACCAGTGTAACAAACATGGGGTATTTAAAGGGAGCTAATCAATTATCTAATTTGGACATTTAACCCCTTCCCAGCTTGAAATTAAATGGGCTGATAACTGCATACAATAGCTGTCTGAGAAAAGTGAATGTTTCAATTCAGGATAATGGGGTATTGAATGGGTAGAAGTGTATTTATTACATCTGAGACAGAATAAAAAACAATACAAATAAAAAAAAAAACACGGAGGACCTGTGGTGACATCAGCATCACGTGACGCCCATTGTCACCGGCTAACCTCTGAACCTGGAAGCCAGGATGACGAATGGTGTACGATAAGCACAGCAGGCTCTGCAAACGTGGTTATGCTGGCAGCATAACCACGGCAGGTTAGTGTACTTTGTTCCTAACCTCCTCTAGTTGACCACTGGGTATCACACCAGGAGCGCCTCCTCCTCTCTCCTATTTTGTTTATACTTGTACAGGTGTCTCTTAACAGTAGTACAAAGTACCACAACTGCAGAGTCTGCTAAATCCTTATGAAGATGTTTTGCAGTGAAGCGGGTGTTCTAATTTGCCTCTCTAGCAATCTTTTGAGATGCTCTCACTGAAATTTTTATCGGTCATCCAGACCATATCTTGATACCTGGATACCCGATGTTTACATTAGAAACCAGCATCCAGCGTCGCTGGTCCTGATTGCTGGATGGGCTGTCTAACGATGTCCCAGCCATCCCATCATGTCGGATCGTTGGTGGGATCGCTGGGACATCGTTATGTGTAATGGGGCGTTTAGGCAGCTGCTTAGAAGAATTCATGGCTGCTGTTTTTTGTGATAAGGTTAGAGGGGATGGGTTTTTATAAAGCTGGGAAATTTGCATCACCTAGCCTTTTGTAACGATAATGGTGAACAAGCCATAACCAAATAAATATCCTTGTAAGCCTCATTTGCATTATAAATTAAACCTTGATTATTTTCTCCGCACAGGGAGGCCTTGCTCACAAGCAAATAATGCACAGTAGTCTAAAGCCCCAGCCCTAGGGGATCCTGTGATCAATGTCCCCTTGTAAAGACCATAAAAATTGGCGCTAAATATAAAAGCCCATAACGCTGGAACAGTATAGAGGATTTAGAAGAAAAAAACAGCAACAAACGATGGAATATTCATTGGTGCAACTGGAAGAAATAAGCAAAAACCTGACCACTTCTGACCTAGTGCTAGGCCTTCTCTAAGTACATGTGACATTGGCGTACGTGACGTTTGTGAACGTTACTGTTGCAGTAAGTGATTAGTTCCACAAACATCCCAGCTATGTTGGTAGTTCTCGTAGAAGGAACCTGAATTTCCACCCTGGCCTGTTGTAGATCTCTCACGAGGTGTTACTGGAAAATTGATGTATTGTTCCAGTGTTCTGCCAAAGCCTGTTATATACATAGTAACTCCAGATGATCTGGAAAATTGTATGTTTATCAAGGTTAACATTTTTCTGCATTTACTGTAAAAAAAACAAGGCCGCAAAAGTCCCAATATAATCTTAAGTATGATGAGAGGGAAATCGGCAATTCCTTCCTGACTACAGTTTATGGTAATTATGGACGTCCCTTTTCCTCTTGATTAATACATCTGAGTAAAAGTCCCTATTAACAAATGTCTTTGGTTCTTTTCCTTATGAACCTGGATACATAAAGACCTAATGAGGGGAGTTTTACTGATCTGCGGAACTCTGTGGATTGTAGATAACCACTTACTAAGGCTAGGTTCACATTAATGCAGTGCACTACATCCCCAGTATACTATAACCGGACGGGAACTTCCACAGAGCCCTGAGGGAGCCCTTCACTTTAATATCTAGCCCCTGTCCAGGTACTATTTGTTCATTTCAGACATTCAAAAAACATGGCAAACTACGAATACCGCCTGGACGGAGAACAGACCGTATCCTGAATTACTCCTTCGGCTTCATTAAAGTTATGGCTCTGTAGGGGCTGCCACCAGAATACAGTTTTTCTGTGATTCCGACAGTAACCTGGATGTGGTGGAGAGTGGAGAGCACTGTCTTAATTTGAACCTAGCCTAAGCAGCTGCTATAAGCCAGTAATCACCTCAGTCTACTGATATGTCCAGCTCAATGTACTTGCGGTGTCTACGTAGGTAAGAAGGAGTTTAAGAATGACATGGTCAACAAAAAATTCAGCGCAGTTTAATTATATATTCCTTTGGAATAGCCTGTAGGTATGTTCTCGTCATGTTAACCCACACTACATTATCCTGAGATGACACTAAAATGTATAGCACCTACTATAAAGAAATGAAATTCTAGGACCAAGGAGTCAACATTATATGAAAGCTCATTGTGGGGGCAATTCTATTTTGTCTTGGTGGCACCAAAGCATGTCAGATAGTTTTCATTTATATCCTCAAATTTTAACTAATCAATTCAACTCCTAAATCAGTACATCTCTGGTCTTGGTGTTTGAGACCCTTGTGCTTCATCAGAGTTGGTAAGTGAATCTATCATCACCATAATATATTTTTTATATATATTGGCTGCATTTCTATTTTGGAGGTGGCACATTTAATAAAATCCAATAGAGGAGTACTGACGACTTCACAGGTCCCTTACCTTCTGTTCCAGTAACCATAAGATTGACTCGGTAAGGTGGCCATTCACAGTCCATATAACCCAACTTCTACATGTCAGCTCAGTACAACCAAGCATAAATGTTTTGAAGGGGGTAAGCCGCATGCCTAGCTTCCTTTAGCACAATGGATTGGGCACATTTAATTATAACATGATTTAACCCTTTTTCACTCAACATAGTCCCTACTGATTGTTGGCCAAAAATCATAGACCCATCGAAGATGAGGGCTCAGTTGACTTTTATCCTACCTGTATTGGATCATTGTAGTCCTATCTAATCTATCTAATGGTACAGTAAATGCTGGTTACTACTTGTCTGTAAGACTTCAGCCATTTAGGGCTGATCTCAGCTGCTGTGGGTGATTGGTTATTTATTAGGTACATATAGCCACTTGTACCACATGCCACATGAGTTTTTACTGTAATCAGAGTACACTATCGTAAAAAAAATGCAGTCTGTCCATTGTTTGCTAAAAGGAAAGTATATTGTGCCTTTTTGGAAATTTTGGAGGTATTTGAAGAATCAGAGTCTCCATGGGGATAACATACAAGCAGGAACATGTTAGCGCAATGCAGTTTGCCAAAATGTGGGTGGGATATATGGGACATGATCATACTCCTCTAATGAATAGTGACATTTATGTCCTTTTTATCCTAGGGGCTAATAGTACAGCAGATCTGTACCTGTAGCATGTTGTTATGTAGGGCCACAAATTCTGGTGGTGGGACGTGTGACTGCTTCCATTCATTGTCTACCAATGGATTATCTGCCAGCTTTGGGCCGTTGCCCTTTTTACATCTATATTCATCATGGTATGCTAAGTATCTGCAGTTCTGACAAATTCCTGGAAAGTTCCTCCATTGAATTAGATTTTATTACACATAGCCGAATATAAGAGGTTTAGCAGATTTTGTGTTTGACCGCCGACGTCTTATGACTCGGATGGGCTTGAGGTTTTGGGAAGCCCCATGTTCTCTCTGTTCTACTGTGATTTGGAAGATCTTTCAGTACTAACCCTAAATGAGAGGCAGGCATCCTAATTTCCTGTTTATAGTTCTTCCTCAGTTGGTTGCTGGTCTGTGATACCATGAGGAATCGTTTTGACTTCCTCCTGTGTAGATGGATTACTTTCTGACCAATAGCTCTGATAATTAGTTTCCGCAGGCTTTTGTCAGGGAAAGTGTCTTAAAATCTTGCATCAGATATTTGAGCGCAGCCCTGAACCACCCACAGTTCTCAGAGGAGATTGTGAGCTGAACACATGCTCCTGGATCGGTCAGGCCTGCGTCATAGCATGTGCTGTCCATATGTAGGAAGCCGTCAGCTCTCCAATACTGACGGGTGGCTGGGCGGTGTAGTGTGTGTGGTGGCACAGATCTGCTGGGAACAAGGACAGAAGATTTCATCCTTATCAACAGTCCCTAGTGAAGTCCGTTTTGTGATAAGGGATTATGTAATAATCTGTTACTTGGACGTGCATTGCTATGTTTCCATCCTGGGCTTGCACAACTAAACAAGCAATCTGCTTATGTAATAGTAGCATGATGAAACCAATAATCATTTCTGGAGCTTTTCTAGTCGGTAGGATCAACCCTCCTGAGCCGTCTATATGGGCATGTAGGTCATAGGAAGCAGAATAAAATGATGCCTTGACATCTGCGACTCAATGTCTTATTCTTGAGAAATCCTCGTTTTTCTTATATGTACATGCGTTGTTCAGTACTATGGGCACTGATCTGTATGAGAATCCACCTCCAGAGATTATTTTATATGAAGGAGGCATTACGATGTGTCGTGTAATGGCCGCTCTCTCCTCTCCTGATCTCACTGCAGAGCTGTATGTGATTATACCTGACACATCTGCAGGTTCATCTCACTGGCAGACAGGGTTGTAATATTTTTTGCAATGCAGCAGATCTTTAAGAGGTGCAGCCAATGTGTTTGTAAAGATCAGTTCTGCTGTTCTGTTAGGCATTGTTTCCACGGTCCGGAAACATGTATTTGCTGCGGATTGAACGCTGCGTCCTGCCGCAGCGTTTAATCCGCAGCGGCCAGATGTTCCTGCATAGTGGAGGGATTTTATGAAATCCCGTCTCCACTATGCGTCCAATTACGCGGGTGACACACCCGCTAAACTGGACATGCGGCACGTCTTATTAGCCTACTCTATGGCTACGCTGCGCCGATTCCGGATGTGTTCAATGAGCACATCCGGAATCACCGCGTGTACAGAAGGGGGCGGCGCTTTGGGCGGAGCAGATTTTCCTCTCTGTCCAAAGCGCAGGGAGTACGGTACATGGAAACGTACCCTTAGTTACTTGTCTCATACTGTCATGTAAAGTAATCTCTGGAGGCAGATTCTCAGAGATTAGTGTAGTGTCCGTCCTATGATCCTAAACAGCTCATTTACATGGATTTCTCTGGAATAAACATCAGATTGCCAATATAAAAGTATCATCTTATTCAGCTTCCTATGACCTACAGTTGTGGCCAAAAGTATTGACACCCCTGCAATTCTGTCAGATAATACTCAGTTTCTTCCTGAAAATGATTGCAGACACAAATTCTTTAGTATTATTATCTTCATTTAATTTGTCTTAAATGAAAAAACACAAAAAGAATTGTCCTAAAGCCAAATTGGATATAATTCCACACCAAACATAAAAAAGAGGGTGGACAAAAGTATTGGCACTGTTCGAAAAATCATGTGATGCTTCTCTAATTTGTGTAATTAACAGCACCTGTAACTTACCTGTGGCACCTAACAGGTGTTGGCAATAACTAAATCACACTTGCAGCCAGTTGACATGGATTAAAGTTGACTCAACCTCTGTCCTGTGTCCTTGTGTGTACCACATTGAGCATGGAGAAAAGAAAGAAGACCAAAGAACTGTCTGAGGACTTGAGAAACCAAATTGTGAGGAAGCATGAGCAATCTCAAGGCTACAAGTCCATCTCCAAAGACCTGAATGTTCCTGTGTCTACCGTGTGCAGTGTCATCAAGAAGTTTAAAGCCCGTGGCACTGTGGCTAACCTCCCTAGATGTGGACGGAAAAGAAAAATTGACAAGAGATTTCAGCGCAAGATTGGGCGGATGTTGGATAAAGAACCTCGACTAACATCCAAACAAGTTCAAGCTGCCCTGCAGTCCGAGGGTACAACAGTGTCAACCCGTACTATCCGTCGGCATCTGAATGAAAAGGGACTGTATGGTAGGAGACTCAGGAAGACCCCACTTCTTACCCCGAGACATAAAAAAGCCAGGCTGGAGTTTGCCAAAACTTACCTGAAAAAGCCTAAAACGTTTTGGAAGAATGTTCTCTGGTCAGATGAGACAAAAGTAGAGCTTTTTGGGCAAAGGCATCAGCATAGTGTTTACAGGAGAAAAAAATAGGCATTCAAAGAAAAAAACACGGTCCCTACAGTCAAACATGGCGGAGGTTCCCTGATGTTTTGGGGTTGCTTTGCTGCCTCTGGCACTGGACTGCTTGACCGTGTGCATGGCATTATGAAGTCTGAAGACTACCAACAAATTTTGCAGCTTAATGTAGGGCCCAGTGTGAGAAAGCTGGGTCTCCCTCAGAGGTCATGGGTCTTCCAGCAGGACAATAACCCAAAACACACTTCAAAAAGCACTAGAAAATGGTTTGAGAGAAAGCACTGGAGACTTCTAAGGTGGCCAGCAATGAGTCCAGACCTGAATCCCATAGAACACCTGTGGAGAGATCTAAAAATGGCAGTTTGGAGACGGCACCCTTCAAATATCAGGGACCTGGAGCAGTTTGCCAAAGAAGAATGGTCTAAAATTCCAGCAGAGCATTGTAAGAAAATCATTGATGGTTACCGGAAGCGGTTGGTCGCAGTTATTTTGGCTAAAGCTTGTGCAACCAAGTATTAGGCTGAGGGTGCCAATACTTTTGTGTGGCCCATTTTTGGAGTTTTGTGTAAAATGATCAATGTTTTGCTTTTTGCTTCATTCTCTTTTGTGTTTTTTCATTTAAGACAAATTAAATGAAGATAATAATACCAAAGAATTTGTGTTTGCAATCATTTTCAGGAAGAAACTGAGTATTATCTGACAGAATTGCAGGGGTGTCAATACTTTTGGCCACAACTGTATAGGGCTGAAAAATAGAATCTCTGAAAAATCCCTTTTAGCGTTCGTACCTGTTACTTTCTCAAGGTAATGAGTAGTTCATCAAAATGTTACTGGACTCTATGACTCTGCAGATCTTTCAGTTTTTAGTCAAGTGAACGAATTGGTGACCCCCATGTCCATAACTTGAAGAAGTTGCCAATGACTTGTTCAGGAATGAGCGGGCTCCTAGACTTGGTTGCCCCTGTCTGAATGAGAGTCAATGTGAACATTCATTTAACCCAGTGAGCAGTCGTTACATTTAGATGCCATGGGTTGTGCGCCTGTATCCCCTCGAATTTCCATGGATGAAGTGGTGCAGCCGCTTGTCCTGCTCCTGCTTGCACTGTCTAGGAAGCCGTTCTTTATTTAGATATGTAAAATTTCTGTGAATGCTCCGATTCATCTGTGTCCGGGGGCTGCTGCTCAATGAAGCCTTTCACTGCTGTGCTGAGGACACAGCGGATGGGTCTCCCATGTAGGGGAGGTCCGGTGCTCATATGGGTTTCTGCTGCACGACCACAGTAGAAAACTCTTTACCCCTCACCCTACGCACTGTGTGTTTGGAAAGGCACCTGTAACCCTTTCCATGTCTGTGAGAAGCCTGATATTGCTGGATTCCCCTAGACCATAAAGGAGAACGTTTGCACATGCATGATCCACTATCTCTGTGTACAGTAGGGTACATAGGACCCCTGGTCCTGACCCCACTGATGAAGATTTTTTTGACGTACACTCAGAATACCTGTTTAGTGACCAGCATTGCCTTTTACATGCTGCACCTTTCAGATTTTTGAATGTATATGTCATATTGTAACTTGGTAATCCTGCCAAGTCATCAAATATTTGCTCTGCTCCAGGCAGTTTTGTGCCACCTGTCACCCTGTGGATAGAAGAAACCTTTCTGTTGCTGTAGCTTTTACAAAGGAAGGTAAACAGACGGCATGTTCCCTGTGCAATGTCTCTGTGTTCTCTGTGCAAATATCCCTTCCCAAATCATCAGTCGGAACTCTATCAACTCGCACGGATTGCACACAGATGGCGATGTGTGTTGCCCATGATTATCACAGACCTCTAGACTTGTAGTAATGATTTTTATTTGGGACTCGGATCAAAAGTGGACATGACTCCTTGATTTTTTTTTTTTTTTTTGCAGACACATCTTCCATAAAACAAAATGATTAGAACACGTCCATGAAAAACAGACATCTGAATGAGGCCTGAGAGGAACCGTAGTGGGCGCACCCCACACCTCTAAGGTTTACTTGCTGAGTTTTCTCACTGTGCAGTGTAGTGCATTTTCATAGTATTCGGGAGCATTAGTGGTTGCCATGTCAGTTGTAAAGAAATATGACTAGTGGCTGAGTGTTTTAAGGGGTTATCCAGTGTAACCAAAGCTACAGCAAATGTTGTAAAACAAACAAAAAAAACGCCACGCGTCTCTTCTTTGTACTGTTGGTTCAGAATACATGCCCATTCTGTCCTCTTGGTCTTTGTTCATTTGTTCACTAGGAACCAGTATGTGACCACTGCAGCCAATCCTTTGTCCCATGGGTGATGTGCTGCACTGCTGTCACATTGGCTTTGTTCTGAGGAATAATGCCAGTGAAGCTCGGCATATGACGGCTGCAGCAGACATTCTGTACCCACGAGGACAGACCGTTGTTCTCCTGACATGCTTTCTGCAGTTCCTGTAGTGAGACCTATTATTACCGCAATACTAATACACCATGTGTTTTCATTTATGTTTCAGGCTATTCAAGTGCGATCCAAAAATTTGCTCAGACTTTGCAGAGCTTCCAGTTTGATTTTATTGGTGACACGATGACAGATGATGAAAAAAATATTGGTAAGGGAAAACCTTATTATTACTGTGGTGTAGCATTGTGTTTACTGATACATGTCCCTACTTATAGCAGCGGCTATCATGCAGGAGCATTGCAGAACTGCATGTATGATAACCAAGATTACAGCATTCTACCAGAATGGACCTGAGTGTAATACTGGGGTTAATACCAGATGTTTCAGTGCTGGTCCCTCTGTACTGGAGCCAAACAGTGACTCACACTCAGTGATCAGCAGCAGTGCTGCTCACTCCCAGCAAGAGGCCCTGCTTGGGGCTGACAGTGGGGTCCTCCCTAGTAAGTGAAGAACATACACATGCTTGTCAGGGACTAGGAGGCTGTGCTTATTTCCTGATGTATTAGGAGATGTTCACACACGGCAGATTTGTTACAGTATGTGCAAGGATTTCGAGGAGGCCCATTCAGATCAATAGGGCAGTCATAGACATTTCTGCAAGGAATCTGCCACATGTGTTCTCTGTACTCGTCACATCCTCATGTCCTATCATACGCTGTATTAGGCTACATTGACCCATTCACTATTTGGTCAGTATTTGACATCAGTATCGGTTAACCAAAACTAGGAGTGGGTGATAATACAGAAATGGTGACGTGTCTCTATTATACTTTTCCTCTGATTGTTCCTCTCCTGGTTTTGGCTTACAAATACTGAGGTAAAATACTGACCAAATACTGAGATAAAATACTGACCAAATACTGAATGTGTGAACGTGGCCTTAATCATTCATTCATGTGACATTCCCTGAGTGCAGGTTAAGGGAAATGTCTGTCTACTTACACTCCGGTCTGTATGGGCACGAGGTGTTAATAGACACAGTCCTACTACTGTATTTTATCTATTTTATGTTTGAGATATTAATCACGTATTGTATTTTGAAAGCAGGGGTCCCAAAGTCCTCTGTGTGAATGGAGCAGTGGTCTTCATTCACACAAAGTTACAGAAGAGGACTTGGGGACCACCATTCTCAGGATCGTTGGTGGTCCCATGTGTCACCACTTATTATTCATGATAAACTAGCTGAAGAGCCTGACGCTGCCCGGGCATAGTAACTGACTACGGTTAGTTATAACAAATTATAATGAATATATATATATATATATATATATATATATATATATATATATATATATATATATACACAGTGGGGAAAAAAAGTATTTAGTCAGTCAGCAATAGTGCAAGTTCCACCACTTAAAAAGATGAGAGGCGTCTGTAATTTACATCATAGGTAGACCTCAACTATGGGAGACAAACTGAGAAAAAAAAATCCAGAAAATCACATTGTCTGTTTTTTTTTCATTTTATTTGCATATTATGGTGGAAAATAAGTATTTGGTCAGAAACAAAATTTCATCTCAATACTTGTGATATATCCTTTGTTGGCAATGACAGAGGTCAAACGTTTTCTGTAAGTCTTCACAAGGTTGCCACACACTGTTGTTGGTATGTTGGCCCATTCCTCCATGCAGATCTCCTCTAGAGCAGTGATGTTTTTGGCTTTTCGCTTGGCAACACGGACTTTCAACTCCCTCCAAAGGTTTTCTATAGGGTTGAGATCTGGAGACTGGCTAGGCCACTCCAGGACCTTGAAATGCTTCTTACGAAGCCACTCCTTCGTTGCCCTGGCAGTGTGCTTTGGATCATTGTCATGTTGAAAGACCCAGCCACGTTTCATCTTCAATGCCCTTGCTGATGGAAGGAGGTTTGCACTCAAAATCTCACGATACATGGCCCCATTCATTCTTTCATGTACCCGGATCAGTCGTCCTGGCCCCTTTGCAGAGAAACAGCCCCAAAGCATGATGTTTCCACCACCATGCTTTACAGTAGGTATGGTGTTTGAAGATTATTAACCCTTCAGGTGCTTCACAGCAACTAAAGCAATGTGGAAGGAAAAAATGAACATTTTAATTTTTCCAATAAAAAATTTCTTTTAGCATCAATTTTTTCATTTTCACATGGTCAACAGGATAAAATGGATCCTAAAATTTGTTGGGCAATTTCTCCTGAGTACACTGATACCTCATATGTGGTCATAAACCACTGTTTGGGCGCACGGCAGGGTTCAGAAGGGAAGGAGCGCCATTTGACTTTTTGAATGGAAAATATGCTGGAATATTTAGCGGTTGCCATGTCGCGTTTGGAGAGTCCCTGTGCGCCTAAACATTGGAGCTACCCCACAAGTGACCCCATTTTGGAAACTAGACTCTCCAAGGAACTTATTTAGATGCATAGTGAGCACTTTGAACCGCCAGGTGCTTCACAAATTGATCCATAAAAAAAAAAAGGACTTTTTTTTCATAAAAATTTTCTTTTAGCCTCAGTTTTTTCATTTTCACATGGGCAATGGGATAAAATGGATCCTAAAATTTGTTGGGCAATTTCTCCTGAGTGCACAGATACCTCATATGTGCTCATAAACCACTGTTTGGGCACACGGCAGGGTCCCGAAGGGAAGGAGCACCATTTGACTTTTTGAATGGAAAATTGGCTCCAATCGTTAGTGGACACCATGTCGTGTTTGGAGAGCCCCTGTGTGCCTAAACATTAGAGCTCCCCCACAAGTGACCCCATTTTGGAAACTAGACCACCCAAGGAACTTTTCTAGATGTGTGGTGAGGACTTTGAACCCACAAGTGCTTCACAGAAGTTTATGACGCAGAAAAGTGAAAATAAAAAAATAATTTTTTTTTTCCTCAAAAATGATTTTTTAGCCCGCTATTTTTTATTTTCACAAGGCTAACAGGAGAAATTGGACCACAAAAGTTGTTGTGTAATTTGTCCTGAGTACACCGATACCCCATATGTCAGGGGAAACCACTGTTTGGGCGCATGGGAGAGCTCAGAAGGGAAGGAGCGCAATTTTGGAATGCAGACTGATGGGATGTTCTGCGGGCATCATGTTGCGTTTGCAGAGCCCCTGATGTGCCTAAACAGTAGAAACCCCACACAAGTGACCCCATTTTGGAAACTAGACCCCCCAAGGAGCTTATCTAGATGTGTAGTGAGCACTTTGAACCCCCAAGTGCTTCACAGAAGTTTATAAACGCAGAGCCATTAAAATAAAAAATCTTTTTTTTTCCTCAAAAATGATTTTTTAGCCCGCTATTTTTTATTTTCACAAGGGTAACAGGATAAATTGGACCCCTAAAGTTGCTGTTCAGTTTGTCCTGAGTACGGTGGCACCCCATATGTGGGAGGGAACCACTGTTTGGGCGCACGGCAGGGCTCAGAAGGGAAGGAGCGCCATTTGACTTTTTGAATGGAAAATTAGCTCCAATCGTTAGCGGACACCATGTCGTGTTTGGAGAGGCCCTGTCTGCCTACACTTTGGAGCTCCCCCACATATCACCCTATTTTGGAAACTAGACCCCCTAAGGAAGTTATCTAGATGCATAGTGAGCACTTTGAACCCCCAGGTGCTTTACAGAAGTGTATAACGCAGAGCTGTGAAAATAAAAATATTTTTTTTTCCTCAAAAAATGATTTTTTTTAGCCCGCTATTTTTTATTTTCACAATAGTAACAGGAGAAATTAGACCCCAAAAGTTGTTGTCCAGTTTGTCCTGAGTACGCTGGTACCCAATATGTGGGGAGGGACCACTGTTTGGGCACACATCGGGGCTCGGAAGGGAAGTAGTGACGTTTTGAAATACCGACTTAATGGAATGGTCTGCGGGCGTCATGTTACGTTTGCAGAGCCCCTGATGTGCCTAAACAGTGGAAACCCCCACAAATGACCCCATTTTGGAAACTAGACCACCCAAGGAACTTATCTAGATATGTGGTGAGCATTTTGAACCCCCAAGTGCTTCACAGAAGTTTATAACGCAGAACCGTGAAAATAAAAAATCTTTTTTTTTTCCTCAAAAAATGATTTTGTAGCCCGCAATTTTTTATTTTCACAAGGTTAACAGGATAAATTCGACCCCAAAAGTTGTTGTCCAGTTTGTCCTGAGTACGCTGGTACCCCATATGTGGGGGGGGACCACTGTTTGGGCACACATCGGGGCTCGGAAGGGAAGTAGTGACGTTTTGAAATACCGACTTGATGGAATGGTCTGCGGGCGTCATGTTACGTTTGCAGAGCCCCTGATGTGCCTAAACAGTGGAAACCCCCCACAAGTGACCCCATTTTGGAAACTAGACCCCCCAAGGAACTTATCTAGATGTTTGATGAGCACTTTGAACCCCCAAGTGCTTCACCGAAGTTTATAACTCAGAGCCGTGAAAACAAAAAAAATCATTTTTTTTTCACAAAAATCATTTTTTTAGCCCCCAATTTTTTATTTTCCCAAGGGTAACAGGAGAAATTAGACCCCCAAAGTTGTTGTGCAATTTTTCCTGAGTACGCTGATACCCCATATGTGGGGGTAAACCACTGTTTGGGCACACGTCGGGGCTCGGAATGGAGAGAGTGCTGTTTGACATTTTGAACGCAAAATTGGCTGGAATAAATTGTGGCGCCATGTCGCTCTCGGAGACCCCGTGATGTGCCTAAACAGTGGAAACCCCTCAATTCTAACTCCAACCCTAACCCCAACACACCCCTAACCCTAATCCCACCCTAATAATAACCCTAACCACAGCCCTAAAGCCAACACACCCCTAACCCTAATCCCAACTCTAACCCTAACTACAAGCCTAACCCTAATCCCAACCCACCCCTAACCCTAATTCCAGCCCTAACCCTAATTCCAGCCCTAACCCTAATTCCAGCCCTAACCCTAATTCCAGCCCTAACCCTAATTCCAGCCCTAACCCTAATTCCAGCCCTAACCCTAATTCCAGCCCTAACCCTAATTCCAGCCCTAACCCTAATTCCAGCCCTAACCCTAATTCCAGCCCTAACCCTAATTTTAGCCCTAACCCTAACCCTATCTGTAACCCTAATTCCAACCCTAACCTTTATTCCAACCCTAACCCTTATTCCAACCCTAACCCTAGTTCGAACCCTAAATGGAAAAAAAAATATTTTTTTTATTTTATTATTTGCGCCTGGCTATGGGGGTGATAAAAGATATTTACTTTTTTTTTTCATTTTGATCACTGTGAGAGTGTATCACAGTGATCAAAATGAAAAATGAACGGGCAACCGGCAAATTCATGGGCGCCGCCATCTTGGACAATGGCAGGCGCACTGCGCATGCGCCCGCCATTTTGCAAGATGGCGGCGCCCATGATCCGGACGCCGGGAGCCACGGCGGGACATCGGGAGCACGATCGGAGGTCCTGGGGGTATCGGAAGGTGGGAGGGAGCGATAGACAGGGGAGGGGGAGCAGATGATGACGGTGGCGAACGATCGCCGCCGTCCATCAGTGGCGGGGGGCCGATCGGCCCCGCCAGTCGGTGTGTGGGGGGGTCGGGGGTCGGTGTCCAGCCATGTCCGATGCTATTGCAGCATCGGCCATGGCTGGATTGTAATATTTCACCAAATTTCATTGGTGAAATATTACAAATCGCTGATTGGCTGTTTCACTTTTAACAGCCAATCAGAGCGATCGAAGGCACGTGGGGGCTAAGCCACGCCCCCAGGGATTAACTGTAGAGTGTCCTTTGTGTGCGGGTCGGGTGACCTTTCAGTGACCCCGGTCACCCGACCCGCAGGGGGGCTATTTATAGCATGACGCCTACGTAGGCGTCATAGGTCGTTTGGGCACGACTTTTCATGACGCCTACGTAGGCATCATGGGTCGTGAAGGGGTTAAGAGAGGCCTGGGGGTCAGGACTGAAGCGCAGAGTGGATTTGCCCTCCCTTCCATACCGGGGATCCCTTTAAGAGGGGCCTGGGGTGAGAACCAGAGCGCTGAGTGACATTGCCCTAACTTCCATACCAATGATCCATTTAAGAGAGACTGGGGTCAGAACCACAGAGCTGAGTGGAATGGCCCTAACTTCCATACTGGGGATCCCTTTATGAGAGGCCTAGCGTCAGAACCAGAGCGCTGAGTGAATTTGCCCTGACTTCCATACCAATGATCCCTTTAATAGAAGCTTGGGGTGAGAATCAGAGCGCTGAGGGATTTACCCTAACTTCCATACCGGAGATCCCTTTAAGAGGGTCCTGGGGTCAGAATCATAGCGCAGAGTGGATTTGCCCTCACTTCCATACCGGGGATCCCTTTAACCCCTTTCCTACATTAGACGTACTATTCCGTCCATGTGACCTGGGACCTAAGTCCCAAGGACGGAATAGTACGTCTAATGCGATCAGCTGCGCTCACGGGGGGAGCGCAGCTGATCGCGGCCGGGTGTCAGCTGATTGTGCCGGGTGTCAGCTGTGATAATGTGTCAGGGGCGGTCATGGACCGCCCCCGACACGTTAACCCCTGGCACACCGCGATCAAACATGATCGCAGTGTACTGGGGCTAAAGGAAGCATCAGCAGGGAGGGGGCTCCCTCCGTGCTTCCCTGCGACCCCCACAGCAGTGCGATGTGCAGTGCCGCTGCGGGGGTCGCCTTCCCTGCAGGTCCCCGGATCCAATATGGCGACGGGGACCTTCGGGGGCCTGCAGGGAGCTGGCTTCCTCACTGCCCGCAGAGCGCAGGCATGAAGAAGTCTGCAGCAGTGCCTGTGACAGATCGCTGTGACAGCGATCTGTGATGTGACAGATCAGCGATCTGTCACAAGACAGTGAAGTCCCCCCATGGGACATTATAATAAAGTAAAAAAAAAAAAAAAAGTGTAAAAATAATTTTAAAAAAAACCGCTAAATGAATTAAATAAAAATATTCCCTAATTCGTTTTTTGAAAATAAAAAAACAATAGTACACATATTTGGTATTGCCATGTCCGTAATGACCCACCCTATAAAACTCCCATTAGTTAACCCCTTTAGCGAACCCCTTAAAAAATAAAAAACGAGGAAAAAATAATGATTTATTATCATACCGCCGAACAAAAAGTGCAATAACGCGAGATCAAAAAGACGCATATAAATATCTATGGTACCGCTGAAAACGTCATCTTGTCCCGCAAAAAACGAGCAGCCACACAGCATCAGCGAAAAAATAAAAAAGTTATAGCTCGCAGAATAAAGCGATGCAAAAATAATTATTTTTTATATAAAATTGTTTTCATTGCATAAAAGCGCCAAAACATTAAAAAAACGACATAAATGAGGTATCGCTGTAACCGTACTGACCCAGAGAATAAAACCGCTTTATCAATTTTACCGCAGGCGGTACGGTGTAAACGCACCCCCCAAAAGAAATTCATGAAACGCTGGTTTTTGTTCATTCTGCGTCCCAAAAATCAGAATAAAAAGCGATCAAAAAATGTCACGTGCCCGAAAATGGTACCAATAAAAACGTCAACTCGTCCCGCAAAAAATAAGACCTCACATGACTCGGTGGGTCAAAATATGGAAAAATTATAGCTCTCAAAATGTGGTGATGCATAAACTATTTTTACAATAAAAAGCGTCTTTTAGCGTATGACAGCTGCCAAAAATAAAAACCGCCATATATAGTAAATCAAACCCCCCCGTTATCACCCCCTTAGTTAGGGAAAAATAATAAAATAATATTTTTTTTATTTATTTCCATTTTCCCATAAGGGTCAGAGCTAGGGTTAGGGCTAGGGTTAGGGTTGGAGTTAGAATTGGGGGGTTTCCACTGTTTTGGCACATCAGGGGCTTTCCAAACGCGACATGGCGTCCGAACTCAATTCCAGCCAAAAATGTTAAATGGCGCTGCTTCCCTTCCGAGCTCTGCCATGTGCCCAAATAGTGGTTTACCCCCATATATGGGGTATCAGCATACTCAGGACAAATTGCACAATAACTTTTGGGGTCCTGTTACTCTTGGGAAAATAAAAATTGGGGTTGAAAAGATAATTTTTGTGGAAAAAATATGATTTTTTTAATTGTACGGCTGTACGTTATTAACTTCTGTGAAGCCCTTGGGGGTTCAAAGTGCTCACCACATATCTAGATAAGTTCCTTGGGGGGAGTCTAGTTTCCAAAATGGGGTCATTTGTGAGGGGTTTCCACTGTTTAGGCACATCAGGGGCTCTCCAAATGTGGCATGGCATCCAATCTGAATTCCAGACAATTTTGCAGTGAAAAAGTCAAACGGCGCTCCTTCCTTCCGAGCTCTGCCATGCGCCGAAACAGTGGTTCCCCCCACATATCAGGTATTGGCGTACTCAGGATGAATTGCACAATAACTTTTCCAGTCCAATTTCTCCTGTTACCCTTGGTAAAATAAAAAAATTGAACCTGAAGTAATTTTTTTTGTGAAAAAAAGTTAAATGTTCATTTTTTTTTTTTTTAAACATTCAAAAAAATTCCTGTGAAGCACCTGAAGGGTTAATAAACTTCTTGAATGTGGTTTTGAGCACCTTGAGGGGTGCAGTTTTTAGAATGGTGTCACTTTTGGGTATTTTCTATCATATAGACCCCTCAAAGTGACTTCAAATGTGATGTGGTCCGTAAAAATAAAATGGTGTTGTAAAAATGAGAAATCGCTGGTCAACTTTTTACCCTTATAACTTCCTAACAAAAAAAAATTTTGGTTCCCAAATTGTGCTGATGTAAAGTAAACATGTGGGAAATGTTATTAAGTTTTTTGTGTGCCGTATCTCTGTGATTTAAGAGCATAAAAATTCAAAGCTGGAAAATTGCAAAATTTTCGCCAAATTTCCATTTTTTTCACAAATAAACGCAAGTTATATGAATAAAATTTTACCACTATCATGAAGTACAATATGTCACGAGAAAACAATCAGAATCACCGAGATCCATGGAAGCGTTCCAGAGTTATTACCTCATAAAGGGACAGTGGTCAGAATTGTAAAAATTGGCCCGGGAATTAATGTGCAAACCACCCTTGGGAGTAAAGGGGTTAAGAGGGGCCTGGGGTCAGTACCAGAGCATTTGAAGGCAATTGCCCTGACTTCCATACCGGAGATCCCTTTTATGAGAGGCCTGGGGTTAGAACCAAAGCTCTGGATGGATTTGCCCTGACTTCAATACCAATGATCCCTTTAATAGAAGCCTGGGGTCAGAATCAGAGCGCTGAGGGATTTGCCCTAACTTCCATACCGGAGATCCCTTTAAGAGGGAATATTTGCTTATGGGATGGAGGATGTGTGATGGGTATATGGGCACTGGACTATGGGATGGAGGATGTGTGATGGATATATGGGCATGGGAAGGGGGTAGGGCAGCACGGTGGCTCAGTGGTTAGCCCTGGGTCGAGTCCTGGGTTCGAATCCCACCAAGGACAACATCTGCAAGGAGTTTGTATGTTCTCCCCGTGTTTGCGTGGGTTTCCTCCGGGTATTCCGGTTTCCTCCCACACTCCAAAGACCTACTGATAGGGAATATAGATTGTGAGCCCCACCGGGGACAGTGATGAAAATGTGTGCAAACTGTAAAGCGCTGCGGAATATGTTAGCGCTATATAAAAATAAAATTATTATTATTATTAATTCATTTCTGTCATGTGCTCTCTGCTCCTTTCTGGGGGGCAGACAATGGCTGGGAGCTTATGTTCTCGGGGAAGCTAGATTTTCTCCCACCCGGTCAGCAACGAATCACAGCTCCGCTACTTTTAAACAGCTCTGGTAAAATGAAAGATGCTTTGTGATTGGTTGGTGATACACACACAATCTCACACACACACACACACACACACACTCACACACACTCACACTCACACACACACACACACACACACACACACACACACACACACACACACATTGAATTTTATATATATGGATGTATTTAGAGGAACAGGCTCAATGATATTCATGGCTACAGAAGGTTCCGCTGAGGCTTCTACCAAAAGCACCAGATGGTGTTCAGACCCTGCAAATTGGTGACCTAGTCATTGGCGGTAGCGTACCGAGCACCTCCAAGAACGGTTCTTTCAGTGGGGAGGAAAATGTGACGGGTGCCTGCAATGGGTGATATCCTGTGAGTCTGAACAAGCAGTGTTTCACCATCCTTTGCTTGTAGAGGTGCACGGGCCAAGACTAGGACAGGTCCAGGAGTCTTCTCACAGGCCAAGGGGCTTTACCACTGGGAGAAAATCTCCATTCAGGACAGACATTCACTTTACATCATATAAATAATAGCATTCACTGACTATAACCAGACCTGTGCATGCTAGGCCTGTAGACCATCACCTAGAGATTAACACTGAAGACTGTGCATGTAGCCTTGTCCATAGGGTCTGAGACCTTTCATTTGTGATGATCTGATACCGTCGTACAGCTGTCTCGGTGATAGCCTTCTATTAATCCTCTTCTATTATTGTCTTAGCGGAGTCGTTTAAAGAGTTTGCTGACCTGTTGCAGGAGGTGGAGGACGAGAAGATGATGATGGTAAGACACCTGTGCGTGTAATAAATGTGCCTTCACAATCTGGTACCTTTCCATTCTTTCCACCATATTTCTACTTTTACACTCATATGTGATAACTGGTGCTGTGAAAAGTTATACCCAGCATTAATTGTGAAGATTCTGTACAGAAGCCATCAGTCTCCATGCCAGGATCCCAGGGTGGGCAAGCCTGACATCTTTGTGAGTGATATAATGGCGTGTAAATGACAGAAGTGAGCGGATTTATTTATACCCGAGTGCACAGTCTGGGATGTATTATAAGCTGAGGCACCGAGCGAGATGCTTTCTTCTTGGGAAGAAGAATGGCTGTACATAATGTACTTGTTTGCTACGTGTTCGGATATTCAGTGTCCTCCCACGCGCCTTTTAACTTCTACTAATGGGAATAATATTAGGAGCATAAGAAGAACATAGCTCAGATTCTCCTCTTCTCAATATGTGTATAAATGTCTATTCTTGCCTAGTCCTGGGATAAACTGTCCATCATTTTCAGGTTTCCTTTCCTGAATATAGGGATAGTAAATAGGTCATGTCTGTGGACAAGACGTAAACCGGAAAGGATTTGGCCAGTATTTCTGATGCTAATCTATGTAGGATGGTCTTATGGACCTAACGTATTTCTTGCCACCACTCGGTCTACATGCCAGTAGCCTCTCTATACATGCCAACACACAGGTTAGCAGAGTACAGAGATCTGCGGACCATTGGCTCGAGACCTCGGCCCACTAGCACAGAACCCCTGCACCTGTAATATGCTGTCCGCAATATGGGCAGGATAGTAATTGGACAGATGTGCCGTATTAATGCAGATGGATGGTAATGGCGACCAGCGAAATACATCTTTTATGACGCTTGCAGAATTATTTAGTTTGCTGTACTTTACATATATCATTGCCATTTTCAACTTTTAGTCATAGTTTGCGATCATTAGGGTGCAGAACAATGAGGATTGTGGTTCGGGTAATGACTTGTTACTCTTGATCTTTTGATCTCCTTATTCATCATCTTTATGATTGCTGCAATTAATGCATTTCATCTTATGAATGTACTTTTGCTTGTTACTTTTGGATTTGTTGATGCGTTTATGCACTACACTTATGACATGTGGTCTCCTCCTTATTGATACCTCCTAGGCAATATAAATATAACTACTGTACATACTAGTATATAGCAAGTGACATAAGTATTGAACATGTCACCAATTTTCTATACTTCTAAAGATGCTATTGACATGCAATTCTCAGCTGATGTTGGTAACACCCACCCAATCCACACAAGCAAAGATATTGAATCATAGATGTCCATAAATTAGGTGTAATAATGTCAAATGACACAAGGAAAAGGTATTGAACACCCTTATTGAAATGCAATTAATGCTTTGCACAAAAGCTTTTGTTATTGATGACAGCTTCAAGACGCCTCCTGTATGGAGAAACTAGTCGCATGCATTTCTCAGGTGTGATTTTTGGCTCATTCTTCCACAAAAACACTGTTCAAACCCTTAGTATTAGTTTCTTCCATATACAAGTGCTTAGTTTTGGTCACTTTTGAATGTTGGTTGTGCTTTCACACTCGTGGTTTGCATGAGACGGACTCTACAACCCACACAAGTGGCTCAGGTAGTGCAGCTCATCCAGGATGGCACATCAATGCGAGCTGTGGCAAGAAGGTTTGCTGTGTCTGTCAGCGTAGTGTCCAGAGGCTGGAGGCGCTACCAGGAGACAAGCCAGCAAACCAGGAGACATGGAGGGGGCAGTAGGAGGGCAATTACCCAGCAGCAGGACCGCTACCTCAGCCTTTGTGCAAGGAGGAACAGGAGGAGCACTGCCAGAGCCCTGCAAAATGACCTACAGCAGGCCACAAATGTGCATTTGTCTGCACAAACGGTTAGAAACCGACTCCATGAGGATGGTCTGAGTGCCCGACATCCACAGATGGGGGTTTTGCTCACAGCCCAACACCATGCAGGATGCTTGGCATTTGCCAGAGAACACAGTGTTTGGCAGATTTGACATTGACGCCCTGTGCTCTTCACAGATGAGAGCAGGTTCACACTGAGCACTTGTGATAGACATGATAGAGTCTGGAGACACCGTGGAGAATGTTCTGCTGCCTGCAACATCCTCCAGCATGACTGGTTTGGCAGTGGGTCAGTAATGGTGTGAGGAGGCATTTCTTTGAAGGGCACCACAGCCCTCCATGTGCTAGCCAGAGGTACCCTGGCTGCATTAGGTACCAGGCTGAGATCCTCAGACCCATTTTGAAACCACATGCAGGTGCACTGGGCTCTGGGTTCCTTCTGATGCATGACAATGCTAAACCTCATGTGGCTGAAGTGTGTCAGCAGTTCCTGCATTATGAAGGCATTGAAGCTATGGACTGGCCTGCCCTTTCCCCAGACCTGAATCCAATCGAGCACATCTGGGACATCATGACTCCTTCCATCCACCAACGCCACTGTACACCACTGACTGTCCAGGAGTTGTCTGTTGCTTTAATCCAGGTCTGGGAGGAGATCCCTCAGGAGAACATCCACTGCCTCATCAGGACCATGCCCAGGCATTGAAAGGAGGTCATACAGGCATGTGGAGGCCACACACACTACTGAGCATCATTTCCTTGTCTTTAGGCATTTCTGCTGAAGTTGGATCAACCTGTAATTTGATTTTCCGCTTTGATTTTGAGTATCCTTCCAAATCCAGATTCCATGGAATATTTAATTTTGATTTACATTGATCATTTTTATGTTTTATCATTCTCAATGCATTCCCCTATGTATTTTATAAAGATTTAACTGGAATATTTTATTCAGTGACATCTAAGATGTGGTATTTTAGTGTTCCCTTTATTTTTTTGAGCAGTGTATTATATAGAGTCATTACACACAGAGTGATGTATTTCCAGTGTTTATTTCTGGTAATGTTGATGATTATGGCTTACAGCCAATGAAAACCCAAAAGTCATTATCTCAGTAAATTAGAATACTTTATAACATCAGCTTGAAAAGTGATTTTACAATCTGAAATGTTGGCCTACTGAAATGTATATTCAGTAAATGCACTTAGTACTTGGTTGTGCTCCTTTTGCATCAATTACTGCATCAATGCGGCATGGCATGGAGGCGATCAGCCTGTGTCACTGCTGAGGGGTTATGGAAGCCCAGGTTGTGAAGGTCTGAAGACAGTACTGATTTTACCCATTATGAGATGTTTCTTGTGTGGCTCCTTGGTAATGAGATTCCTTTTTATAGAACATCAGTAGAACCAGCTGATAGTATTTTTCACTAAGTGGCAGGATTGCTTTTGATTTCAGCTGGAGTCATGACTTTCCATGGCTTTTTGCACTCCTCATTCTTCATGTGTTCAAAACTGTTTTCCCTGTGTTATTTTTCATTATTGCACATAACTTAATTTTTGGACATCTATGGTTTGATTTCTTTGCCTGTGTGGATTGGATAGGTTGTTACCAACATCTGGTTAGAATTTCATGTCAATAGCATGTTTAGAAATATATTTACTTAGAAATTTGGTGACATGTTCAATACTTATTTCACCCGCTGTATATATTATATCTTTAGGCCCATATATTAATGAACTAAGCATTTTCTATTGGTTGTTTTGTATTGATATGCTTTTTGGGGTATATTTCCGATCTCGGTTTTGTTTTCAGAATATGTGCCATATCTATGTAATTAACTAGTTCTGCACTTTGCACGTTGACCAGGGGTAATTCACCTCTGATACTCAGGTGTGTTATCGTACAGTGATATTTGTGTGCAATTTACTTAGTTAATGTAAACTAGTTTTTTGGGGAGACCTTTTCTTCCCATACAACCCTTGGTTATTTATTGTGACTTCCTGGAGCCTATGAATATATGCACATTGATATTAGATCTTTATTGGCAACCACTTAACTTCTTAGGCTGGGATCACACATGTGAGAAATTCAGACGAGTCTCGCATCTTAGTGCCCGGCAATGCCGCCAGCTCTCAGGAGCAGAGCGTGCGGCTGCATGTATTTCTATGCAACTGAGCGCTCCGTTCCCGAGTGCCGGCGGCAGTGCCGGGTATTAAGATGCGAGACTCGTCCCAAGTTTTTTGCACGTGTGATCCCGGCCTTATTGGTATTTACAACATTATGATCTTTCCGACCTTTTATATTTTTGGGTTTTATAAAATTAATATGCAAAGTAAAGATTTACATTTTGTATTATATCTGAGGTATGTGTAGGTCTTTTGCAGGTTTATATAATTAGTACTAAGTAATAAAAAGTTGTAATTAAGAATAGAATCTCGTCTATGATTGAAGATCTGCTATAATTCTGCTCCTCCAATAGAGCAGTGTATGTTGTATTAGAGGCAAGCAGAAGACCTTCTCATACCAGGTCCTCCTTGAAGAATGAGCTTTCTGACTTGTTAGCTTCTTTATCAGTGTTGTTTTTCCTGCAGTGACAATTTCTCTGTTTCCACCACAGCTTCAAAATGCAGACGAACTGCTGATCAAACCCCTGGAGGTTTTCCGCAAGGATCAAATCGGGCTCACCAAGGTACTTCCACATCCTGCCGTGGGCTGCGCCGAGCTCCTACTGACAGCCTGTGTACACAGAGGCCATGAATGGCGTTTCCTGTCCTGTAGTCTAGCTCACATCTTATATAGCCAGAATATTTTTTAGAAACATTGGCCAAAATAAAGGAAAAGGGTGACACATACTGGTAAATACAGGTACCTCTCCATACGCTTCTGTTCATGGCTACTACTAGGTATAATCATTTGTAGCCTTGGTAGAAGGGGCGCCTCGTTGCTTCCTCATGCACCCTTGTCTCTTCCCAAAATTCCTTGTTTTTCTCTTGTAAAACTTTACTGTCATGAACTTGGTCAACTAAATTCGTGTACAGTTGGAGAGCTGCTCTTTGTCTAAGAAGGTGATAAGGTGCGATTTTGTTGAAAAATTGAGAATGCTAGTTGTCAAATAGTTCATTGCTCTTCCAGAAATTGATGGCAGGAAAAGTCTGCGTGGTAAGAAGCGGAGTTTGCAGGAGAGACCACTCTCAGTCACTGCACATACCGGTTTAGACACACCATGGTTTTTTATGTTTGGTTCAAGTCACACTTAAAATGCTCAATTCACCCACGGACCACTCCTTTTCATAATGGGGACCGGCTAGTGCCCACTTGGTCACAATGTGTCCTTCAACTCGTCTTCAACCAGCTTTCCTGCTGGAGGAGTCAGTAGCCAAGGGGAAGATGTGGTTCTACATGCTCCACATTGAAAGTTGTGTATACAAGGTCAAGTTGAGTCCGATAGAAAGTGAGCTGCTCTTTGTAGTAGTTCTCCATTCTGGTTTATGAGAAATGGATGGGGATCTACTTAAAGGGGCTGTCCAGTCACAGCATATTGACAAACTATTTATTGGATAGATCATCAATATCAGATGGCTGGGGTTCGACACTTGGCGCAATCCCCCCTCACGATTAGCTGCTGTTTGCTCCTGCATTTATCGTATGTAAACACTTTAAATGGAGCTACAAAGCATAGCTCTTTTCAATGTGTAGCAGGTGCTGGAGCTGGGGCTGTGGTCTAGCGGGGTCCCAGGAGGCAGGGTCACTGCTGCAGGAGCTGACTGCAGTGGCAGAATTGGGGCAGTGCTGCGGGCCCTGAGCTGGGAGGAGGGGTTGTTCGACGATGCGAAGCTGCGGCGGGCCCTGTGCTTTCACAAAATGTTGGTGCAGTCCCTGCACTTCCCACTGCAGTGAACTTCGGGAAAATGGCCACCTCAGCTCTCGAGATCTCATTCTGCGCATGCACTACCTCTGGCTTCTATTTTTCCAAAGTCCACTACAATGAAAAGGATAGGAAGTGCTGGGACTCTACTTTTCCTCAAAGTCTGGGACAAGTTGCAGCCTCGCACCGTCGTTCACCCCCACCTCCCAGCCCAGGGACCCACTCCTTTCACCACCAGCTTTCTGCGGCAGCTACCCTGCCTCCTGGGCCCCTGCTGCACCACAGTCACCTAACCTCCGACTACAAGACGCACCACCATTTTATTCGGAACATTTTTTCCCTGTTCTACCCAAAATTTGGGGTGCATCTTATGGGCCTATGCATCTTATAATCTTCAAAATGCGGTATTTATTCTAAAGGCCGTGCAACAATATATTAAGTTGAGGGTGCCAACAATGTTGTCCAGCCCATTTTGGGGGTTTTGTATGAAATTATGTCCAATTTGCCTTTTATCTGTTTTCTGTTTTTTTTTTTTTTGTGTGTTTTAATATATACAAAATTAAATAAACCTGTATAACAAAACATGTGCAACTGCAAAAATAATCTGGGAGAAATATTTCATTTTCTGGAAAAATTTCAAGGGTGCCAACACTTTCGGCCATGACGGTATATATTGATTTACTTTAAAATGTACAGATTAGTCATATTGATTTCCCTAGCCTACCTATTTTCATCTGGAGTCATCAAATAGAATTTTCTAGTAGTCCAAATTAAAAGCCTTAAGGGGAACCTGTCATATAGGATATTATATGTGATCAGCAGGCAGGATGATAAAGATCAGGAGGAGCGAATCAGATTTATATACATTTTTCTGGGTAAAATTTCAGTAAAATTTGTATTTTATCAATTGACATTCCAGATGTGTTCTGTACAGTCCAGTGGGTGGTCCTATTCAGTGACTGACAGTCTTCCCTGTTTGACTAAGCATATAGATTGCTGTCAGTCACTAGTAGGACCGCCCACTGGACTCCTATGTATACAAACTGCAGGATGTCAATGATTAAACAAAATTTATACTGAAACTTTTCCAATGAACTGTATATCATTCTTCTCCACTTCTACTCTATATCATGCTGTCCACAGATCGCACTGCATGTACAGTGTGACAGGTTTTTTTTACGGTTTAATTCACACATGCTGCTTTTTCAGTGGTTTTAATTGTTGGTAAAAAAGCACCATGAATTTTAAGTTTTTTGTTTTGCAGTTTTTGGTGGATAAGTCAATGTCAGTGGTGATATTGACCTATCGTGAAGCTCTGAAAAGTTTGAGGGCATAAGCGATCTTCTCCTCTTCTCTCATGTCACTCATTACACTTCTGTGTGGCAGCTGACAGGAGGCAATAATTAAAGTGGGGCCTCCCAACCATACCCCTCCCCATACTGTGCGTGTCCGGCACCTCCTCTCTCCTTGCGTTCGGCATCCCTCTTCTTGCTTCGTGTGGATGACTCGTCCTACGTCATCCACACAGTGTCCTACGTCGCGCTCTGGCGCAGGCCTACTTCTCCCTGCCATGCCCAGCGCTCTTTGGCCTTTCCCTGCGCATACGTAGAACGGTAGTTTGCTCTGGCCTCAGCACAGCACGGAGAAGTGCGCCTGCGCAGGAGCGCGATGTAGGACACTGTGTGGATGACGTAGGATGCGTCATCCACACGAGGCAGAGAAGGACGACGCCCACCGGACCGCCCCAAAGGTGAGTATAATGACAGCTCTTTTTTTGTTTTTGTTTTGCAGGACACTTTCATGCAACTTTATAGAATGCTGTCACATGGGGCTGAAAGGGGATGGCTGTAGGTTATATGGGAAAAACCTGGTAACAGGTTTCCTTTAAAGACTGCACTAAACTGCATTGTGTGAACCTGGCCTTACAGCACATTAGAGGTGATCCTTAAGGTATGTTCACACTGTGCCTTTCTCCACCTGTCAAAAACATCCGTTGTTAAGCGGAAGATGCTTCAGGAAACTTTTTTCTTTACTTTGGATTTTTGTAAACTTGAAGCATCTTTTCTTAACTGCTTTTTGGTCGTTTCCTGAGCATTTGTCCAACATTTTTTTTTTTTTTTTTTTTAACACCAGTTTTTGTTTGAGCGGTTTTTGTCTGTCTTTTTACTGCCATTTTTTGAACATTTTTTATAAATAAATTAAACAAGTAAGAAAAAGTTAGCGGTGTTGGAAGCTCAAAAAAGCTGACACAGCGCCCAAAAGGGACGCGATGCTCGGACATCTTCCAGCGTCTTTAGTCTTCCCATTCATTTCCATTATAAAGTATAGAGCATGTTCCCTGAAGAATGGACTTGTCGTTATCTATAACAGCTTTGCATCCTTTGAAAGCCTGAAAAGGGTAAAACTAGTGATGAGTGAGTGTGCTGCGATAAGGTGTTATCCGACCATGCTCGTGTGCTAACCGAGTGTCTTCGCGTGCTCGAAACATATGTTAGAGTCCCCGCGGCTGCATGTCTCACGGATGTTCTACAGCCCAGGAACGTGGGTGTTAGGAACAGCGGAACACACTAAATAAAAATAATAAAGTGCGTTCACCACTCGGGGTCCACCGTGCAGTAGGTGATATAACCGCTGCTAAGTGGTGGCAGGAGCAATATGGCGGTAATGCGCACAGGGTTAAACTTCACCCAGGTGCGCAGAGCAATCTCTGTTAAGTCACAGAGATGCCAAATAAACATAAATACAAAGACTGAGCCTGTTGAGGTCACAGTACTCAGTATAAATACACACACGGTATCAGGTCACAGGAGTAGCCCAAGACTGCGGCACTATGTCCGTCTAGACCTACCGTGTGCGGAGCATCGCAACTGCGGACACAAAGGGGCTGCTACTGCAGCGCGGCCTGGACACTGCCGCTAAACAACAAGGCTAAGGCACAAGCGCACTGTCGGCGCTAGCAGCTGTGGATGTTGCAGCAGAGGAGCGCTGGCGCTGATACTAACTCAGTCCCTAACCACATACGTAATATCAGAGGGAAGGGGTTTTATAATGAGTCATTCACCAGAATCATACATGCGTCCTCATACACACAGCAGCAAGTAAGTCTATACTAGCGCATGGCGGAACAGCCATGCGCGCCTTTTATTGCAACCGGGACCTTCCGCAAGCTTCCAGATCTCTGAGATGGACCAATGAGATCTGGAGCGGGACCTGAGCACATGACTCCCGATCTCATGAGCATGCCCAGTAGTAGGACAGAAGGACTTAGCCTCAGGAGAGATTTGCTGCTAGGCAATCTCCTCTGCAATCTCCTCTGCAGTAGATAAACAGCAGGAGAGTGCAGAATGTGAGGGTCTAGATCCCTGCAGAGTAAACGCAGAAATCCGACGCCTAACAGTGGGGATTGTCTTCTTAAGCTATCCCCGTTTGTGTTGCGGATGCTGAACACACGAGACATGCAGCCACAGTGACTCGAACTCATTATTCGAGCATGCCAAAGTCACTCGGTTAGCACACAAGCATAGTCGGGTAACACCTTATCCCAGCACGCTCGTTCATCACTAGTTAAAACCCTTCACAAGCCTGATCGGATGAGCATCAAGTAGTTTTCCTATACAAATGAATGGATTTCTGGACAATTTTGGTCATTCTGTTAGCTCTTTACCCCCCATTTCTTTCTGTGCATCCACTTGAAAAGTTGACAGAGACCCAGTGTGAACATTCTCTTAGGATCCATTGACATCAGATCCAGAAGAGATGACATTTTTCTATATTTCTTTACCACCGTCTGAGATAATCCAACGACCGTATAATGAGGTGAATAAATATTATGGACATGTCTGTAATAATCTTATTAGCTTCTTGCCTGCATTTTATAGCTTGGAGAACATTTTTATTGAAACATGGCCTCTTGGAAGTTTGCCCTAAAGCCAGAACTAGATGTGCTGGTTTGTAAAGTGGAGAGTGGTCTCCGTGGTGGGGACTCCCTCCAGTCTGGAGGACGGAGGAGGGAGGGAGCCCTTTCTAGGAGGGGATGGGTCCTCCCAGGCCATCTGGAGGCTGCCACAATGAGTGAATGGGGAATATGCCTCCGCCAAGAGCGCTGGAAGCTGTGCAGATTCTGCCCCCACCTCCGCTTGGGGTGTAACCCATTCATTCCCAAACACACACTCCAAGGACACGCTATGGTCCGTTAAGTAGCCACTTGCACTTTAAATTCTGGCTTCAGGGAGTACAATGGAATTTGGTGTTAATACTTTTATGCGTTCAAAGACTTCTGGTGTTTTTCCCTACACAGTTTAATTACAATGTTATTCCTTGTGAACCTCCTAAATTAGAAGCAATCATCAGATCTGTGCTCTCCGGAGGTTACATAATGTCCTCACCACTCTTTAGCACTGGGTAGTGTACCCTGTACTGTACACGCCTTGTACGCAGGGCGGCCATTCACATAAACTTAGTAACCAATGAAGAATGTGGCGGAAACCTGCACACCAGCGGTGTGTGACTATTGTGCGCCCACTAGTGGACAACCGCTATTCCAGCACTGTATTACTCCAACTACAGCAGCCAATACAAGGATCTGTAGCTGGTTACAGGTTCCATTTTTATTTAGTTTTTCAATACCCAGCAATTGATTGGAGCTCAAGCATTAGGCTTCATTCACACATCAGTTTTCACATATGAGTATTGTCCGTTTTTCTCACAAATCGCTCTCCACCTATGACAGTCTGTGGGGCTGTTCACACGTCAGATTCTTTTTTCTAAAGACCAAGAGGTCTGTGCATAATCACAAGAGACATGTCCGATATTGATGAAACTCGGCAATGAATTTCTATGGATATGGGTCCGTGAGACATTCTGACCGCACTCGAATGCCACCTGCGGGCTTCCCGTTCTTCACTGACAGGAGAAGCTGGGGAAACTTTGGGGGGTTTTTTCTCATCGGTGGAGAAAGAAATGATGAAACCTGACCAAACTCTTATGACGCTGGTGAAGCTCGACCAGTTTTTTAACATACGTTAAAAAAACCTGGGACTGAAAGAGGCCTGTAATTCGTGCACTGTGCCAGCATCATAGCTCTATCGTGATCGGTTTCAGCCTCTCCTGCCGCTGCACATCATACATCCAACATAAAGAAACATGGGCTCCGTGTGATGGATCAGGCGATGAAGGTTGATGAGCAGGAACAGCCTGATCTTCCGCGATTAACTCATTGTTGGAGGAGCTATAATCGGAGACATTGTCTATTCGTGATTAAAACTTTATTTTTGAAGCCCTGTAGTCTGACAGCAGCGTATTTCTCTTGCCCTCCGCCCCATGACAACACATGGATGGACATCTTCAAGACTGGCCGACGGGGGAGCCGGTGAATCCCCCGGCAGGCCTCCCAACCTCCTAATGAGCAGTGTGTGGTAGAGGGCACTAAATACAAAGATGTACAGACAAGGGCAGCATCTCCTCATTCATTTAACAAGCTACCCTCCTTATTATTAGACAGAAGCACAGGCACATTTGTTAATAAGGGTCAGGTAATATTGCATGTAGCTGAACAGTGGGCCCTGGGATCACAGTCACTGGTGGACCCTGAGCACACCAGTCCGACACTGGTATTTCTAAAGGCCCCATCTCACTAAGCGATCTCGGTAGCGAGATCGCTGCTGAGTCACAACTTTTGTGACGTAACAGCGATCTCACCAGCGAGATAGCTGTGTGTGACAGCGATCAGCGAGCGGCCCCCCTGCCGGTATCGCTGATCGCTGGAAGAAACCTCTGGACATTTCTTTGGTCGCTGATCTCCCGCTGGCCAGCACGCATCGCTGTGTGTGACAGGCGGGAGACCAGCGATCAGGTGTAAAAAATAATAAAAAAAATAAAAAATATAGTTATTCTCACCTTCCGACGTCGCGTTCAGCCATTCTGCCTCTCTCCACGCTCCGGTCCCAGTAATCCGTTGCACAAATGACCGCGAGACTTTCTTATTCCTCGAGACCGTGACATCTCGCGGTCATTCTCGCAAAGGATCACTGGGACCGGAGCGTGGAGAGAGGCAGGATGGCTAAACGGGACGTCGGAAGGTGAGAATAACTATATTTTTTGTTTTGATTCTATTTTTTTCAGCGATGGCAAGCGATGCCGGGCGCTCGGCATCGCTGTGCTGATCGCTGGTGAAGCTGTCTGTTTGACAGCTCACCAGCGATCACATAGCGACTTACTAGCGATCCTGACACCTTGATATCGGTGTGACGGGGCCTTAAGAGTATTGTTAGGCAGAATTCACACCACTGCCAAACACTTGTACGAACGCCATTGCTTAGGTGTTACCATTGACCATGGGGTGTGCCTACTCTATCCATACAGTGCTTACAGACCTGCCATATTAACAAGGACGTGCTAATGCCCCGTTGTTGCTTCCCCCACCATTTGTGTACATCCCTCGAACGCTGACTCTTTCGTCTTTCTGCTATACATGATTACTCATTTCTCTGTATGTTCCTTGTTGAATTGAATTTTTCCTTCTGGATATAAGGCAGGTATGGTGTTCGTCAGCCATGACCACATTCCCCACCACTGAGTAACCCCATCCAGTTTCATGAGTGTCTAGCATGACTCAGAGAAACTTATGTCAGAGTTTAGCTGCAAACATGAATAATGCTCCTCATAGAGCAGCTCTTTTCAGCTATTACCCCATTGTGGAGAGGTCGGCAGGTCAGATGCATGGTCTTCTTTCACTGTGGTTGTACAGAATTTTCTTGGGAGCTATAAAGCAGACAATTACACTGAACGAGTAGGAAGAATGCGATCTTCTTTCCATCACCTTGACTGTACGAGGTGCATTATCTCCACATCCACTTGGATCGCTTCCCAGAAAGCCTTGGTGACCTAAGTGAAGAGCAGGGTGAACATCCCACCAAGATTTAAGCACTGTAGAAGAAAGATCCCAAGGACACTGAGATTGCCCCATGATGGCGGATTACTGCTGGTCTATTCAGAGTGATTGCCCTGGCACAACTCACCCCAAGAAATCTTTAAAGCTCCACTTTTGCGAGCTATGTCAGTAAATGAACAGTGCATCAATGCCAACATTTTATACATGTTTACTACTTATTCTGTAATATAAATTCTTCATTAATAAAATATACTGTATCTACATGTATGAATTTATTTTACTAACCAAGAAGGCAAAAAAAATAATGTTTAGTAGACATCAGTCCTAGTGTTTGGTCGTATGCATTGTGACAGGGTCTTTGGCGCGGTTGATGAGGGGAGATATGTGTCACTGCGCATAGTGGCGTCAGTGATGTGAAATCAGAATATTTTCCTCCAGCACACTACGTGTTGTGAGGGTTCAATTAAACATGCATATATGGGCTGGTTTTAGTGGACACCTATAGAGTGGGTGGGAAGGTCTCCAACCTATCTCCACCTGTAGAGTCAGCACAGCCGTGTGCTGACAGGACCTGTGTCATGTCAGTCATCTGATCAGTCACATGGTCTGGGTTGTAAAAAGCTGGACTTGGGAGACAGTCTGGTGTGTTTCTTGGGAGAGGAGAAACTCCCTCGTGGCTCCAGGAGGAGCTGAGGACTTTGCGTTACCTGCGGGTGACTCCTGCAGGGAAATTGGACTTTATCTTTCCTTTGTTTTACACAGCTCAGCAGACAGTATCACACAGGATAGGATTAGATACATGGCTCAGCACACAGTATCACACAGGATAGGTTTAGATACACAGCTCAGCAGACAGTATCACACAGGATAGGATTAGATACATGGCTCAGCACACAGTATCACACAGGATAGGATTAGATACACGGCTCAGCAGACAGTATCACACAGCATAGGATTGGATACACAGCTCAGCAGACAGTATCACACAGGATAGGATTAGATACACGTCTCAGCAGTCAGTATCACACAGGACAGGATCAGATACACGGATCAGCACACAGTATCACACAGGATAGGTTTAGATGCACAGCTCACCAGTCAGTATCACACAGGATAGGAATAGATACACAGCTCAGCAGACAGTATCACACAGGATTGGATTAGCTACACGGATCAGCACACAGTATCACACAGGATAGGATTAGATACACAGCTCAGCAGTCAGTATCACACAGGATAGGAATAGATACACGGCTCAGCAGCCAGTATCACACAGGATAGGATTAGACACATGGCTCAGCAGTCAGTATCACAGGAGAGGATTAGATACACAGCTCAGCACACAATATCTCACAGAATAGTATTAGATACACGGCTCAGCAGACAGTATCACACAGAATAGGATTAGATACACAGCTCAGCAGTCAGTATCACACAGGATAGGATTAGATACACAGCTCAGCAGTCAGTATCACACAGGAGAGGATTAGACACATGGCTCAGCAGTCAGTATCACACAGGATAGGATTAGATACACAGCTCAGCAGTCAGTATCACACAAGATAGGATTAGATACACAGCTCAGCAGTCAGTATCACACAGGAGAGGATTAGACACATGGCTCAGCAGTCAGTATCACACAGGATAGGATTAGATACACAGCTCAGCACACAGTATCTCACAGAATCGTATTAGATACACGGCTCAGCAGACAGTATCACACAGAATAGGATTAGGTACATGGCTCTGCAGTCAGTATCACACAGGATAGGGTTAGATGCATGGCTCAGCAGTCAGTATCACACAGGATAGGGTTAAATACATGGTTGAGCAGTCAGTAACACGATAGGATTAGATACACAGCTCAGCAGAAAGAATCACACAGGAGAGGATTAGGTACACAGCTCAGCAGACATTATCACACAGGATAGGGTTAAGGCCCCTTTACATTTAGTGATGCACCAGCGATTCCGACCATGATACGACCCGGTCAGGATCTCTGGTGCATCTCTAAATGGTCGCTAGTGAGCTGCCACACAGGCAGATCTCACAGCGACGTAGCGACGCAGCAGTGGTCGTTACTTGCCTTTCAGACGCGGCGATCCTGACCTCCTCCCGCCCGCGTCCATGCGTCGCTCGTCGGCCCCAGCAGGAAGCGCCCGACGAGAAATGGAGCTGCACGATCAACGACAGAAAGCGTGGGAGGCGGTCGGAGGTAAGTGTCACACATAGCGATATCGCTAGCAATATCGCTGCTGCGTCACAAAATCGGTGATTCTTTAGCGATATTGCAAACGATATCGCTATGTGTAAAGCCCCCTTTAGATACACAGCTCAGAAACAGGATGTGCCAAAGGAGAGGACATTTTCATTCCAAGAATTTCACTCATTCCATCTGATTTGTTTTTTGATATGAAATGCCTCCAGTTTCCAGTTCAACTGCTAGTTGCAATGTCCATTAGCAATACTCAGGGACAGTCCTTCAAAGTAGTAGGGATCGATTTGCAATCTCCATGCTTTTCTCATGGTCAACTTTACGTGGTCTGTTCAAGAGTTGGAACTGCCAAAAATCTGTTCATCTTTGCACCGAAAGTAAAAACCAAAATGAATGAGTTGAAAATAAAATACTATCAGTACTTGGGTAATCGTTTAGTTAATTTGTGTTGCAAATCTGTAGTGTTGAATATATGATGTGAAATGTTTTTATGTGCAATATAATCATTATTTGTTATAACCACAGTTGGTTACTATGCCCAGGCAACGCCGGGCTCTTCAGCTAGTAATCTTATAAATGTGCCCCTGCTGTGTACTGTGTAATGGCTGTGTCTGACCGTGCAGGAACATGTTCTGATCATACCACAGCTCTTGGGCAAGGGGAAAGCATACAAGAGTACACAGACAGGACAGCACGGAATCGCAGCTGATTCTTTCTGTGAGTTAAAACATTTCACTGCCTATTTTTTAATAATGTTTTCAACTAAAGAAATAGCTGTGATTTCCTGCTGTAATGTTTGTATACTCTTTTGCTTCCTCCCCTGCCCAGGAGCTGTGGTATGATCAGACCAGGTTCCTGTACGGTAAGTCACAGCCATTACACGGTACACAGCAGTGGCACATTTATAAGATTATCTCAGCACAGAAATACTTTATTAAGAAACATTCAGTTTTGGAAGTTATTATTATTCCAAGATCCATTGGTTAAAATGCACTTTTGTTTATTTGAAAACCCCTTTAACTAGAGCTGATGGAATAAAATTAAGGGTAGATTTTGGATTTGCAACACAAGCTGACCTAAAAAACGATTAAATATATCAGGCCCCAATTTTCTTGTTCCCCGTATATATCTAATATATAAAGCTCAATGTGTGTATCTATGTGTGTGTGTATGTCCGGGATAGGCATCCGCACCGTCGCAGCTACAGCCACAAAATTTGGCACAGTCACACGTCTGGACACCAAGAGTGTCCTAAGCTATGTTGTGAGGCGAAATTTTAACCCCACGCGTTCCAATTCACCAAACAATTTTGCCCCTATCTACCCCGCCCTTCATTATGGTGTCACAATGGTTGCCATGGCGACGCTGATTCATCATGGGATGCAATGGGGACGTTTGTCATAACGGTTGCCATGGTGATGATGATGTCATAATGGGTATATGGGCACGGGACTATGGGATGGAGGATGTGTGATGGGTATATGGGCACGGGACTATGCGATGGCAGATATGTATGATGGGTATATGGGCACTCGACTATGGGATGGAGGATATGTATGATGGGTATATGGGCACGGGCCTATGGGATGGAGGATATGTATGACGGGTATATGGGCACGGGACTATGGGATGGAAGATATGTATGATGGGTATGTGGGCATGGGACTATGGGATGGTGAATATGCATGATGGGTATATGGGCATGGGACTATGGGATGGAGGATATGTATGATGGGTATATGAGCATGGGACTATGGGATGGAGAATATTTATGATGGGTATATGGGCACTCGACTATGGGATGGAGGATATATATGATGGGTATATGGGCACGGGCCTATGGGATGGAGGATATGTATGATGGGTATGTGGGCATGGGACTATGGGATAGTGAATATGCATGATGGGTATATGGGCATGGGACTATGGGATGGAGGATGTGTGATGGTTATATGGGCACGGGACTATGGGATGGAGGATATGTATGATGGGTATATGGGCACGGGCCTATGGGATGGAGGATATGTATGATGGGTATATGGGCACTGGACTATGGGTTGGAGGATATGTATGATGGGTATATGGGCATGGGACTATGGGATGGAGGATATGTATGATGGGTATATGGGCACGGGCCTATGGGATAGAGGATATGTATGATGGGTATATGGGCACGGGCCTATGGGATGGAGGATATGTATCATGGGTATGTGGGCATGGGACTATGGGATAGTGAATATGTATGATGGGTATATGGGCATGGCACTATGGGATGGAGGATGTGTGATGGGTATATGGGCACGGGACTATGGGATGGAGGATATGTATGATGGGTATATGGGCACGGGCCTATGGGATGGAGGATATGTATGATGGGTATATGGGCACTGGACTATGGGTTGGAGGATATGTATGATGGGTATATGGGCATGGGACTATGGGATAGAGGATATGTATGATGGGTATATGGGCATGGGACTATGGGATGGAGGATATGTATGATGGGTATATGAGCATGGGACTATGGGATGGAGAATATTTATGATGGGTATATGGGCACTCGACTATGGGATGGAGGATATGTATGATGGGTATATGGGCACGGGCCTATAGGATGGAGGATATGTATGATGGGTATGTGGGCATGGGACTATGGGATAGTGAATATGCATGATGGGTATATGGGCATGGGACTATGGGATGGAGGATGTGTGATGGGTATATGGGCACGGGACTATGGGATGGAGGATATGTATGATGAGTATATGGGCACGGGCCTATGGGATGGAGGATATGTATGATGGGTATATGGGCACTGGACTATGGGTTGGAGGATATGTATGATGGGTATATGGGCATGGGACTATGGGATAGAGGATATGTATGATGGGTATATGGGCACGGGACTATGGGATGGTGGATATGTATGATGGGTATATGGGCACGGGACTATGGGATGGAAGATAATTATAATTTGTTATAACTAACCACAGTTAGTTACTATGCCCGGGCAGCGCCGGGCTCTTCAGCTAGTAAGCTATAAAATTCAATTGAAAAAGAAAGTGAAATATATTCAAGGGAAAAAATAAAAATAACTAAAATAATGGGGTTACATAATTATGCACACACTTAAAGTAAATACTTTTGTTGAAGTACACTTTCAGTTTATGACAGCAATCAGTCTTTTTGGGTAGGAATCTATCAGCATGGCACATCTAGAATTGGCAGTCTTTGCACACTGTTCCTTGCAGTAGTGCTCCACATTTGTCAGATTGCGAGTTTATCTCCTGAGCGTATCTACAGATTTTTAATTAGATTCAGGTCTGGGCTCTGACTAGGCCTTTCAAACTCTTTCTGTCTTCTTCTGGGGAAGACATTCTTTTGCTGTTTTAAAGGTATGCTTAGGATAGTTGTCATTTTGAAAGGTGAATTCCTCTTCACCTTGTGCTTTTTAGCCAATTCTTGACAATTTTGTTGGAGAATTAACTGATATTTGGAACTGTTTATTATTTTGTTCACCTTATCTAAAGCTCCAGTTCCTGCTAGCCCCAAATCCTAATGCTGCCTCCACTATGCCTCACTGTGGGTATGATGTTCTTTTTGTGTTGCCAAGTGGTGGATTTGCGCAAAACATGCCTTTTGGAATTATGACCAAAAAGTTCAACTTTGGTCTCATCAGACCATAACACGTTTTCACACATGCTTTTGGCAGGCTGGATCAATGTTTGGGTAAAACATAGCTGGGCTTGAATGTTTTTCTTTGCAAGAAAAGGCTTCCATCTTGCCATCTTACCCCACAGGCCAGACATATGAAGTATATGGGAGATTGTTGTCACCTACATCTCCAGTTATTAGAGTGTGTTCACACTTATGCAACCATATTTTTTTAGTCTTATTTTAGTTTACCCTTTAAAAGATTTAAGTTTGATTGTACAGATTATAGATGACAGTAGAAAAACTTCTGAAACTATTCTTGTAATGATTTTTTTTTTCACTTGACAAAAACGTCATTGTAACAGAGATGTGCAGACTTTTTATATCCACTATAAAAAAAAATATGTTATTATGCATCAAAATTGTAGATAAACGATAACTATTCATTTACCAACATTTTAGGAGAGAAAAAAGAAGTTTGACAGAGACAGTGAGAAGTTTTACTCCTTGCTGGATAAACATCTGCATCTGTCATCCAAGAAGAAGGAAGCACAGCTGCAAGAGGTGGGGAAGGATTCACATGTTTAGCCATTAGATGAACAGGGGTTTACTTTAGGATGAATCTCCTCTTGTAGTGTTTTGTAGTATTGGCTTTTGGTAGTTGAATGCAAAAAATGTATTCTATATCCATTATAGACTTTAATATGAATATTAGATGATAAAAAATGTATGTACAGTCTGTTTTTTTTTTTATTATACACGTCAACCCTAATTTTACATGCATGCATTGTTATTTATTGGGGTTGTGCAGGATTCGAATAATTAACTTTTTCCAAAAATGGTACTACTCCTTCTCATTGGGTTATGGCAGCATGGCTCCATTGACGTTCAAGAGACTGAGATGCATTCTCATACACAGCCTGATGACGGAGGTGGCATGGCTTTTCTAAGAAATAAGACCTGATTTTTCTATCCCATAGTATCGCTTTTACATTAATATCAGTGCCCTAGTGGAGGCTATACTGGTCACACATTAAGGAGATGACATTGGTGGTATTTATATACATTAAAGTCTCTTTTTCATTATAGGCAGATCAACAAGTAGACAAAGAGAAGCAAAACTTCTATGAATCTTCACTTGAATATGTCTATCAAATTCAGGAGGTTCAGGAGAACAAGAAATTTAGCATTGTGGAGCCGGTAAATGATTTAGAGCTTTTTTTTTTTTTTAATAGCTTCCCTTTCATTTATTATTTAAATGGAATCTGTCATCAGGGTTTTGCCCACTCATCTGAGAGCAGCATAATGTAGAGATAGAGACCCTGATTCCAGCGATGTGTCACTTACTGGGTTGCTTGCTGTAGTTTTGAAAAAATCACTTTTTTGTCAGCAGGATATGATCACTGGAGAACTAGTGATCCTGCTGCCATGTAGTCCTCCATATTCATGAGCTGTGTATAACGTCACCCCCACCAATGATTGGCAGCTTTCTGCCTATGCACAGTATACACAGAAAGCTGCCAGTCAATGTGGGCGTGGTTATACAGAGCCATGGTTCTCATGCCAATGTTATGCCATGTCAGCCCTGCAGCTAACCATCGGCCACTATTGGGCTCTTTGTTCTCTTGGATAAATGTTAGACAAGTGGAAGAAGTGAGTGCAGCAGCCCTTTTAGTGGTCACTGATTGGCTGCAGGGCTCACGTGGCATAACATTGCCATGCAATCCCTGACCCATCCGTGAACGACATCATTGGAATGGCGCTTGAGCGGGAATGTATCTGTTATTTTAATTCTACAAGGGGAAGTACATCACTGAAAAATGTGATGGCAAGGTAGTGGCCATCTGCCCTAAGGAAGAATGCGAGTATGTTATAAAGGAGGAAATTTCTCCGGGGAGCGGTCGGGTCCTCTTTAAAGTGTTCTTCCCATTTCAGCCTTGGAATATCTGCCCAGGCTATGACGAGCAGAGGTAGAGCATGGCCAAGCCAAGTGGCTCCTGTAACACTCTACAGAAATGGAGCCGCTCAGCCGCTTTCTGTACTTTTGCCTCCAGTGGTTGGAGCCTTAAAGACTGACCTAGATATGACCCTTTAACTTGTTCTGTTCTTTTCTTGTAGAATGGCGTTTGTAAGTTGTACAGTAAAATCCTAACCGCCCCCCAATTATTGTAGCACAGTTTTACCGAATCCTTAACACGAAGCCGAGATTATTAGCACTTTAACAGTCTGTCTGGTCTTCCGAGAGAGTCGTCATCGTGGTTTATTGGGAAAGGCTGGTGACGTGCCCACGCCTACGTCTCCTATTAATGCTCCTCATCACTCCTCAGGTCCTGGCGTTCCTGCATTGTCTCTTTACATCTAACAGCCTGACCTTTGAGCTGACTCAGGACTTCTTACCCTACAAACAGCAGCTACAGCTCAGCCTCCAGAATGTAAGTTGGCATCCAGGCCTCCTTGTACTTTTGTAGGGAATCACTCATTACAGCATCATATGGCAGAGAGTTCCATAGTCTCACTGCTCTTACAGTAAAGAATCCGCGTCTGTGAGTATGATTAAACCTTCTTGCCTCTAGACGTAGAGGATGCCCCCTTGTCATCATAGCAGGCCTATGTGTAAAAAGATCATTCTACAAATCTCCGTACCGTCCCCTCATAGATTTGTATGTTGCAGTAGTCAAGGCGGAAGATGATTAGGGCATGTACAAGAGTTTTAGTAGATTGAGGACTGAGGAAGGGATGGATTCTGGAAATATTTTTGAGTTGGAGACGACAGGAGGTGACAAGAGATTGGACGTGTGGTTTGGAGGACAGGGCAGAGTCGAGAGTTACTCCGAGGCAGCGGATTTCAGGTGCAGGAGAGAGCGCTATGCCGTTTACCATAATAGATAGATCGGGTAGGGAAGATACATGAGATGGAGGATAGATGATGAGTTCAGTTTTGACTACATTGAGTTTTAGGAAGCGAGAAGTGAAAAAGGAGGATATGGCTGATAGACACTCCGGGATTCTGGACAGCAGAGAGGTGACATCTGGGCCAGAGAGGTAGATCTGAGTGTCATCTGCATACAGGTGGTACTGTAAGCCATGGGACTTTATGAGTTGTCCAAGGCCAAGAGTATAGATGGCAAAAAGTAGGGGCCCCAGGACAGAGCCTTGGCGGACTCCAACAGAGAGGGGGCGGGATGAGGAGGTAGTGTGGGAGTGGGAAACGCTGAATGTGCGGTCAGAAAGGTATGAGGAAATCCAGGGCAGGGCAAGGTCTTTGATGTCAAGGGAAGAAAGAGTCTGTAGCAGTAGGCAGTGGTCAACTGTGTCAAAGGCAGAGGACAGGTCAAGAAGGAGGAGGATGGAGAACTGTCTGTTAGCTTTGGCTGTGAGTAAGTCATTAGTAATTTTGGTCAGGGCAGTTTCAGTGGAGTGGTGGAGGCGGAAGCCAGATTGCAGGATGTCAAGGAGGGAGTTAGATGATAGGTGGGAGGAACGTTGAGCATGGACATGCTGTTCAAGGAGTTTGGAAGCAAATGGGAGCTCAGGTCCCTTCTCCACTTCTCTGCTTTCCCAGTTGGGTGAATCTTCACTATCTTATTAGTTTCTCTTGTAGGCTTTTGCATTCTTAGAAATTGCTGCTGCTAATATACAACTCTCTCTTCCCCCACCGCAGACACGTAACCACTTTAGCAGTACGAGGGAAGAGTTGGAAGATTTGAAGAAGCGTATGACAGATGCACCTATGATCTGTAAACTAAAGGGACAGAGCACCATTGAAGGATACCTGTACTCCCAGGAGAAAAGTAATGTGGCCTGTATACTCCTAGGGACTTAGCTTTTCTCTATTCTGGCTGTAATAACTGTCCATTTCCTCTAAATCAGTAATGGGCAGACAGTGCATTCGTGCCTCTGGTGGGAAGATGGTGAGAATGTTCTAGGTTATTGTCTTGATTTGATATGAAATATCATTCTTCCCTTTCTTCTTTCCTTTTCCTGTCTGCCTACTAAGGGAGGGATGTTTTTTCACTTTGCTCAGGTTCACACCTATTTGTACTTCTATGGCTGTTCATATCAATCTCTTCTCTGCCATTTCCTGTGCCAGTTGGGTGAATGTGCTTACATTGCCTGCACATTACCATTGCTACCCCATTTTGTCATGACTTCGTTGGACGGGTCAGGATCTGAAGGAGATGAGTAAGCTCTACTTCTTTCTTCATGGCTTCCAGGGGCTCTTGGCCTTACCTGGGTGAAGTATTACTGCCGATATGAGAAGGATGGAAAGATACTAAGCATGATGGCGGTGGAGCAGAAGCCAGGGTCCCGACAGGTAAGTGTGGTTTGTTTTTGGCATAAAAAGCGATTCTCGTTGATGTCAGGAAAGTCTCCTTCTTATTAGCCAGGTAAACCTTGAAAACCATTCCCGAATCCAAGTGTGTGGCCTCAGTGCATGACGGCGTTACATTCTGCTTCTGTACAGGAAGATTGAAGGCAGACACAATAGACAATACTCCGAATATTATGTAATCCAAGTTTTCCCCATCAACATTTTATAGAAAATTACTGCTGTTATTTTTTAATGGAAAAAATCTCAGTAATCTTCACTCTGTCATTTGAACCCCCACAAAAACCCAACATTTCTTGTCTGAAGATCACTCTGCATCTTTGTTGTATACCGGTTTCTTCGGACTATTAGACTTTGGACCATTAGAGGTGGTCTCCCATGAATTAGGAGGGTCACCTATCCAGTTGATAACTGTCTGGTCACTGGGTGTCCCACCACTGAGACCCCATCGATTATCATTAGAACTTTGGTCCCAGTCCACCATTGTACTACAGCACACGAGGTTAGGATGGATGTAGCGCCATGGATTTGAATACCCATGGCTAATTCATTTCATCTAGATGCCAGTAGGAAGAATCATGGATCTGGCCCCCCATTGTAGTGATTTTGTGGGTCACAGAGATGAGTCATTTAAGACCCTTCTCGTGGATATGCAATTCCTGTCATTTCTGAGAAAATCCCTTTAACTACCATTCATTGCAACTGCTGTAAGGTGTACATGTCGTGACACTGATGTGCCTGCTCCTGCGTGATGGATATTGAAGACTCTTCCCAATATCATGTCTTTGTTCAAGTATCCATTGTATCCTAGTGATAGTCTCCTCCTAATAGAGGTTGTCAATTGATGATCTAACCCCGGGACAGGTAATTCATGTATATCAGATTGGTGGAGTCCAACACCCGGCATCCCCACGATCTGCTAACATCAGGTCCCTGAGCCACCAGAAGATCATCACGCCGTGGCCAATCTTGGGTCCTGCAGCCAAGCTCATTTTGGGGTGAATAGCTCTGCCAGCTCCCTACAATATGTACTTTTAATAGCTGCAGCACCAGGTATGAGCTGATCGGTGGAGGTGTTTTATGTTGGGTCCCCACTGATATAATGTCGATAACCGGTCCTAAAGAAAAGACCTCAATATCTTAGTCTTGGACAACTCCTTTAAAGGGGTATTCCCATCTGCATGATCCTATCCCAATATTTAGTAGGTGTAATATTACTGTATATACTCGTGTATAAGCCGACCCCCTAATTTTGCCACAAAAAAATGGGAAAACTTACTGACTTGCGTATAAGCCTAGGGTGGAAAATGCAGCAGCTACGGATAAATTTCAAAAATAAAAATAGATACCAATAAAAGTAAAATTAATTGAGACATCAGTAGGTTAAATGTTTTTGAATATCCATATTGAATCAGGAGCCCCATATAATGCTTCATACAGTTCAAGATGCTCCATACAAAATATGCCCCATATAATGCTGCACAAAGATTAATAATGGCCCCATAAGATGCTCCACAGAATAATATGCCCCATATGCTGCTCCATAAAGGTTGTGGCTCCATAGATTATGCCCCCATATGCTGCCCCATAAGATGCTCCATAGATTTTGCTCCCATATGCTGCCCCATTAGATGCTCTATAGAATAGGCCCCATAAGATGCTCCATATATTATGCCCCATATACTGCAGCAAATAAAAAAAAAAATGACATACTCACCTCTCATCGCTGGGAGCCAGGTGCCTGTGTCCTGAGCAGGCGGGGACACCAGTGCGCTATGGGGGACAGGTGACGGTGTCACTGCTGACTCAGGGCACCAGCACCTGAGATATTCACCTGTTCCCGGTCCATCGCTGCGCGCCGCTGTCTTCCGGGTCCCTCTGTCAGTGACGTTCAGGCAGAGGGCGCATCACTGACAGAGGACGCGGAGGACAGAGCAGTGGACCGGGGTCAGGTGAATATCGCACATACTTACCCCCTCCTTGCGCGGTCTCTGCAGCCCCACTTCTCCGGCAGCTCTACCTTCAGCAGTCTCGTGGTACCACTCATTAAAGTCATGAATATCTCCCAAAACATGGGCTGAAAATCTCGGCTTATATGCGAGTATATACGGTAATAATATTTGCAAAACCTCCCATTAGAAATGTAGTATAGTTCTTCAGATTAGCTATGTTACTTGCCTCATGTGCAGGACATTACAGTAACCTAGGTATCCTAGTGATATAGTGACAGTAACCATGGATACCTAAGCTACTGCAGTGACCTGCACATGAGGTAAGTGACAGAGAATCAGAAGAACTATACTAAATTTCTAATTGGAGGTATTTGCTAATATTATTATTATTATTATTATTATTATTATTGCACTACTACATATTGGGATAGGGTCTTAGAGATGGGATTACCGCTTTAAGTCTGTATATTTTAAGCCTAGAATGTGACTAGGATCCACTAGTGAAAATCTACAAACCTGTCCTGGACTAAATATAGTCAGTCACCTGCAAAATCCGAAATCCTTTTTTAGAATGGCAGATTAGAGCCGTTTGTGTGGTGACGGCACACGTAACCATTGTGTAGTGACAGTCTAATCCTGTTTGCCTGCCAGGAAAGCCTGTGTGATAATCCGGCCCACCATCTGTCAGGAGGGAGACCCTCATTGCTGGCTCTGTTTTGTCGCCTTGTGGCACTGTTTTTCTCATTGCTGCTCTTGTCCTTTTCTCTCTTTTCTACATTCGCTCATTATTCTTATCTTCACATTTTGGTCCCCATATTAGCACTGACAGGTCACAGTGGGTCTCCCTGGTCCTTGCTTCCCTCCTTACACCAGTTCTCCTCCGCTCTCTTATTATTCTTCTTCTTGTGATCTCGTCACTCCTCACTCCCTTCTCACCGTTGCCTTGCTGTCTGCTTCTTTGATATCCACTGACCTGTGGTGTTTGTCATTTCCGTGTGTAGGCGAGCCAAGAACTGACTCTTAAGTCTTGTACAAGAAGGAAAAGTGACTCCATTGATAAGAGATTTTGCTTCGATGTAGAGACCAATGAAAGGTGAGTGATTCTATACACGTTCTTTGCATCGTGTATAGAATATTTTACTTGAATTTTGGCCATCGATGTCATTAGTAAAATACGTGCTGACCTCTACAGGCTTCCACACCATAAAACGTCGCTGACATCTGTGAGTCCTAGCTGGTAACCCTGCACCTACTGTATGTTGTGAGTGGGTTTGCACCCCCATGAATGGAGTGCTGGGCATAACGTCTCCCTTCATTTGCTTCTATGGGAGTCCAGACTGCTCATTGCTTGGCAGGACTCACACAGAAATTAATAGATGGTCACGTCTCCTTCACTGACGAATGGGGTCCCGTTATTGAAATAGGGGCACACTGAGATGTTGGAGTGTGACTGATCCCCCTCATGTGTGAAATAACATGTATTTAATGGTTTATCTCAACTTCCATTCACAGTGTCTTTTTTTTGTGGTTCAGGCAGGGTACAATCACTTTACAGGCTCCTTCTGAGACCAACAGACGTTTATGGATCGAGGCAATGGATGGGAAAGAACCGGTACGTGCTGTGCTTGGCCTGCCTGTAAGTCCTGTCTGTCATTTGTAGGTAACTTCGTTCTGTGGCAGCCATAGATAGGATTCTTTATGTCACGTAGCTGACAATTGCCATCACTTTGCATTGTATTTTGGACCTGGAAATGGCTTCTAATTACACAGTGTGTTCAGATCCATGTGTGTGGTGTAAGGGACAGAAGAAATGGCCGTCCCCTCCTCTAGATTCTGCAGTGTAACCCAAGTAGAAGGCCATGCCATGTACCTCACACACCATCAGGACGGGTTTGGGGCATAGACTTGTAGGTTCATTGTGGTTTGTGTAATAAAATGTATTGGGGCACCTCCACAGTCCACCTACAGGAGCTTTTATGACATCTCAAAGCCCATTACTATGGAGCTGTCCTGCTTCCGCTATTCTGGAACAGCTTTCTGTAAGACCTGAGAGGTGTCTGTGGGAATTTGTGATCCTTTATTTAGAAGTGAATTTGTGAAGTCAGATTCTGATGTTGGATGGCTCACACTCTGCCCTAGTTCACCCCAAAAGAGTTAGATGGGGACGAGATGAAGACTTTGTGCAGCTAGTCATGTTGTTCCACACTGAACGTCCCCATCCATACCACTATGGACCTTGCCAGGTGCGCTGGGGCACAGTCATGCTTGGAACGACAAGGGCCTTCCCCAAACCATCCCCACACATCTGGAAGCTACAGTTGGCCAAGGCTTGTTATGCTGAAGAATTAGGATTTTTTTCATTGGAACGAAGGGGTCGAGGCCAATCTCTGAAAACAAGCCCATAGTATTATCCTACTCCACTAGCCTGACAGCGGGCACCGTGCAATCAGGCAGGTAATGTTCTCCCGGGTTTTATCGAACCCAGACTTGTCCATCAGGCTGCCATATACAGGAGAGCACAAAATGACAAAATTTGAAAAAATACTCTGCAGTAAAAAACATATAAAAGTAATCAGCAAGTGCTGTATAACAAATACAGGGTATTTAGTCGACACATTTTTTGCAAAAAATACATACCAAGCTGCTTCACCACTTCTGGTGGTGTATTTTTTGCAAAAAATGTGCCGACTAAATACCCTGTATTTGTTATACAGCACTTGCTGATTACTTTTATATGTTTTTTACTGCAGAGTATTTTTTCAAATTTTGTCATTTTGTGCTCTCTTGTTGTGGTTCAGCCATTGGGTGGTGTGGGCATTGTCTTACCGACTTGTTCACACTTGTGCATGTCACATATATGTTTTTTGTGCCATATACAGGAGTGTGATTATTAATAATAATAATAATAATAATAATAATAATACTCTTTGTATATCTAGCGCCAACATATTCTGCAGCCCTTTACGGTTTAACAGTTTCAAAACACAACAGTCATAAGTAACAACGTTAACAATACAATAATTAAAGCGACCCTGCTTGTGAGAGCTTACAATCTACAATGAGGTGGGAGAGATACAGAGTACAGGTGTGTATTTACAATGATGGTACAGCCATTATTCACAGAGCACGTTACTACAGCTACTACAGTTACTACAACAGTCCAGTGGCGGCTTGGTTTACACCACTCCATCTGACATCTGGCAGTGCGCTTGGTGATGTAAGGCTGCATGCAACTTCACAAAGTGACTCATTACAGTGTGAATCATCTATCATGTTGTAAAAAATAATTATTTCTCCTCTTCAAAATCTAATTAAAGAGGTTGACATTAAAGTATTATTTTTTTTTTTTTTTTTGCTCAGTGGTTGGCACTGTATTGTGGCTCAGTGGTTGGCACTGTACCGTGGCTCAGTGGTTGGCACTGTACCGTGGCTCAGTGGTTGGCACTGTACCGTGGCTCAGTGGTTGGCACTGTACCGTGGCTCAGTGGTTGGCACTGTACCGTGGCTCAGTGGTTGGCACTGTACCGTGGCTCAGTGGTTGGCACTGTACCGTGGCTCAGTGGTTGGCACTGTACCGTGGCTCAGTGGTTGGCACTGTACCGTGGCTCAGTGGTTGGCCCTGTACCGTGGCTCAGTGGTTGGCCCTGTACCGTGGCTCAGTGGTTGGCCCTGTACCGTGGCTCAGTGGTTGGCCCTGTACCGTGGCTCAGTGGTTGGCACTGTACCGTGGCTCAGTGGTTGGCACTGTACCGTGGCTCAGTGGTTGGCCCTGTACCGTGGCTCAGTGGTTGGCCCTGTACCGTGGCTCAGTGGTTGGCCCTGTACCGTGGCTCAGTGGTTGGCCCTGTACCGTGGCTCAGTGGTTGGCACTGTACCGTGGCTCAGTGGTTGGCCCTGTACCGTGGCTCAGTGGTTGGCCCTGTACCGTGGCTCAGTGGTTGGCCCTGTACCGTGGCTCAGTGGTTGGCCCTGTACCGTGGCTCAGTGGTTGGCACTGTACCGTGGCTCAGTGGTTGGCACTGTACTGTGGCTCAGTGGTTGGCACTGTACTGTGGCTCAGTGGTTGGCACTGTTGATGTGCAGCGCTGGGGTCCTGGGTTCAAATCCCACCAAGGACAATATGTGCAAGGAGTTTGTATGTTCTCCCTGTGTTTTGTGGGGGTTTCTTCCCACACTACAAAGACATACTGATAGGGAATGTAGATTCTGAGCCCCTATGGGGACTGTGATGATCATGTCTATAAAGCAAAATGGAATATGATGGTGCTATTTTAGCAAATAAAATAAGTGGAGTAAAATAAGTAAGTGCATTGCCTCAGTGTATCTATCGGTAAAATGGAAAAAAATCAAAACGAATAATCACACTATTCTAACTTCTTTCCCTATAATGTACCTGGTTATGGAATTCATGCCACATTTGAAATGCTATACTGCCATCTTGTGGTCTTGTATATGTAGTATAATATCACTTTCCCATAGTAAGTGAATTATTGCTAGACACTGACAAGCTATGGCTTTAGCTCAGAGAGATGGGATCTAGAGGATGCTGGAAACAACTTCCATGGTTCTGGCAAATATTTCTCCAGTTTTCTTGCAGACCTTGGAATGACACTACAATCCTAACTAGCTGTTCCTGCTAACATAAGGGCAGGGTGCTACTTCTGTACACTAAAACGTGCCCCATTCAGCCCACCCTCTAGAGTAATACTCCCCATCCTAAGTGCGTTTATCACTCTCTGGCCAGCTTGCTGCGTTCTTACTTCTATGACTGACGGGTGACTTTTTGTGCCACACGTCGGTGCCCCTTCACCCCGTACCTTTACTTTGGAGAGTATCCACCATGTAATGGTCACAGCTGATTCCCTGCTAGTTTTCAGTAATGACTCTAGGAAATTGTTGCCCAGACTACATGTAAAATAGGCTTTATAATGTTATTTCTGGTGGCTTCTAAAATATTCTGCCTCGTTGTGCGAAGACTGTCACCATTCACCTTATATCCTGTCTTCATTGGCTCTCAAAATCTGCGAACCTTTTGGAAAAGTCTGCCCCAGGAGGCAAGTGGTGGTTACATGCTTGGATGTAGCAGAGTGGAGTTGTCATGTGTCCCAAAACAGTGCCTCGTGCCAGTTCTGTGCATGCACATTGTGGGAAGACGTTCTTGCAGTTCTGCATTTCCACCTTCCTTGGATCATTTCTTCATTCAGCCTTTTCTCAGTGCTTCGCTCCGTCCTCGGGAGCCGTCACCCTGCATACATACGTTTTTACTAATGGGTTATTTTATTCTGTGTACATTTCCAAGACCAAAGTTTAGCCATGCTGAACCATGCTTTGTTCAGTGGCAATATCCCATCTCTGTACAGAAATGAAGCTTTCTAAGCTCCTAATACCCATTATAACATAAAGACAAGGAAGGGAGAAAAAGTAGAAAGTCCGAGCAAAAAAGTCCCAATGTATTCAAAATGGTGAATCAAGGTAGGGATTTATGTAAATTAGGTGATAAACAAGGATAACAGACCAGAAAATGTTAAAGACAAAGTATAAAAACAAGGGGCGCACACCCAGAATGGATGGACAAGTGTCCAAAAGAAATATTATGAATTCAGGTACAAATGATATGTGACACTGAAACTGTATAACAAATAAGAATAATGCTTCTGGATACTGGGAAAAAATGAGACGCCTGGCACAGAATATTACTCAAGAATAAACCATGATGTAGAGGTATTTGACTGAATCGGATTAATGCAATTTAATATATAGAATGCAAGTGCAGTGAGAACAGGGCAAAGAACATATAGTTTAAGATGTATTAATGCCTGAGCAAAAACCCTATAACATTGGTGGTGCTATTGTAAGCGATAAAACCTTTCGGTTAGTGACTCCTGTATAAGGGTGGCGTCCAACCCTACACCTTTCGGCTTCCGCCTTCGTCTGGAGATCCATCCATTCTGGGTGTGCGCCCCTTGTTTTTATACTTTCGTTTTTAACATTTTGTGTTCTGTTATCCTTGTTTATCACCTGATTTAAATAAATATCTACCTTGATTCACCATTTTGGATGCATTGGGACTTTTTTGGTGGGGCTTTCTGATTTTTCTCCCTTTTTTTTGGCTTTCACCGGCTGTCCCGTTTAGCCACTATTATAGTCCGGTTCCTCTGTTGTGTTGATAATGTACCATTAACATTTAAAGTATTCTGCACAGTATTTCAATAAGTTTATCTCACAACCTGACCCAAAGCTTCCCTTGTCTCGACCTTCGAAAGACAAGTAATGGCTACAACACAGGTTGATTTAATTACCAGGATCGTTTCTCTCAGCAGTCTGATGGTTTTCCTAATGATTTTCCATTGTTCTTTCTTTCTCGCTTTCTCCTTGTAGATTTATCACAGTCCTATAACAAAGCGTGATGAAAGTGAGTACACCCTCTATCCTGTCACAGCTTATCGTGCTAAGCAATGTTCACATCTGCCCCGGAGACTGTCAGCAGTTGAATATCGCAGAGTCCTTCATTATTGATGGGAAACTTTCTACCTTCAAATCGATGCACCCCCTCATAACTCAGGGGGTCTGGTGGTGGCCGCCTGTGTCCTTCAGGGGATCGGCTCAGCACTGGGTTGTGGTTTGTGTCTAGGATGTAAACCACAATGTATAATGCGATCTGATGGAGGTGATGATGTTGGCAAGGGAAGTTTGTTATGTGACTGCAAGTAGAAGTAAAGTTACACTAACCTACAACATTCACCTAATTGTGTATTGTTTCCAGAAAATGTGTTTTTGTATTCTGAATTGAACAACTTTGTAATATAAATTATGCATCAAATCTCTGCCTGTAGCCATGTAATAGGAACCCTCCTCTACTCCCAGTAGATAAAAACCCTTACAGGAGACATCCTGATCGCATGGGCCTTGGCTTGTTACAGGACAGTGACCACAGCTCTCTCCTTCCCTTGAATACTGAGCCATGTTCTTGTGTGATTCATTAACACCTTAAAGAGAAGCTGTCAGCACAATTTTCTAATATAAAGCACAGACGTGGCTGTAATGATGCAGAAATACTGATTACATTGATACCTTTGATGAAGAACCCTGCTTTGTACTGTTTCAATCACCATTAGATGTTTTCTGCTATTTAGATTAGGGTGCACAGAGGCCGTACTGTACAAGGGGTCTTCTCTCTGTCTGTGATTTTCCCCCTCCCACAGACCGGAGGCAGGCGGAGGGGCCGAGAAATCCCAGACCAGAGTCAGGTGGAGGGGCCGGGAAATCCCAGACTGGAGGCAGGCGGAGGGGCCGGGAAATCCCAGACTGGAGGCAGGCGGAGGGGCCGGGAAATCCCAGACGGGAGGCAGGCGGAGGGGCACGGGTAGTCCCAGTCGGGAGGCAGGCGGAGGGGCCCGTGGAGTCCCAGTCGGGAGGCAGGCGGAGGGGCCCGTGGAGTCCCAGTCGGGAGGCAGGCGGAGGGGCCCGTGGAGTCCCAGTCGGGAGGCAGGCGGAGGGGCCCGGGGAGTCCCAGTCGGGAGGCAGGCGGAGGGGCCCGGGGAGTCCCAGTCGGGAGGCAGGCGGAGGGGCCCGGGGAGTCCCAGTCGGGAGGCAGGCGGAGGGGCCCGGGGAGTCCCAGTCGGGAGGCAGGCGGAGGGGCCTGGGGAATCTTAGTCTGTAGGCAAGGTCTCGCTTCACATAGCGCTCCCAGTTCAAGAGCAGTCGGCTCCTACATCAACATAATGACTCTGTGCGTGTTGATGTAGGAGCAGACCGCTCCTCAAATGAACTGACCCAAACTGCCCATTTCAACCACCCATTGAAAGTAAATGTTTGTTGAGCTGATCACTTACATTCTTCTTTCTTTTTAGTGGAGCTGAATGAAATTGGATTCCGTTTTGTCCGGAAGTGCATAAACGCCGTGGAGGCAACAGGTATGAAGAACAAGCACTGCCCCTCTCTCCTATGTTTAGCTTTGTGATCTTTGCATTCTCACCTTATTTGTTTGCCGCTTTTCCCATGGAGCACTGTATGGCCTAGAAGTCTCCCTATCCTAGCTGTCAGTCTGCAGGAGAAGCAGCATCCCCTAAATCCAAAGTCTCCACAAGGAGCAATGTCCCCCTCCAGCCCCCAAGCTACTTTGCTATCCTCTCGGCTTGCTGAGCACGCTTCCTCACTGTCAAATGAGCTGTCCTGTATGGTTTTAGCACAACATTATTGTATTACAATAAGCTGATTTCTGCTGGTAATTCTATGTGCTGCGGTATGATGGAAGTCTCACAATTGCATTCATCCTGATATTTCCCTCCTCATGTAGGGATCTCTTCAGAAGGTGTATACAGGACCGTGGGAAGTAACATCCAGGTGCAGAAACTCCTCAATGCTTTTTTTGGTAAGAAAATCCAGATATCACCTTCTCCATTGCATATTGATAGTAATCAGCATTGTCCTACATAAGACCCAAATCCTGGCTGTCACAGCTTATGGTGGTTGTAGATGCCAAGGCTAGTGGAGTATTCATGGCCGAGCACTATTCTGCTAGGAGGAGGAATGTCTTGTGTGCTCTCCCCATCACTAGTCAGCCACTGCTCAGAATATGTTCTATGGTAAAGTCACACAATGTACAGCTGACAATTTACAGTGGGTACGGAAAGTATTCAGACCCCTTTAAATTTTTCACTCTTTATTGCATTGCAGCCATTTGGTAAATTCAAAATGTTCATTTTTTTTTTCTCATTAATGTAGACACCGCACCCCATCTTGACTGAAAAAAACCCCAGAAATATAGAAAGTTTTGCAAATTTATTAAAAAAGAAAAACTGAAATATCACATGGTCATAAGTATTCAGACCCTTTGCTCTGACGCTCATATTTAAGCCACATGCAGTCCATTTCCTTGTGATCCTCCTTGAGATGGTTCTACTCCTACATTGGAGTCCAGCTGTGTTTAATTAAACTGATAGGACTTGATTTGTAAAGGCACACACCTGTCTATATAAGACCTCACAGCTCACAGTGCATGTCAGACCAAATGAGAATCATGAGGTCAAAGGAACTGGCCAAGGAGCTCAGAGACAGAATTGTGGCAAGGCACAGATCTGGCCAAGGTTACAAAAGAATTTCTGCAGTACTCAAGGTTCGAAACGCCAAAATAACGCTTTACATGAGTGACCATTAAATGAATAAAGTTTATTGTTTACAGTCAATAAAATCAGAACCAAAAGGATTCATAAAAAGAAAATGCTTATGGGGAATGACACAGTACAGTATAGGAGAAAAATGGTGGGTTTGGCAAAATATATAATGCATAAATACAGGGGCATAGTATTGCAATTTATAAAGTGCACGTGCTCATATCAAATGCATACAGCAAAAATATATATACAAATAGATGTTATTTAAAAATACAAAAACTGCTTAGTCCATAGGAAAAACCAAAAGGCACAAGTGTAATAAGTAGAAAAGTAAACAAATCATATAAGCATAATACCACTTAGTATTAGGGCCTCCGGAATACACTATGGCTAAAGCAGGTAAGCATATATAGAAAAAAAAAACAGTAAACCATATATAACATCTATTTGTATATATATTTTTGCTGTATGCATTTGATATGAGCACATGCACTTTTTAAATTGTAATACTATGCCCCTGTATTTATGCATTGTATATTTTGCCATATTTAGCCATACCCACCATTTTTCTCCTGTACTGTGTCATTCCCCATTAGTATGTTATTCTTTTTATGAATCCTTGTTGTTCTGATTTTATTGACTGTAAACAATAAACTTTATTCACTTAATCACTCATGTAAAGCGTTATTGTTGCTAACGTGTTTTTTGCTTTATGATGGCATATATATAATTGAGCTCACGCTTTTTGGTGTATAGTAATCAAGGTTCCTAAGAGCACAGTGGCCTCCATATCCTTAAATGGATGAAGTTTGGGACCACCAGAAGTCTTCCTAGACCTGGCCGTCCAGCCAAACTGAGCAATCGTAGGAGAAGAGCCTTGGTGAGAGAGATAAAAAAGAACCACAAGATCACTGTGGCTGTGCTCCACAGATGCAGTAGGGAGATGGGAGAAAGTTACACAAAGTCAGCTATGACTGCAGCCCTGCACCAGTCAGGCCTTTATGGCAGAGTGGCCTAGCGGAAGCCTCTCCTCAGTGCAAGACATATGAAAGTCCACGTAGAGTTTGCTAAAAAAAACACATGAAGGACTCCCAGACTGAGAAATAAGATTCTCTGGTCTGATGAGACGAAGATAGAACTTTTGGTGATAATTCTAAGTGGTATGTGTGGAGTAATCCAGGCACTGCTCATCACTTGCCCAATTCAATCCCAACAGTGAAACATGGTGGTGACAGCATCATGCTATGGGGGTGTTTTTCAGCTGCAGAGACAAGACGATTGATTGCAATTGAAGGAAACAATGCGGCCAAGTACAGAGATATCCTGGATGAAGACCTCTTCCAGAGTGTTCTCGACCTCAGACTTGGCCAAAGGTTCACCTTCCAACAAGACAATGACCCTAAGCACTCAGCTAAAATAACAAAGAAGTGGCTTCAGAACAACTCTGTGACCATTATTGACCGGCGCAGCCGGAGCCCTGACCTAAGCCCAATTGACCATCTCTGGAGAGACCTGAAAATGGCTGTCCACCAATGTTCACCATCCATCCTGACGGAACTGGAGAGGATCTGCAAGGAAGAATGGCAGAGGATCCCCAAATCCAGGTGTGAAAGACTTGTTGCATCATTCCCAAGAAGACTCATGGCTGTACTAGATCAAAAGGTGCTTCTACTCAATACTGAGCAAAGGGTCTGAATACTTATGACCATGGGATATTTCAGTTTTTCTTTTTTAATAAATTTGCAAAAATTTCTACATTTCTAGTTTTTTTTCAGACAAGATGGGGTGCAGAGTGTACATTACTAAGAAAAAAATTAACTTTGTTTCATTGCAGCCATTTGGTAAATTCAAAAAAGAGTGAAAAATTTAAAGGGGTCTGAATACTTTCCGTACCCACTGTAAATCTTCGTTCCAATCTTTGTTTAGTTTCTCCTGAAAGTATTAAAGATGCAGCAAACACATGTTTTTGGTGAAGCCGTTGTGGCTCCTTGGTCATGTCACCTGGTGTAAACTGTAAGATCCTGGAGCCTCATTTATCAAATGTGTCTAACAGAAGAACTGGGAACAATTACTGAGCCTCCTCTCCTTAACCCCCTCTGTCCTGCAGCATGTATGTGAGCTCGATAATGGCAGGCGTCTGCTGTGTGTAACTGCACTGTGATCTGCAGGATCAACTGTCAACCACAGCTGGGTCTGTACTGTTACAGAGGGCTAAAAGAACCTACCCCCAAAACAGCGCTCATACTTGTGCTATGGTCTCCAGAGCAGCGCTCATACATTTGCTGTGCTCTCCAGTGCAATGCCCCCAGAGCAGCGCTCATACATGTGCTGTGCTCTCCAGAGCAGCGCTCATACATGTGCTGTTCTCTCCAGAGCAGTGCTCATACATGTGCTGTGCTCTCAAGAGCAGCGCTCATACATGTGCTGTGCTCTCCAGAGCAGCGCTCATACATGTGCTGTGCTCTCCAGGGCAGCGCTCATACATGTGCTGTGCTCTCCAGTGCAGCGCCCATACATGTGCTGTGCTCTCCAGTGCAGCGCTCATACATGTGCTGTGCTCTCCAGTGCAGCGCTCATACATGTGCTGTGCTCTCCAGAGCAGCGCTCATACATGTGCTGTGCTCTCCAGTGCAGCGCTCATACATGTGCTGTGCTCTCCAGTGCAGCGCTCATACATGTTCTGTGCTCTCCAGTGCAGCGCTCATACATGTGCTGTGCTCTCCAGTGCAGCGCCCATACATGTGCTGTGCTCTCCAGTGCAGCGCTCATACATGTGCTGTGCTCTCCAGAGCAGCGCTCATACATGTGCTGTGCTCTCCAGTGCAGCGCTCATACATGTGCTGTGCTCTCCAGTGCAGCGCTCATACATGTGCTGTGCTCTCCAGTGCAGCGCTCATACATGTGCTGTGCTCTCCAGTGCAGCGCCCATACATGTGCTGTGCTCTCTAGTGCAGCGCTCATACATGTGCTGTGCTCTCCAGTGCAGCGCTCATACATGTGCTGTGCTCTCCAGTGCAGCGCTCATACATGTGCTGTGCTCTCCAGTGCAGCGCTCATACATGTGCTGTGCTCTCCAGTGCAGCGCTCATACATGTGCTGTGCTCTCCAGTGCAGCGCTCATACATGTGCTGTGCTCTCCAGTGCAGCGCTCATACATGTGCTGTGCTCTCCAGGGCAGCGCTCATACATGTGCTGTGCTCTCCAGTGCAGCGCCCATACATGTGCTGTGCTCTCCAGTGCAGCGCTCATACATGTGCTGTGCTCTCCAGAGCAGCGCTCATACATGTGCTGTGCTCTCCAGTGCAGCGCTCATACATGTTCTGTGCTCTCCAGTGCAGCGCTCATACATGTGCTGTGCTCTCCAGTGCAGCGCTCATACATGTGCTGTGCTCTCCAGAGCAGCGCTCATACATGTGCTGTGCTCTCCAGTGCAGCGCTCATACATGTTCTGTGCTCTCCAGGGCAGCGCTCATACATGTGCTGTGCTCTCCAGTGCAGCGCTCATACATGTGCTGTGCTCTCCAGTGCAGCGCTCATATGTTCTGTTCTCTCCAGTGCAGAATAGCTGAGCTTTTTACTTTGGAAATCTGTGAAGTCACGAGGATTCCCCGTGTGGAGGAGGCTTGGAAGCGATTTTCTCTGCATTTCTTTCCATACAGATCACTGGCCTGTTACAGTCAGATCTCTGTTATCTGTGTAAGGAGGCGGCAGGAAACTGATCAGTAATGTGTTCCCTGCTGGCACAAGCTACTAGGGAAGACATTACCTCATAATATGGACAGAATAGGGAAATATAAGAAAATGGAAAATAAGCTCCTTCTCTCCCAACCCTTTTGGGTAAGAGTCCTCTTCCCCAACACTTTTGTACCCGGATTATTAGCGCTTGTGTACAGAGGCTGCATCTAAAGCTAATGGAGGGGGATACATCTCGGCTACAATCGTCTTCATCCTCCCTGCTATATTACACAGTGTATCACTGTGCCCCGGAGAATTGGACGATTAATAAGTCAGCTAAATACCTTAGTATTCGTAGAAAAAAAACCCAACAAATTCCAGCATAAAATGTTTCACAAAATCAGACATCTGTGAAACATGGGCTGTGCACAGATCGCATGTGCTGACCTCCCACAATATACGGACTGCCCACAGGGCTCCTGCCCCTAATTCCACAGCTCAGGCACGTACCGCTGCAGCCTGTCAGCAGAGACCAGTGCAGCAACAGACATGTCGCCAGATTCTGCTGAAGGCCCCCATGGCTGCTTTCTTGGTGCTCCTGTGAAGCCCAGCATGTACACTATGCACAGCACTACTCTGGTAGTGCTGTGCATAGTGTGAGACATCAAATTATGGCAGGTTCATGTGCCCCAGGGACTCGTTCAGATATGTGGATAATTGGTACTTCTGATGGCCATTTGCGCCACGGACTGCACATCAACCCTTTAAAGCCACTGTGCCGGTCCTCATGGCCAATTTTCCACATGGACTGATGGACAGCATGGAAAATAATTCCCAGTATGTGCTATTCTGGTTCAATCTCAGTGCAGAATTATGTATGCAATGTAAACGTGGCCATTGCCAAGAGAATGAAAAATAAAGAAAAATTTTAAAAAAATAAAATTAAATGCAGTCTGCATAAAGGTTTAATTCTATGTGCCCACGTATGCAGAAAATTTCTGCTTCAAAACCGGACACCTTCCCAGAAAATGTGCGTTTTATTTCCGCGCGTTTTCTGTGCGTTTTTGATGACTTTTCCGCAAAATTAATGCGCATGCTGAGTTTTTGGCCGCTAAGCGTTTTTTGAGCAGAAAAAAAACGCATCAATGTGCACAAAAAGTGTGGAATTCATTTAAAATAAATGGGATGCTTCTTTTAAGCGTTTTTGAAGCGTGTTGACCGGGACAAACGCTTCAAAAACGCTTACGTGGGCACACAGCCTAAACCTCCCCCTTTTCCTCATTCCAGTATAAAGAAATTAAAAATGAAAGAATTTGAAAACATTTACTGTATATACATATATATAAACTAGATGGAGGCCCGATGCTATCGTATTGGGAGGGCGGTAATGTCACGATGGGGGCAGGCTTTGCAGCATTGACAATCTCTCCCCCCCCCCCCCCCCCCCATATGCTCACCAACCTATCCAGTCTCTCTTTCCCCATGTGCTGACTTCTCCCGTCTGTCCTCTCTTCTTTGACCTGTCCGCCCCATGTGCTATCCCCCTTGTCTGCTGTCTCTCTCCTTCCTGTGCTGTGTTCTCCCCTCATGTGCTGTTCCGTTTGAGCTGTCTCCCCCCTGTGCTCTGTCTCTCACCCCTGTGTCTGACCATGTACAGAACATACACATCTCCTGGGCAGGGGAGGAAGCAAAAGACAATACTGACATTACAGCAGGAGATCGCAGAGGATACATTTTGTGAGGTAAAATATTGTTTAAAAACAGTCAACAATTATTTTACCTCACAAAATGAATCCTCTGTGATCCCATAATGTCAGGATTGACTTTTGCTTCCTCCCCTGCCCTGGAGATGTGGTATGCTCCGTACACGGTCAGACACAGAATTTTTAAAATGCACTTTTGTTCGTGCGAAAACCCCTTTATTGTGACTGGCTTCCTCTGCCTGTAGACACGTCGCACATTTGCCGCCGGGAACAGTCGAATGATTCACTGCGCCTGCGCAGAGTACGTGCAGGCGCAGTGCGACGGTGTTCCGCTGGTGGTACCGCACAAGAGGCTGTGTTTGAGTGTGAGTGAGTGTGTGAATGTGTGATGCGTACGACCTATAGTGTGTGTGTGTGTTTGTGGTGCAGCAGTGTTCCGCTGGTGGTACCGCACAATAGGTTGGTACCAGCAGCAGTTTCCATATTGAGACACCCATCACTTGTGTGTCCCAGTATGGCAGTCGGTGAACTTCCTCCGCTTTGAATTCTGGGATACGGTGACATCTGGACAGAACAGGAAATGAAAACATTACAAGGCAATTATATAAATAGATATATCTGGTATCTTTGTGTTCACAAAAGCTGGATCTATCAACATATAAAAATGATTGAAAGTTGAACTGTATCACACGTCAGAATTTCCATTTTCCATTGGCTGCACTTCTCTCAAAAAATACAAGAAAAAAAACAATTAAAATATCACACGTACTCCAAGATGCTATCAATGAAAACTACAGCTCAACCTGCAAAAAATAATCTGTCATACAGGTCCATGGATGGAGAAATGCAAAAGTTACAAGTCTAAGAACCTGGGAACGCGCATACAGACGGTATTTTGTTTTTTCTCTTGCAGGGTTTTGACTTTTTGTAACCACTAAATATAAAAAGAAAAGTTATTTTTCTGTTATTTTTGTGATCACACTGATCTGGCCTAGCCTATTGCCAGGTCATTTTTACTGCAAAATTAACAATGTAAAAAGAAGAAAAAAAAGGTGAAGTTGTCGCTTTTCACTATTTTACCCCACTTGAAACTTTTTTTCCCCACATTATTCAATACGTTGGTAAAATGAATGGTGTCATTCAAAGCTACAACTTGTCCTAAGAATAAGCAAGTTGTCTTACGGCTATGTGACTGGAAAAGAAAAAAATGGCTCTTGTCAGAAAGAGAAGGAAAAAAAAACAAAAGCGCATAAATGGGTCTTGAAAAGGTTAATTCTTCATTCCTGTTGTCTTAGGGTACCGTTACACCTAGCGACTCACCAGCGATCCCGACCAGCGATATGACGCGGTCAGGATCGCTGGTACATCGCTAAGTGGTCGCTAGTGAGCTGCCACACAGGCAGATCTCACCGGTGACATCGCTGGGGACGGGGATCGCTACTTACCTGTCAGACGAGGCAATCCTGCATCCTCCCGCCCGGCTCCACGCGCCGCTCGTCGTCACAGCAGGAAGCGCCACAGGAAGCTGACGACGAGAAATGATCCAGGAGCTTCTCGCGCGATCAGCGATAACCAGCGGGGGAGCCGGTCAGAGGTAAGTATCACATGCAGCGATATCACTAGCAATATCACTATAACGTCACAAAATCGGTGACTTTACAGCGATATTGCTAGCGATATCACAGTGTGTAACGGGGGCTTAACTGTACCGCTTCTATTGGTGCCGGAGAGCAAAAATGAATCTGCACCAGGCGAGCTGGCTGATTGTTCTGTGGGGAGGGAAATGAGTAGCAGGGGGCGCATAACAAGTATGAATTACAATACAGTGGATTTTTCAAACCACTATAAATATCACATGATGGGCTTAGGAGCATATAAAGGTGTTTCCAGGTTTTTCTCAAAAGTCTGCAGACTAATGAAACATCAAACGGTGCACTGTTTAGATTCGCCAGCGTGGACGGTGAGATCGAGCGCTCGTGTGATGGCAGTATGCTTACTCCTAGTCACTTTTCGACTAGACGTGCGCAGCCTCGCTCAGTGCAAGCGAGTGCCGCACACGTCTAGTCGTAATGTGGCTGAGAGTACGCATGGTGCCTACTTGCGGTCAGATGACAGCTTGATCTCGCCCCCCTAACAACGTGCGCAGTACGTGTGATGTGAAGGTTCACATCTTGTGATAAACCTTGACAATCCCGTTAATGTTCTTTCTTTGGAAGCCTTTTCAGTGTTGTGTGCAATCTGATGGAGTAATGTATTATTGATTAGCTTCCAAACCCTTTAAACTACTTTGGGATGATGCAGCTGCACAGGGATTGTTTGCTGTAGATAACGAGGCCATAGGTGGTGAGACGGCTTTGATGAATCTGATGACACTGAACCTACTCTGTGGTTTGTCAGGGTCTAGAGGAATCCACGTATCGTAAGCTATGCCCTGCGAAAAGCAAGTGGTGAAGGGTGCGATTGGCTGTATAAGGCTATGTTCCCACGTCAGGGTCCATTTGTCTTTTCTGTATTCTGATGAAGTTTAGTGCATAAAAAAATAATCTGATTCACCTTCATCAGCTTTGGGCACCAAAAATGCAGCAAAACCTGATTCCTGCATTTTTTTACAGCGTTTTTTTCGCCACCCTTTGCTTTCAATGGGTGAAAAACGCAAAAATGCAGCTCTTTGACAAAACAGTCAGGGAAAAAAAAAACAGTGTGTGCATGCGATTTCTGAAATATCGTAGACTCTGCTGGAATTGTGAAACGCAGCTGAAAATTTGCATAAAGAAAGCAGCTAACAAGAATGCTGCAAAAACGCAACGTGTGAACGTTACCTTAACCTGTCACATCAAGACTTTAGTCCCAAAGATGAATCCAGGGATTGTGGTTCGGGGACTGGATTATTTCTGCCTTTATCCGAAATGCAGTTTTTTTCTTTTACTTACAGGAATGAAGTTCTTACATGTAACTTTTTTTTTTTTGTAGATCCCAAATGTCCTGGAAATGTGGACTTAATGACCAGTGATTGGGACATTAAAACCATTACCAGTGCTTTAAAGTTCTACCTCAGGTATCTCTAAGTAAAAGCTAGGACGGGGCTTCTAACTATGCTAGGAGGGGGGGCTTCTATCTATGCTAGGAGGGGGGGCTTCTATCTATGCTAGGAGGGGGGCTTCTAACTCTGCTAGGAGGGGAGCTTCTAACTATGCTAGGAGGGGAGCTTCTAACTATGCTAGGAAGGGGGGCTTCTAACTATGCTAGGAAGGGGGGCTTCTAACTCTGCTAGGAGGGGGGCTTCTAACTATGCTAGGAGGGGAGCTTCTAACTATGCTAGGGGGGGCTTCTAACTCTGCTAGGAGGGGGGCTTCTAACTCTGCTAGGAGGGGGGCTTCTAACTATGCTAGGAGGGGAGCTTCTAACTATGCTAGGAGGGGAGCTTCTAACTATGCTAGGAGGGGAGCTTCTAACTATGCTAGGAGGGGGGCTTCTAACTATGCTAGAAGGGGGGGCTTCTAACTATGCTAGAAGGGGGGCTTCTAACTCTGCTAGGAGGGGGGCTTCTAACTCTGCTAGGAGGGGGGCTTCTAACTCTGCTAGGAGGGGGGCTTCTAACTCTGCAAGGAGGGGAGCTTCTAACTCTGCTAGGAGGGGAGCTTCTAACTCTGCTAGGAGGGGGGCTTCTAACTCTGCTAGGAGGGGGGCTTCTAACTCTGCTAGGAGGGGAGCTTCTAACTATGCTAGGGGGGGGGCTTCTAACTATTCTAGGAGGGGGGCTTCTAACTATTCTAGGAGGGGGGCTTCTAACTATGCTAGAAGGGGGGCTTCTATCTATGCTAGGAGGGGGGCTTCTATCTATGCTAGGAGGGGGGCTTCTATCTATGCTAGGAGGGGGGCTTCTAACTCTGCTAGGAGGGGAGCTTCTAACTCTGCTAGGAGGGGAGCTTCTAACTCTGCTAGGAGGGGAGCTTCTAACTCTGCTAGGAAGGGAGCTTCTAACTATGCTAGGAAGGGGGGCTTCTAACTATGCTAGGAGGGGAGCTTCTAACTATGCTAGGAGGGGAGCTTCTAACTATGCTAGGAGGGGAGCTTCTAACTATGCTAGGAGGGGAGCTTCTAACTATGCTAGGAGGGGAGCTTCTAACTATGCTAGGAGGGGAGCTTCTAACTATGCTAGGAGGGGGGCTTCTAACTATGCTAGGAGGGGGGCTTCTAACTATGCTAGGAGGGGGGCTTCTAACTATGCTAGGAGGGGGGCTTCTAACTATGCTAGGAGGGGGGCTTCTAACTATGCTAGAAGGGGGGGCTTCTAACTATGCTAGAAGGGGGGGCTTCTAACTATGCTAGGAGGTTGGCTTCTAACTCTGCTAGGAGGGGGGCTTCTAACTCTGCTAGGAGGGGGGCTTCTAACTATGCTAGGAGGGGGGTTCTATGTATGCTAGGAGGGGGGTTCTCACAATGCTAGGAGGGGGCTTCTAACTATGTCTTGTAATAAATCACTTAGACTTTTAAAAAAATGTGTAAGTTTTATTGCCATCTTGATTCTTTTTTTTCATGTTGCTCAGACTTTCAGAAAATAAAGATTAGAGCCAATTGGGCATCCTCACAAATACTCCCCTCCCCCACCTCTTGTGGCAGACTGTCCGAGCACTGCTAGCTGCAATTGGGTACCTTCTCTGTTCCCTTAGATTCTGCAGTTGCTATTGACCATGACACCTATGGGGCCTAACAGCCAGACTTGATGTTCTCTGCCATACACGGCCAGCTCCTGCCATGGGTCCGGGCTCAGGCCCTGGTCACAGCGCTGTGTATGGACTCTGGCGTGGACATACCTGCACCTTTTATATCCTGTGTGATGATGGGCTTCAGTGATGAGGGGCGGCATGGGAGGCAGTTTTGACAGAGCTAATGATACTGTTCCATACAGACAATGATTCAGTAGCGATGGCTTTGTGACAGGCTGTGACGCCTGCTGTTAGGAAGCTAATTGATTTCATAATAAGATAGAAAAGATCATTGGATGCACAGACTATAAGACCCTGGCAATGTGGCTGGCCAGCGGGGCATCCAGCCATGGGTTTGGATTAAAACTTCTTTTCTGTGTTGCAGGAATCTGTCTGAGCCAGTTATGACGTACAAGCTGCACCGGGATCTTGTATCTTCTGCAAGTAAGAGCCTGTCCTATCAGTCAACGCAGATAGTCCTGTGTATGAGCGGCCCGTTACCTGTATGTCATATATGCTGTATCGTCATCCTACATGTTGTCATCTCTCACTGTATCTACTGATGTTACTTCTTACCTGGTCACATAAATCACAATGGAGAGCACCTGATCATGGCACATTGGTAAATTCACATCCTTCATCTGCTGGAGATCTTACACCGTCACCATGAAACAATGAGGTCATGTCACCTTTAGTGATGAGTTAATACTGATCTGTCACTGTATATCACAAAACAAGCTCCGTACTTTATTAAATCGATGGCTGGGACCTGATGTGGTGTGGGACTTACTGTAAAAGCCCATGTCAGCATAACTGTATTGTTCTTTTATTAAGTTTACACTCAATTTTCGCCCACATAGCCTGATTGGGTGGGTGCAGACTGAATACACTTGGACTTTTGCGCTAAATGACTGCATCATCCTAACAACAAAATGAGTAAACTTTAAAGAATTGTTTGAAGTCAAGAGTACAAATGTATTCAGTCTCCGCTCAGCGAGCCTTACTGGACAGCTGCAGCTTGTACTAAAATCTCACGCAGATTCAGTCTATGAACTATCTGAAACCATTATATAGCCATTCCAATCTGAATTTTTCAAATTAGTACACCAGCCTCATCAGGTCTTGGTGGTCTATTTAATAATGCATGCAGTGTGTGTTATGAAATCTGGAGATTTCACAATAAATGTAAATACAAAATAACTGTTTTATACCTCATTATTTACTATTTATTCTAATTGAATTACAATATTTTCAGGCTTTTTTTGTTTTTACCTTCCATGCACATAATGTGCTAAAAATGCAAAATTATTTCATCAAACAGAATCTGAGAATTTAGATTACAGACTTGGAGCCATTCATTGCTTGGTGTATAGACTGCCAGACAATCACCGGGAAATGCTGGAGCTTATTGTACGGCACCTATCCAGGTAAGCACAGAAGACAGCAAGGTATATGACAAGAGACCGGCATGTTGTCATTACAGAAGGTATAAGACTGAAGACCGTGTGTTGTCATTACAGAAGGTATATGACTAGAGACAGACATGTCATTATTACAGAAGGTATATGGCTAGAGACCTGCATGTCATTATTAAAGAAGGTATATGACTAGGACATGTCATTATTACAGAAGGTATATGGCTAGAGACCGGCATGTCATTATTACAGAAGGTATATGGCTAGAGACCTGCATGTCATTATTACAGAAGGTATATGACTAGGACATGTCGTCATTACAGAAGGTATATGACTAGAGACCGACATGTCATTATTACAGAAGGTATATGGCTAGAGACCTGCATGTCATTATTACAGAAGGTATATGACTAGGACATGTCGTCATTACAGAAGGTATATGACTAGGACATGTCGTCATTACAGAAGGTATATGGCTAGAGACCGGCATGTCATTATTACAGAAGGTATATGACTAGAGACCGGCATGTCATTATTACAGAAGGTATATGGCTAGAGACCGGCATGTCATTATTACAGAAGGTATATGGCTAGAGACCGGCATGTCATCATTACAGAAGGTATATGGCTAAAGACCGGCATGTCATTATTACAGAAGGTATATGGCTAGAGACCGGCATGTCATTATTACAGAAGGTATATGGCTAGAGACCGGCATGTCATTATTACAGAAGGTATATGGCTAGAGACCGGCATGTCATCATTACGGAAGGTATGTGACTAGGACATGTCGTCATTACAGAAGGTATATGACTAGAGACCGGCATGTCATTATTACAGAAGGAATATGGCTAGAGACCGGCATGTCATTATTACAGAAGGTATATGGCTAGAGACCTACATGTCATTATTACAGAAGGTGTATGACTAGGACATCATTACAGAAGGTATATGACTAGGACATGTCGTCATTACAGAAGGTATATGGCTAGAGACCGGCATGTCGTCATTACAGAAGGTATATGACTAGAAACCGGCATGTCGTCATTACAGAAGGTATATGACTAGAGACCTGCATGTCATTATTACAGAAGGTATATGACTAGGACGTCGTCATTACAGAAGGTATATGGCTAGAGACCGACATGTCATTATTACAGAAGGTATGTGACTAGGACATGTCATTATTACAGAAGGTATATGACTAGAGACCGACATGTCATTATTACGGAAGGTATATGGCTAGAGATCGGCATGTCACTATTACAGAAGGTATATGGCTATAGACCTGCATGTCATTATTACAGAAGGTATGTGACTAGGACATGTCGTCATTACAGAAGGTATATGACTAGGACATGTCATTACAGAAGGTATATGACTAGAGACCGACATGTCATTATTACGGAAGGTATATGGCTAGAGATCGGCATGTCACTATTACAGAAGGTATATGGCTATAGACCTGCATGTCACTATTACAGAAGGTATGTGACTAGGACATGTCATCATTACAGAAGGTATATGGCTATAGACCTGCATGTCATCATTACAGAAGGTATATGGCTATAGACCTGCATGTCATTATTACAGAAGGTATGTGACTAGGACATGTCGTCATTACAGAAGGTATATGGCTAGAGACCGGCATGTCATTATTACAGAAGGTATATGGCTAGAGACCGGCATGTCATCATTACGGAAGGTATATGGCTAGAGACCGGCATGTCGTTATTACAGAAGGTATGTGACTAGGACATGTCATCATTACAGAAGGTATATGGCTATAGACCTGCATGTCATCATTACGGAAGGTATATGGCTATAGACCTGCATGTCACTATTACAGAAGGTATGTGACTAGGACATGTCATCATTACAGAAGGTATATGGCTATAGACCTGCATGTCATCATTACAGAAGGTATATGGCTATAGACCTGCATGTCATTATTACAGAAGGTATGTGACTAGGACATGTCGTCATTACAGAAGGTATATGGCTAGAGACCGGCATGTCATTATTACAGAAGGTATATGGCTAGAGACCGGCATGTCATTATTACAGAAGGTATATGGCTAGAGACCTACATGTCATTATTACAGAAGGTGTATGACTAGGACATCATTACAGAAGGTATATGACTAGGACATGTCGTCATTACAGAAGGTATATGGCTAGAGACCGGCATGTCGTCATTACAGAAGGTATATGACTAGAGACCGGCATGTCATCATTACAGAAGGTATATGACTAGGACGTCGTCATTACAGAAGGTATATGGCTAGAGACCGACATGTCATTATTACAGAAGGTATGTGACTAGGACATGTCATTATTACAGAAGGTATATGACTAGAGACCGACATGTCATTATTACGGAAGGTATATGGCTAGAGATCGGCATGTCACTATTACAGAAGGTATATGGCTATAGACCTGCATGTCATTATTACAGAAGGTATGTGACTAGGACATGTCATCATTACAGAAGGTATATGACTAGGACATGTCGTCATTACAGAAGGTATATGACTAGAGACCGACATGTCATTATTACGGAAGGTATATGGCTAGAGATCGGCATGTCACTATTACAGAAGGTATATGGCTATAGACCTGCATGTCACTATTACAGAAGGTATGTGACTAGGACATGTCATCATTACAGAAGGTATATGGCTATAGACCTGCATGTCATCATTACAGAAGGTATATGGCTATAGACCTGCATGTCATTATTACAGAAGGTATGTGACTAGGACATGTCGTCATTACAGAAGGTATATGGCTAGAGACCGGCATGTCATTATTACAGAAGGTATATGGCTATAGACCTGCATGTCATTATTACAGAAGGTGTATGACTAGGACATCATTACAGAAGGTATATGACTAGGACATGTCGTCATTACAGAAGGTATATGGCTAGAGACCGGCATGTCGTCATTACAGAAGGTATATGACTAGAGACCGGCATGTCGTCATTACAGAAGGTATATGACTAGAGACCTGCATGTCATTATTACAGAAGGTATATGACTAGGACGTCGTCATTACAGAAGGTATATGGCTAGAGACCGACATGTCATTATTACAGAAGGTATGTGACTAGGACATGTCATTATTACAGAAGGTATATGACTAGAGACCGACATGTCATTATTACGGAAGGTATATGGCTAGAGATCGGCATGTCACTATTACAGAAGGTATATGGCTATAGACCTGCATGTCATTATTACAGAAGGTATATGACTAGGACATGTCGTCATTACAGAAGGTATATGACTAGGACATGTCGTCATTACAGAAGGTATATGACTAGAGACCGACATGTCATTATTACGGAAGGTATATGGCTAGAGATCGGCATGTCACTATTACAGAAGGTATATGGCTATAGACCTGCATGTCACTATTACAGAAGGTATGTGACTAGGACATGTCATCATTACAGAAGGTATATGGCTATAGACCTGCATGTCATCATTACAGAAGGTATATGGCTATAGACCTGCATGTCATTATTACAGAAGGTATGTGACTAGGACATGTCGTCATTACAGAAGGTATATGGCTAGAGACCGGCATGTCATTATTACAGAAGGTATATGGCTAGAGACCGGCATGTCGTTATTACAGAAGGTATATGACTAGGACATGTCATTATTACAGAAGATATATGACTAGAGACCGGCATGTCATTATTACAGAAGATATATGACTAGAGACCGGCATGTCATTATTACAGAAGGTATATGACTAGAGACCGACATGTCATTATTACGGAAGGTATATGGCTAGAGATCGGCATGTCACTATTACAGAAGGTATATGGCTATAGACCTGCATGTCATTATTACAGAAGGTATGTGACTAGGACATGTCGTCATTACAGAAGGTATATGACTAGGACATGTCGTCATTACAGAAGGTATATGACTAGAGACCGACATGTCATTATTACGGAAGGTATATGGCTAGAGATCGGCATGTCACTATTACAGAAGGTATATGGCTATAGACCTGCATGTCATTATTACAGAAGGTATGTGACTAGGACATGTCATCATTACAGAAGGTATATGGCTATAGACCTGCATGTCATTATTACAGAAGGTATGTGACTAGGACATTTCGTCATTACAGAAGGTATATGGCTAGAGACCGGCATGTCATTATTACAGAAGGTATATGGCTAGAGACCGGCATGTCATTATTACAGAAGGTATATGGCTAGAGACCGGCATGTCGTTATTACAGAAGGTATATGACTAGGACATGTCATTATTACAGAAGATATATGACTAGAGACCGGCATGTCATTATTACAGAAGGTATATGGCTAGAGACCGGCATGTCGTTATTACAGAAGGTATATGACTAGAGACCGGCATGTCATTATTACAGAAGGTATATGGCTAGAGACCGGCATGTCGTTATTACAGAAGGTATATGACTAGAGACCGGCATGTCATTATTACAGAAGGTATATGGCTAGAGACCGGCATGTCATTATTACAGAAGGTATATGGCTAGAGACCTGCATGTCATTATTACAGAAGGTATATGACTAGGACGTCGTCATTACAGAAGGTATATGGCTAGAGACCGGCATGTCATTATTACAGAAGGTATATGGCTAGAGACCGGCATGTCATTATTACAGAAGGTATATGGCTAGAGACCGGCATGTCATTATTACAGAAGGTATATGACTAGAGACCGGCATGTCATTATTACAGAAGGTATATGACTAGGACATGTCATTATTACAGAAGGTATATGACTAGAGACCGGCATGTCATTATTACAGAAGGTATATGGCTAGAGACCGGCATGTCATTATTACAGAAGGTATGTGACTAGAGACCGGCATGTCATCATTACGGAAGGTATATGACTAGGACATGTCATTATTACAGAAGGTATATGACTAGAGACCGGCATGTCATTATTACAGAAGGTATATGGCTAGAGACCGGCATGTCATTATTACAGAAGGTATGTGACTAGGACATGTCGTCATTACAGAAGGTATATGACTAGGACATGTCGTCATTACAGAAGGTATATGACTAGAGACCGACATGTCATTATTACGGAAGGTATATGGCTAGAGATCGGCATGTCACTATTACAGAAGGTATATGGCTATAGACCTGCATGTCATTATTACAGAAGGTATGTGACTAGGACATGTCATCATTACAGAAGGTATATGGCTATAGACCTGCATGTCATTATTACAGAAGGTATGTGACTAGGACATGTCGTCATTACAGAAGGTATATGGCTAGAGACCGGCATGTCATTATTACAGAAGGTATATGACTAGAGACCGGCATGTCATTATTACAGAAGGTATATGACTAGAGACCGGCATGTCATCATTACGGAAGGTATATGACTAGGACATGTCATTATTACAGAAGGTATATGACTAGAGACCGGCATGTCATTATTACAGAAGGTATATGGCTATAGACCTGCATGTCATTATTACAGAAGGTATGTGACTAGGACATGTCGTCATTACAGAAGGTATATGACTAGAGACCGACATGTCATTATTACGGAAGGTATATGACTAGGACATGTCGTCATTACAGAAGGTATATGACTAGAGACCGACATGTCATTATTACGGAAGGTATATGGCTAGAGATCGGCATGTCACTATTACAGAAGGTATATGGCTATAGACCTGCATGTCATTATTACAGAAGGTATGTGACTAGGACATGTCATCATTACAGAAGGTATATGGCTATAGACCTGCATGTCATTATTACAGAAGGTATATGACTAGAGACCGGCATGTCATTATTACAGAAGGTATATGGCTAGAGACCGGCATGTCATTATTACAGAAGGTATATGACTAGGACATGTCGTCATTACAGAAGGTATATGACTAGAGACCGACATGTCATTATTACGGAAGGTATATGACTAGGACATGTCGTCATTACAGAAGGTATATGACTAGAGACCGGCATGTCATTATTACAGAAGGTATGTGACTAGGACATGTCGTCATTACAGAAGGTATATGACTAGAGACCGACATGTCATTATTACGGAAGGTATATGACTAGGACATGTCGTCATTACAGAAGGTATATGACTAGAGACCGACATGTCATTATTACGGAAGGTATATGGCTAGAGATCGGCATGTCACTATTACAGAAGGTATATGGCTATAGACCTGCATGTCATTATTACAGAAGGTATGTGACTAGGACATGTCGTCATTACAGAAGGTATATGGCTAGAGACCGGCATGTCATTATTACAGAAGGTATATGACTAGAGACCGGCATGTCATTATTACAGAAGGTATATGGCTAGAGACCGGCATGTCATTATTACAGAAGGTATATGACTAGGACATGTCATTATTACAGAAGATATATGACTAGAGACCGGCATGTCATTATTACAGAAGGTATATGACTAGAGACCGGCATGTCATTATTACAGAAGGTATATGACTAGAGACCGGCATGTCATTATTACAGAAGATATATGACTAGAGACCGGCATGTCATTATTACAGAAGGTATATGGCTAGAGACCTGCATGTCATTATTACAGAAGGTATATGACTAGAGACCGGCATGTCATTATTACAGAAGGTATATGGCTAGAGACCGGCATGTCATTATTACAGAAGGTATATGACTAGGACATGTCATTATTACAGAAGATATATGACTAGAGACCGGCATGTCATTATTACAGAAGGTATATGACTAGGACATGTCATTATTACAGAAGGTATATGGCTAGAGACCGGCATGTCGTTATTACAGAAGGTATATGACTAGAGACCGGCATGTCATTATTACAGAAGGTATATGGCTAGAGACCGGCATGTCATTATTACAGAAGGTATATGGCTAGAGACCTGCATGTCGTCATTACAGAAGGTATATGGCTAGAGACCTGCATGTCATTATTACAGAAGGTATATGACTAGGACGTCGTCATTACAGAAGGTATATGGCTAGAGACCGGCATGTCATTATTACAGAAGGTATATGACTAGAGACCGGCATGTCATCATTACGGAAGGTATATGACTAGGACATGTCATTATTACAGAAGGTATATGACTAGAGACCGGCATGTCATTATTACAGAAGGTATATGGCTAGAGACCGGCATGTCATTATTACAGAAGGTATATGACTAGGACATGTCATTATTACAGAAGGTATATGGCTAGAGACCGGCATGTCATTATTACAGAAGGTATATGACTAGGACATGTCATTATTACAGAAGGTATATGACTAGAGACCGGCATGTCATTATTACAGAAGATATATGACTAGGACATGTCATTATTACAGAAGGTATATGGCTAGAGACCGGCATGTCATTATTACAGAATGTATATGGCTAGGACATGTCATTATTACAGAAGGTATATGACTAGAGACCGGCATGTCATTATTACAGAAGGTATATGGCTAGAGACCGGCATGTCATTATTACAGAAGGTATATGACTAGGACATGTCACTATTACAGAAGGTATATGACTAGAGACCGGCATGTCATTATTACAGAAGGTATATGACTAGGACATGTCATTATTACAGAAGGTATATGGCTAGAGACCGACATGTCATTATTACAGAAGGTATATGGCTAGGACATGTCATTATTACAGAAGATATATGACTAGAGACCGGCATGTCATTATTACGGAAGGTATATGGCTAGAGACCGGCATGTCACTATTACAGAAGGTATATGGCTAGAGACCTGCATGTCATTATTACAGAAGGTATATGACTAGGACGTCGTCATTACAGAAGGTATATGGCTAGAGACCGGCATGTCATTATTACAGAAGGTATATGGCTAGAGACCGGCATGTCATTATTACAGAAGGTATATGACTAGAGACCGGCATGTCATTATTACAGAAGGTATATGACTAGAGACCGGCATGTCATCATTACGGAAGGTATATGACTAGGACATGTCATTATTACAGAAGGTATATGACTAGAGACCGGCATGTCATTATTACAGAAGGTATATGGCTAGAGACCGGCATGTCATTATTACAGAAGGTATATGACTAGGACATGTCATTATTACAGAAGGTATATGGCTAGAGACCGGCATGTCATTATTACAGAAGGTATATGACTAGGACATGTCATTATTACAGAAGGTATATGGCTAGAGACCGGCATGTCATTATTACAGAATGTATATGGCTAGAGACCGGCATGTCATTATTACAGAAGGTATATGGCTAGAGACCGGCATGTCATTATTACAGAAGGTATATGGCTAGAGACCGGCATGTCATTATTACAGAAGGTATATGACTAGGACATGTCATTATTACAGAAGGTATATGACTAGAGACCGGCATGTCATTATTACAGAAGATATATGACTAGGACATGTCATTATTACAGAAGGTATATGGCTAGAGACCGGCATGTCATTATTACAGAAGGTATATGGCTAGAGACCGGCATGTCATTATTACAGAAGGTATATGACTAGAGACCGGCATGTCATTATTACAGAAGGTATATGACTAGGACATGTCATTATTACAGAAGGTATATGGCTAGAGACCGACATGTCATTATTACAGAAGGTATATGGCTAGGACATGTCATTATTACAGAAGATATATGACTAGAGACCGGCATGTCATTATTACGGAAGGTATATGGCTAGAGACCGGCATGTCACTATTACAGAAGGTATATGGCTAGAGACCTGCATGTCATTATTACAGAAGGTATATGACTAGGACGTCGTCATTACAGAAGGTATATGGCTAGAGACCGGCATGTCATTATTACAGAAGGTATATGGCTAGAGACCGGCATGTCATTATTACAGAAGGTATATGACTAGAGACCGGCATGTCATTATTACAGAAGGTATATGACTAGAGACCGGCATGTCATCATTACGGAAGGTATATGACTAGGACATGTCATTATTACAGAAGGTATATGACTAGAGACCGGCATGTCATTATTACAGAAGGTATATGGCTAGAGACCGGCATGTCATTATTACAGAAGGTATATGACTAGGACATGTCATTATTACAGAAGGTATATGGCTAGAGACCGGCATGTCATTATTACAGAAGGTATATGACTAGGACATGTCATTATTACAGAAGGTATATGACTAGAGACCGGCATGTCATTATTACAGAAGGTATATGACTAGAGACCGGCATGTCATCATTACGGAAGGTATATGACTAGGACATGTCATTATTACAGAAGGTATATGGCTAGAGACCGGCATGTCATTATTACAGAAGGTATATGACTAGGACATGTCATTATTACAGAAGGTATATGACTAGAGACCGGCATGTCATTATTACAGAAGATATATGACTAGGACATGTCATTATTACAGAAGGTATATGGCTAGAGACCGGCATGTCATTATTACAGAATGTATATGGCTAGAGACCGGCATGTCATTATTACAGAAGGTATATGGCTAGAGACCGGCATGTCATTATTACAGAAGGTATATGGCTAGAGACCGGCATGTCATTATTACAGAAGGTATATGACTAGAGACCGGCATGTCATTATTACAGAAGGTATATGACTAGAGACCGGCATGTCATCATTACGGAAGGTATATGACTAGGACATGTCATTATTACAGAAGGTATATGACTAGAGACCGGCATGTCATTATTACAGAAGGTATATGGCTAGAGACCGGCATGTCATTATTACAGAAGGTATATGACTAGGACATGTCATTATTACAGAAGGTATATGGCTAGAGACCGGCATGTCATTATTACAGAAGGTATATGACTAGGACATGTCATTATTACAGAAGGTATATGACTAGAGACCGGCATGTCATTATTACAGAAGATATATGACTAGGACATGTCATTATTACAGAAGGTATATGGCTAGAGACCGGCATGTCATTATTACAGAATGTATATGGCTAGGACATGTCATTATTACAGAAGGTATATGACTAGAGACCGGCATGTCATTATTACAGAAGATATATGACTAGGACATGTCATTATTACAGAAGGTATATGGCTAGAGACCGGCATGTCATTATTACAGAATGTATATGGCTAGAGACCGGCATGTCATTATTACAGAAGGTATATGGCTAGAGACCGGCATGTCATTATTACAGAAGGTATATGGCTAGAGATCGGCATGTCATTATTACAGAAGGTATATGACTAGAGACCGGCATGTCATTATTACAGAAGGTATATGACTAGAGACCGGCATGTCATCATTACGGAAGGTATATGACTAGGACATGTCATTATTACAGAAGGTATATGACTAGAGACCGGCATGTCATTATTACAGAAGGTATATGGCTAGAGACCGGCATGTCATTATTACAGAAGGTATATGACTAGGACATGTCATTATTACAGAAGGTATATGGCTAGAGACCGGCATGTCATTATTACAGAAGGTATATGACTAGGACATGTCATTATTACAGAAGGTATATGACTAGAGACCGGCATGTCATTATTACAGAAGATATATGACTAGGACATGTCATTATTACAGAAGGTATATGGCTAGAGACCGGCATGTCATTATTACAGAATGTATATGGCTAGGACATGTCATTATTACAGAAGGTATATGACTAGAGACCGGCATGTCATTATTACAGAAGGTATATGACTAGGACATGTCATTATTACAGAAGGTATATGGCTAGAGACCGGCATGTCATTATTACAGAATGTATATGGCTAGGACATGTCACTATTACAGAAGGTATATGACTAGAGACCGGCATGTCATTATTACAGAAGGTATATGACTAGGACATGTCATTATTACAGAAGGTATATGGCTAGAGACCGACATGTCATTATTACAGAAGGTATATGGCTAGGACATGTCATTATTACAGAAGATATATGACTAGAGACCGGCATGTCATTATTACAGAAGGTATATGACTAGGACATGTCATTATTACAGAAGGTATATGGCTAGAGACCGACATGTCATTATTACAGAAGGTATATGGCTAGGACATGTCATTATTACAGAAGATATATGACTAGAGACCGGCATGTCATTATTACGGAAGGTATATGGCTAGAGACCGGCATGTCACTATTACAGAAGGTATATGGCTAGAGACCGGCATGTCATTATTACAGAAGGTATATGACTAGGACATGTCATTATTACAGAAGGTATATGGCTAGAGACCGACATGTCATTATTACAGAAGGTATATGACTAGGACATGTCATTATTACAGAAGATATATGACTAGAGACCGGCATGTCATCATTACAGCAAGGCATATGACTAGAAACCAGCATGTCGTCATTACAGAAGGTATATGGCTAGAGACCGGCATGTCATTATTACAGAAGGTATATGGCTAGAGACCGGCATGTCATTATTACAGAAGGTATATGACTAGGACATGTCATTATTACAGAAGGTATATGGCTAGAGACCGGCATGTCATTATTACAGAAGGTATATGACTAGGACATGTCATTATTACAGAAGGTATATGACTAGAGACCGGCATGTCATTATTACAGAAGATATATGACTAGGACATGTCATTATTACAGAAGGTATATGGCTAGAGACCGGCATGTCATTATTACAGAATGTATATGGCTAGGACATGTCATTATTACAGAAGGTATATGACTAGAGACCGGCATGTCATTATTACAGAAGGTATATGACTAGGACATGTCATTATTACAGAAGGTATATGGCTAGAGACCGGCATGTCATTATTACAGAATGTATATGGCTAGGACATGTCACTATTACAGAAGATATATGACTAGAGACCGGCATGTCATTATTACAGAAGGTATATGACTAGGACATGTCATTATTACAGAAGGTATATGGCTAGAGACCGGCATGTCATTATTACAGAATGTATATGGCTAGGACATGTCATTATTACAGAAGGTATATGACTAGAGACCGGCATGTCATTATTACAGAAGGTATATGACTAGGACATGTCATTATTACAGAAGGTATATGGCTAGAGACCGACATGTCATTATTACAGAAGGTATATGGCTAGGACATGTCATTATTACAGAAGATATATGACTAGAGACCGGCATGTCATTATTACAGAAGGTATATGACTAGGACATGTCATTATTACAGAAGGTATATGGCTAGAGACCGACATGTCACTATTACAGAAGGTATGTGACTAGGACATGTCGTCATTACAGAAGGTATATGACTAGGACATGTCGTCATTACAGAAGGTATATGACTAGGACATGTCATTATTACAGAAGGTATATGACTAGAGACCGGCATGTCATTATTACAGAAGGTATATGACTAGAGACTGACGTCATCATTACATGAGACAGGCAGGTATATGGTAAGTGCAGATATGATAATACTACCAGGATGCCATAGTGTGGTGAGTATGCTTGGTGTAAGGGTACTGAATGTGAGTAAAGTGGGCACTCCTGGATGTAAGTGTGGTGCCTATAAGGGAGGGAGCACAATATTTGTTGTGCTTCTTTGTGCGGAAGCTTTGGTTGTCTTGATACCATGTTCTAGGTGTTAGTACTGTGATGGTGTTGAATCTGGCTCACACGGTAAGAAATGTTGGGAATCACTGGTCTAGATACTGGCATGTAATCATTACAGAGGAGAGGAAGATATAGTTAGGTCCAGAAATATTTGGACAGTGACACATTTTCGTAATTTCGGCTCTGCAGACCACTGTTGGAGATGAAATTGAAGTGTAGACTTTCAGATTTAATGAAAGGGGTTGAACAAAACTACCCTGTGAAATGTTTAGGAATTGCAGCTATTTTTCTACAAAGGGGCTCAAAAGTAATTGGACAAATTTAACTTTACCATAAATAAATAAAGTGCTCATTTTTAAAACTTTGTGGAGAATTCTTTTCAGGTAATGACGGCCTGAGGTCTGGAAGCCATGGAAGTCACCAAACACCGGGTTTCCTCATTTGTGATGCTTGGCCACGCTTTCACTGCAGCTGACTTCATTTGTTTCTTATTTGTGGGTCTTTCTTCCGTAACTTTGCCTTAAGCATGTGGAATGCTGCTCGATGGGGTTGAGATCTGGTGATAGACTCGGCCATTGCAGAATATTCCCCTCTTTTGTTTTAAAAAAACTCTTGGGTTGCTTTCACAGTATACTTTGGGTGATTTTCATCTGTCCTGTTGAGCGCATCCAATCAACTTTGCTGCATTTGGTTGAATCTGAGCAGAAAGTATCGTCCTGTACACTTCTGAACTCATCAGGCTGCTTCTGTCTAGTGACCCAGCGCCATTGATAGTCATACATGCCCATGTCATCACACTGCCTCCACTATGTGTTACAGAGGATGTGCTGTTCTTTGGATCATGAGCCGTTCCAAGTTTTCTCCATACTTTCTTCTTCCCATCATTCTGGTACAGGTTGATCTTATTTTTATCTGTCCTAAGAATGCTTTTTCAGAACTTTGTGGCTTCTTTAGAATTTTTTGTCAAAGTTTCTATTTGCACTCATGAAGTCTACTCTCCGTGGTAAACTTATATTGAAACACCTACTTCCTTGAGAGTGTTCTTCACTTGGGTGGATGTTGTGAAGGTTTTTTTTCTTCACCATGGAAAGGATTCTGCTATCATCCACCACCGTTGTCTTCTGAAGACGTCCAGACCTTTTTGAGTTTCCAAACTCACCAATGTGCTCTTTTTTTTGCAGAATGTACCAAACTGTTGATGTGGTCACTCCAACATTTCTGCTATATCTCTTAAGGCTTTTTTCAGCCTACTGAAGGCCTGTTTCTTTTCTATTGAAAGCTCCTTTGACCTCATGTTGTGGGTTCACAGCAACAATTTCCAAATGCAAATTCCACAGCTGGAATCGGCTCCAGACCTTTTAGCTGCTTAAATGATGATGGATTAATGAGAGAATATCCAGGCATCCCATTAAAGAGCTTTTGAGAATTGTCCAATTACATTTGATACCTTAAAAAAGAGGCAACTTCATATTAACCCCTTCACGCCACAGCCTTTTTTTGTTTTTGTGTTTCTATTCTTTGCTCCCCTTCTTTCCAGAGCCATAACTTATTTATTTTTCTGTCAATATGGCCATGTGAGGGCTTGTTTTTTGCAGGACAAGTTGTACTTTTGAACGACACCATTGGTTTTACAGTGTTGTGTACTCAAAAACCGGGGAAAAAATTCCAGGTGCGGTGAAATTGCAAAAAAAAAGCTATTCTACCACTGTTTTTTGGATTTTTTTTTACCTTGTTCACCAAATGCTAAAACTGACCTTCCATTGTGATTCTTCAGGTCATTACGAGTTCAAAGATACTAAACTTGTATAGATTGTATTTTTTTCACCATTTAAATGAAAAACAAAGTTTCTTAAAAAAAGAAAAAAAAAGTGTCATATTCCAAGACCCGTACCATCTTCAATTTTCATGATCTGGGGCTGGGTGAGGGCTTTTATTTTGCGTGCCGAGCTGATTTTCTTAATGATGATACTATTTTGCTATGGATACGATCTTTTGATCGCCCATTATTGCATTTTAATGCAATGTTGAGGTGACCAAAAAAACTTAATTCTGGCAATTTTAACTTTTTTTTTTCACTACGCCGTTAACCGATCGGGTTAATTCTTTTTATAGCTTGATAGATTGGGCGATTCTGAACGCAGCGATACCAAATATATGTATATTTTATTTTTGTAATTGTTTTATTTTGAATGGGGCGAAAGGGGGGTGATTTGAACTTTTATATTTAATTTTTTTTATATTTTTTAAAACTTTTTTTTTTTTACTTTTTGCATGCTTCAGTGCACACACAGACAATGATCAGATTGCCTGTGTGTTGCAGAAATGCTCACTTGTTATGAGTGCCAACCACAAAGCGGCGCTCATAGCAATCTGGTTATGACAACCATAGAGCTCTGCAGGAGACCTCTGGTTGTCATGCCCACCCATCGGTGACCCGTGATCATGTGACGGGGTCATCGATGGGCAGGATTAGTGACGCACTTCTGATGCAAACACATTAAATGCCACTGTCAGAGATTGACAGCGGCATTTAACGAGTTAACAGCCACGGGTGGATCGCGATTCCATCCGCGGCTGCTGCGGGCACATGTCAGCTGTTCAAAACAGCTGACATGTGCCGAGAAAGATGTGGGCTTAGTGCCAGAGCCCACATCAAAGGTAAGAACACGACACGCGCATTACATCTCCTGAGCATGTGATGGAAGGGTTAAAGCGCTGGAATTCCTAAACCCTAACTTTAATTAGGATGTGAATACCCTCAAGTTAAAGCTGAGATCCTGCACTGTAAGTCCATATTGGTTATCTAACTGTATCTTGAATATGTTTTGGTAAACAGCGAAAATGCTAAACTTGTGTCAATGTCCAAATATTTGTGGACCTAACTGTCTAGATACTGGTATGGAATCATTATTGCCTTTTCTCGGTCTGAATACTATGCGTAGCTGTAGTTGCTTTTCATATACGTATTGAAGCTCAGTAAATGACTCCCATGTGTTGTCAGGGACAGCAGCTCCTGGGAATTTGATTTCTTCACGACTGCGCTCCACTATTATTATGACTACTCCCATTTGTAAAAAAGCTAGTTCAGTTAATAACTATATATTAGGAAATTGCTACAAGTGGTAATTCTTTACTGTAAAGTGAACACATCTAAACGATTTTACTGCAAATAATATATCATTTTCTGTGCTTCAAAAATAAACATAAAAAGGTCAAACACTGAATTCAAATGTGATTATCCTAGAAGTACATAGCGTAAGTGATGTGACTGCAAGTCTGTCTCATTATGTCCTGAATGCTGAGAAAACCCGACCTTATAGTAAATAAATGGCTGCTTCCTGCACTTTATTTCCCAATTCAGTCAGTTATTTAGGTGGATGGTGGCACTGTGATCATTGCCCTTGGAACATGGCCAGTGACACTGTGGATCATTGCCCTTGGAACATGGACGGTGTAACTGCCATCATTGCCCTTGGAACATGGACAGTGGCGCTGTGATCATTGCCCTTGGAACATGGCCGGTGGCGCTGTGATCATTTCCCCAGAACATGGATGGTGGCACTGTGATCATTGCCCCAGAACATGGCCGGTGTCACTGTGATGCTTGCCCCAGAACATGGATGGTGGCGCTGTGATGGTTGCCCCAGAACATGGCTGGTGGCGCTGTGATCATTGCCCCAGAACATGGGCGGTGGCACTGTGATCATTGCCCTAGAATATGGATGAAGGCACTGTGATCATTGCCTTTGGAACATGGCCGGAGACACTGTGATCTTTGCCCTTGGAACATGGACAGTGGCACTGTGATCATTGCCCTTGGAACATGGATAGTGGCACTGTGATCATTGCCCTTGGAACATGGGCAGTGGCACTGTGATCATTGCCCTTGGAACATGGCCAGTGTCACTGTAATGCTTTCCCCAGAACATGGATGGTGGCGCTGTGATCATTGCCCCAGAACATGGCCGGAGACACTGTGATCTTTGCCCTTGGAACATGGACAGTGGCACTGTGATCATTGCCCTTGAAACATGGACAGTGGCACTGTGATCATTGCCCTTGAAACATGGACAGTGGCACTGTGATCATTGCCCTTGAAACATGGACAGTGGCACTGTGATCATTGCCCTTGGAACATGGACAGTGGCACTGTGATCATTGCCCTTGGAACATGGCCGGTGGGGCTGTGATCATTGCCCTAGAACATGGCCAGTGGCACTATCATCATTGCCCTAGAACATGGACGGTGGCATTGTGATCATTGCCCTTGGAAAATGGACGGTGGGTGGCACTGTGATCATTGCTCTTGGAACATGGATGGTGGCACTGTGATCATTGCCCTTGGAACATGGCCGGTGGCGCTGTGATCATTGCCCTTGGAACATGGCCAGTGACGCTGTGATCATTGCCCTAGAACATGGCCAGTGGCGCTGTCATCATTGCCCTAGAACATGGCCGGTGGCACTGTGATCATTGCCCTTGGAACATGGCCAGTGGCACTGTGATCATTGCCCTTGGAACATGGCCGGTGGCACTGTGATCATTGCCCTTGGAACATGGCTGATGGCACTGTGATCATTGCCCTTGGAACATGGACGGTGGCGCTGTGATCATTGCCCTTGGAACATGGACGGTGGCGCTGTGATCATTGCCCTAGAACATGGCCAGTGGCGCTGTCATCATTGCCCTAGAACATGGATGGTGGCATTGTGATCATTGCACTTGGAAAATGGATGGTGGCACTGTGATCATTCCCCTAGAACATGGCCGGTGGCGTGGTGATCATTCCCCTAGAACATGGCCGGTGGCGCTGTGATCATTGCCCTAGAACATGGATGGTGGCATTGTGATCATTGCCCTTGGAAAATGGACGGTGGGTGGCACTGTGATCATTGCTCATGGAACATGGCCGGTGGCGCTGTGATCATTGCCCTTGGAACATGGACGGTGGCAATGTGATCATTGCCCTTGGAACATGGACGGTGGCGCTGTGATCATTTCCCCAGAACATGGTCGGTGGGTGGCACTGTGATCATTGCCACACAACACTGGGAAGAGTAAATCCTTGTCTCCGGAGAGAATGATGGTCACTGCAGATACCTGGGTGGTTGCTGGTGGCTATAGCTTGTGTAGATGATTTTGCTGCCACATTCATTTACGTCTTTCTACAAATCATTTTGTGTTTTTGTGATAGTTTCCATGATGTGACACAATGTACATTATATTGCAGAGTATGCGAGCACAGTAAAGAAAACCTTATGTCTCCTTCTAATATGGGAGTTATCTTTGGACCAACTTTGATGAGGGCCCAGGAAGATACAGTAGCTGCCATGATGAACATCAAATTCCAAAATATTGTGGTTGAACTTCTTATAGAACATTGTAACAAGGTATGTCTCACACGTACCATCGTCACATCTGAGCGTGGAAAGTCACCCAAACTGCCAGTGCCATGAACTCTTGTGCTGTGTAGATGCAGGGTCAGATAGACAGACAGACAGACATGGCACTCCTAAAATCTGGATGAATGGATGGACATCCTCATTGTAGCCCCAATAATTGCACATAAAACATTTCTACATAACAACATAAAGTTTCTGCAGTTTTGGCACAAATGTGTAAGATCACAGTGACCAGTTAAAGATTGCCAGCAAGTATCTTACGTCTTCAGTTCCCTTGTGTACCTAAAATATATTAAGAACATATGAGAACTGAATTTGCAGTCAGTAATTTGGCTGAAATATTCATAATTCTGTGAGAATGGATACAGCTGAAAAAAAAAATTAACCATGAGTTTTCTTTTTTTTTTGAGATTAAGGTATGAATCCAGTAACAAGCTGCTTGGCCCATCATGTGATGCAGGAGGGGTTACACGTCTTATACCACCTACATCCCAGACCATTGCAGCGTATGAGAACTGTCCACTAAGTGAGCATAGCCATAGGACAATGTGTAGATAGGACGTTGTCCCACTGGCTACTTGACATTGGAGTCGACACTGACATATCGATGTTCTCTATTCTGAATAACTGTTCCTGATGATAGAAGATGATCCTGTCTAATCACTGCCACAGGAAACGACTGTCAAATATGGGTGGGCCACTTTGCTATGTAGTTTGGCTAATCAAGGGATTCCCCTCTATAACATCTGCTTACTGTATGAAAAGGGGTTATCATCATGGATATTGGCTTCTCATGTACGAAGGAACACCTTGGTACAGTCAGCCTATGTCCAATAATAGAAAGAGAAAATTTTCCGCATAGTTACATAATTAAAGGGAACCTGGCAGCAGATACATCCTGGCCCATTCTCAAGGGGCATGTATCAGGCAGTTGATACATCCTGGCCCATTGTCGAGCAGCGTGTATCAGGCAGCGTATACATCCTGTCCCATTCTCAAGCAGCATGTATCAGGCAGCGTATACAACCTGGCCCATTCTCGAGCAGCACGTATCAGGCAGCTGGTCTGTGCTACACTTTATGTACATGTTCAGTAGTGACCAGTGCTGTGGAGTCAATGATGAGATGAATCTGTGGTGCACTTTATGTACATGTCAGTAGTGACCAGTGCTGTGGAGTCAATGATGAGATGAATCTGTGGTGCACTTTATGTACATGTCAGTAGTGACCAGTGCTGTGGCGTCGTAGATGAGATGAATCTGCTGCACTTTATGTACATGTCAGTAGTGACCAGTGCTGTGGGGTCATAGATGAGATGTATCTGTGCTGCTCTTTATGTACATGTCAGTAGTGACCAGTGCTGTGGGGTCGTAGATGAGATGAATCTGTGCTGCCCTTTATGTACATGTCAGTAGTGACCAGTGCTGTGGAGTCGTAGATGAGATGTATCTGTGCTGCCCTTTATGTACATGCTCAGTAGTGACCAGTGCTGTGGGGTCGTAGATTAGATGAATATGTGCTGCCCTTTATGTACATGCTCAGTAGTGACCAGTGCTGTGGAGTCATAGATGAGATGAATCTGTGCTGTCCTTTATGTACATGTCAGTAGTGACCAGTGCTGTGGGGCCGTAGATGAGATGAATCTGTGCTGCACTTTATGTACATGCTCAGTAGTGACCAGTGCTGTGGGGTCGTAGATGAGATGAATCTGTGCTGCCCTTTATGTACATGCTCAGTAGTGACCAGTGCTGTGGGGTCGTAGATGAGATGAATCTGTGCTGCCCTTTATGTACATGTCAGTAGTGACCAGTGCTGTGGGGTCGTAGATGAGATGAATCTGTGCTGCCCTTTATGTACATGTCAGTAGTGACCAGTGCTGTGGGGTCGTAGAGGAGATGAATCTGTGCTGCCCTTTATGTACATGTCAGTAGTGACCAGTGCTGTGGGGTCGTAGATGAGATGAATCTGTGCTGCCCTTTATGTACATGCTCAGTAGTGACCAGTGCTGTGGAGATGTAGATGAGATGAATCTGTGCTGCCCTTTATGTACATGCTCAGTAGTGACCAGTGCTGTGGGGTCGTAGATGAGATGAATCTGTGCTGCACTTTATGTACATGTCAGTAGTGACCAGTGCTGTGGGGTTGTAGATGAGATGAATCTGTGCTGCCCTTTATGTACATGCTCAGTAGTGACCAGTGCTGTGGGGTCGTAGATGAGATGAATCTGTGCTGCCCTTTATGTACATGCTCAGTAGTGACCAGTGCTGTGGGGTTGTAGATGAGATGAATCTGTGCTGCCCTTTATGTACATGCTCAGTAGTGACCAGTGCTGTGGGGTCGTAGATGAGATGAATCTGTGCTGCCCTTTATGTACATGCTCAGTAGTGACCAGTGCTGTGGGGTCGTAGATGAGATGAATCTGTGCTGCCCTTTATGTACATGCTCAGTAGTGACCAGTGCTGTGGAGATGTAGATGAGATGAATCTGTGCTGCCCTTTATGTACATGCTCTGTAGTGACCAGTGCTGTGGGGTCGTAGATGAGATGAATCTGTGCTGCCCTTTATGTACATGTCAGTAGTGACCAGTGCTGTGGAGTCGTAGATGAGATGAATCTGTGCTGTCCTTTATGTACATGTCAGTAGTGACCAGTGCTGTGGGGTCGTAGATGAGATGAATCTGTGCTGCCCTTTATGTACATGTCAGTAGTGACCAGTGCTGTGGGGTCGTAGAGGAGATGAATCTGTGCTGCCCTTTATGTACATGTCAGTAGTGACCAGTGCTGTGGAGATGTAGATGAGATGAATCTGTGCTGCCCTTTATGTACATGCTAAGTAGTGACCAGTGCTGTGGGGTCGTAGATGAGATGAATCTGTGCTGCCCTTTATGTACATGTCAGTAGTGACCAGTACTGTGGGGTCGTAGATGAGATCAATCTGTGCTGTCCTTTATGTACATGCTCAGTAGTGACCAGTGCTGTGGAGTCGTAGAAGAGATGAGTCTGTGCTGCCCTTTATGTAGATGTCAGTAGTGACCAGTGCTGTGGGGTCGTAGATGAGATGTATCTGTGCTGCCCTTTATGTACATGCTCAGTAGTGACCAGTGCTGTGGAGATGTAGATGAGATGAATCTGTGCTGCACTTTATGTACATGTCAGTAGTGACCAGTGCTGTGGAGATGTAGATGAGATGAATCTGTGCTGCCCTTTATGTACATGCTAAGTAGTGACCAGTGCTGTGGGGTCGTAGATGAGATGAATCTGTGCTGCCCTTTATGTACATGTCAGTAGTGACCAGTACTGTGGGGTCGTAGATGAGATGAATCTGTGCTGCCCTTTATGTACACGCTCAGTAGTGACCAGTGCTGTGGAGTCGTAGAAGAGATGAGTCTGTGCTGCCCTTTATGTAGATGTCAGTAGTGACCAGTGCTGTGGGGTCGTAGATGAGATGTATCTGTGCTGCCCTTTATGTACATGCTCGGTGGTGACCAGTGCTGTGGGGTCGTAGATGAGATGAATCTGTGCTGCCCTTTATGTACATGTCAGTAGTGACCAGTGCTGTGGGGTTGTAGATGAGATGAATCTGTGCTGCCCTTTATGTACATGCTCAGTAGTGACCAGTGCTGTGGGGTCGTAGATGAGATGAATCTGTGCTGCCCTTTATGTACATGTCAGTAGTGACCAGTGCTGTGGAGATGTAGATGAGATGAATCTGTGCTGCCCTTTATGTACATGTCATTAGTGACCAGTGCTGTGGGGTGGTAGATGAGATGTATCTGTGCTGCCCTTTAGGTACATGTCAGTAGTGACCAGTGCTGTGGGGTGGTAGATGAGATGTATCTGTGCTGCCCTTTATGTACATGTCAGTAGTGACCAGTGCTGTGGGGTCGTAGATGAGATGAATCTGTGCTGCCCTTTATGTACATGTCAGTAGTGACCAGTGCTGTGGAGTCGTAGATGAGATGAATCTGTGCTGCCCTTTATGTACATGCTCAGTAGTGACCAGTGCTGTGGGGTTGTAGATGAGATGAATCTGTGCTGCCCTTTATGTACATGCTCAGTAATGACCAGTGTTGTGGAATCTGGTAAACTGAGGAGTGAGAGGTTTCGCTTACTGACTCCACAGCCCTGGCGGCAGACCACCCATTCCCCTAATAACCGTGGTTGCTTTTCTCTGCAGTTTGTTTTTATTGTGGGGAAATTCCAGGATCACATGTAGAAAACTCTGACATATTTTTGGCACAATAGAAGTTAATCTTATCAGCCTATAGTTTCCAGGCTCAGATTTTTACCTCCTTTTTAAATATTGGCACCATGTTTGTGATGTGCTAGTCAGGTGCTACTGATCCTATCTTTATTAAATGCTTACATAATAAAAGTAAAGCTATAAGGCCAATAACTTTCAGAGAAGATCAGAGTAGGATGGAAAATGTTCTTACTTGAAAATCTCTCAATTTTCCATACCACCTTAACAAAGTTGAAAACCATCTTTAACTAGAGTTGAGCGACTTTGGTCGGATCGGGTTTCATGAAACAAAATTGGAGTCAGATGAAACTGGTCCAACTAGGGCAAAAAAAGTCTGAGTTTCATCCGAAACCCGACCCCAATGCAAGTCAATGGGGAATAAAAGTCAGCATTGAGTGGATGAATGTCATCCGCTCAATTCCGACTTTTATTTCCCATTGACTTGCATTGGGGTCGGGTTTCGGACGAAACTCTTGATTTTTTTGCCCTAGTTGGACCAGTTTCATTCAACTCAAATTTTGTTTCATGAAACCCGATCCGACCAAAGTCGCTCAACTCTATCTTTAACATATCGGTCTTCTGAGAAACAGAATCCATAGGAAATGAGCATCCGACAGTCTCTGAATGGCAAATTCTCTTGTTACTGGGAACACAGGAGACACTTTGTCCTTTTCTCTGTGTTTTATTAGGATTACCTCATGTATCAATTCATTTATGTAATTAACACATAAATTGACCTGAAAATAAGAGTTGCTGTAAAACTGTTATTTACAATTTGGGATGACCCAACAGGAACCCTCACTAAAAAGTCCTGAAACTTAACTCTTATTATGTATTCATATAGTGGGGTGAAACTAAACATGAAAATTCCTGTCCCTGTATGGCCTAAAATAATTCTAATATAACGTAGAGGCAATTGTCAAATATCACTTAGTGACACCCTAGGGTGTCAACATTATAGGGTAAACAGGACAGTTTTTCATAAAGCACATCCCCCCCCACCATGTTTCACCGCAGATGCGGCTTCATTGGGGGTTGGGACTATAGCTAGAATGGCGGCCTGTCAAACAAGCCTCCTATATAGCTTCTGTACTACATACTGGAGCCAATGCGACTACATGCATCTTATTGCAGGAATTTACTTGGGTAAAACTCAGCCAACCACAAGTGATGATGGCGCTTATGAGCAATCAAAGCACCTTCTGTGTTATATGAAGCACTATCATAAGTTCAATTTTCCTTGGAGTGTCAGCTTCAGTGTTCATGCTTAACAGCTACCAATCAGAAACAGTGTTGACATTCATGCACCAATTGGCTGGTCGCTCGTCATCAGTAATGTCACCATAACTTGGCACGACATGATTAGATATCGGGACATGCCCCTTCATTGATGTCTCAACTAGTGATGAACGAATGTGCTCAGGTATGGTGTTAGCTGAGCACGCTTGGGTGCTAACCGAATTTCTTCAAGTGCTCGAAAAATAGTCCCTATGGCTGTCAGACAGCCTCAACACATGCAGGGATTGCTTAACAGTCACGAAACATGCAGCTTCGGGGACTCGAACATGTTTTACGCGCACGCCGAAATCACTTGTTTAGCACACGAGCATGGCAGGTAACACCTTATCTATGCATTTTCTCCTTCGCCTCATTGGGGGACACAGGACTGTGGGTGTATGCTACTGCCGCCTGGAGGCTGACACTAAGGGAATGAAAAAAAAGGTTAGCTCCTCCTCTGCAGTATACACCTTCTCCTCGGTTGCAGGCGAAACCAGTTCTTGCTTAGTGTCCGTTGGATGCACACGTCTGGTCTTTTTTTTTTTTCAAGACTCTTTCATTTTTTTTCCATGAAGATGAGACGGGCGACGGACCCTATTGAAAGGGTCCGATCTCCCCAAACCAACAACGGGCAAGCACGTGCGAGTGTCGCCTCCACGCATCCTCTCCCGCAACGTGGGACACGATGCCAGACTGAGCCCTGACCACCCTAAGGTATTGAAACCCTAGGCTGTACAGGGGCCTAAGAATAGTCCGTGCGGCCCCCGCTGCATCACCAATGCCAGACAGCGGTGATGGAAGGTGGCGGACGGTTCCTCTCCTCATCCCTCGGGGGGAAAGATGGAGTTAGGGTGCCTGCACCGTCCTTAATTTTTTGCAGCCCCCCCAACCTGGAGATCAACGGGAGCTGCAGGGGTGAGGCACAGAAGGAGGTGGGCTGGGAGGGCTCCTGTAGACCCCCGGGGTCGGCATTGCTGATGGCCTCGTTCTTTCCGGCCACATCCTCGTACGGGGTGCATCACACAGCTGAGGCAGTCGGCAGCGCATTTCCTGCCCAGGCCCCTGTTTCTGGCAGCCCGGGTCCGGGCGCAGGCTGAAAATTTAGTCCCTGGCTTCTTGCTGGAGCTAGGCCGCGGGCGGAAGTCCTGTGCCCCGGTGACGTGTCTATTTCTGGCGGACCCGCCCCCGGAGCCACGGGCAGTCGCCGAAAATATTTAGCCCCCGGCTTCAGCCAGCGCTAGGCCGCAGACAGAAGCTCCGCCCCATGACGTCACCAGCGGTCACCTCTTCTTCCGAGGGCCCGCCCACACGTCGAGATGCGCCCTTTTTGAAAAAGGAGCAGCTGGTCGGCAGGCTGGACGCTTAAGGAGATCCAGGGCTGGGGTAAGTGCTACCCCTGAAGGAGGAAGGCCACCCTCTGTTTTTTCCGCCAGAGGCTAAGCATTTTTTGCACACACCCCCCAGGCATATCACCTAGCAGGGCACCATGTCCAGAAAGGCTAAGACGCACACGTTTCTGTACGTTGCGTGCACCTCCTGCTGGTCTGCCTTCCCACGTACGCAAAGTAAGCAGACTTGTGAAGCCTGCGATTCCGAACGTACCCAGGAGCCTTCCCCTGCAACTGAGCCCAGTGCATCTAGCCCCCCGAATGGGCCCTGTGTCTGTCGCAGTCCATGGCATCGCTTACGAGAGCAATCGAGTCCCTTCGAGCCCCAGATAGGGGCAGGAATAGTGGCTCGCCTGTCTTAGAGGGGTCCTTCACCTCACAGAAGCCTCCGGCCTGCAGGGGCCGCTCTCACTCTAGGCAGACGCGGGGGAAACGAACCCACACAGTGTCTCCCGGTCCATCCGGTGCTTCGGCATCCATAAACTCTGCCTCTCGCTCACCTTCACCAGTAGTCGATGACAAGCAAAGCTCAGATTACGACTCGGACGTGCCGCTTGATTTGGGTACTCCAGGGTACCGGGAAACAGTTGACAATCTCATAGAGGCCATCAACCAGACTCTTGGGATTGAAGATGATTCCACCTTGTCCTCAGGTAACAAGGTGTCATTTAAGCGAGTAAAGTGGCCTCATAGAGAATTTGGCTCTCGCCCCGAGTTGAGGATATAGTGCAACAACACAGGGAACGGCCAGACAAGCGTTTCTCAGGCCAAAAGGCGCTTGAGGCGTGGTACCCGTGCGCCCCTGATCTCCATAAAAAGTGGGCAGAGTCCCCAACGGTAGATCCACCTGTGTCGCGCTTGGCCTCTAAAACCCTGCTATCCATACCTAGTGGATCCTCTATCAAGGATCCCACTGACCGCCTCATAGAGAGCCTGGCTCGCTTAGTGTTTGAAGCATCGGGTTCAGCACGCTCCCCCTCATTCGCGGCAACTTGGGTAGCAAAGGCCATGATCGCTTGGTCAGAATCATTGAATAGAGCCTTGCAGGGTATGGACCTACCAGCAGAGGTGTCAGAAATCGTGAATCAAATCACTTTGGCCGGAGACTACTTAATCCACGCGTCTTTGGACGCGACCAACTGCGCAGCACTCGCCGCTGCAAATGCGATCTCCATTAGGAGGGCTTTATGGTTGAGGACATAGTGGGCAGACTCCACCTCTAAGAAATCCCTGACTTCTTTGCCTTATCAGAGCGGTCGCCTATTTGGAGAGAAGTTAGATCAGCTCATCTCTGACTCCATGGGTGGAAAGAGCAGCTTTCTCCCTCAGCAAAGGGTCAAACAGCCGTTTCGTCACCAACTCCAGACACGGTTTCGGGCCTTTCGCAACCCTGGGTGGGCTGCAACCGCTTCAGGTCATCCCAGCCAGGACAGGGATCGGCAGGTTTCATATAGAACCAACCCGTTGGGGAGAATGCATACCCACCAGCTCACATCAAGGGGATCCAGGTCCCAAAGATCTTCAACCAAATGACTCAAGGCAGTTTCAGGGCGACACTGGCAAGGTAGGCGGTCGCCTGCTTTGGTTTCGCCACGCTTGGCTCTCGGTCACACACGACACATGGGTAAGAGGGCTGGTGTCCTCGGGGTACAAGATAGAATTTGTCAGATACCCCCCAAGACGGTTCTTTCTTTCCCGTCCTCCCAAGGTAGTTGCCCGGGCAAGGGCTTTACTCAGGGCCATCAATTTGCTCCAGCACAACGGAGTCATTGTTCCCGTACCGGAGAACGAAAAATTTCAGGGGTTCTACGCCAACCTGGTCACGGTTCCCAAGAAGGATGGAGCCGTCAGGCCCATTCTGGACCTAAAGCGCCTGAACAAATTTTTCAGGATCAGACACTTCTGGATGGAGTCTCTCTGTTCAGTCATATCTGCCATGGGGCGGGGAGAATATTTGGCCTCTATCGACATCCAGGACGCCTACTTGCACATCCCCATTTTTCCCCCGCACCAAAGGTTTCTGCGCTTCGCCATCAACGGCCTACATTTTCAGTTCGCAGCACTACCCTTCGGGCTGGCCACCGCTCCCAGAGTGTTCACAAAGGTCATGGCGGTTGTCATGGCCATCCTACACTTCCAGGGCATAGTCGTCTTCCCTTATTTAGATTACCTTTTGGTCAAGGGCCCTTCATTACGGGCATGCGAGGAGAGTGTCAGCATCACGCTAGATACCCTTTCCCGCTTAGGGTGGTTGGTCAACCTGAAAAAGTCATCCCTTGTTCCAGCTCAGAGGATTTCCTTCTTAGGGATGATATTCAACACTTCCCGAGGGTTGGTAATTCTCCCTCAGAACAAGGCCCTAGCTCTCCGACAGGGAGTCCGGAGACTTCGCCAACCAGTCCCTCATACCATCCGTTTCTTCATGAGGATCCTAGGAAGAATCGTGGCAGCAATGGAGACAGCCATGCGCGAAGTAGGGCATGTTCTTCACTGGGCCGAGAGAAACCACTCGGCGATATCGTCAGTCCACATCCCGGGCGTAGAGAACTGGCCGGCAGACTTCCTCAACCGGCAGGGTCTCGCATCCGGGGAATGGTCAATACACCCCAAGGTCTTCCGGCAGATTTGCCAGCGATTGGGAACGCCGGATGTGGACCTGATGGCCTACAGAGTGAACGCCAAGGTGCCAGTGTTTGTTGCTCAGTCCCGGGACCCGCAGGCAATTGCCATGGATGCGTTGGTTCTGCCATGGAACCAGTTTCGCCTCCCATACCTACTGCCACTACTTCCGAGAGTCATCAAGAAGATCAAGGCAGAAGCGGTTCCAGTGATTCTGCTGGCCCCAGATTGGCCTCGGCGGGCGTGGTATGCAGACCTGGTGCAGCTGCTCGCTGACATTCCTTGGCGCCTGCCAGAGCGCCCAGACCTACTTTTCCAGGGCCCGATCTACCACCCGAACTCCGGGGCCCTGTGTTTGACGGCTTGGCCGTTGAATCTTGGATTCTAACCCTGGCTGGGTTCGGCCGCGATGTGGTTGCTACAATGGTTAGCGCCCGGAAGCCTGCCTCGGCACGTATTTATCACCACACCTGGAAGGTTTTCTTCACATGCTGTCGGGATCATGGTTGTTCTTCACTGAGATTTTCCATTCCCAACCTTTTGGCTTTTCTCCAGTCTGGCCTAGACTCAGGCTTGGCCCCAAGTTCCCTCAGGAGACAAATATCAGCCTTATCTGTGCTGTTCCAGTGCAGGATTGCTACCAATCTGCAGGTAAAGACTTTCAGGGAGTCTCCCACTTGGTACCTCCCTATATGTACCGCCACATTTTAAAAAAGACATCAACAAACTGGAGCAAGTTCAGAAAAGAGCGACCAGAATGGTGACCGGTCTGCAAACCCTTTCTTGTGAGGAAATTTGGGAATGTTTAGCTTGCAGAAGAGAAGACTGAGAGGAGACTTAATAGCTGTCTACAAATATCTCAAGGGCTGTCACATTGCAGAAGGATCATCATTATTCTCATTTGCACAAGGAAAGACTAGGAGCAATGGGATGAAACTGAATGGGAGGAGACACAGATTAGATATTAGAAAAAACTTTTTGACAGAGTGATCAATGAGTGGAACAGGCTGCCACGAGAGGTGGTGAGTTCTCCTTCAGTAGAAGTCTTCAAACAGAGGCTGGACAGACATCTATCTGGGATGATTTAGCGAATCCTGCTTTGAGCAGGGGGTTGGACCAGATGGCCCTGGAGGTACCTTCCAACTCTACGATTCTATGATTCTATAAGGCGCCCCTGGATGCCTGGGACCTTAACCTGGTCCTAAGTGTTCTGCAGGAAGCTCCATTTGAACCGTTACAGGATGTCTCTTTATCCTACCTTTCTTGGAAGGTAGTGTTTCTTGTGGCGATAACATCGATCAGGCGGGTCTCAGAGCTGGCAGCTCTATCCTGCCAAGCCCCGTTTCTGGTCTTCCACAAGGATAAGGTGGTTCTCAGACCAGCCCCTACCTTTCTGCCGAAGGTCGTTTCCTCGTTTCACATTAATGAGGATATTATCTTGCCCTCTTTCTCCTTCGTCTCATTGGGGGACACAGGTACTGTGGGTGTATGCTACCGCCATCTGGAGGCTCACACTAGGCAAACAACACAAGGTTAGCTCCTCCCCCGCCGTATACACCCTCGCCCTGATAGAGGGGCGGAAGCCAGTTTTTTGCTTCGTGTCTATGGAGGCACACGTCTGGTCCTTTTTCTCCAGACTTTTTTTGTCCATGAAGATTAGACAGGGGTCACGGATCCTATTGAAAGGGTCCGATTTCCCCAAACCATCAACGGGCGAGCACATGTGAGTGTCGTCTCCACGTATCCTTTCCTGTGACGTGGGACAAATCTGGGCATTTTCCCCAGAACTTTTTTATTTTATTTTCTTTATTTTTCTAAGAAGAAGAGACAGGGGCGACAGATCCTATTGAAAGGGTCCGATTTCCCCAAACCATCAACGGGCGAGCACATGCGAGTGTCGTCTCCACGTATCCCTTCCCGCGACGTGGGACATGATGCCGGACCTAGCCCTGACCACCCCTAGGTAGAGAAACTATGGGCTGTTCAGAGGCACAAGACGGTCCGAGCGGCCCCCACTGCTCCACCAACGCAAGACGAAGGTGCTGCAAGGAGGCGGATGGTCCCTCTCCTCGGCTGAAGCTGGACGGAGTTAGGGTGCCTGCACCGTCCAGGATCCCCTCACCAGCCCCCGCTTCCTGGCGCCCTAAAGGGCCTACCTGGATCCTGTTTTCAGCGACTCAAGGTACGGGCGTGCGGGGGGCTCCTGGGAAGCAGCGGCAGGCAGCGGTGTGCATCTCCCTAGGGCCTCCTCGTATCCAGAGGAAGAGTAGCGGTTCTTACATCAGCCGCCGTGGCGCGCAACCGCCGCCGCAGCATTTCACGGCTCCGCGGGCGGGGGAGAAAAATTTAGCCGCCGACTTTTTTGCCACTGTTAGGCCGCGGCGTGCCATCGCCGCCTCCCCTGTGTCGCGCGGCTCCGCGGGGCGGTGGACAGTAGCCGTCGCCGCTGCAGCGCCGCGGGGGGGGGGAAATTGAGCCCCCAACTTTTTGCCGGTGTAGGCCGCGGCGGAAGTACCGCCCTCGGCGCAATGCGTCACTTCCGGTGGCCCGCCCCTTGGAGCGCTGGGCGGGCGCCGGATAAATCCAGGCCCCGGCTTTAGTGCGGGGTAGGCTGCGACCAGGTAATAGGTCGGCTTACCCCACGGAGACACAGAAGGTCGGGCACGCAGTTGGGGGCCGCAGGTCGGGTGAGTGCAGGCTGCGGAGGCCGCTAAAACAGCAAGGGGGCCTCTCCTCCCCCACCCCTCCCCTCCCATATAGGAAAAAAAAAAAAAAGCATTTTTTGGTTTGGATATATAAAACGCCTAGCAGGCTCAATATGGCCAGGAAAGGGAAGACGCACACTTTTCTGTATGCTGCATGCACTTCTTGTAAGGCCCCGTTTCCACAAGCGCAAAGCGCCAAAGTGTGCGAGGCCTGCGACTCCGAACGCGCCCAGGAGCCTCCCTCGGCGACTGAATCCAGAGAAACGAATCCTCCGGAATGGGCGCTATCATTATCCCAGTCTATGGCTTCGCTTACAAAGGCGATCGAGTCCCTTCACGCCCCAAAGGGAGGCAAGGATAGTGGCTCGCTTATCTGGGAAGGGTCCTCCACCTCGCAGGAACCTTCGGCCTGCAGGGGCAGTTCCCATGCCAGACAGAGGCGAAGGAAACAAACCCATACGAGGTCTCCCGGCTTATCTGGTGCCTCGGCATCGGGTAGTTCAGCATCACGCTCCCTTTCACCAGCGAGCGGGAACGGGCAGAGTTTGGATCGTGACTCAGACGAGCCACTTGATCTAGATACCCCAGGATGCCGGGAGACAGTGGACAGCCTCATTGAAGCTGTCAATCAAACCCTGGGGATTGAAGATGATGCTACCTTGGCCGCGAGCCATAAGGTAGCCTTTAAGCGGGCCAAGCACCCGCATAGAGTATTTGGCACTCACCCAGAATTTGAGGACATAGTGCAGCGCCACAGAGAACGCCCAGACAAGCGTTTCTCGGGTCAGAAACCTATAGAGGCGAGATACCCATTTGCCCTGGAACTCTGTAAGAAATGGGCAGAATCCCCAGTGGTGGACCCGCCAGTGTCACATCTGGCCTTCGACGTCCTTGTTGCCGGTGCCTAGCGGCTCGTCCATTAAGGACCCCACGGATCGGCTCATAGAGGGTTTGGCGCGATCAGTCTTTGAGGCATCAGGTTCGGCGCTCGCCCCTTCGTTCGCGGCGACGTGGCTAGCCAAGGCCATGATGTCATGGTCAGAGTCTTTGAATAACGCCTTGCAGGATAGAGGACTACCTGCGGAGGTGTCTGAGTTCGCAAGTCAGATTGCTATGGCTGGAGACTACTTAATGCGTCTTTGGATGCGGCTAATTGTGCAGCATTTGTGGCCGCTAACGCGATAGCCATTAGGAGAGCCCTCTGGTTGAGAACTTGGTGAGCCGATTCAATTTCCAAGAAGTCCTTGACTTCCTTGCCATATCAGGGAGGCCGCCTATTCGGGGAGAAGTTGGCTCATCTCCGATGCGACAGGAGGGAAAAGTAGCTTCCTCCCGCAGCAAAAGGCGAAACAGCCTTTTCGTCAGGTCCCGACACGTTTTCGAGCTTTTCGCAACACCGGATGGATGGCAGCAGCCAGTTCGACCGGCCCACTGCGCTTCAACCAGGATAGGGAGCGACAGGTCTCATATAGACCCATACCGGTGGGAAGGATGCACGCTCGCCAGCCCAGGTCGAGAGGAGCCAGGACCCAGAGACCCTCAGCCAAATGACTCGGAACCTTTGGTAGGCGACAGCAGCAGGGTGGGGGGCCGCCTGCTCCTTTTTCGCCATATCTGGGCCAAGGTAGCACACGACTTATGGGTGGTAGAGCTGGTGAATTCAGGGTACAAGATAGAGTTCATCAGGTACCCTCCAACACGGTTTTTTCTCTCCCGACTTCCGAAAGCACTGCTAGGGGCCATCGATTCACTCCAAGACAACGGAGTTATTGTTCCCGTACCAGAGCATGAAAAAGCTCAAGGCTTTTATTCCAATCTGTTCGCAGTCCCCAAAAAAGACGAGACGATCAGACCAGTTTTGGACTTGAAGCTCTTAAACAGGTTCATCAGAGTCAAACATTTCAGGATGGAATCTCTCCGTTCTGTTATATCAGCCATGGAGCAGGGAGAGTACTTAGCCTCAATCGAATTTAAGGATGCCTACCTGCACGTTCCCATTTTTCCTCCGCATCAAAAGTTTCTTCGGTTCGCCATCAATGGGCGACATTTTCAATTCGCAGCACTCCCATTCGGGATAGTCACCGCCCCCAGAGTGTTCACGAATGTAATGGCAGTCGTGATGGCCGTCTTGCACTCGAGGGGCATAGTCGTCTTGCCATATTTAGACGACCTCTTGGTGAAGGGTCCCTCGTTTCGGGCGTACAAGGAGAAAGTCAGCATTACACTGGATACACTCTCCCGCTTAGGTTGGTTGGTCAACAGGAAGAAATCATCTCTGGTCCCAGCTCAGAGGATTGTTTTTCTAGGAATGGTCTTCGATACCCCCCAAGGGTTGGTAAGTCTCCCTCAAAACAAGGCCCTAGCGCTCCGACAGGGAGTCCTGAAGCTCCAGCAGCCGGTCCCTCACACCATTCGGTTTGGGATGAGGATACTGGGGAAGATGGTGGCAGAAATGGAAGCAATTCCGTTTGCTCAATTTCATCTTCGACCCCTACAGCACGCTCTCTTGTCAACCTGGGACAAGAATCCGTTCACCCTCGATCAGCGGTGCCGGCTATCCTCTCAGGTCAGGCAATCGCTGGAGTGGTGGACGACCAGATCCTCCCTTCTTCAGGGGTAGCTGTTTCCCCCAGACCACTGGCTAGTGGTCACGACCGACGCCAGTCTCCTCGGCTGGGGAGCGGTTTTTCGCCACCACAAGGCCAGTGGTCGCAACAGGAAGCTCGTCTTCCGATAATCTTGTTGGAAATACGAGCGATCTGGCAGGCGCTGCAGCATTTCCAGTACCTCCTAGCAGGACGGCCCATTCGGATACAGTCAGACAACGCCACGGCTGTGGCTTACGTAAATCATCAGGGGGGCACGCGCAGAGATAGCACAGGTGCTTCATTGGGCCGAGAAGAACCAGTCGATAATTTCGGCAGTCTACATCCCAGGCTTAGAAAATTGGGCAGCGGACTTCCTCAGCCAACAAGAGGTCGTGCCTGGGGAATGGGCCCTGCACCCCGAGGTCTTCCAGCAAATTTGCCAATGGTGGAGAACACCGGATGTGGACCTGATGGCGTCCAGAACGAACGCCAAGGTGCCTGTGTTCTTCGCTCGGTCACGAGACCCACAAGCATTCGGGGTGGATGCGTTGGTCTTACCATGGAACCAGTTTCGCCTTCCATACCTGTTTCCTCCGTTGCCATTGCTTCCGAGGGTCATCAGGAAGATCAAAGCAGAGGGGGTCCCAGCAATTCTGCTGGCACCAGACTGGCCCCGACGGGCGTGGTACGCAGATCTTGTGCGGCTGCTCACCGACTCCCATGGCGACTACCAGAGCGCCCAGATCTACTGCACCAGGGACTGATCTTCCACCCGAACTCAGGGGCCCTGTGTTTGACGGCATGGCCGTTGAATCTTGGATTCTAACTCATGCAGGTTTTGAGCGTGAGGTGGTCGCCACAATGGTTAGCGCCAGGAAACCGACCTCAGCGAGAATTTACCATCACACCTGGAAAATTTTCTTCAGTTGGTGTCGAGAGCGGGGTAATTCGCCCCTGACGTTCTCTATTCCCAACATCTTGGCCTTTCTTCAATCAGGCTTAGACTCGGGGCTGGCCCCGAGCTCCCTTAGGAGACAGATATCGGCACTGTCCGTCCTGTTCCAACGAAAGATTGCTACTAATATGCAGGTAAAGACCTTCATCCAGGGAGTCTCTCATCTAGTACCCCCCTATAAGGCGCCGATGGACACCTGGGATCTTAACCTGGTCCTGAGCATTCTGCAGGAAGTGCCCTTCGAGCCTCTGCAGGATATTTCCTTATCGTTCCTTTCTTGGAAGGTGGTATTTTTGGTAGCCATTACCTCCATTAGGCGAGTTTCGGAGTTGGCGGCCCTATCTTGCCGAGCACCTTTTCTCCTTTTCCACAAGGATAAGGTGGTGCTTGGACCAGCTCCCCCCTTTCTTCCGAAGGTGTTGTCCTCTTTCCACATCAATGAAGATATTGTCTTGCTTTCATTCTGTCCGGCACCGGTGCATCGCGTAGAGAAAGCTCTTTACACCTTAGATCTGGTGAGAGCACTCAGGAGGTACATGTCGCGGACAGCACCTTTTCGCCAGACGGATACGCTGTTCGTGCTCCCTGAGGGGCGCAGGAGGGGGCTCGTGGCCTCAAAGGCGACCATAGCCAGATGGATCCGTTTAACTATTCATGAGGCCTATCATATCAGAGGTGCGTCAGTTCCAGCAGGGATCAAAGCGCATTCTACTCGGGCAATGGGCGCCTCTTGGGCGCTTCGGCATCAGGCATCGACAGAATAGGTTTGCAAGGCTGCAACCTGGTCCAGCTTGCACACATTCGCAAAGCACTACAAAATCCATACTCAGGCTTCGGCAGATGCGAGCCTGGGTAGAAGGATTCTCCAAGCGGCGGTGGAGCACCTCTAAGACAGGAGGTGCATGTAGCTTGGATCAGTGAGTCGTATTCCCACCCAGGGACTGCTTTAGGACGTCCCACAGTCCTGTGTCCCCCAATGAAGCGAAGGAGAAACATGGATTTTTGTGATAAACTCACCGTAAAATCCTTTTCTCCATGACGCTCATTGGGGGACACAGCACCCACCCTGATAGCCAGTTGGCTCTTTGTTTACTTTGTTTAATAATATGTATTTATAATACTAGGTGGGTTTTTTTCTAGACATGTTGTCACCTGCATTAAGGTTGAGTTTGCCTTTTGTGATCCCCTACTGCTTTTGCAATGAACTGGTTTCGCCTGCAACCGAGGCGAGACTCTATACTGCGGAGGAGGAGCTAACCTTATTTTTTCATTCACTTAGTGTCAGCCTCCAGGCGGCAGTAGCATAAACCCACAGTCCTGTGTCCCCCAATGAGCATCTCAGAGAAAAGGATTTTACGGTGAGTTTATCACAAAAATCCATGTTTCACTCATCACTAGTCTCAATCACAGTGATTTGGCTGGTTATAAATAGTGACATGACGCTTTATGATAGGAGCGCATTCAGTTGAAACTAGAAGTTTTATTAGAGAGAATGTTTTAAGGAATTTATATTACTTACTTGAAAGTCAAAAGTTAACATACACTAAAATGACTATGCCTTTAAACATTTCAGGACTGCCTATATGATGATGTCATGTGTTTGGAAGATATTTTTTGGCAACATCTGAGTTAATTAGAGACACACCTGTGGATGTATTTTAATGCACACTGCATCTTTGTGTAGCATCATGGGAAACTCAAAAGAAATCAGCGAAGATATCAGGAAGAGAATTGTGGACTTGCACAAGTCTGGCTCATTCTTGGGTACAATTTCAAGATACCTGAAGGTGCGTCGCTCATCTGTACAAGCAATTATATGCAAGTACAAACAAGATGGTAATGTCCATCATCATACCGCTCATGAAGGAGACGGGTTCTGTGTCCTAGAGATGAGCGTGCTTTGGTCCGGCATGTGCATATCAACCCAAGGACAAAAGCAAAAAACCTTGTGAAGATAATGGCGGTAGCTGGTAAGATTGTGTCAATATCCATAGTGAAACGACTACTGTATCAACATGGGCTGAAAGGCCACTCTGCCAGGAATAAGCCATTACTCCAAAAGAAACAAAGCCAGATTAATGTTTGCAAATGCACACAGGAACAAAGACCTTAATTTTTGAAGATGTCCTGTCATCTGATGAAACTAAAATTGAATGTTTTGGGCATATTGACCATCGTTACGGTTGGAGGTAAAAGGGAGAAGCTTGGAAGCCTAAGAACACCATCCCAACTGTGAAACACGGGGGTGGCAGCATCATGTTGTGGAGTTGTTTTCCTGAAGGAGGGACAGGTGCACTTCACAAAATAGATGGAATCAAAAGAAAAGATTATGTGACAATACTGAAACGACATCAGCCAGGAGGTTAAAGCTTGGGTGGAAATGGGTCTTCCAAATGGACAATGACCCAAAGTATACTGCCAAAATGGTAACAAAGTGGCATAAGGATAACAAAGTCAATGTTTTGGAGCGAACATCACAAGATCCTGATCTCAATCCTATTGAAAATGTATGGGCAAAGCTGAAAAGGTCGGTGCGAGCAAGGCGACCTACAAACCTGGATCAGTTACACCAGTATTGTCAGGAGGAATGGGCCCAACTTCCGACCAATGATTATGAGAAGCTTGTGGAAGGATATCCCAAATGTGTGACCCAAGTAATTCAGTTTAAGGGCAATGGTACTAAATACTAATGAAATGTATGTAAACTTTTGAGTTTAAGTAATAAAAATGCCTTAAAACATTCTCCCGCTCTCATTATTCTGGCATTGAGGAAAAACATGCATATGTGTCTTTTTATATAGTGTATGGAAACTTCTGGTTTCAACTGTATATGACATAGATGTCTCAACCACAGTGATTGGCTGGTTATAGTGATATGGCGCATCATTGTGGATACCAAAACTATGTAGCATATAAAAATTGATCAATATTAGCCGCTTATCATAACATTAGCCACATGAATAAACAGCAGAGCGTGCCAACACTAATCTCAGCTGCACTAATAGTTGGTTATAACGATGTCATCTTGTGTCAAAATGCTTAGCATGTCGGCATTTGTTAATATTGGAACCATGTCTTGCATAAAACTCCATTCAAACCACAAAAGATAATAAATATAAGCATAAATTATTGATGTAAATCGCATAATATTCTGTTTACATTGAAAAGTTTATAATCCAATAGTTCAGATCAGGAAAATGCATCTATCGGTTCATCACATCATTTTATCCATACATGTTGGACCATGGCACACGGGGATAGACAAATTGCGCCCGAAGAAAATTAAAAACATAACTGTAACCTCAATTATTAACAAAAGTGCCGTGTGGATATATAGAGAGACTCTCTAATGGTGGAAAATGCAATCTAATTAGTATATAATGAAATTAATTTACACTAAGAAGACACTTCTTAGCCGAGTTTGTCTTCTGGCTCCTAGTACCATCATATCCCAGTAGGTCACTGTTGCTTCTCCACAGTTTTGTTGCAGAGAAATGTCTCTGTGCACAGAGGAAGGGCTGGGGCTCTGTTCACATGTCTAGTAATGATCCATTAGAATGGATCAAGCAGAATTGCACTAGAATAAAAGTTGTTCTGCCACATCTTTAGTCCTTTATTCACTAACTGGTCTCTGCCGGATCCGTTTTTATTTACATTTTGGAGTCAATGAGCAACAGATCCGTTAATGCAGCATCCATTGTCGTCTATTTCTAACTGATCCGGCAAGAAAAAGCCTGTGCTTAAGTGTTTGTCAAAAGCAGGAGTGGACCTTAGAGGGAACCACTATAATTGGAAGACTGACTCCTCTTCTGTGTTTTGGGGCCACTCCTCGTTTTAGTATAGAAATACTGATGTGTGAATAAAGTGATCCTCTCTGCTGCATGTGCGTCGGAGGTGATCCACCACGTGTGCCCCATTAGACCAGCTGGGTGGTCCCAGCCTCTTAGCCCGTCCAGCTGTTCTGTAAGGTGCAGATCATGTCACCATTCAGGCCATTATTTGCCACGAGAATAGTAATGTCATGTGGATCAGTCTGTGGAAAAGACTGAGAGGAGAAATGTTCTTAGAAGCTCCTGGTACATTTGGCCTGATGTGACCTGAGCTGTCCTCAGCACTTGGTGCGTAGATAGTGATGCCAAGGTCAGGTTACAAGTCCAACTTCTTCTTTTACCTCACACTCCCCCTTGCGCGTATGCCGTTGTCAGGGGTTTTTGTGCTGAATGTAGAAGTAGCTGCCCACCTCACGGTGGCTGAAGTGTCGGGGTGGGGTGTAATTTCTTCTGGTAGGAGCAGGCACAAAGCATTCTTTTCGTTTCACAGGCCACTACATGACTCTGCTCCTCGGCCTGGAATTGGTCATATGATTGCAGTTACTCATTTGCTCTTATGCAATTAATTCAACGAGACGGTTTCTACATCGAAGAATTGTGAAAGTGCAGTAACCTATTCGTCCAGCTCTGATCACCGTCCTAGGATTTTGTAACATTAGATCTCCTCTACATAGTGGTCCAGGGGGTAGCGTCTGCTTGGAGTGTGTGTCTTGCCTCGTCTCTCTCGGTTTCCCCCAGACACTTTTGGTTTCTTCTCATTATTCAAAAACATATAGATTATATATACCGTATATATACAGTATTTAGATAATCCTAATTCCTTCCTCCCTAGTGCTATCTCCTCTGTCAGGAGGGAGTAGTCCCATGTATGAAAGATATTTACAAAGGTTCACAATGATAGCAAATTCATTCCTACTAATAGGTCAGGCAGGGACCTTCAATATTTTCCTCTGAAAAAGTCTTTGATGATGGGCTGCAGTGGTGACTACATATCGACATCACACCTAACCGCTGCAGCTAATCACTTGGCTCAGCAGTCCTGCCAATGTACATGGCACGTACCGCTGATCCCAATGATTGGCTACAGCAGTCCTGTGCACTGTCATCGTAATGTCACCACTGCTTCCTACCAGCAAGGACTGGAGCAGCAGAGGGTGAACAACACCTATTTATTATTGTTTTCCATCTACATGCCTACAATGTGACCGGTCTGTGTCATTCTGATTGATAGCCACGTATACAGATAGGCGTTTTTCCATTTATTTTTATTCTAGCTCATAAACCTAGCATAAATTCGTGATCCGAATATGGGAGATGTTTGCAAAACACAGTGATTACAATGTGATCCTATGAATTAATAAAAGCAGCATGTCTTTTTTGGTCATTTTAAGAGCTGCCATCGGAGGGCGAATGAATACATTACTTTGTATGACCGGTTAAAAAGCAAAAAAACAAAACCAAAGTATCCCAAGCAGAGAAGCTGGCCGTCCCCAGTGAGGAGTCCTGGAGCTGGCAGTGAGGCGCAGCTGGATAGGCACTTTCATAGAGGTCACCACATACTGTAGTCCTTTTTCTGGCTGCATCTATAGTTTATCAACATTATTGACTCACTTTGTACTTATTCTCATATTATACCAGGGTCAGGAAGCAAGAAAAAAAGAAAATTGAGAGATATTTTTGTGTTGAGCTATAACTTCCACTACAGATTGTGGGGCCCAGGCATCATCTTGGTCTGCGTGGTGAGGTTTGGTCATTACCTTAGTCAGTCTGTGGAGGCTCTAAAGGTTTGAGGACCACTGAAGTTATGTACTATTTAGATACTTCAGTTTTGAGAAAAATAAATCCTGCAGGTTTCTTCATGGCATCTGTGTGTGATGTATCTACACTCCATAGACAATCATGTATTTATTTACAGCACAATTAAGAATGAAACATCTTATTGTTAGTTTGCAAGACCCCATCTCAAAAATAGTCTGGATGGAATGATAAGAGGATGAGAGAGAGGCCAATTTGCGACATATAACTGTGAGATGTGGATTCTCATGAAAGCAGGCAGGTGAAAAATTGAGGCCTTTTAATTTATTGTGCTAGACAAGACTTTTAGGAGTCTCATGGACATCTAGGATCACCAACAAAGATGGTCTTCATCATATAACTCCATAGTCAAGATCACAAGACAGAAGCTTACCTATATTGCACATGTGATGAAATCAAATTAACTAGAAGAGGAGATTCTACTCAGCATGGTCAGTGGTAAAAGGAAACTGGAGACCAAGAACCGTTGGCTGGATACCATCAAGAATGACACAAGAATGAATATCTAGTAATTGAAAGAAACCATGGAAAACAGGGAACCATGGCAAGAAGTGACCTATAGAGTATCCAAGGGACAGACTCAACTGAATGAATAGAATCAGAAGTTGTATGTTTTATACAGATATATTCAGTTAAACAATAAGTTTCAAAAATGGTCCATTTGTCATGAATTGCTTGTACGTTGTTTCTGCTCCAAGTCTCTTCGTGACCTACAAGAACAGTTACCGTATTTTCTCTCTACTGTAGATTTTTTCTAGCGCTCCTGAAGACATCGCTGCTCCTCCTGTCCCGCCACCTAGAATAACACCCCGCACCCACAAACCCATCACAATCTCTAAACGACCAGTCCGAGGGCGAAGCGCTTTGTATCTAGGACAGAGTGAAGAAGGTAATGTGCGTTCCTTTACAATAGTAACAATGTTAAGCTAAAATTTATACATGAGGTGCACTTCACCAGAGTCAATGAAGCATTTAGCAAAGTTAAACATCAACTCCAGTGTTTTTTTTTTTATGGTGCCTCGAATTTAAGTTCTGTAGTCTTATACTTACCAGCCACAATTTTCAGCTCTTCCTGGCGCTGCTCTAAAAGTCTGCCACTCTCTTGTAGCCACAACTTCTGACTGACTGGAAGTCTGAGGTATCAGTCATAAGTTCTCAATGTTAGTCTATGAGGCCCACGTTCTTGCCTTGTTCTGGCTCTCATAGACTTACATTGAATAGTGACTTCCGGCTCACCCAGCAAACACCGGAGCAATCCGGCAGGTCACAAACCTCTAGAGACTGACTGGAGCAGTGCCGATAACAGATGAAGATGGTGGCTGGTGAGTAAAATATTAGGGTCAGGGAACTTACCCTAGATTAGTGGCACCACTCTAGCGCTGCAGTTAAAAAAACACTGGAGTGGCGCTTTAAGTAAGAAATGGAGTACAGATTCCGCTTGCATGAATATGAGCGATCTGTGCTTTTCATCTGAATGGTCTTCATGTAATGCCACATTTCCCTTGCCACTACAAGAGAATTCACTGGATTGTGGTGTTTTTTTCCCAGCAAAATTTGCATCTCTCTTCTGATCAGGAAAGTCTCTGATGAGAAAACTCTGTTCAAGATTTTTTTTTCTCTCCAGAATGACCTTTGACCATTGTATGTTTGGAGCAGAGGGTTGAACTAGTTTGTGTTTGGAAGCAGTGACTGCCTGTTATTATTGCAACCAGGGGATGCTGGTACAGAAATGTTGGACTTTGTGTACTTTGTAATAGATTGAGACCAGATCCATATATCTAAAATATCTCGATGATCCCTGAGCCTCAAGTAGTGTGGAGAAGCACTTGGCCCCAGAGGATTCCAGCCCGTCAGCCGGCTTTCCCTGTGTGCAGTCATTTTGCCGGCACAGTTGCGAATGACAAGGAAGGATTGGAGGTCATCACCAACATCTCTTGTAGCCAGCGACTAGCTGTTCCTCTGATTCCTGGAATTCATTTCTGTTTACTAAAAGCAAAAATGCTTAACTGCGAACACTGGAAATGTAGCTTTTATGTAAGGGACTCTCTTAGTATTGTTCTGTGCAGAACATGCACAAACGTGCTTTTGCTTTCACCTTAGAGAGGGTCTTCTTTTTGGACAATGTATTTCTTGTCTGAAGAATTGATGATATCATGTCTCGGTGCTGTAGCTCTTCGCTTTAAGCTGGCAGCCAGGGTTCAGTGCCACCACAGAGGAAATGTAACCTTACATGGTGCCCAGAAAATCAATCTGGTGCTTAGATGATGTGCCAGGTTCTCCAGAGTAAGTGGTACCATTTGTAACCCTGGTGTTTTCTTAAGTGGACTGCACCCATAAGAGCATATGTTGTATAGAGGGGAAGCCTATAAAAGAAGCCCTTAGATAGAAATACATTTTATATGGCCAAGATCAGCTGCTCATCACAGGGTAAATTCTAATAATTGCTGAATGTACAAATAGTTGGACACTAAAAAGAGAACCATTGAGGGTCTGTTATCCAATCTGTCCTCGCACACGTCATTGCAGCTGCTCGTATTGTCCCCCTAGTGTCATGTTTTTGTCCTACTAGGAATCTCTCATCGTAACTGGGGGTCTTCACTTCAGGGATCTCCTTGTTAAAGGGAATCTGTCACAAAGTTTTAGTCACCTAATCTGAGCGCGGCAGAATGTAGAGACCTGATTCTAGTGATTTGTCACTTTCTGGACTGCTTGTTGTGGTTTTAATATAGGCATTGTTTTATCAGCAGGAGATTATTACTGGAGGACTAGTAAACCTACTGCCAGTTAGTCCTCAGTATTCATGAGCTCTGTATAACTCACCGATTGGCCATTTTCTGTAGTTAAAAGAAAAGGTGGCACACGGTGACGGGAGAGAGTGGCACATCTCACATACACATGAGCCACCCTCTCCCCTGCCATTGTTTTTAATGGATATTTGAATAAAACTTGGAGTCTTTTAACAGGACCAGTGAGTGCCACCTTTTCTTCTCTTTCCTACATTACATGGACTAACTTTGTTTGAGCAGACAATTCCTGCTGCTTGTCGATCAGCTCCACATTTAGCACACACAGAACCGCTTTTTTCCATGATGCCGTTTTTTTTTTCCTCTTGTGGTCTCCGATGATTGGCAGCTTTCTGTTTACACTTTTCATATTGCAAAAAGAAAGGGGGGGAGACAAAAAGCGCAATAGGGTCTTATCCACATTACAAAGGACAGTATATCTTGAAATATGCTCACCTGGTTAGGATGAGATAAGAGCGTGTAGGTAGCGGCTGCTGCAGATCCACAGGTCTTCAGTGACCAGAAGAAATGATAAATCCAAAGGGAGTTCGTAGCTATATTCCGCGCTGCCGCTTTAGACAAATTCCAGGAGAATGCTGTATGATTGCAGTGGTTTTATTCTACGCGTTTCAGGGGTCTCATGCCCCCTTCATCAGGAAATACGGTATTTCCTGATGAAGGGGGCATGAGACCCCTGAAACGCGTAGAATAAAACCACTGCAATCACAGAATTGCTGCATATAAAACAGGAATTTTATCAAAACTGCAGCAAGCAGCTCCATAACTGACACATCACTGGAATCAGGGTTTCTTCTCCTACATTATGCTGCTCTCTGATGGGGAGCCTGAACCTGGTGACAGATTCCCTTTAAGCAGAACAGAGGGAGTCTCTTTAGAACAAGCACTTCCATTCGTTGAGAACAGTGAACTCCCGTGTTGTGGCCTCAACATCTGAATCCATATTTTAGCGTTTACAGTTGATTGGTGTAGGACAACGTGTGTTTAACTTATGTTTGGGAGAACCTATTACAAATGGATGACCAAAGTGAAGAACCCTTTTTCCTTGAGGTTGTACACAGAATACCGTGCCTCTTATTTCTAAATGGACTTAGATAATGCGCAGGCTTTGTTCTAATCAATGGTCAAGGTTTTGTTTACTCTGTCGCCCCATTGGGGGGACACAGAACCATGGAACCATGGGTGTTATGCTGCTGTCCACTAGGAGGCGACACTATGCATAATCTGAAAAAGATTAACTATGGCTCCTCCACTGCAGTATACACCCCTGGACGGCGTCAGCCTTCTCCAGTTTTTGCTTAGTGTCACAAGGAGGCACACCTAAAGGATTTTTATTTTTTTCCGTTTTTTTCTTGGATGACAGATGAAGAAAAGTGGGTCTCCTCAGTGAGACTCCCGGCATGTCTCCTTCCTCGGCCCCCTATTACGGGGTGCCCAGTTGAAGTTGAGATGGCGGTTCCCCATGTCGCTCCTTCCCCAGTCCTGCAGCTGCTGGTTCGAAGTTGAGACCCCCCTCCTTCCCCAATTCCTTTTGGTCTTGGGTTGACGTCGAGGCGAGGAAGAAGCCCCCTGACGGTGACAGCAGCACCCTCCCTAATCCCCCTCTGGGGGTATTAGGTTGAGACGCCGCAGGTAGGGTCTGTCCATGGCAACCTACGCAGCATCCAGGGACCCCAGCCAGCTGCGGGCTCTTGTCGGGGCCGGGGGGGAGTGCAGGCAGGCATATCACATGCAGACACAGGGCTCTATGCGCCCCTGTGTCTGCGGCAGCATTTGTCTACAGCGCCGCAGGGGAACCCATCACAGGGCCCCGCTTCAGGTTGTGGCCCCACCGCTAGCCTGCCTTTCAATCCGGGGGGGTCCGGTAAAAATCCCCCCCCCCCCCGGACTACCGCGCCTTCCTGGGCATAGAAATCTAATTTAGGCCGCGGCTTCGGCCTAGCTGAGGTTGCCGCCTCCTCTCCGTCCCCCGGCCCGCCCCCCGGATGACAAATATGACACTCCACAGTGTCATAGAAGGGGCGGATTGAGGCAGAAAGGGCGCGTTTTTTCACATCTCTGCGCGCTCTTTCTCAGCGCTCCGCCCCCTTCTTCTCCCTCCTCATCTCCTCGGCAGCCATCTTCGCTGCAGCAGACGCTGTCCCATACAGCAGCGGCAACACCAGCAGTCTCCGGGGGGCATACAACTGTGAATTGTCAGCGCTGGACCTAGGGGCACACTGGTGGGGTAAGATCACAGCCGGGTTCTCTTTACTCAGCTGTGAATCCATATTACCTACAAGGTTTTCCTATAGCTCCCCTGCGTAGTCACCCCTGTACGGTCCTCTGCTAGCCAGCCTCTGTGCACTATGCCGGGCTCAAGGAAAAGAACCAGGCAGGACTGTTTTTATGCTTTCTGCACAGCCTGCAAAGCCACTCTTCCCAGTGGCAGCACGTACCCGCACTGCAAGGATTGTATCCAAAATACTGGGTCAGAGCCCCAGGAAGCCCTTATCATTGCTTCAGCGGCCGCTACCACGCCAGAATGGGCTACCCAGATGTCGTAGTCTATGACACAGTCCATAGATAACCTGGCCTCCACATTACTCCAGGCTCTGCAGGGTCATGTCTCTTCTATGAGTGTTACCCAGCAAAGGGACAGCTCCACCCAGGGACAGGCCGTTTCTGGCTCTCCCAGACGTAAGCGGACCCACACGTCGCGTTCCTCTGCGTCATCCCATAGCGCACGGATATCCCCCTCCAGGGAGAGACATCGTGGTCCCAGGTCGCCTAGACCGTCCCCTACCAGAGACAGATAACGCAGATCTCCGCAAGAAGACCTCCGCCCCAGCTCACCCACCAGGGAACAGCTGAGCGATGCGCAGGATTCGGAAGGCATCTGTGACTCCGACTCAGACAATGAGACAGAGAGGTCTCTGGTCCCTTGTCCCCCTAGCAACACAGCGCTAGTTGAGGACATAATCTCTTCCATCCATCGGGTGCTGGACATTTCCGATCCAACCCCGGAAGTCTCAGAACACAAGATTTGCTTTGAAGGTGTTCTGAAACCACCTAAGGTTTTCACTAACCACCCGGAATTTCAAACGATCCTTACCAAGCAGTTTTCGCAGCCTGATAAAAAATTCACCAATCGTAAATCTTTAGAAGCTAGGTACCCCTTCCCACAAAAGGACACCAAACAGTGGACAGATCCACCTGAAGTGGACCCTCAAGTCTCTAGACTAGCAGCACAGACCCTCCTCTCACTGCCAGATAGCTCAACCCTCAGGGACGCAGCAGACCGACAGGTAGAACGCATGGCTCGCTCAGTGTTCAAAGCGGCAGGGGCCTCCCTGGCCCCCGCGTTCGCTTCAGTTTGGGCGGCCACGGCCATTCTGGCTTGGGCCAAAACATTGCAAGATGGCCTTCAAACTTCAAATCCTGAGCTGTCGGACCATGCGGTTCAAATAGCAGTAGTAGCAGATTACATGCTTCATGCAGCCCTTGACTCCGCTAGAGGTGTAGCGGGGATATCAGCAAACGCCATCACAATTCGGCGTATCCTCTGGCTGCGGGAATGGAAAGCGGATGCGGCCTCAAAGAAATCCCTCACGCATCTCCCGTACTGCAGTGGACGGCTTTTCGGTGAAAAGTTGGACACAATGATATCCAACGCCACTGGGGGAAAGAGTACCTCTCTCCCTCAACTCAAACCTAAACGCACTTTTAAACGGCGTAACCAAACACGATTCCGATCCTTTTGGAATTCTTCGGGCTGGTCAGTCTCGCGCCCAGCACAAAATCGTAACCGCTCTCCACGCAGGGACAACCCACGGGCGGCGCAGAGACCGGACAGGACCTGGCAGTCGAAAGCAGGCCAGGCGAAGCCCAAAGGAGGAAAACCTCAGAATTTTGCTTCATCATGACTCACGAACTCCGGAAGACACCCCACCAGTAGGCGGGCGACTTCTACTCTTTCAGCAAGTCTGGCTGCCTATTACAGAAGACAGGTGGGTCAGGGAAATAGTGTCTTCCGGATAAAAGATAGAGTTCACTTCCAGTCCACCGAACCGGTTCTTCCTCTCTGTTCCACCAAAATCGCCAGAAAAGGCTCGTGCCTTTCACCAGGCAGTCTCCTCTCTCCTTCAAGCAGGAGTCGTAGTACCGGTTCCCACGACCGAACGCTTCCCAGGGTTCTACTCCAATCTATTCGTAGACCCCAAGAAAGGAGGCAGCGTCCGGCCCATACTAGACCTAAAACAACTCAACAAATATGTACGGGTCCGTCATTTTCACATGGAGTCCCTTCGGTCCATCATTGCGTCCATGGAGCAGGGAGAATATCTCGCCTCCATAGACATACAAGACGCCCATCAAAGATTTCTCAGGTTCGCGATCAACCAGGACCACTACCAGTTCGTGGCTTTCCCGTTCGGACTCGCCACGGCTCCCAGGACGTTTACCAAAATCATGGCAGCCACCATGGACGTTCTACACTCCAGAGGCATTGTAGTCGTTCCATACCTGGACGACCTCATCAAGGCTTCCACCTTCAAGGACTGCGAAGTCAGCGTCTCAATCACAATCGACACTCTGAGTCGACTGGGCTGGTTAGTCAACTTACAAAAGTCATCGACTACCCCGAGTCAGTCCCTGACCTTCCTAGGGATGCTATTCGACACCTCCAGGGGTCTGGTGCTCCTTCCCAGGGACAAGGCACTGGCTCTCCGTCTGGGAGTTCACATACTCCTCCGCAATCCTCCCCGATCTTTCCGGTTTGCCATGAGAGTCCTCGGCAGGATGGCAGCAGCGATGGAGGCGGTACCATTTGCCCAGTTTCACCTCAGGCCTCTTCAACTAGCCATCCTCAAGTCTTGGGACAGGAATCCCTTCTCCCTCGACAGGGAGTTCCGGCTGACGTCATCGACCAGGAGGTCCCTACACTGGTGGCTCAAGCCAACTAAGCTTGCAAGGGGAAAATCCTTTCTCTCAGGTCAATGGAAGGTCCTGACCACCGATGCAAGCCTGACCGGTTGGGGTGCGGTGTACCTACATCACAGGGCACAAGGCAAGTGGTCACCAGTGGAAGCGACCTTGCCCATCAATATCCTGGAAATTCGGGCCATCTTCCTGGCACTAAGAGCCTTTCATTACTTGCTGGCAGCCTCTCATATCAGGATACAGTCGGACAATGCCACGGCGGTGGCATATGTGAATTACCAAGGCGGGACCCGCAGTACCCAAGCGATGAGAGAAGTGGCACATATCCTCCACTGGGCGGAAGACACGAGGTCGGTACTCTCGGCGGTCCACATTCCGGGTGTGGACAACTGGGAAGCAGACTTCCTCAGCAGACAAGGAATAGACTCGGGGGAGTGGTCTCTCCATCCCGAAATTTTTCACCAGATCTGCCATCGCTGGGGGATCCCGGGCATCCCATCTCAATGCCAAGGTCTCCAATTTCATGGCCAGGACACGCGACCCGCGGTCGCTAGTAGCGAATGCCCTGGTTCAGGACTGGACCCAGTTCCAGCATCTGTACATTTTTCCACCCCTCCCCCTGATCTCCAGAGTAGTGAGGAAGATCAAACAAGAGGGAGCTCCAACCATCCTGATCGCGCCGGACTGGCCCAGACGTACAGTGGGGCAAAAAAGTATTTAGTCAGTCAGCAATAGTGCAAGTTCCACCACTTAAAAAGATGAGAGGTGTCTGTAATTTACATCATAGGTAGACCTCAACTATGGGAGACAAACTGAGAAAAAAAAATCCAGAAAAGCACATTGTCTGTTTTTTTTTTTTCATTTTATTTGCATATTATGGTGGAAAATAAGTATTTGGTCAGAAACAAGCAATCAAGATTTCTGGCTCTCACAGACCTGTAACTTCTTCTTTAAGAGTCTCCTCTTTCCTCCACTCATTACCTGTAGTAATGGCACCTGTTTAAACTTGTTATCAGTATAAAAAGACACCTGTGCACACCCTCAAACAGTCTGACTCCAAACTCCACTATGGTGAAGACCAAAGAGCTGTCAAAGGACACCAGAAACAAAATTGTAGCCCTGCACCAGGCTGGGAAGACTGAATCTGCAATAGCCAACTAGCTTGGAGTGAAGAAATCAACTGTGGGAGCAATAATTAGAAAATGGAAGACATACAAGACCACTGATAATCTCCCTCGATCTGGTGCTCCACGCAAAATCCCACCCCGTGGGGTCAGAATGATCACAAGAACGGTGAGCAAAAATCCCAGAACCACGCGGGGGGGGACCTAGTGAATGAACTGCAGAGAGCTGGGACCAATGTAACAAGGCCTACCATAAGTAACACACTACGCCACCATGGACTCAGATCCTGCAGTGCCAGACGTGTCCCACTGCTTAAGCCTGTACATGTCCAGGCCCGTCTGAAGTTTGCTAGAGAGCATTTGGATGATCCAGAGGAGTTTTGGGAGAATGTCCTATGGTCTGATGAAACCAAACTGGAACTGTTTGGTAGAAACACAACTTGTCGTGTTTGGAGGAAAAAGAATACTGAGTTGCATCCATCAAACACCATACCTACTGTAAAGCATGGTGGTGGAAACATCATGCTTTGGGGCTGTTTCTCTGCAAAGGGGCCAGGACGACTGATCCGGGTACATGAAAGAATGAGTGGGGCCATGTATCGTGAGATTTTGAGTGCAAACCTCCTTCCATCAGCAAGGGCATTGAAGATGAAACGTGGCTGGGTCTTTCAACATGACAATGATCCAAAGCACACCGCCAGGGCAACGAAGGAGTGGCTTCGTAAGAAGCATTCAAGGTCCTGGAGTGGCCTAGCCAGTCTCCAGATCTCAACCCTATAGAAAACCTTTGGAGGGAGTTGAAAGTTCGTGTTGCCAAGCGAAAAGCCAAAAACATCACTGCTCTAGAGGAGATCTGCATGGAGGAATGGGCCAACATACCAACAACAGTGTGTGGCAACCTTGTGAAGACTTACAGAAAACGTTTGACCTCTGTCATTGGCAACAAACGATATATCACAAAGTATTGAGATGAAATTTTGTTTCTGACCAAATACTTATTTTCCACCATAATATGCAAATAAAATGAAAAAAAAACAGACAATGTGATTTTCTGGATTTTTTTTTTCTCAGTTTGTCTCCCATAGTTGAGGTCTACCTATGATGTAAATTACAGACGCCTCTCATCTTTTTAAGTGGTGGAACTTGCACTATTGCTGACTGACTAAATACTTTTTTGCCCCACTGTACATGGTACGCCGACATCGTACAACTTACAGCAGACACCCCCTAGCGTCTCCCCGACCGTCACGACCTTCTGTCACAAGGTCCGTTCTACCATCAGAACTCAGGGGCTCTCAATTTGACGGCATGGCCCTTGAAACCTGGGTTCTAACCCAGGCAGGGCTCTCACCGGATGTCATTACGACCATGATCAGGGCAAGGAAGCCAACCTCTGTCAAGATTTATTACCGTACTTGGAGAGGTTTTTTTTTTTTTACCTGGTGCGAATCTCGCAGACAGGTCCCACTCCCTTATTCCCTCCCAAAGGTACTTGGGTTTCTTCAATCGGGCCTGGACGCCAGGCTATCCCTAGGCTCGCTTAAGAGCCAGGTGTCAGCGCTCTCAGTGCTCTTTCAGAGGCGCATCGCTAGCAAGCCGCAAGTAAGGACCTTTCTCCAGGGGGTTTCCCGATTGGTTCCCCCCTACAGACGTCCACTGGAAACGTGGGACCTCAACTTGGTCCTGACAGCATTGCAGGCACCACCTTTCGAACCCCTTAAGGAAGTCCCACTCCGCATTCTATCACAGAAAGTGTCTTTTCTGGTGGCAATCACCTCACTTCGCAGGGTGTCTGAATTGTCAGCACTCTCCTGCAGATGGCCCTTCCTAGCCTTTCACCAGGATATGGTGGTTCTCCGTACAGTCCCATCCTTCCTTCCGAAGGTTGTGTCCAACTTCCACCTCACTGAGGAAATTTCATTGCCATCCCTTTGCCCGGTTCCGATTCATATAGTGGAGAAGGCTCTGCATACGCTTGACCTCGTCAGGGCATTGCGTATATACGTGTCTAGGACTGCACCCTTCCGGAAGTTTGATTCCCTTTTCCTTCTTCCGGAAGGCGTTCGAAAGGGTCTGCCGGCTTCCAAAGCCACCCTTGCCAGGTGGATCAAGTCCACCATACAAGAGGCTTACCGCCTTAACAATTCTCCTCTTCTGGCCAGTATCACGGCACACTCTACGCGGGCATTAGGGGCCTCCTGGGCCATTTGGCACCAGGCTTCGGCATAACAAGTGTGTAAGGCGGCCACTTGGACTAGCCTACACATGTTTACGAAACACTACAGTGTTCATACCCATAAACACCTTTGCGGTAACCTATATTCCTAAATCAAAGAAGGTTCCACACCATGGCACATAAAAAAGTTATCTTTATTTATAACAATACATTCCAAAAGTTAAAAGGAAGGTGCTAGACCATAAAGAGAGACAACACAATCATAGACGCATCATAAACAGTACATTTCGCTATGCTAATATATTCCCATACGTTGAATTTCAACATAATTGACATGATTAGGGATCAGCACGATTTTACTATCTTTAACTCTAACGAGCTGGCTATCCAGACATATCCCGCTATATGGGGGTATCATACCCTCCTAAATTCCTTCAGTCAGATCCATGCTAAACCCCACATAACCCAATATCATGCAATAAACGTGAATATCATAGCATACCATGTACTCAAGATGCTTCCTGGAACGTCCCTCATGCCCCATTTATGTGGGGTTTAGCATGGATATCTGACTGAAGGAATTTAGGAGGGTATGATACCCCCATATAGCGGGATATGTCTGTGGATAGCCAGCTCATTAGAGTTAAAGATAGTAAAATCGTGCTGATCCCTAATCATGTCAATTATGTTGAAATTCAACGTATGGGAATATATTAGCATAGCGAAATTTACTGTTTATGATGCGTCTATGATTGTGTTGTCTCTCTTTATGGTCTAGCACCTTCCTTTTAACTTTTGGAATGTATTGTTATAAATAAAGAAAACTTTTTTTATGTGCCATGGTGTGGAACCTTCTTTGACTTAGGAATATAGGTTACCGCAAAGGTGTTTATAGTTAATGTGTGGCACATTTCCCAGATTAGGGATGATGCAAATTGTTTGGGCACCGTTGTGAATATAGTGTTCATACCCAGTCCTCAGCGGATGCGAGCCTGGGTAGACTGGTTCTGCAGGCGGCAGTGCCCCAAGTTTAGGGACCTGCAAGCACAATATTCGTCCATTGCTTCCCACCCAGGGGCTGCTTTGGGACGTCCCATGGTTCTGTGTCCCCCAATGAGGCGACAGAGTAAAGGAGATTTTTGTGTACTCACCGTAAAATCTCTTTCTCTTAGCCTCTAATTGGGGGACACAGCTCCCACCCTGTTGCCCTTACGGGCCGTTGTTTACGGTTGAGTTCTCATATTGTTCTTTGAGCTCGTACATAGTTGCCTTCTTACAGGCATGGTTATGTCGTTTCTGTTACGTTCCTCCTAATGCTTTTGCACAAAACTAGAGAAGGCTGACGCCGTCCATGGGTGTATACTGCAGAGGAGGAGCCATAGTTAATCTTTTTCAGATTATGCATAGTGTCGCCTCCTAGTGGACAGCAGCATAACACCCATGGTTCCATGGTTCTGTGTCCCCCAATTAGAGGCTAATAGAGATTTTACGGTGAGTACACAAAAATCTCCTTTTTCAGATGCTACTGAAAAATGAAATTGTTCTTGGTGTGATCAACAAAGTATTTTTTATGTTGAGTAAGACTGAATTGTTTCATTCCGATTACATACTTTAAAAGGTTTATTAGGGAACACTACTGACTGATCGTGTCCGAGAGCTAAGAAAGCTTAAAACAGGACTAGAGAACGGCAGTGAAGCATACCGCCATGGAAGATTATATGGATTATTACAGGTTTCCTGCTAGTACTAAATACCGAAAAAAAAAACAGAAACCCGTTAATTATTTAGTAGTTAACCATTTAGCTATCCATCAGTTTGTTTTTATTTAGATGACGGATCCATCCAGAATGGTAATGGTGTTATCACAGGTAGTGATCACCCTCTTCCTTTACAACGAAAGAAACTGACGTCTCGAGCAGATTCACAAAGTCCAACAGACGACTGCCCAGAAGTGGACGTTGCAAAAATGGTCTCAATGATGCAGGGCAGAGGGGTGAAGGCCAATACAAACCACGTGAATGGAGATCTGCCTATATACTCTGTGCCAAATAAAGCATCTCCTGTGTATGCTAAAAAGCCCCTAGTCCGTCCCAGAGAAGGTGAGCTGATCCCCGTTATTCACTACAGTCTCTGCCATTGGAGCCGTGACCAACATAGAAACTCTTCAATTGCTTAACTTTGTAGGTGATTGTGAGAACATTAGTAAAGTCCGTTCACCCGGAGAGAGGCCAGTAATATCACGTCCTCCAGTAAGACCACCTGACCCACCATGTAGAGCAGCCTTGATTCCTAAAACGGAGCCCAGAACAGATGTCAGCTCGGGTGTCCGAGAGGATATGCCGGCGTCCGTGTGAGTGATAAAGCCACAGGCCATATCTGGAGATGAAATAAATCGCAAAATTAGGTGTAATACCGTAATATTTATAATGTTGTTTGCTTTACATCATAGAGTTGCCTCTCGTACCAAATTCTTTGAGAAGGCATCAAGGCCAAGAGGAAGGTAAGACAACGCACTGTTGTGTCTGTTCATTGTCACTTTGTCTTAAATAAACCTTTGGCTAAAGTACCAATGCTTTTCTTACCTGATGCCAGTCCGTTCCTCCATTACTGAAAAATCCAGCGATTGAATTGATATGGAAAAGAGGCTGAAGAACAATTTGTAGGTCTGAAGCCTTCGTCACTCCAGCTCTATCCCTGCCCAGTGCCACTTTCTTCTGCTCGACCGACAGCCTCTATCCTGTCTGAGTTAAGGTAGAGGAGCAATCAGTCAAGCAGGAGGCGGCAGCACTGGGTAGGGAATAGAGCTGCAGAGACAGAGGCTTCAGATCTTCAGCTTTATTTTTATATCAATTCAAGTGCTGATTTCTCCAGAAAGGAGGAACAGATTGGCCATGTAAAGATATTGATGGACCTAACCTTTAAAAAAGCTACATGCACATATGAATAGTTTGGGATGTGAAATCCTGCTGACAGATTCTCTCTAACTTTGCTCTAAAGCCAATCTATCTCAGGATGCATAGCAAGACAAACATGAAAGGCAACTTATGCATGTCCAAGGATTTCCAACCACTGACCTCTGTTACTGGTTGGCAGAGTATGGGGCTAAATTGGAATCATTACAAATTGTAAAATTTCAAGGAATTAAAAAAAAAGTGTTCTCATCTGTATGTACCTTCAGAAGGGAAGGCACAGACAGCAATAAGGTGTCTTACTGTAGTTGTGCCGGGCATTTACTGCTTGTACAGAAAGTGGTCCTGCATTATCAGGGGAGCAAATGGCTTTGAGTCGGAGAACACACAGCTCATACTGCATTTCTCACTATACTTCTGCTGTCCAGTCCTACATTCCCCTATACTGTAGGTATACAAATAATATATACATATACAGCTCTGGCAAAAATTAAGAGACCACTTTCAAATATTCAGTTTGTCTGATTTTTCTCTTTAGCGATATTTCTCCTTCGCCTCATTGGGGGACACCGGACCGTGGGTGTTATGCTGCTGCCACTAGGAGGACACTAAGCAATTATACAAAGAAATTAACTCTTCCTCCGCAGTATGCACCCTCTTCTGGCTCTACATTGAACCAGTTCTTGCTTAGTGTCTGTAGGAGACACTAGGGTCTGGCTTCAGACCCAGGTTCCATTTTTATTTTTATCTTTATTTTTACTTTTTACCCAAAATCTTTAACAGGAAAGGGTGATGTGGCCTTTCAAGGTCCTGATCTCCCAAAACCATCAACAGGCGGGAACGTGGAGTGTCATCTCCCAGTATCCCCTCCTGCAACCTCAACGCCAGCCTGGGCTCTCCTTAGGGGCGACGGATCCCTTCAATGGGTCCGCTCTCCCCACACCAACAACAGATGGAAACATGGGGTGTAGCCCCCAAGTACCCCCTTCTGGAGCCAGGATTTCAGCCAGACACATGCCCTGCCTCTCCACCATACGAAAGATTACCTCAGGTAACATGCGGTGTCCGTGCAGCCCCACTGCACCACCACTGCCCAAAAGTGGATGATGACAGGAGGGGAACAAGCCCTCTCCACCTCCCTATCAATGGGATGGTGGATTGAGGAGGATCTGCGCGGTCACAATCTCCAGTCTGGCCACACTGTGCAGCCGGCTCTGCCTCATACCCTGTGAGTAGCGCAGGGCTCCTTCTCATGGTCCTGTGGGATTCTGGGCCCCAGGGGGATACGTGCGCTGACTACTGCACTCCAGCGCCACCGCCGTCTCCACCGCCGCCGCCATTGCTGCGACGCCGCCTAAATTTGAGGCCCCTGCTTCTAGCCGGGATAGGCCAAACTCCGCCCACTTTTTAAGCGCTTCTTGCTCTGAGCGAGAAGCGCTGCAGCCACATCCTGCTTCCGGGCCCTCACTCCACCCCCTTTTGCTGACTTGCTCTCTGACTTCACTTCCGGTCAATGTGCATCTAACCTACAGGCTGGGGACGCCATCTTCCTCCCCGCACGTGTGACTTCAGGCACTTACAGCGGCGCAGACTACTTCTCTGGGGGCATGGACACAGGACCTGGGTAAGCTGATACAATGGCGCTTAACTCCTTCCCTGCAGCAGCCTCTAAGCAGCACCTATATGCAAAATGTCTCAATCAAAGGCATCTAAAAAGCGGATAAAACACATACAGTGGTGTATGCCTTATGTACCGCATGTAATGCCCCACTACCACGGAGGCACCATACTGCAGTATGTGCGGCCTGCGACCCCTCATGCGTACAGGAGCCCCCCGCTAATGCCCACCCTAGAGGACCTAGTCCACCCGTGTGGGCCACGTCCCTGGCACAGTCCATTGCTTCCCTAGCTAAAGCTATAGAATCCTTCCGTGATTCCTCCTCAAGCCAGGGCATCACTTTACCCCCCGTAGAAGGCCCTTCAGCCACGCGAGAGTCTTCCTCAGACAGCAGCCAGACTGTGGCAGAAGATACACAATTTTCTAGAAAACGTCCCCATGACTCTACCCCCAGGCACTCTGGTGCCTCGGAGTCCACATTCTCTGCTTCCCGCTCCCCCTCACCAGGAGTTTGCAGCGAACACGACTCAGAATACGAGTCAGACGTGGCCGTAGACCCAAACTCATTAGAGTACCAGGAGTCTCTAGATTCTCTCATTGAAGCGGTCAATAAGGCTCTGAGAGTAGACTGTGAACCCGGAGCTAGTCCAGATCACACTGTGTCCTTCAAAAGGACCTAACATCCTCACAGGGTTTTTGCTAACCACCCTGAGTTTACAGACATTGATCAAAAGCATAGGAGTCGCCCGGACAAGCGATTCACAGGGCAAAAACCTCTGGAAGCACGGTACCCCTTTGCATCTACTCTAAGAAAGGAATGGACTGAGTCCCCTGCAGTAGACCCACCCATATCACGGCTCGCTTCCAAAACTCTCTTGTCTCTGTCTCACGGCTTGTCCATCAAAAACCCCACTGATCGACATATTGACAATAGAGTTGAGCGATACCGTCCGATACTTCAAAGTATCGTATCGGATGGTATCGGCCGATCTTTAAAAAAAGTATCGGTATCGCCGATTCCGATACCGGAAGTCCCATTCAAGTCTATGGGACTTCCGGTATCGGAATAAGAAAAACCCTTTCCTGCCCTTGTACAGCCTCTCTGGGGTCTGTACGGGCCTTTCGGGGGGCTGTGCCGGCCTGCCAGGGGGTCTGTGCAGGCTCCGGGGGGCTGTGCCGGCCTGCCGGGGGGCTGTGCAGGCTCCGGGGGGCTGTGCCGGCCTGCCGGGGGGCTGTGCCGGCCTGCCGGTGGTCTGTGCAGGCTCCGGGGGTCTGTGCAGGCATCGTCCGATGGGACTACAAGTCCCATCGGGCGATGCCTGCTACCATGACAGTGATTGACACATTAGCCAATGATGGGACAGTAGTAGTCCCATCATCCGGCTAATGTGTTAAATGTAAAAAAAAAAAAAAAAAAAAAAAAATTACATGCTACATACATACAACATGCATACTACATACATGCTACATTCATACTACATACTACATACATGCTACATTCATACTACATAAATACTACATGCAACATACATACTACATATATACTACATGCATGCTACATACATACTGCATGCTACATACATACCACATATATACTACATACATACTACATGCATGCTACATGCATGCTACATACATAACACATATATACTACATGCATGCTACATACATACTACATGCTACATACTACATGCATGCTACATACATACTACATGCTACATACTACATATATACTACATGCATGCTACATACATACTACATGCTACATACATACTACATATATACTACATGCATGCTACATACATACTACATGCTACATACTACATGCATGCTACATACATACTACATGCTACATACTACATATATACTACATGCATGCTACATACATACTACATGCTACATACATACTACATATATACTACATGCATGCTACATACATACTACATGCTACATACATACTACATATATACTACATGCATGCTACATACTACATGCTACATATATACTACATTCATGCTACATACTACATATATACTACATGCATGCTACATACATACTACATACATACTACATGCATGCTACATACATACTACATGCATGCTACATACATACCACATACATACTACATGCTACATACATACCACATATATACTACATACATACAATACATTCATACAATACATACATAGACATACAGTACATATAACATAGAGTAACATACTTACCAATACTTGTCACATTGTTCCCCGAAGCCATTGTCTTTTCCGGGATAAATATTAACATAACAAACCACAAAAATACTCACCCACGATCCGAAGCAGTCCACGAGTGTGTCCCACGACGATCTTGGGTAGAGAACTGCAGCATCAGATGATGCTGCCGTTCTCTACGGGCTGCAGGAATCCAATGACGGAAGGTAGGTATCCTTCCGCACTGTATTCCTCCGCCACTTAAAAAAAAAAAAGTCCCTAGTCTCACTTTATGCCATTGCTGTGTGGGAAATTCCCACACAGCAATGGCATAAAGTGAGACTAGGGACTTTTTTTTTTTAAGTGGCGGAGGAATACAGTGCGGAAGGATACCTACCTTCCGTCATTGGATTCCTGCAGCCCGTAGAGAACGGCAGCATCATCTGATGCTGCCGTTCTCTACCCAAGATCGTCGTGGGACACACTCGTGGACTGCTTCGGATCGTGGGTGAGTATTTTTGTGGTTTGTTATGTTAATATTTATCCCGGAAAAGACAATGGCTTCGGGGAACAATGTGACAAGTATTGGTAAGTATGTTACTCTATGTTATATGTACTGTATGTCTATGTATGTATTGTATGAATGTATTGTATGTATGTAGTATATATGTGGTATGTATGTAGCATGTAGTATGTATGTGGTATGTATGTAGCATGCATGTAGTATGTATGTAGCATGCATGTAGTATGTATGTAGCATGTATGTAGTATGTATGTAGCATGTATGTAGTATGTATGTAGCATGTATGTAGCATGTATGTAGCATGCAGTATGTATGTAGCATGTATGTAGTATATATGTAGTATGTATGTAGCATGTAGTATGTATGTAGCATGCATGTAGTATATATGTAGTATGTATGTAGCATGCATGTAGTATGTATGTAGTATATATGTAGTATGTATGTAGCATGCATGTAGTATGTATGTAGTATGTATGTAGCATGCAGTATGTATGTAGCATGTATGTAGTATGTATGTAGTATATATGTAGTATGTAGCATGTATGTAGTATGTATGTAGTATATATGTAGTATGTATGTAGCATGCATGTAGTATGTATGTAGTATGTATGTAGCATGCAGTATGTATGTAGCATGTATGTAGTATGTATGTAGTATATATGTAGTATGTATGTAGCATGCATGTAGTATGTATGTAGCATGCATGTAGTATTTTTTTTTTTTTTTTTTTTTTTTAACATTTAACACATTAGCCGGATGATGGGACTACTACTGTCCCATCATTGGCTAATGTGTCAATCACTGTCATGGTAGCAGGCATCGCCCGATGGGACTTGTAGTCCCATCGGACGATGCTTGCACAGACCCCCGGACATCAGCACAGCCCCCCGGCAGGCCGGCACAGCCCCCCGGCAGGCCGGTACAGACCCCCACAGGGTGCACAGACCACCGGCAGGCCGGCACAGCCCCCCGGCAGGCCGGTACAGACCCCGGGCAGTCCACACAGCCCCCCGGCAGGCCGGCACAGCCCCCCGGCAGGCCGGCAGAGACCCCCGGAAGGCCCGAAATGACGGCGCATCATGATGCGCACACACCGCGCATCATGATGACGTCAGGCCGTCAATCAACTGAACTTCCGATTCCGATGCCGAATTCCGATATTGAAAAAATATCGGAAGTCGGTATCGGAATTCCGATACAGCAAGTATCGGCCGATACCCGATACTTGCGGTATCGGAATGCTCAACACTAATTGACAATCTTGCTCGATCAGTCTTTGAGGCTCCCAGAGCAGCACTCTTCCCTTCCTTCGCCGCCACTTGGGTGGCCAGAGCTATGATGGCCTGGGCAGAGGCTATAGTGAAGACCAGTCGACACAATAACCTACCTCCCGAGGCGGTCAGTCTCGCTTACCAGATTGCCAGGGCCAGGGATTACGTTGTGCATGCCTCCCTAGATGCGGCTAACTGTGCTGCACTTGCAGCTGCAAACGCCGTTACCATCAGGAGAACCCTATGACTCCGAGAGTGGCGGACGGACTCCGCTTCCAAGAAATCCATAACTTCCCTGCCTTACCAGAGCGGGCGTTTGCTCGGAAATGAACTTGACTAAATTATCTCTGATGTTACTGGAGGAAAGAACAAATTCCTCCCTCAGCAAAGACCCAGTCAGCCCTTTCGGAACCAACACCAGGTTCGCTTCCGGCCTTTTCACAGTACCGCAAGCTGGTTATTCGCAACTGCTTCCTCTAGCTCGGCATGCCCCCCGCGCAGGGACAGGGATTTACAACCTTCATTCAAGCCCTCTCATTCCTGGTAAAACAGACCCTCACGGTCCGGACCCAAGGGTACCTTTTCCTGCAAGTTTTCTGCATAATGACTCATTGCAGTATCCGGAGGACACAGACAGGGTAGGCGACCGTCTACTCCTGTTTCGTCAGGTCTGGCTGGCGGTCGTTCACGACCAATGAGTCAGAGATCTGGTGTCTTCCGGACACAAAATAGAATTTGCGTCTCCCCCGCCAACACGCTTCTTCCAGTCCCACCTTCCAAAGACAAAGGTGCATGCAGCCCCATTTCATCAGGCCATTTATGCACTCCGCAACAACGGAGTCATTGTCCCAGTCCCACACACAGACAGGTTCAAGGGGTTTTACTCAAACTTGTTCGTGGTCCCAAAGAAGGACAGAACCATGTGTCCCATCCTAGACTTAAAACTGTTGAACAAGTTTGTCAAAATGCGTTATTTGAGAATGGAATCTCTCCGTTCTGTTATCACCTCACTGGACATATTCCAATCTTCTCAGGTCACCAAAGATTCCTACACTTCGCGATCGGAGACGAGCACTTTCAGTTCACTGCCTTGCCCTTCAGTCTTGCCACTGCCCCCAGAGTGTTCACCAAGGTCATGGCAGCCGTCATGTCTATTCTGCACTCTCGGGGCATGGTGATTCTGCCCTACCTAGATGACCTCATCAAGGGATCGTCCCTTCAGGCCTGTGTAGAGATTGTCAGCATCACCGTGGACACGCTTGTCTAGGTTGGTTGGTGAACCTAAGCAAGTCCTCCCCAGTCCCATCCCAACAAATCTCCTTTTTGGGGATGATCCTGGACACTTCCCGAGGGTTGGTAATTCTCCCTCCAGAAAAGATTTCGGTACTAATCCAGGGAGCCCGGAAGCTTTCTCTTGCCCGCACCCACTCCCTGCTTTTCCGCATGAAGGTCCTGGGGAAAATTGTGGCAACAATCGAAGCAGTACCACTCGCTCAGCTACATCTCCCAGCTTGGGACAGAAATCCGTCCCCTCTGGACCGTTGGTTTCGCCTGTCCCTCCGGATCAGGCAGTCTCCTAAGTGGTGGACGTCGACGTCCTCATTGAGTCAGGGAAGATCCTTTCTTCCAGTCCACTGGCTGGTGGTGACCACCGACGCCAGTCTTCTAGGTTGGGGAGCGATCTTCTGTCACCACACAGCTCAGCTTTTATACCTGTATTTTTTATGGTGTTACATGTGCATTATATACTAATTTTATTTATCTTATATACTTTTTATCTTTGTGCATGTGTATGCATGTTGATTTTTTTTAAATTTTTTTGGTCCGCTGTGTTTTTTCATCTTTGATATTTATCATGTATTATTATATAAATCCAAGTACGGGCACATTCTGTTTAAGTGTTACTGTGTACCACTAATGTCTGAATAAAGGTCAGCCTAGAATAAAGGTCAGCCTATCCCGGCTGGGATTAAGGCATACTCCACTCGGTCATTGGGGGCTTCCTGGGCCATTTGGCACCAGGCGTCGGCTCAGCAAGGCTGCTACTTGGTCCAGCCTGCACACATTTGTCAAGCATTACAACATTCATTCTCAGGCTTCTGCAGATGTGGCTCCTTGGCAGACAGATTCTGCAATCGGCTGTATCTCATCTGTAGGGCAGATTTAACCTGTTGGTACACGAGGCTTTAGCTGTCGTGCTGTTTCCCACCCAGGGACTGCTTTAGGACGCCCCATGGTCCTGCGTCCTCCAATGAGGCGAAGGAGAAACAGGGATTTTTGTATGTACTCACCGTAAAATCCTTTTCTACGAGCTAATCATTGGGAGACACAGCACCCACCCTGTTGGCCTGTGGTTGTTCTTTGGTTTTGAGATGTTGCATTTGTTTGTTTGATAATAAGGTACTCCTACTGCTTTGGCACCGAACTGGTTCAACGTAGAGCTAGCAGAGGGTGTATACTGCGGAGGAGGAGTTAATTTCTTTGTATAGTTGCTTAGTGTCCTCCTAGTGACAGCAGCATAACACCCATGGTCCTATGTCCCCCAATGATTGGCTCGGAGAAAACAATTTTACCGTGAGTACACACAAAAGTCTCTGTTTTTGAGTAAAATGTAAATTGTTCTTTTATTCTGTAATCTTCTGACAAAATATCTCTGAATTTCCAAGCAATAATTTTTGTATTTTTTTCCTGACAAAGAAAAATGGTCAAAATTAAAAAAAAACAAAACACTGTGCTTTCAGACCTCAAATAATGCAAAGAAAACAAGTTCATAATAATTTAGAAACAACAATACTAATGTTTTAACTCGGGAAGAGTTCTGGATTCAATATTTTGTGGAATAACGATGATTTTTAAAAACCGCTTCCATGCGTCTTGGCATGCTTTCCACCAGTCTTTCACACTGCTTATGTCGCAAAAATTTAAGCACTTCTTTGTTTGATGGTTAGTGACTATCCATCATCCTCTTGATTACATTCCAGAGGTTTTCAATGGGGTTCAGGTCTAGAGATTGGGCTGCCCATGACAGGGTTTTGATGTGGTGGTCACTTAATTTTTTGCCAGAGCTGTATATACGGACATCTTCCCACGCCACATTGCTCTGCTGTTACAACGTCTGTCTTACCATTGTTTTCTCATTTCCTCCTCAGTCCTCCTTCACCTCCCCAACGAATTCTCACTGAAGAAAGCTGAGTCTCTAAGGTATAAAAATCTTATTAAGTCTCTTTGTTTGGCTGCCCCAGGTAGGGGGACTTATTAAACATACATATTTAAGGGGGCTGCGACAGGGTCCTAGTTTTACATTATTTCATTTACAAATCAGAAATGTATAGTGCTCTTGTATACAGTCACATACACTAATGTACAGTGCTCCTATATACAGTCACATACACTAATATACAGTGCTTGTGTGTACAGTCACATACACTATTATACAGTGCTCCTGGGTACAGTCACACTATTATACAGTGCTCCTGTGTACAGTCACATACACTATTATACAGTGCTCCTGTGTACAGTAGGGTGACCGCAAAAAATCGATGTCGGAATTTTGTCCGTCTGGACCCCACAAAACGATTCCCCTTTCCAGATATTGAGATAGCTAAAATTTGAGCTCGATCAAACGACGTTAACCCGTGCCGCTCATCGCTCAAAGTTTGAAAAAATCCAAATTGAGGTATTTTAAGATTTAGGTACTTTGCATAGTCTGTTAGACTATAAAGAATGTGACAACAACATTGCAGAAATAGCCCTGACCAAATTTTCGAACCATTTGTGGTATTTGAATGCAGAGTTGGTGGGATTATCGTTTTTTGATCCCACCATTACAGACAATGAAAAGTTGTTAATGGCTAATAAATTGCTCAGTAGCACAGACACTATTATACAGTGCTCCTGTTTACAGTCACAAACACTATTATACAGTGCTCCTGTGTACAGTCACAGACACTATTATACAGTGCTCCTGTGTACAGTCACAGACACTAGTATACAGTGCTCCTGTGTACAGTCACAGACACTAGTATACAGTGCTCCTGTGTAAAGTCACAGACACTAGTATACAGTGCTCCTGTGTACAGTCACAGACACTATTATACAGTGCCAGACACTATTATACAGTGCTCCTGTGTAAAGTCACAGACACTAGTATACAGTGCTCCTGTGTACAGTCACAGACACTATTATACAGTGCTCCTGTGTACAGTCACAGACACTGTTATACAGTGCTCCTGTGTACAGTCATATACACTGTTATACAGTGCTCCTTTGTACAGTCACAGACACTATTATACAGTGCTCCTGTGTACAGTCATATACACTATTATACAGTGCTCCTGTGTACAGTCATATACACTATTATACAGTGCTCCTGTGTACAGTCACAGACACTGTTATACAGTGCTCCTGTGTACAGTCACAGACACTATTATACAGTGCTCCTGTGTACAGTCACAGACACTATTATTCAGTGCTCCTGTGTAAAGTCACAGACACTGTTATACAGTGCTCCTGTGTACAGTCACAGACACTAGTATACAGTGCTCCTGTGTACAGTCACAGACACTGTTATACAGTGCTCCTGTGTACAGTCATATACACTATTATACAGTGCTCCTGTGTACAGTCACAGACACTGTTATACAGTGCTCCTGTGTACAGTCAGACACTATTATACAGTGCTCCTGTGTACAGCCACACACACTCTTATACAGTGCTCCTGTGTACAGTCACAGACACTCTTATACAGTGCTCCTGTGTACAGTCATAGACAGTTATACAGTGCTCTTGTGTACAGTCACAGACATTCTTATACAGTGCTCCTGTGTACAGTCAGACACTATTATACAGTGCTCCTGTGTACAGTCAGACACTAGTATACAGTGCTCCTGTGTACATTCACATACACTATTATACAGTGCTCCTGTGTATAGTCACAGACACTATTATACAGTGCTCCTGTGTACAGTCACATACACTAATATACAGTGCTCCTTGGTACAGTCACAAACCTTATTATACAGTGCTCCTGGGTACAATCGCATACACTATTATACAGTGCTCCTGTGTACAGTCACACTATTATACAGTGCTCCTGTGTACAGTCACACTATTATGCAGTGCTCCTGTGTACAGTCACAGACACTATTATACAGTGCTCCTGTGTACAGTCACAGACACTATTATACAGTGCTCCTGTGTACAGTCAGACACTATTATACAGTGCTCCTGTGTACAGTCATATACACTATTATACAGTGCTGTGTACAGTCACAAGCACTATTATACGAGCAGTCACATACACTATTATACAGTGCTCGTGTGTACAGTCAGACACTGTTGTACAGTGCTTGTGTACAGTCATATACACTATTATACAGTGCTCCTGTGTACAGTCACAGACACTGTTATACAGTGCTCCTGTGTACAGTCAGAGACACTGTTATACAGTGATCCTGTGTACAGTCACAGACACTATTATACAGTGCTCCTGTGTACAGTCACAGACACTATTATACAGTGCTCCTGTGTACAGTCACATACACTAGTATACAGTGCTCCTGTGTACAGTCACAGACACTATTATACAGTGCTCCTGTGTACAGTCACAGACACTGTTATACAGTGCTCCTGTGTACAGTCATATACACTATTATACAGTGCTCCTGTGTACAGTCATATACACTATTATACAGTGCTCCTGTGTAGAGTCACAGACACTGTTATACAGTGCTCCTGTGTACAGTCATATACACTATTATACAGTGCTCCTGTGTACAGTCACAGACACTGTTATACAGTGCTCCTGTGTACAGTCAGACACTATTATACAGTGCTCCTGTGTACAGCCACACACACTCTTATACAGTGCTCCTGTGTACAGTCACAGACACTCTTATACAGTGCTCCTGTGTACAGTCATAGACAGTTATACAGTGCTCTTGTGTACAGTCACAGACATTCTTATACAGTGCTCCTGTGTACAGTCAGACACTATTATACAGTGCTCCTGTGTACAGTCAGACACTAGTATACAGTGCTCCTGTGTACATTCACATTCACTATTATACAGTGCTCCTGTGTATAGTCACAGACACTATTATACAGTGCTCCTGTGTACAGTCACATACACTAATATACAGTGCTCCTTGGTACAGTCACAAACCTTATTATACAGTGCTCCTGGGTACAATCGCATACACTATTATACAGTGCTCCTGTGTACAGTCACATACACTAGTATACAGTGCTCCTGTGTACAGTCACAGACACTATTATACAGTGCTCCTGTGTACAGTCACAGACACTGTTATACAGTGCTCCTGTGTACAGTCATATACACTGTTATACAGTGCTCCTGTGTACAGTCAGACACTGTTATACAGTGCTCCTGTGTACAGTCACAGACACTATTATACAGTGCTCCTGTGTACAGTCAGACACTATTATACAGTGCTCCTGTGTACAGTCACAGACACTGTTATACAGTGCTCCTGTGTACAGTCACAGACACTAGTATACAGTGCTCCTGTGTACAGTCACAGACACTGTTATACAGTGCTCCTGTGTACAGTCACAGACACTGTTATACAGTGCTCCTGTGTACAGTCACAGACACTATTATACAGTGCTCCTGTGTACAGTCACAGACACTATTATACAGTGCTCCTGTGTACAGTCATATACACTATTATACAGTGCTCCTGTGTACAGTCACAGACACTGTTATACAGTGCTCCTGTGTACAGTCAGACACTATTATACAGTGCTCCTGTGTACAGCCACACACACTCTTATACAGTGCTCCTGTGTACAGTCATAGACACTGTTATACAGTGCTCCTGTGTACAGTCATAGACAGTTATACAGTGCTCTTGTGTACAGTCAGACATTCTTATACAGTGCTCCTGTGTACAGTCAGACACTAGTATACAGTGCTCCTGTGTACAGTCACAGACACTAGTATACAGTGCTCCTGTGTACAGTCACAGACACTAGTATACAGTGCTCCTGTGTAAAGTCACAGACACTAGTATACAGTGCTCCTGTGTACAGTCACAGACACTATTATATAGTGCCAGACACTATTATACAGTGCTCCTGTGTACAGTCACAGACACTGTTATACAGTGCTCCTGTGTACAGTCACAGACACTGTTATACAGTGCTCCTGTGTACAGTCACAGACACTGTTATACAGTGCTCCTGTGTACAGTCACAGACACTATTATACAGTGCTCCTGTGTACAGTCACAGACACTGTTATACAGTGCTCCTGTGTACAGTCACAGACACTGTTATACAGTGCTCCTGTGTACAGTCACAGACACTGTTATACAGTGCTCCTGTGTACAGTCACAGACACTGTTATACAGTGCTCCTGTGTACAGTCACAGACACTGTTATACAGTGCTCCTGTGTACAGTCATATACACTATTATACAGTGCTCCTGTGTACAGTCACAGACACTGTTATACAGTGCTCCTGTGTACAGTCACAGACACTATTATACAGTGCTCCTGTGTACAGTCACAGACACTATTATACAGTGCTCCTGTGTAAAGTCACAGACACTGTTATACAGTGCTCCTGTGTACAGTCATAGACACTGTTATACAGTGCTCCTGTGTACAGTCATAGACAGTTATACAGTGCTCTTGTGTACAGTCACAGACATTCTTATACAGTGCTCCTGTGTACAGTAACACTATTATACAGTGCTCCTGTGTACAGTCACACTATTATGCAGTGCTCCTGTGTACAGTCACAGACACTATTATACAGTGCTCCTGTGTACAGTCACAGACACTATTATACAGTGCTCCTGTGTACAGTCAGACACTAGTATACAGTGCTCCTGTGTACAGTCACAGACACTATTATACAGTGCTCCTGTGTACAGTCACAGACACTATTATACAGTGCTCCTGTGTACAGTCAGACACTATTATACAGTGCTCCTGTGTACAGTCACAAGCACTATTATACGAGCAGTCACATACACTATTATACAGTGCTCGTGTGTACAGTCAGACACTGTTGTACAGTGCTTGTGTACAGTCATATACACTATTATACAGTGATCCTGTGTACAGTCACAGACACTGTTATACAGTGCTCCTGTGTACAGTCACAGACACTAGTATACAGTGCTCCTGTGTACAGTCACATACACTAGTATACAGTGCTCCTGTGTACAGTCACAGACACTAGTATACAGTGCTCCTGTGTACAGTCACAGACACTATTATACAGTGCTCCTGTGTACAGTCAGACACTATTATACAGTGCTCCTGTGTACAGTCAGACACTGTTATACAGTGCTCCTGTGTACAGTCATATACACTATTATACAGTGCTCCTTTGTATAGTCACAGACACTGTTATACAGTGCTCCTGTGTACAGTCACAGACACTGTTATACAGTGCTCCTGTGTACAGTCACAGACACTGTTATACAGTGCTCCTGTGTACAGTCAGACACTTATACAGTGCTCCTGTGTACAGTCACAGACACTATTATTCAGTGCTCCTGTGTACAGTCACAGACACTGTTATACAGTGCTCCTGTGTACAGTCACAGACACTGTTATACAGTGCTCCTGTGTACAGTCATATACACTATTATACAGTGCTCCTGTGTACAGTCACAGACACTGTTATACAGTGCTCCTGTGTACAGTCACAGACACTAGTATACAGTGCTCCTGTGTACAGTCACAGACACTGTTATACAGTGCTCCTGTGTACAGTCACAGACACTGTTATACAGTGCTCCTGTGTACAGTCACAGACACTGTTATACAGTGCTCCTGTGTACAGTCATATACACTATTATACAGTGCTCCTGTGTACAGTCACAGACACTGTTATACAGTGCTCCTGTGTACAGTCAGACACTGTTATACAGTGCTCCTGTGTACAGCCACACACACTCTTATACAGTGCTCCTGTGTACAGTCACAGACACTCTTATACAGTGCTCCTGTGTACAGTCATAGACACTGTTATACAGTGCTCCTGTGTACAGTCATAGACAGTTATACAGTGCTCTTGTGTACAGTCAGACATTCTTATACAGTGCTCCTGTGTACAGTCAGACACTAGTATACAGTGCTCCTGTGTACATTCACATACACTATTATACAGTGCTCCTGTGTACAGTCACAGACACTAGTATACAGTGCTCCTGTGTACAGTCACAGACACTAGTATACAGTGCTCCTGTGTACAGTCACAGACACTATTATACAGTGCTCCTGTGTACAGTCACAGACACTAGTATACAGTGCTCCTGTGTACAGTCACAGACACTATTATACAGTGCTCCTGTGTACAGTCACAGACACTAGTATACAGTGCTCCTGTGTACAGTCAGACACTATTATACAGTGCTCCTGTGTACAGTCACAGACACTGTTATACAGTGCTCCTGTGTACAGTCATATACACTGTTATACAGTGCTCCTGTGTACAGTCACAGACACTGTTATACAGTGCTCCTGTGTACAGTCACAGACACTGTTATACAGTGCTCCTGTGTACAGTCATATACACTGTTATACAGTGCTCCTGTGTACAGTCACAGACACTAGTATACAGTGCTCCTGTGTACAGTCACAGACACTATTATACAGTGCTCCTGTGTACAGTCACAGACACTGTTATACAGTGCTCCTGTGTACAGTCATATACACTGTTATACAGTGCTCCTGTGTACAGTCACAGACACTGTTATACAGTGCTCCTGTGTACAGTCACAGACACTATTATACAGTGCTCCTGTGTACAGTCACAGACACTGTTATACAGTGCTCCTGTGTACAGTCATATACACTATTATACAGTGCTCCTGTGTACAGTCACAGACACTGTTATACAGTGCTCCTGTGTACAGTCACAGACACTATTATACAGTGCTCCTGTGTACAGTCACAGACACTATTATACAGTGCTCCTGTGTAAAGTCACAGACACTGTTATACAGTGCTCCTGTGTACAGTCACAGACACTAGTATACAGTGCTCCTGTGTACAGTCACAGACACTGTTATACAGTGCTCCTGTGTACAGTCATATACACTATTATACAGTGCTCCTGTGTACAGTCACAGACACTGTTATACAGTGCTCCTGTGTACAGTCACAGACACTGTTATACAGTGCTCCTGTGTACAGCCACACACACTCTTATACAGTGCTCCTGTGTACAGTCACAGACACTCTTATACAGTGCTCCTGTGTACAGTCATAGACACTGTTATACAGTGCTCCTGTGTACAGTCATAGACAGTTATACAGTGCTCTTGTGTACAGTCACAGACATTCTTATACAGTGCTCCTGTGTACAGTCAGACACTATTATACAGTGCTCCTGTGTACAGTCAGACACTAGTATACAGTGCACCTGTGTACATTCACATACACTATTATACAGTGCTCCTGTGTATAGTCACAGACACTATTATACAGTGCTCCTGTGTACAGTCACATACACTAATATACAGTGCTCCTTGGTACAGTCACAAACCTTATTATACAGTGCTCCTGGGTACAATCGCATACACTATTATACAGTGCTCCTGTGTACAGTCACACTATTATACAGTGCTCCTGTGTACAGTCATATACACTATTATACAGTGCTGTGTACAGTCAGACACTATTATACAGTGCTCCTGTGTACAGTCACAAGCACTATTATACGAGCAGTCACATACACTATTATACAGTGCTCGTGTGTACAGTCAGACACTGTTGTACAGTGCTTGTGTACAGTCATATACACTATTATACAGTGCTCCTGTGTACAGTCACAGACACTGTTATACAGTGCTCCTGTGTACAGTCAGAGACACTGTTATACAGTGATCCTGTGTACAGTCACAGACACTATTATACAGTGCTCCTGTGTACAGTCACAGACACTATTATACAGTGCTCCTGTGTACAGTCACAGACACTATTATACAGTGCTCCTGTGTACAGTCACAGACACTATTATACAGTGCTCCTGTGTACAGTCACAGACACTGTTATACAGTGCTCCTGTGTACAGTCATATACACTATTATACAGTGCTCCTGTGTACAGTCACAGACACTGTTATACAGTGCTCCTGTGTACAGTCACAGACACTGTTATACAGTGCTTTTGTGTACAGTCACAGACACTGTTATACAGTGCTCCTGTGTACAGTCACAGACACTATTATACAGTGCTCCTGTGTACAGTCACAGACACTATTATACAGTGCTCCTGTGTACAGTCACAGACACTATTATACAGTGCTCCTGTGTACAGTCACAGACACTGTTATACAGTGCTCCTGTGTACAGTCAGACACTATTATACAGTGCTCCTGTGTACAGCCACACACACTCTTATACAGTGCTCCTGTGTACAGTCACAGACACTCTTATACAGTGCTCCTGTGTACAGTCATAGACAGTTATACAGTGCTCCTGTGTACAGTCATAGACAGTTATACAGTGCTCTTGTGTACAGTCAGACATTCTTATACAGTGCTCCTGTGTACAGTCAGACACTAGTATACAGTGCTCCTGTGTACATTCACATACACTATTATGCAGTGCTCCTGTGTACAGTTCACAGACACTATTATACAGTGCTCCTGTGTACAGTCACAGACACTATTATACAGTGCTCCTGTGTACAGGCACAGACACTATTATACAGTGCTCCTGTGTACAGTCAGACACTATTATACAGTGCTCCTGTGTACAGTCATATACACTATTATACAGTGCTGTGTACAGTCAGACACTATTATACAGTGCTCCTGTGTACAGTCACAAGCACTATTATACGAGCAGTCACATACGCTATTATACAGTGCTCCTGTGTACAGTCACAGACACTATTATACAGTGCTCCTGTGTACAGTCACAGACACTATTATACAGTGCTCCTGTGTACAGTCACAGACACTATTATACAGTGCTCCTGTGTACAGTCACAGACACTATTATACAGTGCTCCTGGGTACAATCGCATACACTATTATACAGTGCTCCTGTGTACAGTCACACTATTATACAGTGCTCCTGTGTACAGTCACACTATTATGCAGTGCTCCTGTGTACAGTCACATACACTATTATACAGTGCTCCTGTGTACAGTCACAGACACTATTATACAGTGCTCCTGTGTACAGTCACATACACTATTATACAGTGCTCCTGTGTACAGTCACATACACTATTATACAGTGCTCCTGTGTACAGTCAGACACTATTATACAGTGCTCCTGTGTACAGTCACACTATTATACAGTGCTCCTGTGTACAGTCACAAGCACTATTATACGAGCAGTCACATACGCTATTATACAGTGCTCCTGTGTACAGTCACAGACACTGTTATACAGTGCTCCTGTGTACAGTCATATACACTATTATGCAGTGCTCCTGTGTACAGTCACAGACACTGTTATATAGTGCTCCTGTGTACAGTCAGACACTATTATACAGTGCTCCTGTGTACAGCCACACTCACTCTTATACAGTGCTCCTGTGTGCAGTCATAGACACTGTTATACAGTGCTCCTGTGTACAGTCATAGACAGTTATACAGTGCTCTTGTGTACAGTCAGACACTAGTATACAATGCTCCTGTGTACAGTCACAGACACTATTATACAGTGCTCCTGTGTACAGTCACATACACTAATATACAGTGCTCCTGGGTACAGTCACAAACCTTATTATACAGTGCTCCTGGGTACAATCGCATACACTATTATACAGTGCTCCTGTGTACAGTCACACTATTATACAGTGCTCCTGTGTACAGTCACACTATTATGCAGTGCTCCTGTGTACAGTCACATACACTATTATACAGTGCTCCTGTGTACAGTCACAGACACTATTATACAGTGCTCCTGTGTACAGTCACATACACTATTATACAGTGCTACTGTGTACAGTCACAGACACTATTATACAGTGCTCCTGTGTACAGTCACAGACACTATTATACAGTGCTCCTGTGTACAGTCAGACACTATTATACAGTGCTCCTGTGTACAGTCAGACACTATTATACAGTGCTCCTGTGTACAGTCACAAGCACTATTATACGAGCAGTCACATACACTATTATACAGTGCTCGTGTGTACAGTCAGACACTGTTGTACAGTGCTTGTGTGTACAGTCACATACACTGTTGTACAGTGCTCCTGTGTACAGTCACATACACTATTACACAGTGCTCCTGTGTACAGTCACACTAGTATACAGTGCTCCTGTGTACAGTCACACTAGTATACAGTGCTCCTGTGTACAGTCACAAACACTATTATACAGTGCTTCTGTATACAATCACAATATCGTAGTGCTCCTGTGTACATTCACATACACTATTATACAGTGCTCCTGTGTACAGTCACACACACTTATACAGTGCTCCTGTGTACAGTCACAAACACTTTTATGCAGTGCTCCTGTGTACAGTCACAAACACTATTATGCAGTGCTTCTGTTTTTACAGTCACACTATTATACAGTGCTGCTGTGTACAGTCACATACACTATTATACAGTGCTCCTGTATACAGTCACATTATCATACAGTGCTCCTGTGTACATTCACATACACTATTATACAGTGCTCCTGTGTACAGTCACAGACACTGTTGTACTGTACTCCTGTATACAGTCAGATGCACATTAGTGAACAGCGCTTCTGTATACAGTCAAATTTACATTAATGAACAGCGCTCCTTGACTCTGGAGAGGTCGATTTCTTCCCACCCATACCCCCTACTGGGCCCTCGGCTCCCCTTTCTTTTACGTTGATTAAAGACAAGCGACAACCATTTTCTTTGGGTAATAATGGCCACAGCACCCTATTTATTGATATTATTGATAATCAAAGACACTTGGTGAGGTCCTCGAAGTTATGCCGGTCTGGTGGATTTCTCAAAGGGCATTCCCCCTTTCCCCCAGCCTTACTCCTAGCCGCGTTTCCCTCCGACTCAGAAGCACCATGCACCGAGGGAAGGGGTTGCGCTCTTAACCATGTGATCCCGACGTTCCATCACCGGGAATCACCCAATCCCGTACTAATGTGAACCCGACGTTCCATCGCCGGGAATCACCCGCCAACTTATGTTACTGTGATCCTGACGTTCCATCGCCAGGTATCGCCCAAATGTCCAGTTAATGTGAACCTGACATTCCATCGCCAGGTACCACCCAAACTCACCAGACCACCACCGCCTCAAATGAAGGGGATTTATGCATTTAAAGAATCCCCAATACTAATTTTACCCAACTTCGAGGACCCACCAACGCCACACCGAGAGCACCTTGACCACCTCAAGTGCTCGAGACCCCACCATTCGGCAATGCTGTGGCCTTTTCTATGCCTTCTTGCAATCCCAACGTCCACAAGTCAATCCCCACAGCTTTCAAATGCACTCCGTCTGCTAACCAAAATTTCTCATCCATATTGTCAAAACTCGCATGACGTACCACTACCCCCCCGTTCTACACCACAAATTTGGATACTATTTTGTTGATTTTAATTCGAACCTTGTTAATCCTTGTGACGGATCGGGCTGCCCTCCAACATTTCCTGGGTATCATGTCAGACCACACTACTTTTTAAATTTGAGAACGCCCCCCATAGCTGCTTCAAGTCTATTTTGATATCCCTAACCATTGCATTCCCGGAGCGGACCCCCAGGTCATTACCTCCTACATGCAGGACTAAGATATCCGGCATTCCGTGGCGCCTTACCGCCCGTTGAAATTCTTGTATTACCTGACTCCACACCAAACTCCTAAACCCCAACCACCTAATTAAGGCCAGGTCCCTCTTAAAACCTAGCTGTCTCCCATCAGTCCTTATGTCGGCTCGTATTGCTCCCCAGTGAACATAAGAGTGACCTAAAATCCAGATTAGAAGTGGGTCTCGGCCTGTAATGAAACAAACATGAGTTAGTCCTGTTGCTTACTCGAGAAGTTGGTCTCCTCGCACTTGTGTGACCGTATGTAGGACCGGTACCATTGTGACTCCCACCGGCCAATTCTCCTTAGCACCTCTGAGCTCAAACCTCCTACCGCTGCCTCTGTGGCAGCACCGATGCGGAAGGAATGACCTCCATAGCTGTGTGGATTCCTGCCCGCTGCTTCCAGCCACTTTCCTAACACCTTGATGAACTGGTATTTTGATAAGAATGACCCGTCCTCGTGACATAACAGTGGTCCCCCTTGCATGGGCCTACCAGCCATAAATACCACAAAGCATTGCCAAGGGCACATAATAGAATCCTTTACCCTTCCCAAGCGTACTTTCTTACCCTTACCCCATTGGTCTGTTTTTGACTTCCTGATCCAAAATTCTATTTCCTTCTGGTTGGCCTGTGATGTCTTCGGCTAAAATGGCCGCACTTTTGCTCTTTCCAGGCGCCACCAATTCACCTATTCTCAATGCCCCGAAAAAGGCTAACGAGAACGCCAACCTAAACAAACCTATCTCAAATCGTGACCTGCAGACTCCTTCTAACTGCTTCCCTACTATTTCCAATAACCCGAATGACACCGGCCTCCTGTTATCCAATTGAATCTTTCCCTTATGGTAACCTCTGAGCGCCTTCCTTACTAAAAATTTCTTAGTCAGTTTGGTTCTGTTTCGAAGTTTAAAACCAAAAGCTAACCCAGAAATTAACTGGTTTATCTTCGCTATAGACCACTTACCATCTGACACTCTCCTGATCCCCATCAATAACACGCCAACCTGCTCCTCATCGGCTAACTGTTCGTTCCCCTCACCTAACCATTCCTCGCAAAGCTGCCATGCCCGCTGATAAGCTGCCCAAGTGCTGCTAGATAATGATAACCTGATTAATGGCTCAGCCGCCCTTATACCACACTCAGAGCCCGGGAGGGCATGGTAAGTCCTCTTCTTCCGCTTCCGGGGCCAACGCCCAGAACCGCTCCCACTGAAAACGAGAAAGTGCATCAGCTATTGAGTTATATTCACCTGGGACATGTGATGCGGTGAAATGAGCATTAATAGACAAACATGCCAACACCAACTGACGCAACACCATGATTACTGGGGGGGAAGAAGCGGTAATATTATCTATTGCCATCACCATGCCCATGTTATCACATTGGAAACGAATCTTTCTGTTTCTTAGTTTCTTTTTCCACAAAGACACAGCCACCAAGATGGGAAAAATCTCCAAAAGCGCTATTTTTAACTAAGCCCGACCGGACCCACTCCTCGGGCCACCTTGCCGTACACCATTCCCCTTGAAAATATGCCCCAAAACCTGAGCTCCCCTCTGCGTCCGTATACAGATCAATGTCCGAATTTCTACACAAATTGTCCATCATCAGAGATCGCCCGTTTTATTCCTTCAAAAATGTGCTCCAAACTTCCAAACCCACTTTGTTTTCGGCTGACAAGCGCACAAAATGATGAGGCGATTTCGCCCCCGCCGTAGCATCGGCCAACCTTCTTGAAAAGACTCTACCCATGGGCATAACCCGACATGCAAAGTTTAAGCTGCCCAGCAGAGACTGCACCTCCCGTAACCTTAATTTTTTGACCTTCAATGCTCTATATACTTCCGCCTGTAGCGCCGCCACCTTCTCCTCCGGTAACCGACATTCCCATTTCTCAGTATCTATCACTATGCCCAGGAAAGAAATACATAAGGTAGGGCAGATGGTTTTTTTCCGGGGCCAGGGGGACCCCGAATTCCTTAGCTACCCACTCCAGGCTCCCCAAAATGGTATCACACACCTGGGAGTTAGGTGGCCCCACACACCAGAAATCGTCCAAGTAATGGATCAATGACTCCAAACTTGAAATGTCCTTTACTACCCACTCCATAAACGTGCTAAAAGTCTCAAACAATGAACATGAGAAAGAGCAGCCCATTGGTAAACACCTGTCCACAAAGTATTCCTCTTCCCAAAAGCAACCGAGCAATCGCTGACTACAAGGATGTACTGGCAGCAGCCGAAAGGCTGATTCCACGTCAGTTTTTGCCATTAAGGCCCCTCTTCCGTATTTCCTAACCCACCGCAAGGCCTCATCAAACGATGCGTAAACAACGGGAGCATAATTCTGGGTCGATGCCATTATTAACGGACTTTCCCCGTGGGTAGGAAAGGTGGTGGATCATGCGAAACTTATTTGGTTCCTTTTTTGGGATGATACCCAAAGGAGAGACAATTTAGATCTTGAACTGGTGGGGACTTAAATGGACCCGCCATTCGGCTTAGCAGCACCTCTTTTTTTTTTAATTTATCTCTCACCACCTCTGAGTGCTCATAGGCCGAACGAAGATTTTTTAAATTCTTTTGTATTTTAAATGTTGGGCAAAGAATAATGAAGCCTCTGAAGCCTCATGTTAGCAGGTCTGCTTTGGCTCTGTCAGGGTATCTATTTAGATATGGGAGTATCTCGTGTAGCTTGATTGGTGTTTGACCCTTGACCAAAACCTTGTCCTCCTGCCATTCCGCTGTTCCTGCTGAAACATTTGGCTGCCCCGTGAGTGGACTCGTTACATGTTGCACATACGTGTTTGAATCTGCAGCGGGGTCCGAACTTACATTGGCTGTCATTAAATTGCTAACACAAACCAGTTTTTTGGGTTCCTCCTCAAGCCTGAAAACTACCTGCCGACTGGCTTCTTGACCCATACCCAGCATGGCTGGAATTACCGCCCCACCCCTGAAAGGGGTTTCCATGTCTATGATTAAGTGCCATAAATTTTAACCAGAGGCTAATATCTTTCTGATCCCATCTAATCGAAGGACCAATGGCCTTACGCTGGCGAAATTGCTCGTCATAACGTAACCACGCATGGCCCCATATGTCCTGTAAGCTTCCCCAATGGAGTCCATATAGCAAAAGAGCTGCAAGCAATTTTCAGGCGCTTTCTCACCTAAAACGCTCGCCAATATAGCGAAGGCCTGTTACCAATTCGTAAATGTTTGCGGTATCACCGGACCTCGCCGGCCTTCCTCTTCATCCTTTTTAGTCCCCCCTTTTCCAAACCTCTCGAAACTCAACTTATCCGAAGGCAAAAGTGAGAAAATATCCACGTACTCATCTTTCCAAATTTTGTCCTTCACTTCTTTCTCAAGATGAGCGCCTAAGGGCCCCGAGAAACAAATGTATACCTCCCCCGTGCCCTATTGTCCGAACGACTATTCTCCTCCTCCCCTAATGGCATTGTTTCGGACTGCCCCATGGCACTTTCACTCACAGTAGCGCCCCCCCTTTGCGGAGTGTACGGGCTAGGCCATGCTGCTAGGCGTGCTGGCCCTGACCCCTCTAAGCGGTCTAGCCTATTCTGTAAGCTTGTCATCAACGCAATCAATTCGTTGCTGGGCGAACTGGTGGTCGGTGTGCTGGGAATTACATATTCTCTTGGTATTTCATGATCACCCCCACCCCCATTTGATTGGCCCACTACCAGGCATGAACAAAACACAGAGTCATAATTACCAGGCCGCCAGGGCGTTGATGTCCCTCCAGCCGTCACGGTTATGGAATCCTCCACGTTGTCCTCCACATCAGATTGGTCCTGGTCGGGGTGCCACACGGGTTCTGTGACGCTTGGTTCGGAGGCCCTGAACAGCCGCGTATCCACTGGCTGAAGACTTGGCCGCCCGGTGTCTGCGCCTCTCCTCCCCAAATCTTCCTCTGGTAACGTGTTGTTGTCCCTAGTCTGCCGCGGCCTGCTCCTCCTCACATCCCCTGTGCTCCGATCGTCCCCCGAGGGACTTCTAGCGCGGCGCTGTGCTCTAACAGGCATGTGTAATGACAGCCTTTCAGGGGGCCTAGTATTGCGGCAGGTCTACTGGGCCTTCCATTCCCCTCAGACATTACCGTGGCCATCCCACCACTATGCAAAATTTGATCAGGCACCTCCCTGGACACCATATTTCCAGGGGTCCTTTCTGAAGGACCCCGGAAACAAGATGGCGGCGCCCGTGTCCGGCGCTCAGCGTTACTTCCGCCCTCCATTGCGGGGGGTGGGGCCCTTGTGCTGTGGGCCTGCAGTGTGGGCGCGCTGTTGCGCGATCAGCGCAGCGGGGAGGCCGCCGCGCCGTCAGCACCTATCAGCGGTGGCGTCGCCGCGCTGTTCAGTACAGGGGCTGCCGCACTGTGAGCCTCCCACGGCGGGGTTGAGGGACCAGAGCTGCTGTTGTAGCGCGGGGGGGCTGCCGCTCCGGCGATCTAATGCCGCGGGGGGATCGCTGCCATGTGTGGCCTGCTCTGCGGGGGGGCGCTGTGCTGCGCTCTTTGTCCCTGCCTGCCGGGGCGAGAGCCATCCGCTGCAGGGTTGCCCCCCAATTGTCCCTGCTGTACTGAGGCCCCCCAACTACTGTGCCCTACTGCCGCCCGCTTCCTCTGGGACCTCGCTCCTGACCTCCCGGAGGTTGATCGCCGGGACCTGATGGGACCCCTGCTGGTGCTAGGATCTTATTTAAGGAATCCTACAGCCACCCCGGAGGATGCATGCTGGCTGCCTTCTGAAGCTTCCCTAACAGTTCCTCCATACCGGTGAGTCCTACGGGCGGCTTCTGGGTGGGAGAGGTTGGTGGTCGTCTTGCTGCCCAGCCCTTCGGAGATCAGAAAGGGCTTCACTAGCCCTGGTCAATCCTTTTGTCTACTTAACCCCACCTCTACTACCTATGTCATATCCCCTTTTTCCCAAACCCTTACCTCCCGGCTCATCTTAACCCCCCCCCACCCCCTCAGCTGTACCTGCGTCATCCCGCCCTCCAAACATCATATCAGCCTCCACCATCACTTCGTTCCCATGTGCAGCTGATACTGTATAGTCAGATACACATTAATGTATAGCGCTCCTGTATACAGTCAGATATACTTTAGTGTACAGCGCTCCTGTATAGTCAGATACACATTAATGTACAGCGCTCCTGTTTACAGTCAGATATACATTAGTGTACAGCGCTCCTGTATACTGTCAGATACACATTAATGTACAGCGCTCCTGTATACAGTCAGATATACATTAGTGTACAGCGCTCCTATATAGTAAGATAAACATTAGTGTACAGCGTTCCTGTATATAGTCAGATATACATTAGTGTACAGCGCTCCTGTACACACTGGCACAGACCCTATATTTATATAGTTCCTGTTCTTCCATAATCCTGTGTTCAGGTTGGTGACATTCTCCTGTACATATAGTGATGTGTCCTTTGTAGACCCTTTTATTCAGGGATTGGTAAAACCATTAGTAATTGTGATCGCCACTGTCTGCGCTCCTGAGACCATGTCAGGATTATCTGTAATGCTCTGGGTTCATTTATTCAGCTCAGAAGAAGTAATGCTTAAGATTGTTAATGGATTTTGGGAATGATAGGGGTAAAGAATAGGTAGTATGGGTATAAAAGATGTGAAGAGTGTCATTGAACAGAATGTAATAAGATTGTGATCTGTCAGAGCTTTCTTCATGTCACACTATGGACTGTACACTGTTTGTAGGTGTAGATTTATATGACTGTTTATTACTTAAGGGGGTTTTACACATAGCGATATCGCTAGCAATAACGCTAAAGCATCACCGATTTGGTGACGCAACAGCGATATCGCTATGTGTGATACTTACCTCCGACCGGCTCCCCCGCTGTCTGTCGCTGATCGCGCAGCCCCATTTCTCGTCGGGCGCTTCCTGCTGGCGCTGACGAGCGACGCGTGGACGCGGACGGAGGACATCAGGATCGCCGCGTCTGAAAGGTAAGTAACGACCGATGTATCGCTGCTGCATCACTGTGAGATCTGCCTGTGTGGCAGCTCACTAGCGACCATTTAGCGATGTACCAGCGATCCTGACCGGGTCGTATCGTGGTCGAGATCGCTGGTGCATCGGTAAGTGTAAAGGGGCCTTTACTGTGCTGGTGATAAAGCTGAGCCAGGATTAATCCAATGCAGCACTGTGTGTTATCATTTACTGTAAGATTGCTTTATTCTGATGACGTGGAAATTGTCCCACGTTAGACAAAATATCCCCTACTGGAGAAGATAAAGCATGGCTTGACTATTCTTAACACTGGCATAATGAGAAAGTCCAACAGGGCATGAATTAGTGGTCTATAGGTGAGCTCTGTGACATCAAAAAATAGTACCCCAAACCCTCTGGTTGGCGTGATGTCCAACTAAAGGATTACAATTCATGACATGGCCGTTCCTTCTTCACAAGTGTGTTGGGTGCATGGTCTTGTGGGTTCTCCTCCTGCTGAACAGCTGCTGATGGACAAGCGCTTGACCAGACCTGTCCTTAAATTTTCTCCCATAGAGAAACTGTTTTTCTATGTGCTATGTTTTTCTATCAGAGGAGGTTGATGGACGGGCCTGGTCTCATTCCCCTCCATCAGCAGCCATTACACAGGCGTCAGCATTATGATCCTTTCTACCATGAAAGATGCAGTGGTTCAGTGACCATCCATCTCCAAGGATTTGTCATGGGGAAGCAGGAAACAAAACCCATAAACTCCTAAATATTATTGCTGAATTGCATACCATATTTGCTGGAGGCTGTTCTTCCCATTCACAGACAGTCTAGACTGTGGTGACATTTCTCATTTTTATACCGTCACTTTATATTTCTTTTCCCAGGATCGCACAATCATGTTCCATGGCTGGTCCAAGGAAAGATGCTGATGGTTTTTCCAGGGTGGATAAGGAATACATTTCACTGTGGGCTTTAGTGAACAGGATCCATACCGAGTCACTCCGTTAGTTTTCTGCTAGGAACTCTGCAGAAAAATGTCTTTATCCCCTGTGCCGTACAACCGCTAGAAGTGATGTCTGCAAGAAATCATCAGAGCTTCTGCATCCTTTGTCTCTTTATAGAAGGAGAGGACTGTACATGAAGGAAAGAAATCTAAAGCTTCCTGTTCCCCCAATATCTGCACGTAGCTTAGCCCGCCATAGTGCAGAGGTCTTACCGGTGGTGTAAATGTGGACTAAGCTGAAGGCACTTCTCATTACAATGGTGGATCTATGAGAAGAGTCAGAAGAGGATGGGTCAAGAAGTGCGTGAACTGGATGGAAGGACTGTACTGGGACCAGGCGAATAGATTCCGCACTGTATTGTAATATTTATTAACTGGTTATAGGAATATTCATTTTAGTCACAGTTGTTTACCAGTGTTTTATGTAGTTAGTATCAAGGCATCAAACTATACAATTATAATTCACCGTTTTAGGAAGGTGACTGTAAATAGACATTTAGTGGCATGGCGTAGATGAAGGGCAATTCTATACTGACAAGTGAATGCATATGTATAGTGCCTTGTTAACAGGGAATGAGGAACACGTGGAAAGGTGCAGGCTCATGTATGGGGATGTTCATTGTTCTGGAACATGGAAGAACAGTAATGGGAATGGACACATTCAGGTTTTTTTTATCAGTATTTCCCCACAATGAGCCTGCAGAGTAGTGGCTCCTGTGTTACGTCTGAGCAGGAGCTTCCCCTCCTCATAGTCTGATACAATCTAATCCCCAGATCAGTCACATAACCTGCGATACTTATCTGGTATAGAGTAAAGCCCCCAATACGCTTTACGTTATTGTCACCCACACTCTCCAAAATCTGTGAGATTGGCCATCACTCCAATGTCTATGAGGGCATCAGCCAACTAATAGGGGAGGTGTCAGTCAGGAATTCCCAGATTTCAGACTGCCGATTACTTTGTTCTCCCAGAGCCGCCGGTAGAGATGTCTATCAGTGGTTTTCTCCTGTGTACGGGAGAGTTAGTAGAGATGGCTGTCAGCCAGAGCATCTTTTGGGCAACAGCCATCTAATGTATATTGGGACCGTAACATAAGCAGTAACTCGTGATGAGTGCTCGTTACTTGAGCTTCCTGAGGGTATGTACCGAGTATCACGGGTGCTCACATGAGATATTCGAATCCCTGCTACCACAGTTTGGCGGCTGTTAGACAGCCACAAAACATGCGGGGATTGCCTATTTGCCCATGTTTGTCAGACAATCCCAACATGTTTTGTGGCTGTGGGAACTTGAACATCTCACTTGAGCACCCGTGATACTCAGTGCATTCCCAAGCACTCTCTGCAAACTCGAATAATGACCACTTGTGCTCATCACTAGCAGAAACTTCTTCATGAGATGATGTCCAAATCTATAGAAGCAGCTAGATTACCATTTACAGTGGTAAATGACATTGTGTCCAATGACAATAGATTAATTTCAAGGGGTTTTCACAAGTAAAAAAGTGATGTTTTTTTTAGTAGCAACAGTCCCACTCTTGCTTATGAGTTGGATCTCGTATTTTGGGGCCACCCATGTTAATGAGGTCAGACTGCAATATACCAGCAGCAACCAAAGCACAAAAGTGATGCTATTTCTAGATACTAAATCTGGCCCATTTTATTTTTTAAATTCTACATTAAAAATGATTCTCTGTATTTGCCCATATCTTGCCCCTATATTGCCCTTTGTAATATGATTATTAACTTATAGTTATTGAAAAAAATTAATGTTCTATATAAAGGACCAGGGGTCCCCAATGCTCTGATGAGCGTACCCCCCTCATAAAATATAGTGCGAAGTGCTGTGTACTTGAGGCACAAGTTGAAGAAAACGTTTTGGCATTCGTTTTAATCTGGTATAATGTTTCAGGTGCATATGAAGTCTTAATAACGATGTGATCCATTTTCTGGGTCATTTTGGAACAGAATTGTATCGCATTTTGCTTGATAAATCTCAACATTGTTTCTTTCCGATATCGAAAAGCAGCCAGTCCCTGTGGTCTGTCTTGGAGCTTACATTTTTCACAATGGTGGAGGTATAATAAAGCATTGTAACATTTCCTGTTAAAAATGAATGAAGGCCTTAATGAAGCTGTGAAAGACCTGAAGGTGCAGATGCAACTGAGCACCTCACCCACTGCACTGTCCTGAAGTAGGTGTATAGCTGGAGAGATGGAAGGCTCCATACTCGACACTTATTATTTCATCTGTAAGTGGATCTTCCCTGTTATGGACTCCTCTTTCTGTGACTTCTTTGGATGTCCCAGGGTAACCTCATCTTAAGACGAGCCCCTTTATCCTCCCCGTGGTCTTGCTCCATGGTTCAGTCATGTGCTGGTGAGAACATCCGGGTGCTTTATGCTCCGCAGGCTGCCAACATTTAATCCTGTGTCCTTTGGCGCACTTTCAATTGTCTTGTAGCTTTTTCTGTGAATAGTTCTGTAAACTTTTCTGTAAATATTTCAATGTCATTCCTATTTTATGAAGGGTTACATTCCCAAAGTATTTCACGTTATGAAGAAATTACACAATAAATGTGATGTTGCAGGTTATAGTTGTGTTTATTTCTTGGCTTCTTAAATGGAAACTAATACACAATCATTCCAGTGCGTCTGTTCATCATGAGTCGTACTACACATTATGATAGAACAATTGATGCATCTGATTAGGTGACCATTGTTGTATCACAAAGGTAAATTTCCCAGTACCCTCCATCTATGGGTCAAAACATAGAGCTGATGATCAGCAGATCCCGAACTGGTAGGCACTGTCACTGTAGAAATGTTGGACTCGCTGCAGTTTGCTCCTCAGCAGTTTCAGAAACCAAACTTGATGATCAGATAAACAGCAACCTAAATGTGGTTTTCAGTACATGACAGCCCCACTTATGCAGATGAACACATGGTAGTTACTGTTCACTCTTCCAGTGTCTATCCATGATGGTTTACTTTTCCATCTTCTTTTAGTGTGTTAATTTACTCTGTTGTTCATCATCATTTTATACAACTATTATATGAACTTGGGTATGCAGAACATGGAATGTAGAAAAAGCCTGACTACAGATATACATTGTCCTGCTTGGTTTTCCTCTGGCTTTATTACATTTAATAGTTATTGGTTAAAAGGAGCTAAGTTGCATTCAGTGCCAAGATGCAGAGGCAGCAACAATTTAACTCTTGGACCGAAGAGAAATCAACTGTAATAATCACATAACTGACTTTTTGACTTTTGCAAGACACAATTTTGGATATCACATTGTGAGTGTGTATGTGTGTGCGTTGTGAGGCAGCGACCTGAGTCATATGTGAGGTTCGCTATGTGTCCCCCAGAATGCGCTCAGAAGCGTATTAGATCCGCTGGAGTGCTCTGTCGTCGCAGCAGTGTGCCTGTGACTCACAGGCAGAATAAAAGTGAGTTTGAGCCTGGTCAAGTTATTTGGACCAAGGAGTTTATTCAGGAAAACCCAGTATGGGCTATTATTTTTGAAACAGACTGCAGGAAGGTAGTGTGGTCCGGTCTGTTTCCTCCAGCCCTGGTCTTATAAGTGGCCTAGGGCCACAGATTGGAGAGAGGAAAAAAAAACCCTGCAGAAAGGGTTTTGGGTGTGTCATTCCTGACTTGCAGAGAGACAGAGCAGTGGTCTGCAAAGCTCCCTGTGTTAGGCAACACAGGGACAAACTGAGCCAAGGTCTGGCACCCCTTTCATACCCAGGCAACGCGGTCGCTTATGGCAACTTGCCACGGACTGTTTTGTTGCTTCCCGGCTGCGATTCGGAAAATGTGCTGTGCACTGAGTGAGTTTTGTTGGACATTAAAAACCTTTTTGTTTTTGAACTTGCTTGGGTCACTGCCTCATAACTGCACAGCGTGGACACTGAGCGTTACATATGGTGGAGAATGCGGGCAGTGTGAACTGAGGGATACCCAAAGCGTGCTGCATGTCGTATATTAGGCCTGCAAAGCTGCAGCTTAAATCGACTGATAAGATGGAGGAAATACTGAGACAGTTGGCCGCCTCGGAAATGCGACAACAGAAGCTGCAAGAGGAGCAGCAGCAAACCAGCAATTTAATTCTGCAGCAGATTGCGGCTCTGCAAGAGGCAGGATCCCCAGCCACCACATACCGATCGGAAGCCCGGTACAAGGTCTGTTCAGCGCTGAGGAAAATGGCACCTGAGGACGACATGGAGGCTTTTCTCACCATTTTTAAATGCACTGCGGAGCTGGAGAACTTGCCGGTGGCTCAGTGGGCTGAGGTGGTCTCCAACTTCTTGACGGAAGATGCACAAAAGGCCTATCTGGACCTTAGTCGGGACCATGCCCTGGACTGTGGAAAGCTGAAGGGTGAGATCCTTGCTCGACTGGGGGTTAATATATGTGTGGGCCCAATGGGTGTTCCAGTGGTCCTTTTCTGAGACTCGCCCGGCTCGGTCTAAAGCTTATGACTTGGGTATTCCAGTGGTCCTTTTCTGAGACTCGCCCGGCTCGGTCTCAAGCTTATGACTTAGTGCAACTGGTAAAAAAATGGCTACAGCCTTAGACTTTATCCCCGATCCAGATGGTAGACAGGGTGGTGGTCGACCGGCTGGTGAGGGCCCTGCCAGCCGCCATACAGCTTTGGGTGGGGCAAGGGGACCCGGGCACTCTGGACCAGGTGGTAGGACTGGTTGAGCGGTATACAGCCAATCAAGACTTTATACGGGACACTGCCCCACTTTGGCTGTCCCGTAAGGCCCCATCAGCTCAGGAGTCTGGGAAAAGTCTACAACCCTCCACCAAGGCCAATACGGATCGTGCCCGTACTGAGGGGATATCTCAGAAGGAGAGTGTCAACAGCCCCGTGTCCCCTAGTGTAGCCCCAAGGTTCCCCCGGCTCCAGTCCTTAAGTGTTGGCGGTGCCAAGAGCCTGGACATGTGATTGCTAACTGGCCCCTAACAACCGAACCCATGGACTGCGGGTATACCCGCCGGGTATCTATGTATGCCCAGCCAGTCTGCACTGCCACTACAGACCCTGCCGGTACCGAACCTCAGTGGTGCGAGGTACTCGTCAATGGGAGTTTGGTGACCCTGATACACGGGTCCCTGGTTGCCGGGGATAGACCTAATGGATGGAAGGTGGGGGTAGTGTGCATACATGGGGACCTCCGTGAGTACCCGACTGAGGAGGTCACGTTCTCCACCATGTGTGGGGAGATAAAACATGTGGTGAGAGTGGTAAAGACTCTTCCGTATAGGACAGTATTAGGAAGAGACTTTCCCCTGTTCTGGTCCCTTTGGGAGGCCAGGGTTAACCCTCTCAGGGTAAAAAGCATTCCGGGTGCTGAACCTGAAGATCCTGAGTCAGGCATTCCTGCCGTAGGGGTCACCAATATAGGGACAGTGTAACCCCGATAGGTTTCCCCTAGAGGTGTTGGCAGGAGACGTTGAGGAGAACTCACCAATTCCTGAACTAAAGTTGTCATTTGGTAAATTCGGGACAGCTCAGCTCCAGGATCCCACTTTGGCAAGGGCACGGGAAAGAGTAATTGAGATAAATGGGGTGACTCAGCAACCGGGTGTGGAGATGGAGTTCCCACGGATGGTAATCAACCAGGAACTACTGTACAGAGTGGATAAAATCGGGTGAGGTGGTAGAACAGCTGGTAGTGCCTCAGCCCTACCGCCGGGTGGTGCTCGACATGGCTCACACTCACATGCTGGGAGGACATTTGGGAGCCAAAAAGACTCAGGAGCGCATACTGCAGCGGTTGCTCTGGCCAGGTGTCTACGCTGAGGTCCAAAGGTATTGTGAGACGTGTCCGGAGTGCCAATTGACCTCATCCACCACGAATTACCGGAGCCCATTGGTGCCTCTGCCCATTATAGAGGTACCTTTTGGGCGAATTGTGATGGATCTGGTAGGGCCAGTAGTAAAATCCACCCAGGGTCACCAACACATATTGGTAGTCGTAGACTACGCCATCCGGTATCCAGAGGCAATACCACTCCGCCACACCTCGGCTAAATTAATAGCCAGGGAACTGTTTGCCATGTTTGGCCGCCTTGGGCTGCCCAAGGAGATCTTGACAGATCAGGGAACCCCTTTTATGTCTAAGGTGACCAAGGAGCTGTGCAATTTGCTCCAAATTAAACAGATATGTATATCGGTGTATCCACAAACCGACGGGTTGGTGGAGAGGTTTAATAAGACCCTCAAAGCCATGCTAAAAAAGGTGGTTGCCAAGGATGGAAGGGATTGCGACATATTACTGCCCTATCTCATGTTCGCCATCCACGAGGTACCGCAGGCGTCCACGGGGTTCTCCCCATTTGAGCTACTGGATTTCGGTCGTGCAGCCCATAGTAAAGGAGCATCTGTTGGATGCGCAGGCTGATCAGAGCCGTACGTATAATAAAAGGGCCACGGTGAGGACCTTTAAAGAAGGGGACTGGGTGTTGGCACTAGTACCCACCCCAGAGAGTAAACTCATGGCCAAGTGGCAAGGGCCCTATGAGATACGGAGGAAAGTGGGGGAAGTGAACTATAAAGTTTACCAACCTGGAAAAAGGAAACCCGAGCAGCTGTACCATGTAAACCTGCTAAAGGCCTGGAAGGACCGGGAATGTTTGGTCACGGAGGCGACCCCGGTCGTACCAACAGAGAGCCCTGTTATGAATAAGTCACCGTAGGAGGCAAAAACAGAAATACTAGCGAAGTCCAGAAAACCAGAGAAGTTGGCAGCTATCGGATTGCAGACCCCTGAACCTAACAACAACAACTAGCAGTAGCCGTGGGGGGTTCCTACGGTGCCCTAGACCCCTCGATCACAGCCAGAGAACTACATAGCCTAAAGACAGAAAGGGAAATCTAAACTGCCCCAGAGCAGACCCCAAAGCAATAGGCAGCCCCCAACATATAATGACGGTGAAGCAAGATGAAAAAACACTCACACAGATGGAAAGATAGGCTGAGCAAATGATGGGGCCCAAGCTAACTAAATAGGACAGAATAGAAAAGCTGCTGTCTGCAATCCGCCAAAACCCTCTCAAAAACAAGAGCCAACAGACTGATAGGGAAAAAAGCCCTGAAGATGCTAGGCTTCAAAAAGACTATATCAGTACTCAGGTATTTTCTGAAGACAGAGCAAAAAGGAATTCAGCTCACCCAGCAGGGAAAGGCAGAAATCCAGAAAAACAAGGAAAAACAAATCCAAAACACAAATGCAAAAAGTAGAGCAGAAAACTTAGCTTTTGAGGAGCAGGAATCAGACTGGTCTCCAAGAATCCCTCAGAGTAATCACCCGCAAGGCAGAAGGGCGTTGGCTGCCTTATATCCAGTCAGCAATTCCAGTCACCCAGTCATCATCATTCTGCTCAGGTGCTTTGTAATCAGCCTCACTACCTTCCTTCACCAGAAGAGGGAGTTCATCAGACCTCAATGGTGAAGGGGAAAATGAACTCACAACAGTACCTCCCCCTTGAGCAGGGGTCACCGAACCCTCATCCACGCCACCAGGGCGATCAGGGTGAGCCCGATGAAAGGCACGCACCAATCTTTTGGCATGAATATCAGAGGCAGAGACCCAGGAATTATCCTCCTGACCATAACCCTTCCACTTAACCAAATACTGGAGTCTCCGTCTAGCCAGACGGGAATCCAGTATCTTCTCTACCTCATATTCCATGTTACCTTCAACTAATACAGGGTCCGGAGGTGCCACCCCAGGAACAACTGGTTCAACAAACCTATTCATCAAGGACTTATGAAACACATTATGAATTTTAAATGTGACAGGAAGAGCCAAGCGAAAAGAGACCGGATTAATAATCTCCAAAATCTTGTAAGGTCCAATAAATCTAGGCTTAAACTTAGGAGAAGCCACCTTCATAGCGATATTTTTTGATGATAACCAAACCATATCACCAACCTTAAACTGGGGACCAATGGTCCTATGTCGGTTGGAAAACCGCTGGGCCTTTTCCTGGGAGAGAGATAACTTATCCACCACTAGGTCCCAGATCTGGTGCATTCTCTCCACCACAGTGTCAACACCTGGGCAGGCAGAAGGCTCCACCTGCCCTGAAGAAAATCGAGGATGAAACCCAAAGTTGCAAAAAAAGGTGACATCAAAGTGGCAGAACTAGCTCTATTATTTAAAGCAAATTCGGCCAAGGGCAAAAATGAAACCCGATCATCCTGATCAGCGGAAATAAAACATCTCAAATACGACTCCAAGGTCTGGTTTGTTCTCTCCGTCTGCCCATTGGTCTGAGGGTGAAAAGCAGAGGAGAAGGACAACTGAATTCCCAGCTTGGAACAAAGTCCTCCAAAATCTAGACACAAACTGAACTCCTCTGTCAGATACAATGTTCTCAGGAATCCCGTGCAAGCGAACCACCTGTTGCAAAAACAGGGGCACCAACTCAGAGGAAGATGGCAACTTAGGGAGTGGTACAAGATGAAGGAGGAGCGCCGAGAGATGGCTGCTCTGGCATGAGGCTCCTGAGTTTTTTAGTTTTTTTTCACCGTTTAATTGTTAATTCTCCCTTTGGTTCACTCACCATTGCGTAGCTACAGGATTCGGCAGAGCTGGGAGTAGTGTGGAGACTGCGATCAGCTGGGACCGGTGTCTTTCTGTCCTCGTGGAGCTCCGTGCCTGGTTTCAGCTGGGAGAGAGTGAAGCTGCTCGCTGCCTGCCAACTTTCCTACAACTTGTACCCATTTCCAGCAAGCAGATGATCCCGGGATAGGAAAACTGGTGGAGTGTGCGGTGCTGGAGATGTTCTGGAGATCTTGTGGTCCAGGTGGAGCTGAAGGGGTGAGCTGGGCAGGTTTGGACTGACTGTTGGCCTGTCCCCTGATGTCCCTGTCTTGTTGCACCCATGCCCTCCCCCACAGCAGTGCTGGGAGCACCCTTTATGGAAAGTTGTACATTTATCTCTGCTAAGCTGTGACTGTTCAGTCTTTATAGCTACAAGCTGAGTGTAATCATGGCCACTGCACTCTGTAAACCTACTCTTATGATTTCAAGGGACGATTTATTATTCTGGAATCATCCGCAATTTCTCATGGACTCCCCTTCTTGGAGCATGATTGCTAATTCAACAATTGAGTACATAAAATCCATTACTTCTGTGAAACCTGTGGAGGTGTACTGCAAGAGAGGCAGGAGAGGAGGCGTCCTGGCACGCCTTCGGAGGAGAGGGTTCAGAACAGCTCTTCCTTCACTCCACTTGGCTAATGTCCGTTCCTTATCTAGCAAAATGGAGGATCTGAGCTTACTTTGTAACATGAGATCTGATATGGCCAATTCAGCTGCTCTTTGTTTTACTGAGACCTGGTTGAATGAGACCATCCCTGATTGCAGTCTGGATCTACCTGGTTTTGTTATCTACAGAGCTGACCGTGATTGTGTAGCTTCAGGTAAACAAAGGGGGGGAGGGGTATGTCTCTACATCAACACTAGTTGGTGCTGTGATGTTAACATACTGGGAAAAGGTTGCTCTCAAGATCTAGAGTACCTTGCACTCAATTGTAGACCATTTTACTTTCCAAGAGAGTTTTCATCTATGGTTCTTGTTGCAGTATTTATTCCCCCTCAAGCATCTGTTAAAGCTGCTATTGGTGAATTAGCTTGCAAAATATCAGAATGGGAGAAAGGATCTCCAGAAGCATTTGTGATCGTAATGGGGGACTTTAACAAAGGAAAACTCAACCTGGATCTCCCCAAATTTACTCAACATATAAACTGCTTCACGAGAGAGAACAATACGCTTGATCACTGCTATACAGTCATAAAAGGGGCCTACAGGGCAGTGAGGAGAGCAGCAGTGGGCTTTTCAGATCATTGTCTAATTCATTTAATTCCAGCCTACAGGCAAAGGTTGAAAACATCCAAACCTACAGTTTATACAAAGAAGACATGGTCTGAGGAGGCAAAATTGCAACTACAAGCATGCTTTGAATGTACGGACTGGGAGGTATTCCAGGAAACATGCTCGGGTCTGGATGAATGGGTTGATGCAGTGTCCTCATATATCCGTTTTTGTGAAGAAGCGTTTATTCCATCCAAATCTGTTCACTTTCGGGGAAACAACAAGCCGTGGTTTACAAATAAAGTCAGGTTGATCCGTAAGAGAAAAGAGGAGGCTTATAAAGCAGGCGATATTACTGAATTCAAGAAACTTAGGAACTCGCTATCTAAAGAGATCAAGTTAGCCAAACACGAGTATGCAAAGATTCTGGAGGAAAGGTTCTCATCAAAAGATACTAGATCTGCATGGAGAGGATTAAGAGAGGTCACCAATTACAAAAGCCACCCCACTATAGTGAACCCCAGCAGAAGTCTGGCAGCAGAGTTAAATGAATTCTACTGCAGATTTGAGGCAAGCTCTACACACAGTGGCAATTCATCTCTAAAGGTACTGTCACACTTAGTGATGTACCAGCGATCCCGACCAGCGATATGACGCGTTCAGGATCGCTGGTACATCGCTAAGTGGTCGCTAGTGAGCTGCCACACAGGCAGATCTCACTAGCGACATCGCAGGGGACGGGGATCGCTACTTACCTGTCACACCAGGCGATCCTGCGTCCTCCCGCCCGCGTCCACGAGTCGCTCGTCCTCACAGCAGGAAGCGCCACAGGAAGCTGACGACGAGAAACAGTCCTGAACGTTCTCGCGCGATAAGCGATAACCAGCGGGGGAGCAGGTCGTAGGTAAGTATCAGACACAGAGATATCGCTATAACGTCACTAGTTATAGCGATATTGCTAGCGATATCTCTTAGTGTGACATGCCCTTTAGCTCCTCAGTCTGTTCATATAAAGATCATTCATTGTGCAACACCCAAGTAGTGATCTCCGAGGCAGAGGTGATACGCATCCTGAAGGGACTTAAGGTCAAAAAGGCACCTGGCCCTGATGGTGTATCTCCAATGTGTCTGAAAGTATGTGCTACCCAGCTTGCCCCTATACTGACAAATATATACAATGTGTCACTGAAAGAGTGCGTTGTACCTCAGTGTTGGAAAAGTTCCACAATTATCCCTGTCCCCAAGAAAGTGGGATCCTCTGAGTTGAACGACTATAGACCAGTAGCACTCACATCTGTAGCTATGAAAGTCTTCGAAAGAATTATGATGTCCCACCTGATAAAATTCATGCAGATGCTATGGGACCCGCTTCAGTTTGCCTATAAGGAGAATCGTTCTGCAAACGACACTGTCAATCTGGCACTGAAGTACATTTTGGATCATACAGATGAACTGCACTCATATGTCCGGATTCTTTTCATGGACTTTAGCTCAGCGTTCAATACCATTGATCCGAATTTACTTCATAAGAAAATGGTAGCTCTTGGAGTCCCTCTCAACTTATGCTTGTGGATTTATAACTTCCTGACAGCCAGGATACAGTGTGTAAAAGTTGGACCATTCACTTCGGACACCTTGGTCACAAACATCGGGGCACCTCAGGGGTGTGTTTTGTCCCCGTTACTATTTTCTCTCTATACGAATGATTGCATCTCTTCAGGAGACTCAGTAAAATTCTTGAAATTTGCCGATGATATGACACTGATTGGTCTCATCAGGGGAAATGCTGAAGACTTGTATCGGAGTGAGGTGAAAAGAATATGTGACTGGTGTAAAGCCAATAATCTTGTACTCAACGCTAAAAAAAACTGCTGAGATGGTTGTGGATTTTAGGAAAGATCATGAGATACTTCCAATCTACATCCATGACGAAGTGGTTCTTAGGGTCACAGAGACCAAATTCCTTGGTGTTATCATCTCTCATGATCTTAAATGGGGGAAAAATGTGGATGCTGTTATAAGAAAAGCACAACAGAGGATGTTCTTCCTGCGTCAGCTGAAAAGATATGGTTTGTCTAAGAATCTGCTGATCTTATTCTTTAATGCTGTCATCAGATCTGTGATTTGTTCCTCTCTGATAGTCTGGTATGGGGGAGCCACTGCGCATGACAAACTCCGCTTACAAAGGACTTTCAGAACAGCAGAGAGAATTATAGGTTCCCCCCTGCCTAAAATCCAGGATCTTTATGATAAGAGTATTCAATCCCACGCATTGAAAATTTCATCCGATCCCTCTCACCCGGGACACTCCTCATTCCAACTACTCCCTTCAGGACGTCGCTTCAGAGTCCCCAAATGCAGCACCAACCGCCATATGAACAGCTTCTATCCACTGTCTGTTCAACAATTAAATCGCCATGTGTAGACTATATACTGTATCTGTCTTGTTAGATGTTACTTGTTGTATCTGTTGTTATATATTATGTTGCCTCTTTGCCACAAAGAATTCCTTGCATATATGTAATATGTACTTGGCGATAATAAATTTGATTATTTGATTGAGAACCTATCACAAATCACCCAAATAACAGTCATTCTCTGAGAGACAGGCATATCAGAGATGAAATCCATTGAAATATGGGTCCATGGCCTCCTGGGGACCGGCAAAGGCATCAACAACCCACTAGAGCGAGAACAAGGTTTAGACCGGGAGGAAGTCCCACAGGACTGCACAAAATTCCTGACATCATGAGACAAGGCGGGCCACCAAAAACACCGACTCACCAGATCTCTAGTACCAAAAATACCTGGATGACCAGCCAATGCAGAGCAATGAACTTCAGACATCACTCTCTTCTTCCACTGGTCAGGAACATACAACTTTCCACTGGGACAACGCTCAGGTTTGTCCTCCTGGAACTCTTCCAGAGCACGTCTCAAATCGGGTGAGATGGCAAAAAGAACTACCCCTTCGCCTAAGATGGTAGCAGGCTTGGTCACCACAGGAGAATCAGCAAAGAAACTCCTAGAGAGGACGTCTTACTTGACATTCTTAGTGCCAGGAAGAAAAGAGACCACAAAATCAAAACGTGTAAAAAACAAGGCCCACCTAGCCTGTCTAGGGTTCAAGCGTTTGGCCGACTCCAGGTAAATCAAATTCTTGTGGTCAGTGAGGACCATGACTTGGTGTTTAGCTCCCTCCAACCAATGTCTCCACTCCTCAAATGCCCATTTCATGGCTAACAGTTCCCGATTCCCCACATCATAGTTACGTTCAGATGGAGAGAACTTTCGGGAAAAGAAAGCACAGGGATTCATTTTAGATGTTACAGGATCCTTTTGGGACAAAACAGCTCCTGCACCAATCTCAGAAGCGTCCACCTCTACCTGGAACGGGAGTGAGACATCAGGTTGCCGCAAAACCGGGGTAGAAGTGAATCTTCGCTTCAGCTCCTGAAAGGAAGAAACAGCCTCCCGAGACCAATTCAACACATCAGCACCCTTTTTAGTCAGATCAGTCAATGGCTTGGCAATACTAGAAAATTTTGCTATAAATTTCCAATAAAAATTAGCAAAACCCAAAAGCTTCTGGAGGGCCTTAAAAGAAGTGGGCTGAACCCAATCATAAATGGCCTGTACCTTGGCCGGGTCCATTTCAATAGTTGACGGAGACAAAATAAATCCCAAAAATGAAATCCTCTGTACCCCAAAAAGGCATTTCGATCCTTTGACATACAGGGAATTCTCCCTCAAGATCTGAAACACAGTCCGAACATGTTCCACATGAGAATCCCAATCCTTGGAGAAGATCAAAATATCATCCAGATAGATAATCAAAAATTTATCCACAAAGTCTCGTAAAATGTCGTTCATGAAGCACTGGAAGACAGAAGGGGCATTAGTGAGCCCAAAAGGCATCACCAGGTACTCAAAATGTCCCTCCGGAGTATTAAACGCCATCTTCCATTCATCCCCATGCTTAATGCGGATAAGATTATACGCCGCCCTGAGGTCAAGCTTGGTAAACCAGCAAGCACCTTTAACTCTGGAGAATAGATCCGAAATCAGGGGTAACGGATACTGATATTTAATAGTAATTTTGTTGAGGGCACGATAATCAATACAAGGCCTTAATGAACCATCCTTTTTGGCCACAAAAAAAAAAACGGCACCTAAGGGTGAAGAGGATGGTCTAATATGACCCTTCTCCAACGCCTCCTTAATATAGGATCGCATAGCCTCGTGCTCGGGTACAGATAAATTGAAGAGCCGACCCTTGGGAAATTTACACCCCGGGCTCAGTTCAATTGCACAGTCATACCTCCTATGAAGAGGCAAAGACGCAGACTCATTCTCACTAAATACATCATAAAAATCCACCAAATAGTCAGGAACATCATGCAACTGAGGAGAGGTGGAAAAAAACGGCGCCTCACTAAGGGCACACCGACAACCCCAACTCACCACAGACACAGATTTCCAATCCAAAACTGGATTATGAATTTGCAACCAGGGAAACCCCAAAACAATGGTATCATGCAAATTATGCAATACCAAAAATCTGCAATTTTCTTGATGGTCTGGGGCGACCCGCATTACCACCAGGGTCCAAAACTGAGGTTTATTTTTCGCCAAAGGAGTAGCATCAATCCCCCTCAAAGGGATAGGCGTCCGCAGAGGTGTCATCGGAAATCCACAACATTTAGCAAAATCCAAGTCCATTAGGTTCAGGGCTGCTCCCGAATCCACAAAAGCCTTGGCGGAAAATGTGGACAGGGAGCAGATCAGAGTAATTGCCAGAAGAAACTTAGGTTGAACACCACCCACAGAAAACGTGTGTGCAAAACGTTTCTCTTGTTTAGGACAGACAGAAATAATATGCGAGGCATCTCCACAAAAAAAACACAGTTTATTACACCTTCTGAACTCCTGACGTTGCTCCCTGGACAAAACTCAATCACATTGCATAGGTTCAGACACTTGTTCAACAGGTGGCAACACCTCTCGTGCAGTCCTGCGTTCACGTAAACGCCGATCAACCTGAATGGCTAATGACATAGAATCGTCCAGACCAGAGGGAACAGGAAATCCCACCATAGTATCTTTTACAGCTTCTGACAAACCCTTCCGAAAGAGAGCTGCCAAGGCATTATCATTCCAGGTAGTAAGGACCGCCCACTTTCGGAATTTTGACAGTACAATTCTGCAGAATCTTGACCCTGGCTCAATGCCAACAGGGTCTTTTCAGCCTGATCAATAGCATTAGGTTCGTCATACAACAACCCCAAGGCTTGAAAAAATGTGTTCACATTAGTCAGAATAGGATCATCTGGTTTCAAAGAAAACGCCCAATCCTGGGGATCGCCACGCAGCAAAGAGATTACAATTTTAACCTGCTGCGCAGAGCTCCCTGACGAGTTGGGCTTCAAGACAAAAAATAATTTACAATTATTTTTGAAATTCAAAAATTTAGACCGATCCCCAAAAAACACATCAGGAGTAGGGATCTTTGGTTCAGCAGCATGTGAATGAGCAAGGTAGGCGGAAATTCCCCGCACTTCTGCAGCGAGCTGCTCCACACGATCAGACAATTGCTTTATCTCCATTGAGAGAAAAAGAAATTCCCCCTACGGCCTCAGAGATATAGAGGAAAAAATATACACACTTTTTTTTTTACAATTCTTTCCTGCTATTGAGTACGATAGGATCTGCGGTATGGCAGGTGATTTGTTATGAATAAGTCACCGTAGGAAGCAAAAACAGAAATACTAGCTAAGTCCAGAAAACCAGAGAAGTTGGCAGCTATCGGATTGCAGACCCCTGAACCTAACAACAACTAGCAGTAGCCGTGGGGGGTTCCTACGGTGTCCTAGACCCCTCAATCACAGCCGGAGAGCTACATAGCCTAAAGACAGAAAGGGAAATCTAAACTGCCCCAGAGCAGACCCCAAAGCAATAGGCAGCCCCCAACATATAATGACGGTGAAGCAAGATGAAAAAACACTCACATAGAAAGATAGGCTGAGCAAATGATGGGGCCCAAGCTAACTAAATAGGACAGAATAGAAAAGCTGCTGTCTGCAATCCGCCAAAACCCTCTCAAAAACAAGAGCCAACAGACTGATAGGGAAAAAAGCCCTGAAGATGCTAGGCTTCAAAAAGACTATATCAGTACTCAGGTATTTTCTGAAGACAGAGCAAAAAGGAATTCAGCTCACCCAGCAGGGAAAGGCAGAAATCCAGAAAAACAAGGAAAAACAAAACCAAAACACAAATGCAAAAAGTAGAGCAGAAAACTTAGCTTTTGAGGAGCAGGAATCAGACTGGTCTCCAAGAATCCCTCAGAGTAATCACCCGCAAGGCAGAAGGGCGTTGGCTGCCTTATATCCAGTCAGCAATTCCAGTCACCCAGTCATCATCATTCTGCTCAGGTACTTTGTAATCAGCCTCACTACCTTCCTTCACCAGAAGAGGGAGTTCATCAGACCTCAATGGTGAAGGGGAAAATGAACTCTCAACAGGGCCCTCTTGCACTGGCCAAGGACACAGCCGGGGGACAGATTAAAATAATTGAATAGCTCACCAAACAGCAGCGGCGGAAGGCTCATGCCCTCGTGCAGAGGAATATGGACGTATTTTCAGAGCTGCCAGGTCGGACCACAGTGATACATAGAATCATAGAACCGTAGAGTTGGAAGGGACCTCCTGGGCCATCTGGTCCAACCCCCTGCTCAAAGCAGGATTCGCTAAATCATCCCAGTCAGATGTCTGTCCAGCCTCTGTTTGAAGACTTCCATTGAAGGAGAACTCGCCACTTCTCGTGGCAGCCTGTTCCACTCATTGATCACTCTAACTGTCAAAAAGTTTTTTCTAATATCTAATCTGTGTCTCCTCCCATTCAGTTTCATCCCATTGCTTCTAGTCTTTCCTTGTGCAAATGAGAATAAAGTTGATCCTTCTACAATGTGACAGCCCTTTAGATATTTGTAGACAGCTATTAAGTCTCCTCTCAGTCTTCTCTTTTGCAAACTAAACATTCCCAAATCCTGCAACCTTTCCTCATAAGACAGGGTTTGCAGACCGGTCACCATTCTGGTCGTTCTTTTCTGAACTTGCTCCAGTTTGTTGATGTCTTTTTTAAAATGTGGTGCCCAAAACTGAACACAATATTCCAGATGAGGTCTGACCAAAGAGGAGTAGAGGGAAATAATGACTTCACGTGATCTAGACTGTATGCTTCTGTTAATACATCCTAGAATTGCATTTGCCTTTTTTGCTGCTGCATCACACTGTTGACTCATATTCAGTCTGTGATCTATTAGTATACCCAAGTCTTTTTCACATGTGCTGTCACTTAGCCCTATTCCTCCCATTCTATATATGCTTTTTTCATTTTTGTTGCCCAGGTGTAGTACTTTGCATTTCTCCCTGTTAAAAACCATTCTGTTAGTTGCTGCCCACTTCTCCAGTTTATTTAAATCTTTTTGAATCCTCTCTCTCTCTTCTCTAGTATTAGCTATCCCTCCTAGCTTTGTGTCATCAGCAAATTTAATCAGTTTACCCTCAATTCCTTCATCTAAATCGTTGATAAAGATGTTGAACAATACAGGGCCCAGGACATAGCCCTGTGGTACCCCACTTGAGACATTCTTCCAACTGGATGTGCAGCCATTTACGACCACTCTTTGGTCCGATCACTAAGCCAGTTATGAATCCACCTAACAGTTGCCTTGTCCATTCCATACTTAGTCATTTTTTCAATAAGGATTGTATGAGAGACTTTGTCAAATGCTTTGCTGAAGTCAAGATATACTATATCTACAGCATTTCCTTGATCCACCCAATCAGTGATACCGTCATAGAAGGAAATTAAGTTAGTCTGACATGACTTATTAGTTACAAACCCATGCTGACTCTGTTTAATCACTTCATTCTTATCCAGGTATTGACATACATGTTGTTTAATAATTTGTTCAAAGATCTTTCCTGGTATAGAAGTCAGACTCACCGGCCTATAGTTGCCTGGGTCCACCTTCTTCCCCTTTTTGAAGATAGGAACAACATTTGCTCTTCTCCAATCTTCTGGCACTTCTCCTGTTCTCCAAGAATTTTCAAAGATTATGGACAGGGGTTCAAAAATTTCTTCTGCTATCTCCTTCAGTACTCTGGGGTGTAATTCATCTGGACCTGGAGACTTGAATTCATTTAGGTTAGCTAAGTGTTTCCTCACTATCATATACAACATGACATTATCACTGAGCCCCAGGTAAGGGTGCGGATGAAACCGTACCGAGTATCAGAAGCCCTAAGGCTAGCCATCGCAGCCGAGGTGAAGCAAATGCTCCAGTTGGGAGTCATTGAAGAGTCCTGGAGTGAGTGGGCTAGCCCCATTGTGCTAATACGAAAATTGGACGGGTTGTTACGCTTCTGTAATGACTTCAGGAAGTTAAATGAGGTGTCAAAATTTGACCTATACCCAATGCCTCGGGTGGACGAGCTAATTGAAAGACTGGGGAAGGCCCAGTACTTCACCACGCTCGACCTCACTAAAGGGTACTGGCAGGTTCCCCTGACAGAATCGGCTAAAGAGAAGACCACATTTATCACGCCAGAGGGTCTGTTTCACTATGTTGTCTTACCCTTTGGGTTACATGGGGCTCCGGCCACATTCCAGAGGCTGATGGACATAGTATTAGAACCTCATCGGAAATACGCATCGACCTATTTAGATGACATAGTCATCTTTAGTACCAACTGGGAGACCCACCTGTCCCAGGTACAAGCAGTTTTAGACTCGCTTCGAGTCCCGGGGTTAACAGCAAACCCAAAGAAATGTGTGATAGGGCTCACGGAAGCTCGGTACTTGGGTTATGTGATCAGTCGCGGGGTGATCAAACCCCAAGTAAACAAGATTGAGGCCATCCAAAACTGGCCCAAACCCTTAAGTACTAAGCAGGTGAGGGCATTCTTTGGTATCATTGGTTACTACCGTTGGTTTCTACCCGATTTTGCGGGGGAATCAGCACCCCTAACAGTCCTCTTAAAAGGTAAAAGGACAGTGATGGTCCGATGGAATCCTCAGGCGGAAAAAGCATTCGAGTCCCTGAAGTCGCCGTTGTGTGGACAGCCAGTCCTCATCGGCCCCGACTTCAAAAAGACCTTTATTGTACAAACCGATGCCTCGAAGGTAGGTCTAGGAGCGGTGCTGTCGCAAGAGGTGAACGGGAATGAGCATCCAGTCACCTACTTTTGCAGGAAACTGACCCCGGCAGAGAAAAATTATAGCGTTGAGGAGAAGGAGTGCTTGGCGATTAAATGGGCCTTGGAGTCCCTACGCTATTATTTGCTCGGGCGTCAGTTTTGTTTGGTAACAGACCATTCCCCCCTCGTCTGGGCGAGAAACGCAAAAGAGTGGAATGCCCAAGTCACCAGATGGTTCCTGTCCCTACTAAACTTCAGTTTCTCAGTGGAACATAGGGTGGGGAAGGCACAGGGAAATGCGGATGCCCTGTCACGGGCCCCCTGTATGGTGACAAGTGTTCAACCCCACAAGCTTGAACAGAGGGGGGGGGTATGTGAGGCAGCAACCGGAGTCATATGTGAGGGTCGCTTTGTGTCCCCCAGAATGCACTCAGAAGCGTATTAGATCCGCTGGAGTGCCCTGTCGTCGCAGCAGTGTGCCTGTGACTCACAGGGCAGAATAAAAGTGAGTTTGAGCCTGGTCAAGTTATTTGGACCAAGGAGTTTATTCAGGAAAACCCAGTATGGGCTTTTATTTTTGAAACGGACTGCAGGAAGGTAGTGGGGTCCGGTCCGTTTCCTCCAGCCCAGGTCTTATAAGTGGCCTAGGGCCACAGATTGGAGAGAGGAAAAAAAAAACCCTGCAGAAAGGGTTTTGGGTGTGTCAGTCCTGACTTGCAGAGAGACAGTAGTGGTCTGCAGAGCTCCCTGTGTGAGGCAACACAGAGCCAAGCTGAGCCAAGGACTGGCACCCCTTTCATACCCGGGCAACGCAGTCGCTCATGGCAACTGGCCACGGACTGTTTTGTTGCTTCGCGGCTGCGATCCGTAAGATACAGCGTGCTGTGCACTGAGTGAGTTTTGTTGGACATTAAAACCTTTTTGTTTTTGAACTTGCTTGGGTCACTGCCTCATAACTGCACAGCGTGGACACCGCTGCATTACAGCGTATATATAGATATAGAGATAGATATGGATAGAGATACATATGGATAGAGTGAGATATGGATAGAGAGAGATATTGATATATGTATATTGATAGAGATATAGTGTGTCTGTAAAGTCATGGTGCACTTTTTACCAGTCACTGGAAACCAGCAAAAGATGATAGAAATGTGAAATCTACACCAAATAAAAGGAAAACCCTCACAGTTTCTGTAGGATGATGCGCAGATGATGATGTAACACCATGTATACAGCGGAGCAGCTCATGCCAGTCGAGATGTGGACGGTACAGAGGAAAGTTCAGTGTGTTCTGTGGCTCGCTAAATTCGAATCCGTGACCAAAGTGCTACGTGAATATCGGCGCGTTTATAACGAAGCACCCCCACATAGGAATAACATTACTCGGTGGGATAAGTAGTTGAAGGAAACCGGCAGTTTGGTGGAGAAACCTCGTTCTGGTAGGCCATCAGTCAGTGACGAGTCTGTAGAAGCTATACGGGATAGCTACCTCAGGAGCCCTAAAAAAATCTGTGCGTGCATGTGCTTGACAATTACACCTAACCAAAGACTACAGTTCATAAGGTGTTAAAGAAACGTGTCTGTTTTACGGGGTTTAAATTGTGTCTGTGGCATGCTATCAAAACGGTGTATAGACCCAAACGATGCGCGTTTGCTACAGATATGCTTCTGAGATCAACAGTGATCGACACGGCTTCCAGAGCACATTCCCCTCTTTTTCCCTTTCCTCTACACCAGTGGTCCCCAACCTTTTTTTTTGCACCAGGGACCGGGTTCAAGCAAGACCATTCTTCCATAGCCCGGCAGGGCGGGGATGGAGGTGTGACAGGGGCGGGGCTTTGTTCATAAGGGGGCGGGCTATAGACGGGGTTGTAGTTTAGTAGTGCATACTTATTTAATTATAACATTTATAATGTGACTCAACTCACCATAGGTTTTGAATGAGTGGGAGCACCTGGCTTGTTTCTCTGTTCCAGTGGGAGCACTGGGCTACTTCTACTGATGACCGTCACTGCTAATGATGATTGGAACCTTCAAGGAAATATGGAGCATTGAGCACTTAGAAATAATTGTACTGGAGTACTTTACATGCTGATTATTTTCTAATCATGGTGTAAGAAAATGTATGTGTGGTTCCCCCCGTCCTGTCCAGCTCTGTGTGGCCCCCCCTGTTGTGTGCATGGCTCCCCTGTGCCATCCTTGTATACATGGCTCTGCTCCCACCCTCCCATCCTTGTATACATGGCTCTGCTCCCACCCTCCCATCCTGTATACATGGCTCCGCTCCCACTCTCACATCCTGTATACATGGCTCTGCTCTCATCCTGTATACATGGCTCCGCTCCCACCCTCCCATCCTGTATACATGGCTCCGCTCCCACTCTCCCATCCTGTATACATGGCTCTGCTCCCATCCTGTATACATGGCTCTGCTCCCATCCTGTATACATGGCTCCGCTCCCACTCTTCCCATCCTGTATGCATGGCTCTGCTCCCACTCTCCTATCCTGTATACATGGCTCTGCTTCCACTCTCCCATCCAGTATGCATGGCTCCACTCCCATCCTGTATACATGGCTCCTCTCCCACCATCCCACGCTTGTATATATGGCTCCGCAAGCACCCTCCCACCCTTGTATATATGGCTCCGCTCCCACCCTCCCTCCCTTGTATATATGGCTTCACTCCCACCCGTGTATGCATGGCTGGGCTCCCCCGTCCTCCCCATCATACTTACCCTCACGTCGCTGAACTTCCCTGCATCTCGCGGCGCTTCAGCTTCTTCCTGTGCAGAGTGGTCACGTGGTACCGCTCATCAAGGTCATGAATATGGATGCCACGCCTATGGGAGAGGAGTGGCGTCTATATTCATGGCCTTAAATGAGCGGTATCACGTGACCGCTCAGCGCTGGATGAAGCCGCCGCGCCGACAGAGCCAGGGATGCAGGAACTGAGGGTGAGTATCCATGTGGTCTGGAAGCTACAGCCGCCGGCTCCCCTTGTGTCCAGCTCCGCGGACCGGCAAGAGCACTGCAACGGCCCGGTCATGGGACGCGGACCGGTGGTTGGGGACCCCTGCTCTACACTACGCATCTGAATACAGATATGCACCCACCATTAATACATAATTGGTTATGTAACACACCATTCCAAATATAAATAATACGCCACTGTGCACCCACTAACGATAAATAGCCACATTCCCGACCTAATAAATATATAAATTAATTAGCACCTGCACTCTTTCCCCCAATTCATTACCAGTCACTGCATACTCAATGCCCCCCACTATGTGCCTCCCGATCCCCTGACTCATTATATTTACATTCTCGTTCTACCCCAATTCAGTCATGTCTTCTCTCTCCCACCCTCTATTCATTAACAACTCTACCCATACATACAATATATCATTTACTCCAACAAAAAAAGTGGTTTGGTACCGTGTTAGCTAGTAGAAAAAAATATATAAAGTGCTCTCAGTGAGAGAAACAAAATAGGAATCTTGTGGGTATGATACCTTTTAATGGCTAACAAATAATAGTGAATGATGTTACAAAGCAAGCTTTCGGGACTGTTTACATCCCTTCATCAGGCTGAATATTTGAAGTATCCTTATTTATATACAGTTTAAAGCACATGCTGGTGTGATACATGGACATTTCAATAAACAAACAATGAGCTTGAAGAGAGAATCTTTAATTAGGTACGATTACATAAGTGGTGTGAAAGTTCTGTGAGATCAAAGGGCTACTTGGAGGAAATAGCTCAGATATGGTAATGGGCCATAAAACCTTCTGACAAATTGAGTCCTGTGTGAATAGAATCAAAGATTGTAATGAATTTGTGTTCCTACACCCTCCAATGATTCTGTGATTGATTTAAAATTGCCTTTTAAAATGACAACTTTCATATTGCCTATGTTGTGTCCTGGATCACAGAAATGTTTAGCCACAGGTAAATGGGTTTTTTTTGTCTTTAATTGTATTACAATGAGACCTCATCCTTGCTCTCAGTCTCTGTCCTGTTTCTCCAACATAGAGGTCACCCACAGGACATATATTGCATTGAATTAAATACACCACATTGGAAGAGGAACATGTGAATGTCCCGGGGATCTTATAGTCCTGCTGTGTGTTGGGAATTTGGATTTTGTCTTTGGTCTCTATATGAATGCAGGTTTTGCATCTTCTCCCATTGCAAGGATATGTTCCTCTTGGTGAATCTGAGGGCATTGAACTTCGGATAATGATGTTTCTTAGATTGGGAGGTTGCCTGTAACATAGCAAGGGGGGGGGGGGGTCTTTGAATAGTGTTTTTAACCCGTCATCGGTTTTTAACCGATTAAGTATTCCCTATATTTTTTGAGCAGTATATATATACACCGCATAAATGAGTGCAATCCTTCGAAAGGTAAGACTTTAATCAATATTTCACTAAGCACAAGATCAATTTCCAATGTTTTGCCACCCCTTTAAGTTAATGGAGTCATTAACCCAACGGACAGGGATGAACACTTACTGTAACTCCACTTTAAATAGACATTTTCAAACCAAGGCTACCTACCCACCTCCATTGATGATCAGATTATTAGAGTCACAAGGATTCCTAGAAGTTAAATATTTCAATATGGAGAAAAAGAGAAAAATAATTTACCTCTGGTGGTGACCTACAGAACTGCTCAGAAAAACTGCCATAAAACTTCACCATATCCTACACAAACTTGACCGGATAAAAATACTAATGCTACAGACAACCTCCATATTCAAGAAATATTGTGATCAGAAGCTCAGTGCCCTCAGATATACCAAGAGGAGCCTATCCTTGCAATGTGAAGAGTTGCAAAACCTGCATTCATGTAATGACCACAGACCGGATACAGATCCACAAAGCACAGCGGGACTATAATATTCCTGGGACATTCACATGTTCCTCTTCCATTGGAATGTACTTAACTTTGACCATTGATAGGCAGCTGTATGCCTATGCATAGTTTACGCATAATGCAGGCGAGGTAAGTTTCTAAAAACTACAGCAAGAGCCCAGTAATCATAGTGGAAGACTCCCTTTAAGAGAAATACTGTAACAAATCGTAGTCCTGCACGCATGGAAGTCTATGGAGTCTTACCACAATTTTTACTGAGATGTTCTAGGTTTCAGATTTATATCCATTGGATGCTGTATTTTTGACTATCCCTGCAGTATACAGTGCTAGATGGTACCAACATCTGAAAGTACAAAACAGTCTCGGTGTTCTGACTTACATGCTGAATGACAGCATAAAGCTGCTGAGACAAAAATCAGTGAACGGTTATTTTCAATATAAAGACCTTTTAATCTCTAAGGAAAAAAAATTCAATATTTTATGGGGAACTTTATTTTAACATTTTCTCTACTTCAAGCTGAAATTCCCATTTTGAATATATATGGATATATTATCTCTGTGATCTGCCTTTGTAATGTACTGTGTTCATCTCCAAACCTTTATTTCTGTCTTTGACTCACACTTTTCAATAGTCCATACAGAATGGTCTTATAATATATAACAGGTAAAAAAAAAATAGTGTATTAAAGTCGAAACATTGCTCTCCAACCACTCTCTGCTGACAGATCTCAGAGTTCCTGTCTGCAGATGAAGATCTCATGTAGACAGTGTAATTTTAGGGCCCAGTGACCCATGGCAGAGCCAGAATGCCCAAAGCTGTTAGTTCACGTCACCCAACGCCATTTATTTTAAAAAAAAAAACGTACTGGAAAAGAAGCAAGCAAAGGACTGATTAGAAATCACAGTGATATATTTCTATCTATTTAGCTATCCATCATCTTTCTATCTTGTTCCTAATCACTATCTATCTCTGAAAATCTTTAATACTTAAAACTCTAATTTCTATGCCTCATTTCATTCCATACGTGTCACACTCACTGCACACGGACAGCACACGGATGACACACAGACCACGGATTTCACCAGTACTGTTTTTACCAGTATTGGAATCACCAGGACGTGTGAAGGAGGCCTAAAGAGAATGCAGAGAAGTAGGAGGTACGGTGTTGGAATTGGAGTTTGAGGGTATTGCCCCTCTGTCCATGCTTCCCCTCCATTTTCTAGATTTGCCCCTCCTGGAGTATTCCATACTTTCCCCACTGAGGGATACTTCTGATGAAGCCTTGTATGTCCATACGAAGGGCAAAATGGGTCGGAACTATGCTGCAAAGTAACAAGTGTATAAGCTAAATACACTCACTGACATATTATGTCGCTTATCCATGTTATGCAAATAAAAGCTTATAACCTGACGTTAAATTCATCCATTGGTTGTATAAATTATTCTTTTGAAATCCGAAACCCTCTGAAATGTGATTTAGGTTAAGAAAATAAATTGGCAGAAATATTGATCATTTAATGGACACAGAATGGTCAGTGTTATGATTGAGTCACCGTAGGAGGCAAAAACAAATGCTAGCTAAGTCCAGAAAACCAGAGAAGTTGGCAGCTATCGGATTGCAGACCCCTGAACCTATCAAGACAACTAGCAGTAGCCGTGGGGGTTCCTACGATGCCCTAGACCCCTCGATCACAGCCGGAGAATTAAATAGGCCTAAAGAAAGAAAGGGGAAATCTAAACTGCCCCAGAGCAGACCCCAAAGCAATAGGCAGCCCCCAACATATAATGACAGTGAAGCAAGATGAAAATACTAACACAGACAGAAAGATAGACTGAGCAAAGAGGGGCCCAAGCTAACTAAGTAGAAAAGGACAGGAAGGCTGCTGTCTGCAATCCGTAAAAAAACCCTATGAAAATCAGAGCCAACAGACTGACAGTGAAAAAGGCCCTGAAGACGCTAGGTTTCAAAAAAGCTATGTCAGTACTCAGGAATATACTGAAGACAGAGCTACAGGCAAAAGGAGATTCAGCTCACCCCAGCAGGGAATGGCAGAATACTGAAAAGCAAGGAAAACAAAAAACAAAACAAAAAGCTAACAGGCAAAACAGAAATTTAGCTTTAGAGGAGCAGGAATCAGACTGGTGTCCTAGAAGTCCACAGAGAAATCACCCGCAGGGCAGAAGGGCGTCGGCAGCCTTATATCCAGTCCGTGACTCCACTCAGCCAGTCATCCTCATTAGACTCAGGTGCCTGATAATCAGGCTCATTACCTTCCTCCACCAGAATAGGGAGTTCACCAGACCCCAGTGACGAAGGAGAAAATGAACTCACAACAGTACCTCCCCCTTGAGCAGGGGTCACCGAACCCTCAACCACGCCACCAGGGCGATCAGGGTGAGCACGATGAAATGCACGCACCAATCTTTTGGCATGAATATCAGAGGCAGAGACCCAGGAATTATCCTCCTGACCATAACCCTTCCGCTTAACCAAATACTGGAGTCTCCGTCTAGCCAGACGGGAATTCAGTATTTTCTCTACCTCATATTCCATGTTACCTTCAACCAATACAGGGTCTGGAGGTGCCACCCCAGGAACAACTGGTTCAACAAACCTCTTCAACAAGGACTTATGGAACACATTATGGATTTTAAATGTGACAGGAAGAGCCAAACGAAAAGAGACCGGATTAATAATCTCCAAAATCTTGTAAGGTCCAATAAATCTAGGCTTAAACTTAGGAGAAGCCACCTTCATAGCAATATTTTTTGATGATAACCACACCATATCACCAATCTTAAACTGGTGACCAATGGTCCTATGTCGATTGAAAAACCGCTGGACCTTTTCCTGGGAGAGAGATAACTTATCCACCACTTGGTCCCAGATCTGGTGCATTCTCTCCACCACAGTGTCAACACCTGGGCAGGCAGAAGGCTCCACCTGCCCTGAAGAAAATCGAGGATGAAACCCAAAGTTACAAAAAAAAGGTGACATCAAAGTGGCAGAACTAGCTCTATTATTTAAAGCAAATTCGGCCAAGGGCAAAAACGAAACCCAATCGTCCTGATCAGCGGAAATAAAACATCTTAAATACGACTCCAAGGTCTGGTTTGTTCTCTCTGTCTGCCCATTGGTCTGAGGGTGAAAAGCATAGGAGAAGGACAACTGAATTCCCAGCTTGGAACAGAAAGTCCTCCAAAATCTAGACACAAACTGAACTCCTGTCAGACACAATGTTCTCAGGAATCCCGTGTAAGCGAACCACCTGTTGCAAAAACAGGAGCACCAACTCAGAGGAAGATGGCAACTTAGGGAGTGGTACAAGATGAACCATCTTAGAGAACCTATCACAAATCACCCAAATAACAGTCATTCTTTGAGAGACCGGCATATCAGAGATGAAATCCATTGAAATATGGGTCCATGGCCTCCTGGGGACCGGCAAAGGCATCAACAACCCACTAGAGCGAGAACAAGATTTATACCGGGAGCAAGTCCCACAGGACTGCACAAAATTCCTGACATCATGAGACAAGGTGGGCCACCAAAAAGAGCGACTCACCAGATCTCTAGTACCAAAAATACCCGGATGACCAGCCAATGCAGAGCAATGAACTTCAGACATCACTCTCTTCTTCCACTGGTCAGGAACATACAACTTTCCACTGGGACAATGCTCAGGTTTGTCCTCCTGGAACTCTTGCAGAGCAAGTCTCAAATCGGGCGAGATGGCAGAAAGAACTATCCCTTCACCTAAGATGGTAGCAGGCTTGGTCACCATAGGAGAATCAGCAAAGAAACTCCTAGAGAGGGCGTCTGCCTTGACATTCTTAGTTCCAGGAAGAAAAGTGACCACAAAATCAAAACGTGTAAAAAACAAGGCCCACCTGGCCTGTCTAGGGTTCAAGCGTTTAGCCGACTCTAGGTAAATCAAATTCTTGTGGTCAGTGAGGACCACAACTTGATGTTTAGCTCCCTCCAACCAATGTCTCCACTCCTCAAATGCCCATTTCATGGCCAACAGTTCCCGATTCCCCACATCATAGTTACGTTCAGATGGAGAGAACTTTCGGGAAAAGAAAGCACAGGGATTAATTTTAGATGTTACAGGATCCTTTTGGGACAAAACAGCTCCTGCACCAATCTCAGAAGCATCCACCTCTACCTGGAACGGGAGTGAGACATCAGGTTGCCGCAAAACCGGGGCGGAGGTAAATCTTCGCTTCAGCTCCTGAAAGGAAGCAACAGCCTCAGGAGACCAATTCAACACATCAGCACCCTTCTTAGTCAGATCAGTCAATGGCTTGGCAATACTAGAAAATTTTGCTATAAATTTCCGATAAAAATTAGCAAAACCCAAAAACTTCTGGAGGGCCTTCAAAGAAGTGGGCTGAACCCAATCATAAATGGCCTGTACCTTGGCCGGGTCCATTTCAATAGTTGACGGAGACAAAATAAATCCCAAAAATGAAATCCTCTGTACTCCAAAAAGGCATTTCGATCCTTTGACATACAGGGAATTCTCCCTCAAGATCCGGAACACAGTCCGAATATGTTCCACATGAGAATCCCAATCCTTGGAGAAGATCAAAATATCATCCAGATAGATAATCAAAAATTTATCGACAAAGTCTCGGAAAATATCGTTCATGAAGCACTGGAAGACAGAAGGGGCATTAGTGAGCCCAAAAGGCATCACCAGGTACTCAAAATGTCCCTCCGGAGTATTAAACGCCGTCTTCCATTCATCCCCCTGCTTAATGCGGATAAGATTATACGCCCCCCTGAGGTCAAGCTTGGTAAACCAGCAAGCACCTCTAACCTCTAGAGAATAGATCCGAAATCAGGGGTAACGGATACTGATATTTAATAGTAATTTTATTGAGGGCACGATAATCAATACAAGGCCTTAAAGAACCATCCTTTTTGGCCACAAAAAAAAACCGGCACCTAAGGGTGAAGAGGATGGTCTAATATGACCCTTCTCCAACGCCTCCTTAATATAGGACCGCATAGCCTCGTGCTCGGGTACAGATAAATTGAAGAGCCGACCCTTGGGAAATTTACACCCCGAGCTTAGTTCAATTGCACAGTCATAACTCCTATGAGGAGGCAAGGACGCAGACTCATTCTCACTATATACATCATAAAAGTCCGCCAAATAGTCAGGAACATCATGCGACTGAGGAGAGGTGGAAAAAACCGGAGCCTCACTAAAGGCACACCGACAACCCCAACTCACCACAGACACAGATTTCCAATCCAAAACTGGATTATGAATTTGCAACCAGGGAAACCCCAGAACAACGGCATCATGCAGACCATGCAATACCAAAAATCTGCAATTTTCTTGATGGTCTGGGGTGACCCGCATGACCACCTGGGTCCAAAACTGAGGTTTATTTTTAGTCAAAGGAGTAGCATCAATCCCCCTCAAAGGGATAGGCGTCTGCAGAGGTGTCATCGGAAATCCACAACGTTTAGCAAAATCCAAGTCCATTAGGTTTAGCGCTGCTCCCGAATCCACAAAAGCCTTGGCGGAAAATGTGGACAGGGAGCAGATCAGAGTAATTGCCAGAAGAAACTTAGGTTAAACACCACCAACAAAAAACGTGTGTGCAAAGCGTTTCTCTCGTTTAGGACAAACAGAAATAATATCCGAGGCATCTCCACAGAAAAAACACAGCTTATTACGCCTTCTGAACTCCTGACGTTGCGCCTTAGACAAAACTCTATCACATTGCATAGGTTCAGACGTCTGTTCAACCGGTGGCAACACCTCGCGTGCAATCCTGCGTTCACGTAAACGCCGATCAACCTGAATGGCTAATGACATAGAATCGTCCAGACCAGAGGGAACAGGAAATCCCACCATAGTATCTTTTACGGCTTCTGACAAACCCTTCCGAAAGAGAGCAGCCAAGGCATTATCATTCCAGTTAGTAAGGACCGCCCACTTTCGGAACTTTTGACAGTACAACTCTGCAGAATCTCGACCCTGGTTTAATGCCAACAGGGTCTTTTCAGCCTGATCAATAGCATTAGGTTCGTCATACAACAACCCCAAAGCTTGAAAGAATGCGTTCACATTAGTCAGAATAGGATCATCTGGTTTCAAAGAAAACGCCCAATCCTGGGGATCGCCACGCAGCAAAGAGATGACAATTTTAACCTGCTGCGCAGAGCTCCCTGACGAGTTAGGCTTCAAGGCAAAAAATAATTTACAATTATTTTTGAAACTCAAAAATTTAGATCGATCCCCAGAAAATACATCAGGTGTAGGGATCTTTGGTTCAACAGCATGCGAACGAGCAAGGTAGGCGGAAATTCCCCGCACTTCCGCAGCGAGCTGCTCCACACGATCAGACAATTGCTTTATCTCCATTGAGAGAGAAAAAAAAAATTCCCCCTACGGCCTCAGAGATATAGAGGAAAGAATATACACACACCTTTTTTTTTTTTTTTTTCAACACAATTCTTTCCTGCTATTGAGTACCCTAGGATCTGCGGTTTGGCGGGTGATTCTGTTATGATTGAGTCACCGTAGGAGGCAAAAACAGAAATGCTAGCTAAGTCCAGAAAACCAGAGAAGTTGGCAGCTATCGGATTGCAGACCCCTGAACCTATCAACACAACTAGCAGTAGCCGTGGGGAGTTCCTACGATGCCCTAGACCCCTCGATCACAGCCGGAGAATTAAATAGGCCTAAAGAAAGAAAGGGGAAATCTAAACTGCCCCAGAGCAGACCCCAAAGCAATAGGCAGCCCCCAACATATAATGACGGTGAAGCAAGATGAAAATACTAACACAGACAGAAAGATAGACTGAGCAAAGAGGGGCCCAAGGTAACTAAATAGAAAAGGACAGGAAGGCTTCTGTCTGCAATCCGTAAAAAAAACCCTATGAAAATCAGAGCCAACAGACTGATAGTGAAAAAGGCCCTGAAGACGCTAGGCTTCAAAAAAGCTATGTCAGTACTCAGGAATATACTGAAGACAGAGCTACAGGCAAAAGGAGATTCAACTCACCCCAGCAGGGAATGGCAGAATACTGAAAAGCAAGGAAAACAAAAAACAAAACAAAAAGCTAACAGGCAAAACAGAAACTTAGCTTTAGAGGAGCAGGAATCAGACTGGTGTCCTAGAAGTCCACAGAGAAATCACCCGCAGGGCAGAAGGGCGTCGGCAGCCTTATATCCAGTCCGTGACTCCACTCAGCCAGTCATCCTCATTAGACTCAGGTGCCTGATAATCAGGCTCATTACCTTCCTCCACCAGAATAGAGAGTTCACAGACCCCAGTGATGAAGGGGAAAATGAACTCACAACAGGTCAGATTTTGGCAAGACAAAAGTTTTGTCGCCTGGTCATATAATGCACCCAATCCTAGTTTACATCCTCACCTGTGCTCAGTAAATGATCGGTTAATTAGTGGGTGTGTATAAAAAGAAACCCAGCACCCCAGACCTTCACTTAAGCTGCAACTTGAGCTCTGACAACATGCCAAAAATGCACCCTGCGACCAAAGCCTGGATTATCAAGAGGCTGAAGACCAGATCCACTGCAGAGGTGGCTGGCACCTTTAATGTGTCTCAGCGTCAAGTACAAAGAATTAAAAAAAGATTTAAAGAGACTGGAGATGTGTTTGACAAGCCCAGGTCCGGCAGACCCCGCAAGACAACTGCTCAGGAGGAACGTTTGTTGGTTAGAAAATCCCAAGCAAGCCCCTCTTCCACTGCAGCAGAGCTCCAACATCCCTGGTCACCTCAAGTCCCTGTGTCAACAAGAACAGTTTGTAGGATTCTGTCTCGAAATGGCCTCCATGGTCGAATCAGTGCCCAGAAGCCAGCACTAAACAAAAGAAAAATAAAAAAAGTGTGGTATTTGCTAAGTCCCACAGCCTGCTAAACAGATGGATGCTGGAAAAGTGGCAGAAGGTGGATTTCTCTGATGAATCTTCAGTAGAATTACACCACAGCTGTCACAAATACTGCAGGAGACCTACTGGAGCCCGTATGGATCCAAAATACACCCAGAAAACAGTTAAATTTGGTGGTGGAAAGATCATGGTCTGGGGTTACATTCAGTATGGGGGTGTGCGAAACATTTGCAAGGTGGAAAGCAATATCAATAGCCTAAAATATCAAGAAGTATTAGCTATCTCTTTTATTCCAAATCATAAAAGGGGTCAAATTCTGCAGCAGGATGGTGCTCCATCTCATACTTCCATCTCTACAGCAAAGTTCCTCCAGGCAAAAAAGATCAAGGTGCTCAAGGACTGGCCAGCCCAGTCACCAGACATGAATATCATTGAGCATGTTTGAGGTAGGATGAAAGAGGAAGCTTGGAAGACAAAACCAAAGACTCTAGATGAACTCTGGGAGGCATGTAAGACTGCATTCTTTGCTATTCCTGATGACTTCATTAATAAATTGTATGAGTCATTGTTGAACCGCATGGATGCAGTCCTTCAAGCTCATGGAAGTGACAGAAAATATTAAATATGACTCTAATAGCACCACAACTTCATTCACCAATGTTATGCAACATTTATTTGTATTTTAAGTTAATTATTTATTTGAATATCGCATTACTTTCTGTGGCCGACAAAACTTTTGTATTGCCAAAATCTGACCATTCTGTGTCCATTAAATGATCAATATTACTGCATTGATGGCAATTTATTTTCTTAACCTAAACCACATTTCGGAGGTTTTCAGCTTTCAAAAGAATAATTTATACAACCAACGGATGAATTTAACATCAGGTTATAAGCTTTTATTTACATAACATGGATAAGCGACATAACTTCTGTCAGGGAGTGTAAGATTTATTTACAGGCCACTAAGGCTCAATATGCACTTTGTTTCTTGTACATATGTCAATCATATTTAATATATTGATGTCCCCTATCGAAGACATACTATCTACTGGGATGATACTGCATTGTTAGAAGCCTTATACTATCTAATGATAGTTTACTTAGGCTCCATAAAGAGCTTTAATAGATATTTGATGTTTTTCACTTGTATCTTATTGATGTCCATTAGTTAGGACATATGCACTTATTTTATTGGGGTTCCACAAAGTTTTATTGTGTCTATCAAAATCTATCAATATTACTTATGGATATTTAGTATTTGTGGAGTCCCGCCGCAGTGACAGCCTAAGCTCACTGTAGTAGCCACCTAATAGTTACTGGATTGTAAATCTCTTTGATGGCCTTCACTCCTTGGTTGAATTTTTCAGACACGTGGGACATTCTGGCTGACAAGCAGCACAGTTTTTGGTTTTAGGTAGGGTCTAATAGTGAAAATCTTCATTAAGCAGGGGCGCCACATCAAATTATTAGGGTGCCAACCTCCATGGTTAGGAAAGGAAAAGTGTAGGGAGAATTCAGCCCCTAACTCTCTCTCTCTCCCTTCCATCTGTTTGACCAGAGTCATATATTTTTGTACTTTTTGCATCTATATGTTATTTGTACCTGGTTTTTAAATAATGCTTAATAAAGATATGTTCTTAGGGGTTTGTTTTCTAGTTGTACATGTTTTTAGTCTTGGTTGGGCTAGAGAGAAAAGACAGCATCAGTCAGTTCTGGTCATCATCGGGTGTGTGCGAAGAGCAGACCTGCAAGGTAGCACATTTTCATCAAGTAACTGGCAGCAGTCTCTCCTTATAGCAGGCAAGTTGGGGCGCCTATTGGAAGAGAATTTTAAGCAAGCCTCAGTCTTAGCCAGACTTGGAGGGTTTTTTAATAAATACTGGATCGACCATGTTGGGGCATGTCTGTAAGGTGATAGCTGGGAGAGCTCCCTTACATGGCTCACAGAATGCAGTTTGAGTACAGTGGTCACAGCGCAACACATCGACCCGTGAGGCCCTGTTCTGGGAAGATGGAGACCCTCGGCTTAGCCTGTATTCATTTGCAACGTTCTTCACAAATAATGTGCCGGCGTCAGCAACCATGAAGTGTGAACCTCTGTTATACTGTACAGATGAAAAACTTAAAGGAATATTTCCATCTCCAAGATCAGATCCCAATATGTAGTAGCTATAATATTAATCATAGCAAATACCTTCAACTATAAATGTAGAATAGTTTTTCTGATTCACTTTGCCTCTTTCCTCATGTGCAGGCATTGCAGGACCTTTGGTATCCATGGTTACAACCACTGATATAGTGACAGCTAGTCGCTAGTGGTTGTAACCATGGATTCCTAATATTCACTGTTACAGAACCCCCCAGCACACCGAATAGGAGATGTATGCCCTTAATGCAGCAACCAACCGGCTGCGACCCTCTGGGCAGAGGTAAACAAGATATCCCACTTCTGACCTCTCCCCACCTTTGTAAATCCCACGGCTATTGCAATGTGCGTCTGGCGTCTTAATTAGAGCCTGTTATCTACTGGCACAACACACATTGATTGTCCTGCCCTCTGTATGTATATATATTCTGAGACCGATGAGTAAAATGTTGTCACACAGGAAATACATGGAGTAGCAGTGATCTTTTATATGTTCCCATGTTACAAAGCCTTTGAAACCAGCATCCTTCATTCAGAAGTGAGGAAAAGCAGAGTGAACCTCCTGAGAAACGGGGTGGTAATGTAAGAGGTATTACAGCACAGAAGACCCTGTTACATTCACTATATCAATGGTCGTAACCATGGATACCTAAATGTCATTATAACAGTGGTTGTAACCATGGATACCTAAGGTACTGCATTGCCTGCACATCAGGAAAGAGACATAGCGAATCAGAAAATTACACTACATTTCTAATTGGAGGTGTTTGCTAATATTATTATTATTACACTTACTACATATTGGGATAGGATGTTGGAGATGGGATTACCCATTCAAATATTATTCCTGTTACCCATTGAACATATTTTCCAGACCTAGTAAAAGAGGGTTTATTTTTGTAAACCTATCTTCTTCGTGGCGGAGCTAAAGGGTCCCAGTGTCTTAGAAATCGTGATTTCTATATCGGGTGTTTAGAGATGCAGAAGTAGAGGTCGTCCTTTTGCTTACCTTACAAGTATATATAAGAATTTCATTATTTAGCCACCTCTTGAGTACCAATGCCATATTAGGCCTCTTTCACACTTCAGTTTTTTACAATCAGTCACAATCCGCCAGGTTTTGAAAAAAACGGATCCTCAATTTTCTTTTGAGGATCCGTTTTTTTCCCCATTGACTTCCATTAATGGCGGATTGTGACGATTGCTGTCCGTTGCATCCGTTTTTTTTGAGGATCCGCCAAAAGTTGCTGTCCGTCACCATCCTCAAAGATTTCAAAACGGAGCTTGCAATGTTTTTTTCTCTGGCGGATCCTCCAGACACTCATTTAGACACTCATTTAACCCGAAATTCTTTCTGGGTGCCGGACAAAAAAATTCTCTCTCTCTCTCTCGGCCAGCGGTTCCTTTAAATTTCCTCATTTTCAGGATCCGTCTGAAAACGGATCCTGTGGCATCCGTTCACATCAGTTGAGAACGGATCCGCTTGTCTGACTTTTTGGCGGATTTGAACTGATGCAAAAAACTGAAGTGTGAAAGAGGCCTTAGTATGATGCAAATGTGTAGTTTATATTTGAAAAAGGGCTAATTCCGAACCTGAAACATGGAATAAAACTACCTGTCAATTACTCGAACGCCTTTCCTCCATTTCATTGTGCAAGTTATGCAGAAGAAGAGGATCTTGTGACAATGTGCTCCATCAGGTGACCAACATTTCACCCCCACCCCAGCCATACATACCATTCTACCCTATGGGCGCTTTTCGCCCCTTTCTTTTGTCTACTGTAAAGCCATATCATGATGATACAAAGCATCTTAAAGTGAATCTGTCACCAGGTTTTTGCCACCTAAACTCAGAGCATCATAATGTAGAGGCAGATAATTTGATTTCAGCAATATGTCACTTGCTGGGCTGCTTCCTATAGTTTTTTTTTTTTTAAATCACTGTTTTTTCATCAGGAGATTAACCCTAGAGGACTGCCAGGTAGTCCTCCATATTCGTGAGCCCTATATAACCTCGCCCCCACCACTGATTGGCAGCTTTCTTCCTCTACATCTTTCTTCTCTATTATTAGATTAGCAAACATCTGTTGACTAATTCACTTAAAGTTTTATTGTGGTTCCTTAAAGTAGAAAAACATGACAATGTGGCCTTCAGACTAAAAAAAATGTTGTGCATCCCTGAGTTAGACTAGGAGAACGTTATATCTCACTCATACGCTTATCATACGCAGTACTAATTAGAATAGTTCATAAGGGAGAATCGTGTTGTCATGGAGAACTTGTAAATCAACGGGATCAGCAGAATGATACAGATGTTCTATGTTATGCGAGGCTTATACTTCCATCGGGGAAATCCCGGGATATGGCCTGAGGTTACATGCCAAGAAGCTTTATAGAATTAACCTTCAGTGGATATGAAATGTCCATACATGTATTAGGGGCTTCCATTCGTGCCCTGTAACTTACTGCTCTGAAACACAGATGGAAAAAGTTTGAGATCTGTTCAGACCTAACAAGCTGAAAACATCTTTATTATCTCCCACCGATAGGAGATGAGAGCACAAGATTTGCTCTTCTGTAGACAGCAGTGATGCCAGATGTTTCTATGTGCATTGTCCAAATGGTTCATTGCTTATAATGAGAACACACTACAGATTTACTCAGCCATGATGGATCCCATTTACAACACAGTTTCTTTTATATTATGAGCAGTGTTTTTATGTTCCATAATATGTCTTCTAGCTGAGCTTCTCAACTCCAATCTTCAATACCCCCAACCAATCATTGTTTGGAGGTCTCACCAAAATATTACTAGGAATTATGCCAGGCTAGAATTGTGCATCATTTCTAGTCAGGTGCAAATATATGGTATATAGATTCAGAGGAAGGTTAGGTCCACACTATGTTTTTGACCATTGTGGGGCATATATGCTAAAAAGGTATGCGTCTGACATTGGCCACTGTCAGGATGGATTCCGATGCATATGTCTGTAAAGTGCTCCCGTGTAGTAGTCACGACCAAGCTGTTGTCTGGTTGCCCTCTGGCACTTTACAGACCAGCGGTGTCTCAGTGCCAGGGTGCTGTAGGGTGTGGGGTGCATCACACTCACTTGTAGGCTACATGCCTCCGTTGCCTCCAGGCATGTTACAGTTAAAATGTTACTAAATGGTCCAAGCTCATCAGGTTGGTACAGGTGGGATAGGGCACAGCAATGCAGACTTCCTTCTTCCTTAGCACAACTCCTCTTCTGTTCTGCTATTACAAGGGCAACCGAGGGGGTAATTGTGACCGAGTTATTTAAAGGCACAGTACATAGAGTCCACTGAGCATACGATCAACAATCACCCCCAGTCCCTTGCACATATATATATAGAGATAGATAGAGGATCGATAGATAGATAAATATGGGATAGATAAATATGGGATAGATAGATAGATAGATGTGGGATAGATAGATAAATATGGGATAGATAGATAGATAGTTAGATATAGATAGATATATGGATATATCTATCCCATATCTATCTATCTATAGATATATCCATAGATCTATCTATAGATATATCCATAGATATATCTATAGATATTTCCATAGATATATCTATAGATATTTCCATAGATAAATCTATAGATATTTCCATAGCTATATCTATAGATATAGATATTTCCATAGACATTTTCATAGATATATGTATAGATATTTCCATAGATATATGTATAGATATTTTCATAGATATTTTCATAGATATTTCCATATATATATCTATAGATATTTCCATAGATATATCTATATATATTTCCATAGATATAGATATTTCCATAGATATTTTCATAGATATATCTATAGAAATATCTATAGATATTTCCATAGATATATGTATAGATATTTCCATAGATATATGTATAGATATTTCCATAGATATATGTATAGATATTTCCATAGATATATGTATAGATATTTCCATAGATATGTCTATATATATTTCCATATATATATCTATAGACATATACATAGATATATCTATAGATATATAGCCATATATATAAAAAAAAACGAAAAAAAATGGCGTGGGCTCCTGCACAATTTTCTGCGCCAGAGGGGGAAAGCCGACGACTGGGGGCCAATATTTGTAGCCTGGGAAGGGGGTAATACCCATGGCCCCTTCCCAGGCTGTGAATATCAGCCCGCAGCTGTCTGCATAGCCTTTACTGGCTATTAAAATAGGGGGACCCCCCAAAAAAAAATGACGTGGGATCCCCCTGTATTTTATAGCCAGAAAGGCTATGCAGACAGCTGCGGGCTGATATTCATAGCCCACGAAGGGGCCATGGATATTGCCCCCAGCTACAAATACGAGCCCGCAGCCGCCCCAGAAATGGCGCATCTATAAGATGTGCCAATTCTGGCAATTAGCCCCTCTCTTCCCACTGCCGTGTAGCTGTGGGATATGGGGTAATATAAGGGCTTAATGTCACCTTGCTATTGGAAGGTGGCATTAAGCCCGGTTAATAATGGAGAGGCGTCAATAAGACACCGATCCATTATTAATCTTACATTAATAAAGGGTTAAAAAAACATAAGAATAAAGTCTTTTAATTAAATAAAACACAACACCATTTTCATATTTTTATTGCACGCCCAGATCCAAGCGACACACTCGTCTCCTAGAAAAAAGGAAAGGTGATGTCACCTTTGTCACTATGTCACTATGGGGCCTCCCAGTGATGAACTGACAAGAGACAATGCCTCCTGCAGTCCATCAGTGAGGTTACCTGAGTTCAGAGTCTCACTTTACAGCACTGCTGCGTGAGAACTAGGGTTAGGGCTAGTGGAGCCCCTGGAGAGCGTTCGCATCAGCTGATGTGACGCTCTCCACGGGAGATCTTCGTGGGACCCTCGATATTAATTGGACTACGGCGGAGAGGTGAGTATAGGTAGGTTTATTATTTTATCTTTATTACAGGAGATCGATGGCTTCGGGGAATTAGGTGTGTGTGGTGAGTATGTACTCTATGTTATGTGTTGTATGTTATATGTATATAATATGTTTTATGTTCTGTATGTTATATGTTGTATGTCCTGTATGTTATACGTTGTATGTTCTGTATCTTATATGTTGCATGTTCTGTATGTTATATGTTCTGTATGTTATATGTTGTATGTTCTGTATGTTATCTGTATGCTATATGTTGCATGTTCTGTATTGTATATGTATGTTCTGTATGTTATATGTATGTTATATGTTGTATGTTCTGTATCTTATATGTATGTTCTGTATGTTATATGTTCTGTATGTTAAGTGTTGTATGATCTGTATGCTATATGTTGTATTTTTTTTAGGGTTTTTTATTACATTCAACACATTAGCCAGATGATGGGACTACTACTGTCCCATTATTGGCTAATGTGTCACTCACTGTCAGGGTAGCAAGCATAGCCCGATGGGACTTGTAGTCCCATCGGACGATGACTGCATACACACACACATACATATAGTACCACAGATCCCCCACGCAGCCCCCACGCACACCCGCCGGACAGACAGATGACCCACGGACAGCCCCGCAGCCCTCCCGCACAGACCCCCCGACAGCCTGATGACCCCCGCACAGACCCCCAGACAGTCCGATGAGTCCCGCACAGACCCACAACAACCCGATGAGCCCCGCACAGACCCCCGACAGCCCGATGAGCCCCGCACAGACCCCCGACAGCCCGATGAGCCCCGCACAGACCCCCAACAGCCCAATGAGACCCGCACAGACCCACAACAACCCGATGAGCCCCGCACAGACCCCCGACAGCCCGATGAGCCCCGCACAGACCCCCGACAGCCCGATGAGACCTGCACAGACCCCCGGACAGCCCGATGAGCCCCGCACAGACACCCGACAGCCCGATGAGCCCCACACAGCCCCGGTAACCACACACACACCCCCTGACAGCCCGAAGAGCCCTGCAGACCCCCGCACACACATAGCCCGCACACACATACACGCCCATTCACCGCCCACACACATACACGCACACAGTCACCCCGCCCCCACACAGACCCCCCAACAGCCCGATGACCCCCGCACAGACCCCCGGACAGTCCGATGAGCCCCGCACAGACCTCCGACAGCCCGATGAGACCCGCACAGACCCATGACAACCCGATGAGCCCCGCACAGACCGCCGACAGCCCAATGAGCCCTGCACAGACCCCCAGACAGCCCGATGAGCCCCGCACAGACACCCGACAGTCCGATGAGCCCTGCACAGCCCCGGTAACCCCCCACACACACCCCCCGACAGCCCGAAGAGCCCCGCAGACCCCCGCACACACATAGCCTGCACACACATACACACCCAAACACCGCCCACACTCATACACGCACACAGGCACCGCCCACACTCCACCCACACTCTTCCCCCCTCCCGATCTGCAACGGTTCATCCGCAGCAAAGCCACAGATCTTTTTGAGACATGCGGTTTTGCTGCGGATCAATGCAAGTCAATGGGTGCAGAAACGCTGCAGATCCGCACAAAGAATTGACATGCTGTGGTAAAAAACCTGCAGCTAATCCGCGCTGATTTTTCCGCAGCATGTGCACAGCAGTTTTTAATTTCCATTGCCTAACATTGTACTGTATATGATTTGCGGATCTGCAGCGGACCCGCAGCGGCAAATCCGCTGCGGATCCGTGGGAGAATCCGCACTGTATGAACACAGCTGAAAAGCTATCAAGTCATTGAGGAATGGAGGCACCTGGGGAAAAGCCCGCAGGCTAGACCAGATTGAGCAGACCAGGATAAGATTGGATGACTGGACTGTCACTCACAAAAATAACAGTCCAGCACACTTCCAATGGGGCAGTTGAGCTGTCACTCATAGCATCCCTAGGCTACAGTCAGTGATGAAACCGTATTGGGAAATTAGATTGGCGGTGTATGGAGGAGACAGATGGGCAGCCTTGCAGGTCATTGCTAATATTTTATCAAAATAGAATCAGCCGCACTCAAATGGTAAATGGTAGTGCAAAAATAAGTATTTCTATTGATAATATTTTAAGCTGGATTCACTGGGGAATTGGAAGCCAGTGAAGCGATTGGCAGATGGTAGAAGTAGAAGAGTAGTGAGGAGAGAGATGGGTTCATTGGGAAATGGAGTTAAGGACAGATTGGATAGGTGAGAGAGTGTTAGTTGGGAGGTAATAGAAAAGAATATTATAATATTCGAGGCAGGAGATGATGAAGGCATGTACTAACATTTTATCTGATTCAAGGCAATATTTTTTTGTTGGAGGCAGCAGGAGGTAGTAAGGGCTTGGATGTGAGGGTTTGAAGGACTGAGGAGAGTTAAGGTTTGCACCAAATGTAAAGTGTAATGTCAGTGAATGATGAGGAGGTAGAATGGGAATGGTATATGCTAAATGTGTGGTTAGTGAGGTATGAGAAGATCCAGGAGAGGACAAAATCTTTAAAGCCGAGAGAAGAGAAGATCAATATTTGAAGAGAGTGGTCGACTGTGTCGAAAGAATAGGACGGGTCTGGAGGAGGAGTACAGAGTATTGTCTGTTAGCTCTGGCAGTTAATAGTTCATTAATAATCTATGGTTGGGGTAATTTCAGTGGAGTGGATAGGAGGTAGGAGGAAAGTTCAACGTGGACATGCTGCTCAAGATGTTTTGAGGTGAAATAGAAGTGATATTGTACTGGAAAGCTGGATATAGAAATTATATCAAGGGATGGATCCTTCATGATAGTTATGATTGTTGCATGCTTGAAAGAGGAAGAAAAATCACCAGAGGTTAATAATAAGTTGAAGAGATGAGTTAGGGTTGGGATAAGCAGTGCAGTGATGTTGTGGAGTAAAAGCAATGGGATAGGATCAAGTGCGCAAATCATGATGTGTGACTTGGGAAAGTAAATTAGCAAGGTTTGCTCCAGTGATGGTGGGAATATATAGTGGAGATGTGGTTGTTGCACATTGAAGCTGTTTGTGATGTAGTCAATCTTGTTATTGCAATGCGTGGAAACTCCATGGCCACTTCCTCCATCCATGATTTGTTCCTGTAAAATAGAACACAGCGACATATTTATGTTATCACTTTGGCAGATGTAGTGATGCCATCATTGCGCCAATTGATGTCTCATGCGTGGTGCTGGCCTCTTGTGACTGGAATTAGTCTGTGGCTTGCCTGCATAAGTGGAGGAATAGGGAGCCGATGACTCTATCCTCTGCTACAGTTTTTAACAACATCCTGAGAATGCAGATACTATTTGTACAGATCATTGTGCAAGTCCAGCCCTGGCAGTAGTCTTTTATATAGGAAAGCACAGTCTGATGGACTTTTCTATAGTTAAACAAATTGGTATCCAAAAGCATACCTGCCAGACAGAGACTGAAAGAACCTATTTTTTCCCTCTGTCTAGTAAATAAGGTCATATGGGAATGTGTAAATATACATTGGGAAAAGCTATACTGAAGGCTAACGGCATATTATCCATCTGTGCACACTTTTAAAATGGTTAAACATCAACAATTTTATTATGAAACATAGATAAGCATACGTGTAATATTAAAGCTATATCTGCTAATAAAATATGTTAGCTACTAAATTAAAGAAATGAAAAAAAAAAATTCAGATGAGAATAGTCCAGTACTTCAAGCTTGCAGTACCAAATCCTCACAATGTTAAAGAGTCACTAACGACCCAGCATATTAATTGTTTCAATCCTAATGTAAGCTTTTGGTGAGTTTTTGATTTTCTGCACCATTTCTGCATTTATTAAGTAAATTAGGCTACTCTTGCTTTAGTACTTTTTTTTTTACTTGCGTTTTATCACATTTTTGATGCTGCAGTTTTTGTCTCTTGTTGGTATGTCAACAAAGTTGGTTTGTTTTTTATGCTTCCTGGTATTTGACATTGACAAAACTTTATGATATAGCAATGTGCGGATCACATGCAGTTTTTGCAGTGGAAATGCACTAAAAACACATGTGCTTTTTACTTGTGGACTTTCCACAACTAATTCAAGTCTATGGAGAAAATGTGCACATAAAACTCAGCGCACCTGCAAAAGAAAGTGACATGTTGTGTTTTTGAAACATGCACTCCAGGTGAGTTTACACTGAGTTTAAAAAAAAAAATGTAGTCGGCATAAGATTTCTATAAATCTCATCCACTTTGCTGGAACTGTAAGATGCTGTGCTTTTGACACATAAGCAGCATTAAAAACTCACCAGAAACTTATCGTAGACACACAACCTAAGGCCCTCTTCACACATCCTTGTGATTCTGGTACTGGAAAAACCAGCACTGGTGAAGTATGTTTGCCATCCGTGTGTCAGTGTGACACCATCCATTTGGCATACATGTGTATGTGTCCGTGTCTACCATCCATGTGCCATCCCTGTGCCATCCGTGTGCCTTCCAGATAGATGGACAGATAGATGTCAGTGAGATACATAATTAGTACTTTGCGTGTGTAGTTTTCTGTACTTGTATTTAGCTAATAATTATATAAATAATTGAGAATCCCACTGCTGACACAAAGACATAAAAAAGCTAGACTGCAGTTTGCAAAAATGAATGTGAGTAAGCCAAAATCCAAGAAAGCGTCTTGTGGACAGATGAGACCAAGATAGAGCTTTTTTCTGAAGCATATCATGCCACTGTTTACCGAAAATGGAATGAGGCCTACAATTAAATATGGTGGAAATTCAATGATGTTTTAGGGTTCATTGGCTGCCTCTGGCACTGTGCCTTGACTGTTTGCAAGTAGAGTAGGTATTGGTGTGCACTCAGGGTCATTGTAGAAGCAAGGTGCTGGTAGAACGGACCGTGGTGGTCCCTGAAATAAGTGGCAAAAATTCACCGCACACTGTAATGGATTATTCCATTACAGTGTGCGGTGAATTTTTGCTACTTTTGACTGTGTGCAAGGCATCATGAAATCTGAAGACTACCAAAGGATTTTGGGTTGCAATGTAGTAACCATTGTCAGAAATCTGGGTTTATATCCTACGTCATGGGTCTTCCAGCGGGACAATGACCCCAAACACACTTCAAGAAGCACCCAGCAATGGATGGAAACAAAGTGATGGAGGGTTCTGAAGTGGCCAGTAATGAGTCCGTATCTAAATCCCACTGAACACCTGTGAAAAACTGCTGTTGGGACATGGCACCTTCAAATATGAGAGACCTGGGGCAGTTTGCAGAAGTAGAGTGGTAAAAAATTCCATTTGAGAGGTGAAAGAAACTTGTTAATGGTTAGTGGAGGTGATGGATTGAAGTTATTTATTCAAAAGGTTGTACAACCAAATATTAAGTTGAGGGTGTCAACAATTTTGTCCGGCCCATTTTTTGGGTTTTGTTTCTCTGTCTTTTGTGTTGTTCCAATACACAGAAAGGAAATAAATGTGTTTAACAAAACAATGTGTAATTGCAATAATTTTCTGGGAGAAATACTTAATTTTCTGGAACAATTTCAAGAGTGCCAACACTTTTGGCCATGCCTATATATATGTATATATGCTGTATGTGTGTGTATGTGTGTGTATATATATATATATATATATATATATATATATAGTGCCTTACGAAAATATTCGGCCCCCTGGAACTTTTCAACCTTTTCCCACATATCAAGGTTCAAACATAAAGATACCAAATGTAAATTTTTGGTGAACAAGCAGCAACAAGTGGGACACAATTTTGAAGCTGAATGAAATTTATTGGTTATTTTAAATTTTTGTGGAAAGTCAAAAACTGAAAAGTGGGGGGTGCAATATTATTCGGCCCCTTTAACTTAATACTTTGTTGCGCCACCTTTTGCTGCGATTACAGCTGCAAGTCGCTAGGGGTATGTCTCTATCAGTTTTGTATATCGAGAGACTGAAATTCTTACCCACTCTTCCTTGACAAACAGCTCGCGCTCAGTGAGGTTTGATGGAGATCGTTTGTGAACAGCAGTTTTCAGCTCTTTCCACAGATTCTCAATCGGATTCAGGTCTGGACTTTGACTTGGCCATTCTAACTAACACCTGGATATGTTTATTTGTGAACCATTCCATTGTAGATTTTGCTTTATGTTTGGGATCATTGTCTTGTTGGAAGACAAATCTCCGTCCCAGTCTCAGGTCTTTTGCAGACTCCAACAGGTTTTCTTCAAGAATGGTTTGATTTTGGTTTCATCTGACCAGAGCACCTTCTTCTGCCTTTAAACGACACTTTTTATGGATATCTTTGAGAAATGGTTTTCTTCTTGCCTCTCTTCCATAAAGGTCAGATTTGTGCAGTGTACGATTGATTGTTGTCCTATGGACAGACTGTCCCACCTCAGCTGTAGATCTCTGCAGTTCATCCAGAGTGATCATGGGTCTCTTGGCTGCATCACTGATCAGCCTTCTCCTTGTTTGAGATGAAAGTTTAGAGGGACGGCCAGGTCATGATTACACACAGGTGGATTATATTTATCATCATTAGTCATTTAGGACAACATTGGATCATTCAGAGATCCACAATGAACTTCTGGAGTGAGTTTGGTGCACTGAAAGTAAAGGGGCCGAATAATATTGCACGCCCCACTTTTCAGTTTTTGACTTTCCACAAAAATTTAAAGTAACCAATAAATTTCGTTCAACGATTGTGTTCCACTAGTTGTTGATTCTTCACCAAAAATTTACATTTGGTATCTTTATGTTTGAAGCATGATCTGTGGGAAAAGGTTGAAAAGTTCCAGTGGGATGAATACTTTCGCAAGGCACTGTATATCTTTGCACCATGTTAGCCAGTAGATAATAAATTGTATTAACCACTGAGGACTCTCAAGTTTTAATATTTCTCTTTCTCTCTCTCTATAGCTCTGGCAAAAATTAAGAGACCACTAAACAGTTTTATAAAAACCAGCTTCTCTACATGTCTGACAGACATTCCATTCCAGTATCAGTTGAATTCCAACCAGAGTACACCTCATTTTACTTAATGTGCTTCTGATTAGGTGATCACCTGAACCAAATCTTATTTAGCGAAGGAAAATATAAAACACCCTGCTGTGGTGTTCACAATCCTCTTGCAATAGGTCAAGCTGGATGGCAAAACAAGTGCTAGTAATATCCCAAAAGTAATAGGAATGAAAAAATAATTTTTAACCATGCCAAAGGAGTTGAAAAGCAAAGTCTTGAGGGAGGAAAAGAAGGGCTCAATTCTGGCTTTACAAGCCGAGGGATACCATGAACCTCATGTTGCTTCCATCGTTAAAATTTCTAAGACGGAACTCAATTACAACAAGGTCAAGCAGCAGACTTTGGGGACAACAAAGCTACAGACTGGCAGAGGGCAAAAACAACTCTCCACTGACGGGGATGACCGTCATCTTATTCAAATGTCACTCAGCAATCGCAGGATGACATCAAGTGACCTACAAAAGGAATGGCAAATGGCAGCTGGGGTGAAGTGCAAGGCAAGAACATTTCGTAACAGGCTCGTTGAGGCAGGCTCAAGTCATGTAAAGCTAGAAAAAAGCCTTTCATCAATGAGAAGCAAAGGAGAGCCAGGCTGAAGTTTGCCAAAGACCATAAGGATTGGACCATAGAGGACTGGAGTAAGGTAATCTTCTCTGATGAGTCTAATTTTAAGCTTTGCCCAACACCTGGTCATCTAAAGGTTAGACGGAGACCTTGAGAGGCGTACAAGCCAGTGTCTTGCACGCACTGTGAAATTTGGTGGAGGATCGGTGATGATCTGCAGATACTTCAGCAAGGCTGGAATTGGGCAGATTAATCTTTGCGAAGGACGTATGAATCAAGCCGCATACAAGGTTATCTTGGAAACAGTTGATTCCTTCTGCTCAGGCAATGTTCCCCAACTCTGAGGACTGATTTTTCCAGCAGGACAATGCGCCATGCCACACAGCTAGGTCAATCAATGTGAGGATGAAGGACCACCACATCAAATCCCTGTCATGGCCAGCCCTATCTCCAGACCTGAATCTCAATGAAAACATCTGGAATGTAATCAAGAGGAAGATGGATAGTCACAAGCCATCAAACAAAAGAACAACTGCATAAATTTCTGTAGCAGGAGTGGCATAAAGTCACCCAAAAGCAGTGTGAAAGACTGGAGGAAAGCATGCCAAGATGCATGAAAGCTGTGATCAAAAAACATGGTTATTCCACAAAATATTGGTTTCTGAACTCTTCCTGACTTAAAACATTAGTTTTGTTGTTTCTAAATGATTAGGAACTTGTTTTCTTAAGGTACTGTCACACTTAGCGATGCACCAGCGATATGACGCGGTCAGGATCGCTGGTGCATCGCTAAGTGGTCGCTAGTGAGCTGCCACACAGGCAGATCTCACCAGCGACATTGCTGGGGACGGGGGTCGCTACTTACCTGTCACACTAGGCGATCCTGACGTCCTCCCGCCCGGCTCCACGCTCCTCGCTCGTCTCTCCACAGGAAGCGCGACAGGAAGCTGACGACGAGAAAAGGTCCAGGATGTTCTCGCGCGATCAGCGATAACCAGCGGGGGAGCGGGTCAGAGGTAAGTATCAGACACAGTGATATCGCTAGCAATATTGCTATAATGTCACAAGTTATAGCGATATTGCTAGCGATATCGCTTAGTGTGACAGGCCCTTTAGCATTATTTGAGTCGTGCAAACACTGCATTTTTTTGTTATTTTGACCATTTCTCTTTTTCAGAAAGTAAATACAAAATTTAATGCTTGAAAATTCAAAGACATGTCAGTAGTTTATAGAATAAAAGAGCAATGTACATTTTACTGTAAAATATACCTATAAAGAGAAAAATCAGACAAACTGAAAATTTTGCAGCGGTCTCTTAATTTTTGCCAGAGCTGTATGTGTGTGTGTGTGTGTATATATATATATATATATATATATATATATATACACACACACACATACACATATACACTATATATATATAGTGAGGTAGCGCTGTTATTCAGTTAGGGGATCCTCGCTAGGCAGTGAACAAAACACATCCGGCACCAGGTTTTCCACAAAACCAAAACAGTCCATGCGGTTTATTCAGTAGCATAAACCCATAGAAGCAACATAAAGTTCTTATAACAGCATAGCGTCCATGACAGAGTTCAGCTCTGTAATCCCTGTGGTCACACAGGTTAAACATACACAGGCTTTCTGGCCTCAGTTATCTCACCCTGTCAGAGTCACTCATGGTTCCTTCACCATCATGCGGCAGACATCCATTCCCTCCAGGGAATTGCCAGGCACGTGCAGCCATTACACAGCGTTCACTTGCTGTCAGAAGGCAGCCCCCCATCTCTCTCTCAGACAGGGTCTTCCACACTGGACCAACCAGGTCCCAGCATTCACCCCATGTGACCTACCCTGGCCACATTATATGGTTCACAGCCACGCCCACCGGGTCACATGACTCTGACCTCATCACAGGCCCTTCAAGCATTTACACACTCTTTATAACAGTGTTCTTTAAACACACCCCCTGGGTGGGTTTGTAGATAACCAGGTCCGCCCATCTCTCTAGTTACCTGGAGACTTCTCCCTTACACATTGAAACAACACCTCAGCAATATCATTGCTGAACAACACATAAGTCTCCATCCCAAAGCCACCCACATTGGGATACATAATGGCCATTCCGTATTCTGCCATTCATCCTTTCTCCTGGGACGTCCACACAGCGCCACCTAGTGGACTCAGTGGTTACTACACCACATACCTCCCCCCTCTGTTCAAACTTGTGGGGTTGAACACACAACATTACACCAGGGTCTCGCGACCGGGCACTCATTACACCTTGCCCTACAGGTCGAGAGAACCGTCTCCATCTATCATACGGCCTCATCTCTACGTTAGACCTCCCCCGCCCCCAGCGGTCAGAATATTGGCCCTGATCTTTGGCCCTCCAGTCACAGCCTGTCTGCGTCATCAGACACTGTCTAGTCACCACATTCCTCTCCCTGTTTGCTCCGTTCGCCGACCAGCTCCCCTGGTTGGTACGGTCATCAGTCTTAGTTGGGCCTACTGTCTGGCCTGAGTCTGGCCCATTCAGCGTCTCACAGGAACTATTGTCTCTCAGCCTCGTACGGCCCGTTGAACTGCCACTTGCTGACATTCTTCGGCCACTTGCCATGTCACTACTTGGAGGAACCCTTCGGGTTCTTACATGTTAGGTTGGAGGCGGCCGCCACCTGGTGTTCCGTACTTCTTTATTAATTTGCTGGCGGTCCAGCCTCAACTGCTTAATCTCTTGCTGGTACCCCACTCGATACTACAAGAGAATCCGAAAGTTTCTCAGGCTTTCCACGTAGCCAACCAACAGGACGGGAATCCTACCCTCTTCACTGGATACCTGGTCTTCATCATCAGGAGGGATCCTCACCCTCACCACACCGGAGATATTCACAAGGTCTTGCATTACCTTCCCAGATCTTCCAATGATTCTCCCAATCAGAGCTTTGGGTACCGGAATCACATCTTTCCGCAACCCAGCTGATCCATAGCCTCCCTTGCTAACTCTAGGCGTTGAGCAGCTTTCATATTACTCCTCCTAACCAGCTGTTTGGCGTGAAGGCATTGCAGATGCATTTCTTTCAGGACAGCTACTCGGTATGATGCATCTTCTCTGGCTGATATTATCACCAACTGCCGAGTCTCAGGTGCCCAGTGCACCCTAAACGCTTTGACCGCCTCTTTGAAAGCCTCATGCACACCTTCCTCAGCACAGGCTTCTTGCATGTCTTCGGGTACCTCGATCACAGATTTGAAGGTCGCGGTCTTGTTCTCTTCCTGGCTAGGAGGCTCTGGCTTTACCACAGACACTTCCCTCACTACAGTTAACCCGACCGGGTGACTGTCTTCTTCAGCTTTTTGCTCCCACAGAAAACCTCTTACAGTTTCTTTGAGCTCCAAGACTTCTTTCACGAGCTCCTCAACCCTGTTCTCGGCCAGTTGTCTCAGGACTCTTTCTCGTTTGACATGTTGTTCCATCTCTTCCCTAAGCGTCTTGTTCATGTTTTGCCATGTTGACAGGTGACCTCTGAGCTCAGAGACTTCCTTCTCTAGCCCTTCTATTCTGTGCGCTCTTTCTCTCTTAGAGCCAGTCACCCCCAGAGTCTGAGTCACGCCGGCCTGTCGCGTAATCCTTCCAGTTACCCACTAACCGTGTGAATACTTCAGCCGTCTTATCAATCAGGTCACCGTCAGTCCTGTCACGAAATGTCAGGTCTGTAAGTTGGGCAGACGTACCCCTTCGTCCGGTCACATCTACCTCTGACCTGTCCACATCAGGAGCAGTCACCGTCTCAATATCTGTTAGCCCAACAGTAGAAACGTCTCCAACCTCCTGCCATATGTCATCAAACAGGACAAAGTCCCGGCCCCTCTCCAAGACATAGACTAAGTCCCGTGGTATCCCGCCCCCTTAGCACTCACCACCTATGGGCCCTTCAAACATCACTCTGTCTACCGTATAGTTCACCGTGACCCCATGTTTACAGCGAACCTGGACCATTCTCTCGGTCAGACAGAAAGTGAGAGGAGATCCTGTCAGAGTCACCTGACACTTTGAGTCCAGCCGACCCGAGACTCCTTCTCGGTGCAGCATTACGGTACACACCCGTGGCCCGTCATTATCCGGAAAGAATATTCCATATTCAGAAAACAACATACACGAACATTGCTGTTCCTCTTTTGACACACCGGCCCCTTTCTGGACCACCCCGATTTGGGTCACCGCCCCCCTCTGGGACTCCACCCCCTTTTGGGTTACCACCCCAATTTGGGTCACCGCCCCCCTCTGGGACACCACTTCTTTTTGGGTTACCACCCCAATTTGGGTCACCACCCCCTTCTGGGACTCCACCCCCTTCTTGGCTACCACCCCGATTTGGGACTTCACCCCCTTTTGAGCCACCACCCCCTTCCGGGATTTCCCCATGTCCATTATACCGGTCTTCTCAGACCACAGTTCACACAACACAGTTTATATCTTTTAACGATACCACACAAGTCTTTGCTGGAACCACCACAGCTCCTGCTGTCACCGATCACCGACACCACACCAGTTCCTTCTGGCGCTGTCTTCGTGGACCCGCCGATCCACCGGAAGCCACTTGTCCCCTTCGTAACCCCACCAAGTTACCGGAAGCTGCTTGTCACCTTCTTGACTCCCACTGAGCCACCGCAGGCTAAGTTGAGAAAAGAAGAAAAAAAAACACACCACAAAAAACTCATGTGTCCTTTCTGTGTGCTATTCAGGACGTTCCGTCTCCTCTCCTGAGACCGTCCAACACGCAGGGCGCACCGGGTGCTATTCAGGGAGCGACCCTCCTCCCAGGGTTTCCCAACACACCGGCCACACCAACACACCACACAAAACTCACGTGTCCTGTCTGTGTGCTAATCAGGACGTTCCGTCTCCGCCTGAGACCGTCCAAACACAGGGCGCACCGGGTGCTATTCAGGGAGCGGCCCTCCTCCCAGGGATTCCCAACACACTGGCCACACCAGGTTCAGAGGCTTAGCGGGTGCTCTTCAGGACATGCATCTCCTCCTGAGACTGCCCAACACTCACGCCTCACCAGGTCCAAGGTCATACCACGTGCTCCAGAGATCCGATTCTTCTCCTAGAATCTCCCAACACTGACCCTCCAGGACCTTGCTCACTGAACCCTCCCAGTACACAGTCTCTCTCACTGACCCAGGTCAGTACAACACGAACACCTGTCCGTTACCTGTGTCGGCCCAACAGGTCCTCGGATACCTCTTCTCCACAGAGGCACCCTATCAATCACCAGTCTCTTTCTCACTGACGCCGGTCAGTACAACATGGTTTTCACGACCGTCACCTGCGGGCCGCGCAGGTTCTCGGATCCCTCTACCGCAGAGGTATCCTATAAGTCTCTTTCTCCTGGGGAAATGGCCGCACTGGGCTCACCGATCCGGAGAGTGCCTTACTCACTAGGCCGCCCCACAGTTCCAGAACCACAGCCGGGCAGTGGCTTCGCCAACTGTCAGCCTTCCTGGCTCAGCGTTGCCCTTAGCAACCGACTTTTGCAGTCCTCTTCTGTTGCTCCCAGCAACAAGGCTACAACATTGCCCTTTGCAATCTCCACCAATTGTGAGGTAGCGCTGTTAGGGGATCCTCACTAGGCAGCGAACAAAACACATCCGGCACCAGGTTTTCCACAAAACCAAAACAGTCCATGCGGTTTATTCAGCAGCATAAACCCATAGAAGCAACATAAAGTTCTTATAACAGCATAGCGTCCATGACAGAGTTCAGCTCTGTAATCCCTGTGGTCACACAGGTTAAACATGCACAGGCTTTCTGGCCTCAGTTATCTCACCCCGTCAGGGTCACTCATGGTTCCTTCACCATCATGTGGCAGACATCAATTCCCTCCAGGGAATTACCAGGCACATGCAGCCATTACACAGCGTTCACTTGCTGTCAGAAGGCAGCCCCCCATCTCTCTCTCAGACAGGGCCTTCCACACTGGACCAACCAGGTCCCAGCATTCACTCCATGTGACCTACCCTAGCCACATTATATGGTTCATAGCCACGCCCACCGGGTCACATGACTCTGACCTCATCACAGGTCCTTCAAGCATTTACACACTCTTTACAACAGTGTTCATTAAAGACACCCCCTGGGTGGGTTTGTAGGTAACTAGGCCTGCCCATCTCACTAGTTACCTGGAGACTTCTCCCTTACACATTGAAACAACACCTCAGCAATATCATTGCTGAACAACACATAAGTCTCCATCCCAAAGCCACCCACTTTGGGATACTGTTCTGTCCAGCCATATAATTGCTGTCTAGAAAGTCATTTTTGTGTGTATTAATCCTTCATATATTTCATACTGTAAGGTAACAGCACCACCTGCTGGCCGTTTAATGCATAAATTCTATGTTAATTTGCAATGTATTGTGGGAATTGTTCCTGTTACATCATAGTCTTGTTTATGACACTGTGAGGGGAACAGCAGCCATTATCCCTCCATATGTCTTAGGAGAAACTACATCATTCGTGTTCTTCATGCTTCCTAAACAGCCTGCTCAAGCATAGTTGGTAAGCACTATCTAGGTGATATAATCCTGTGTTTATAACGTTGTTGTATTAAATAGGTAATCATCAGCTATGTATTACCTTATGTTAGCTATGTATTACCTCATGTTACCTATGTATTACCTCATGGTACCTATGTATAACCTCATGGTACCTATGTATTACCTCATGGAACCTATGTATTACCTCATGGAACCTATGTATTACCTCATGGTACCTATGTATTACCTCATGGTACCTATGTATTACCTCATGGAACCTATGTATTACCTCATGGAACCTATGTATTACCTCATGGTACCTATGTATTACCTCATGGTACCTATGTATTACCTCATGCTACTGTGTATTGCAGACTATCTGTATTTTTATGCTCTGTGCAGTTATATATTCTGAAATGCTCCTGTTAATGCATCCTATAGTTTCACCCTTTCCTGTGACATCTGCAATCAATAGAAGAAGGTTACTATTTTACAGCCTCTTTTTCTTAAAGAAGACAGGGGGTTTAGCTACATGTCTCATTGCACACCCTGCTAACGTGTATGAGGACAGTATAGATACATAACGGTCATTCCATATTCTGCCATTCATCCTTTCTCCTGGGACATCCACACAGCGCCCCCTAGCGGACTCAGTGGTTACTACACCACAATATATATATATACACACTGTTAGCGTGGGTGGTCAGGAGCGGGAGCTCCGAGAGTGGACCCTCTGGACCGTGGCACCGAGGGACCCCGGGCGAGCTGCCAGGTGGAACCGACCCCTATACAGGGACCGTTAGGAGCAGGCCCAGGGGTTCGAGTACCACGGTAGCCGGTACCGAGAGGGGCGGCTCAGGATGGACCGGAGTAAGACTGAGACTGGAGTAGGACGGCAGGAGCACTGAAGACAGGACTGGAGTAGGACGGCAGGAACACTGAAGGCGGGACTGGAGTAGGACGGCAGGAACACAAGGCAGGACTGGAGTAGGACGGCAGGAACAGTGAAGGCAGGACTGGAGTAGGACGGCAGGAACACAAGGCAGGACTGGAGTAGGACGGCAGGAACAGTGAAGGCAGGACTGGAGTAGGATGGCAGGAACAGTGAAGGCAGGACTGGAGTAGGACGGCAGGAACACAAGGCAGGACTGGAGTAGGACGACAGGAACACGGGTAGCAGGACTGAGAAGCTGCTGTGAGGAGCAGCCGAGGCAGGAACTGCAGGAGCAGAGTGTGCACGATGGAGCGAGGCCAGAGTGTCAGGAAACACAACGATCAGGCGCCTCCCTCAGGGGGAAGCGGCCTGATATGGCCCCGTCTGGTCAGCCATTGGTCCAAATGTGCTTCCGGGTCAGGGCACAGCCGGAGCATAAGAAGCAGGAAGGAGGCGCGGCCGCGGCCTATGGCGCATGCGCATAGCATGCAGGGGAGGCATCGGTCGCGGGTCTGTCTCAGGTGACCGCCGCGGCCGTCGGGTGGAGAGAGGCTGCGGCGTGGGAGCGGAGGCCGGGTGAGTATGGCGGAGCGGTGTAACAGTACCCCCTCCCCTAAGCCGCCCCCCCCCCGGAGATTAACAAGAAACCTCTTGAGGATACGGGGAGCATTAATATTCTCCCGAGGCTCCCAGGATCTCTCCTCAGGACCAAAGCCCTTCCAATCAACGAGAAAGAAAGTCCTACCTCTAACCCTTTTCACAGCGAGGATGTCCTGCACTTCAAAAACGTTGTCAGCACCCACCGGCTGAGGACCAAGATCAAGCGAGGAATGGAAACGATTCAGCACCACAGGCTTCAGGAGAGAGACGTGAAAGGTGTTCGGGATCCGGAGCGAAGCAGGCAACCTCAATTTGTAGGCAACTTCGTTAATACGTCCCAGAATTTCAAACGGACCGATGTAGCGTGGACCCAACTTGTAGGAGGGCAGTTTTAGTCGGACGAATTTGGAGGAGAGCCAGACCTTGTCGCCAACACGATACGGAGGAGAATCCAACCTCTTTTTGTCTGCATAGTTCTTCATCTGATCAGCGGATCTCTTGAGTGATGTGTTGGTCTCAGCCCAAATCTTAGAAAATTCCGAGGACAAGGCATTGGCCGCGGGTACCTCAGAGGCAGGGGTTATCGGAAGAGGAACACCAGGATGTCTGCCAAAAACAATGAAAAACGGAGACTTGGCCGAAGACTCACCAGCATGGTTGTTATAAGCGAACTCTGCCCAGGGGAGTAAGCTGACCCAATCGTTCTGGTGGGCGTTAGAGAAGTGGCGTAAGTATCCCGTAAGCGTCTGGTTGGTACGCTCTACTTGTCCATTGGACTGTGGATGGTAGGCCGAGGAGAAGTCGAGGGAAACGTTCATAAGCTTACAAAGCGAACGCCAGAACTTGGAGGTAAACTGAACCCCTCGGTCAGACACAATGCGTCGAGGTAGTCCATGAAGCCTGAAGACTTGATGAATGAAGATCTCGGCCAGCTCCGGCGCTGAGGGAAGACCGGGCAGAGGGATGAAGTGAGCCATCTTGGAAAAACGATCCACCACCACCAGAATGACTGAGCAGCCCGCAGAGCAGGGTAGGTCGGTGATGAAATCCATGGCGATGTTCTCCCAAGGAACCGTAGGGACAGGCAACGGAAGCAACAAGCCAGATGGAGATCTCCGTGGTACCTTGTTCTTTGCACAGGTTGGACAAGAAGCCACAAAATCGAGTACATCTTGGCGAAGTGAGGGCCACCAGTAGTGACGTTTGATAAGATCAAGGGTCTTCTTAGTTCCGGCATGGCCGGCCAGTTTGGAGGAGTGCCCCCATAGAAGAACCTTTTGCTTGAGATTCTCTGGCACAAGCGTCTTGCCAGGCGGAGGAGTAAGCCAGTTCACTGGAGCCACGGTGATGATCCTAGTGGGATCAATGATATGTGACGGTTCCTCCGTGGATTCGTGTGGTTGGAAGACCCTGGACAGGGCGTCGGCTTTGGAATTCTTGTTGCCGGGACGGAATCGGAGCTCGAAATCAAATCGGGCAAAAAATAAAGACCATCTGGCCTGGCGAGGGTTTAGTCTCTGGGCAGACTGGAGATAGGCCAGATTCTTGTGGTCCGAGAAGATGACAAAAGGATGGACAGCTCCTTCCAGGAGGTGGCGCCATTCCTCCAAGGCCAACTTGATGGCCAAAAGTTCCCGGTCACCGATCGAGTAGTTACACTCGGATGGAGAAAAGGCCTTCGAGAAGAAGCCACAAGGGTGCAGGCGACCGGAGGCGGTTCTCTGGGACAGCACCGCCCCGGCACCAGTCGAGGAAGCGTCCACCTCGAGTACAAAAGGTCGATCGCTCTCAGGGCGATGCAGGACCGGAGCCGTGGAGAAAGCCCGTTTTAGGGACAGAAAGGCCTCCTCTGCCTCAGGAGACCAATCCTTGGAAGTAGACCCTTTACGGGTGAGCACAGAAATGGGTCTTGTGATCGCGGAGAAGTGGGAGACAAATTGCCGGTAATAGTTGGCGAACCCGAGGAATCGTTGTATCGCCTTTAATCCGACGGGGCGAGGCCATTTGAGGATGGCAGACAACTTCTCGGGATCCATCCTTAGACCAGCGTCGGAGATAATGTATCCCAGAAATGGCAGAGAGGTCTGTTCGAAGAGACATTTCTCGATCTTTGCATACAGACGGTTCTCCCGAAGACGCTGAAGCACCAGGCGGACACTCTTCCTGTGGGACGAGAGGTCCGGCGAGAAGACGAGGATGTCGTCTAAGTACACGACCACACAGGAGTACAAGAGATCCCGGAAGATCTCGTTGACGAACTCTTGAAAGACTGCAGGAGCATTGCAAAGACCGAAGGGCATGACCAGGTACTCGTAATGGCCATCTCGAGTGTTGAAAGCGGTCTTCCACTCGTCACCTGCACGGATACGGACCAGATTGTAGGCTCCTCTGAGGTCCAGCTTGGTAAAGACCCGAGCCCCTCTGAGACGGTCAAACAGTTCCGGAATGAGTGGAAGAGGGTACCTGTTGTTGATGGTAATCTCATTCAAGCCCCTATAGTCAATGCATGGCCGTAGAGTCCCGTCCTTCTTTTTGACGAAGAAGAACCCGGCTCCCGCGGGCGAAGAGGATTTCCGTATAAAGCCTTTGGCGAGGTTCTCTCGGACGTACTCGGACATGGCGGTGGTCTCCACGGGAGACAGAGGGTAGATTCTGCCCCTTGGAGGGGTTGAACCAGAAACAAGTTCAATTGGGCAGTCAAACGGCCGGTGTGGAGGGAGGACCTCTGCTTCCTTCTTATCAAAAACATCGGCGTAGGAGCTGTAAGCTGGAGGAAGACCCGGGAGGTCTGGAAGTGACCGTGGAGCGGCCGCCAGGCGGACAGGAGTCAGACAGCGAGCTTGGCACGGGTGCCCCCAGCGGAGTATCTCCCCAGAAGACCAGTCGAGAACAGGCTGATGAGTCCTTAACCATGGAAGACCGAGTAGAATGGCGTGAGAGAGCTTAGGTAAAACGTAAAAGGCTATCTTCTCTCGATGTAAGGCTCCGATTTGCAATTCCACCTCTTCAGTGACCAAGGTGACGGTCACCTGTAGCGGTTTGCCATCCACGGTGGCAATCTGAATTGGGTTAGATAGAGTGACTACAGGAATTTGGTATTTGTCTACCTCTTCCGGCCGAATGAAGTTACCCGCTGAGCCCGAATCCACGTAGGCCACCTCGGAACCACGCCTCCCTCCTGAAACCAAAAGCACAGAAATCGTAAGGGGTTGAGAGGAATCATCATCATCACCTAGGAAGGCCTCTCTTACCTGACCTAGGTGGAGTCGTTTCCCTGTCTCTTAGGACAGGTGCGGATATAGTGTGACGAATGACCGCAATAGAGGCACAGACCTTGTGCCCGTCTCTCTCTCTGACGTAACTCGGCCAACCTGAGATGATCTATCTGCATGGGCTCACCCGAAGAGAGGGAAGAAGATCCGACTGAACGTGAGCTGGCCGACTGAGTGAAAGGAGGAACTGACCTGGAGGAGCGCCTGTCTCTCACTGACTCCCGAGCGCGCTCCAGGAAGCGCAGGTCAATGCGGGTAGCCAGCGAGATAAGGTCCTCTAAGGTGGACGGGGTATCTCGACCAGCGAGTTCATCCTTTATTTTACTAGAAAGACCGCGCCAGAATGCCCCCACCAAAGCTGCGTTATTCCAGCCGAGCTCAGAGGAAATAGTGCGAAAGCGAATAGCGTACTGTCCAACCGTGAGAGAGCCCTGGTGTAAGTTAAAGAGTGACTCAGTGAGAGAGGCTAACCGGCCCGGCTCATCGAAAACCTTACGAAACGTATCCAGGAAAACCGGGAGACTCGAAACGACGGGGTCGTCACATTCCCAGAGCTGGTTTACCCAAGAAAGGGCCTCTCCCTCCAGATGGGACATGATGAAGGCCACTTTGGCCCGGTCCGAGGGATATTGCTGCGGCAGCCATTCAAAGTGGAGACTACACTGATTTAAGAACCCCCTACAGAGCTTGGGATCCCCGGTGAAACGAGGCGGCTTGGCGAGGCGGGGCGTCGGATGAGCAGCAGACGCAGGGGGAGGAGTCGGCACTGCAGCGGCAGCCTGGAGGGCCGACAAGCGACTATCAAAGGAGGCCATGTAGGACAAAATGTGGGTTTGAGTATCTTGCTGCTGACCCAGCTCCTGTTGGAGACTGGCCAGCTGAGTGGCATTTCCAGGATCGGCCACCTGTAAGGCCGACAAACGGGTGTCCATCGACTTCATGATTGACATAATGCGCCCCTGATTCTCCCGTAGGAATAGCAACTCTTACTGGGTAGCAGCCATAGTACCGGCGGAGTCCATGGCCTGATCGTACTGTTAGCGTGGGTGGTCAGGAGCGGGAGCTCCGAGAGTGGACCCTCTGGACCGTGGCACCGAGGGACCCCGGGCGAGCTGCCAGGTGGAACCGACCCCTATACAGGGACCGTTAGGAGCAGGCCCAGGGGTTCGAGTACCACGGTAGCCGGTACCGAGAGGGGCGGCTCAGGATGGACCGGAGTAAGACTGAGACTGGAGTAGGACGGCAGGAGCACTGAAGACAGGACTGGAGTAGGACGGCAGGAACACTGAAGGCGGGACTGGAGTAGGACGGCAGGAACACAAGGCAGGACTGGAGTAGGACGGCAGGAACAGTGAAGGCAGGACTGGAGTAGGACGGCAGGAACACAAGGCAGGACTGGAGTAGGACGGCAGGAACAGTGAAGGCAGGACTGGAGTAGGACGGCAGGAACAGTGAAGGCAGGACTGGAGTAGGACGGCAGGAACACGGGTAGCAGGACTGAGAAGCTGCTGTGAGGAGCAGCCGAGGCAGGAACTGCAGGAGCAGAGTGTGCACGATGGAGCGAGGCCAGAGTGTCAGGAAACACAACGATCAGGCGCCTCCCTCAGGGGGAAGCGGCCTGATATGGCCCCGTCTGGTCAGCCATTGGTCCAAATGTGCTTCCGGGTCAGGGCACAGCCGGAGCATAAGAAGCAGGAAGGAGGCGCGGCCGCGGCCTATGGCGCATGCGCATAGCATGCAGGGAAGGCATCGGTCGCGGGTCTGTCTCAGGTGACCGCCGCGGCCGTCGGGTGGAGAGAGGCTGCGGCGTGGGAGCGGAGGCCGGGTGAGTATGGCGGAGCGGTGTAACACACACATATGGAAATGTGTAAAGTACAACCACTGGACTATACGACATAAAATTATAAGAATGTACATTTGTCATTTTTTATCTTTTTTTAATGTTTTTTACATAAAACACAAAAATGTCCATAGGACTATAGTGCTAGGTTTAAAGCAAACCTGTCATCAGGACTTTGCTATGTAAACTACAGGCATTGTCAAGTTGGCACCGTTATACTGATTAAATGATATCTTGGTCAATGAAATCAGTCTTGTGGTTTTTATTTAATCTTTATTTTCAGTTTTCAGTTAATGAGATTCTGGTGCTCCAGGTCGGCCTGTCGGAAGGGGTTGTGGGTGGGCTGTGGGAAGTGCTGTGGGTGGGGCTGTGGGTGGGGCTTTATGTGGTGCTCAGGCCTCATCTTTGTTTTAGTGGCTTAAATGGCAGGTCTCTGATCCTTCACTGACTTGCCTCCTATTTTATATATTGCAGTTAATAATGTGGGCTTTGGAAAAAAATTACCTCCAGTAAAATGACGCCCCTGGCGGCTCCTGCGCAGTAGCATCTATCGCTTACTGGAATCTCATTAACTGAAAACTGCAAATAATGATTAGACAGCAACCACAGGATGGATTTCATCACCCAGGTATCATTTTATTCACTATAACGGCGCCAATCTGTCACTGACTGTAGGTTACTGTGCACAATCCTGCTGACAGGTTCCCTTTAAGTAATGCAATTATCCCCTCACTCTAATGGACCTAAACTCTGACTAAGGGTACCGTTACACTTAGTGATGCACCAGCGATGCTGACAACGATATGGATCGCTGGTGCATCGCTAAGTGGTGGCTAGTGAGCTGCCACACAGGCAGATCTCACCAGCAACATCGCAGGGGTCGGGGGTCGCTACTTGCCTGTCAGACGAGGCGATCCTGACGTCCTCCCCCCCCGCACCCACGCGTCGCTCGTCGGCGCCACAGGAAGCCCAGCAGGAAGCTGATGACGAGAAAAGGTCCAGGACGTTCTCACGCGACCAGCGATAATCAGCGGGGGAGCCAGTCGGAGGTAAGTATCAGACATAGCGATATCGCTGCTACGTCACAAAATCGGTGACATTACAGCGATATTGCAAGCGATATCGCTATGTGTAACGGGGGCTTAACATTACACCTTACCAAAATTAGCAACTGCTACCACTAATGCAAATTACATCCATTGCTAGCTCGAATTACTTATCTGCCTACCACTAACATTTGTTTGATTATGTAAAAATAAATAAATATTGAAACAAATAAAAAGGAAGCAAATGCAGAAAAGAGGGATTTTGGGGCACTGGGATGATCACAAGCCTCTGGGATCAGCAGAGACATTGAAGAGATTTAGTCAATTTTTTTCACTCTTTGACAGGGATAACAAGCGTTACGGGTTTAGTCTTTTCACTGACAGAGCACTGTCAATAGTGAGGAGATCAGAGCCAGGAATGGCTTTTCCTCTTGTCATTTTAATTATTATCATCCTGTAGCTGACCAATCATAGTTATTGGTAAGCGAGAGAGTTGGGATTGGTCCTGCAGCTGTCTGGGACAACCATCAGCACTGCCCTGTAGTCATGCAGGGACAACTCTAAACCATGGCGAAAATGCAAGTGATAGTGCAGGAACTAGCACCCAACCATTACTGTATGTACATTTTCATCATAGGTCATTTTTGCCAGTACTCCCATTAGGAATCATTAGAGCGGTATTGAAAACGATAGATCACTTTTCCATTCACATTGAGCTCTTCAAAGACCCAGTTCTGGGGAACAGTGGGGGCCCAGCATACTATGTGTCCTCCATGATTAAGTCACAGATTTGGGTCTCACTAGTACTTAGTAGACAGAGTGAAAGAAGTACACACCTAAAGCCACCTGGAGATGCTTCAAATAGAATATACAGTGGTTTGCAAAAGTATTCACCCCTTGACATTTGTTGAGCTTTGCTACCTCACAACCTGATATTTCACTGTTTGTTTGTTTTTGAGAGTTTGCATCAGTTCATGTAAAGAACATGCCTACAACTGTGAACATTTGTTTTTCTTTATTTTGTGAATAAATAACAAATAGGACAAAATAACTGAAATCTTCAGTGTGCATAACGATTCACCCCCCTAAAGTCACTACTTTGCAGAGCCTCATTTTGCAACAATTACAGCTGCAAGTCACTTTGGATAAGTCCCAATGAGCTTTCCACATCTTGCCTCTGGGATTTTTGACCATTCATCAAGACAAAACTGTTCCAGTTCCTTAAATAATAATAATAATAATCCTTATTTATATAGCGCCAACATATTCTGCAGCGCTTTACAGTTTAACAGTTTCAAAACACAAGTCATAAGTAACAACGTTAACAATACAGTAATTAAAGCAAAATAAGACAACCCTGCTCGTGAGAGCGTACAATCTACAATGAGGTGGGGGAGATACAAAGTACAGGTGTGTATTTACAGTGATGAATTTACAATGATGGTCCAGTCATTTTGTGGGAGTGGGGGATAGATGGAGATAGTGAATGGGCTACACACACACTTACACATAAAATTACTTTGAATAGTGAACGTGATAGGCCGCTCTGAACAAATGTGTTTTGAGGGAGCACCTAAACCTATGCAAATTATGGATAGTCCGAATTTCTTGGGGTAGAGCACTTCAGAGGATTGGCGCAGCGCAGGAGAAGTCTTGGAGTCGGGAGTGGGAGGTGCGGATTAGTGCAGAGGATAGTCGAAAGTTGTTTGCAGAGCGCAGCAGGTCAGTTAAGCCGATAGACAGAAATGAGGGAGGAGATGTAGGGGTGTGCTGCACTGTGGAGAGCTTTGTGGGTGAGAACAAGTAGTTTGAATTGGATCCTATAATGAATGGGCAGCCAATGTAACAATTGGCGAAGAGTGGACGCGTCCGAGTACCAATTAGCCAGATGGATGACCCTGGCTTCTGCATTAAGTATGGACTGGAGAGGGGAAAGTTGGGGAGGCCAATTAATAGAGCGTTGCAGTAGTCCAGGCAGGCATGGAGCAAGACGACAGTCAGGGTTTTTGTTGTTTCCATGATGAGAAAAGGGCAGATTCTAGAGGTGTTCTTTAGGTGTAAGCGGCAAGAGCGGGCAAGAGATTGTATATGGGATGTGAAGGAGAGATTGGTGTCAAACATAACACCCAGACAGCGCACCTGCTGCCGGGGTGTAATTGTGGTGCCACCCACAGTGAGGGAAATGTCAGATTTAGGGAGGTTTGTAGACGGCGGGAGCAGAAGAAGTTCAGTTTTGGAGAGGTTGAGTTTCAGATAGAGAGTTGACATGATGTTGGAGACTGCGGACAGACAGTCACTGGCATTCTGTAGTACAGCGGGAGTAAGGTCAGGGGATGATGTGTATAGTTGTGTGTCATCAGCATAAAGATGGTACTGAAAGCCAAATCTGCTCATGGTCTGTCCAATTGGGGCCGTGTAGAGAGAGAAGAGAAGGGGGCCAAGGACTGAGCCCTGAGGTACCCCGACAGCGAGAGGAAGAGGAGATGAAGTGGAGCCAGCAAACAAAACACTGAAAGATCGGTCAGAAAGATAGGAAGAGAACCAGGATAGAGCAGTGTCCTTAATGCCTAGTGACTGCAGCCTAGAGAGTAGGAGACGGTGGTCAACAGTGTCAAAAGCTGCAGAAAGATCGTGAAGAATGAGCAGAGTGTTCACCATTACATTTTGCTGTCAGAAGGTCATTGGTAACTTTGATGAGTGCAGTTTCAGTCGAATGTAGGGGGCGGAAGCCAGGCTGTGAAGGGTCTAGGCGGAGTGAGTGGAGAGGTAAGGCGGGAGTAGACTATGCACTCCAAGAGTTTAAAGATGAAGGGGAGATTGGAGACTGGTCTGTAGTTGTTTGTGCAGGATGGGTCGAGAGTGGGTTTCTTTAATAATGGATTAACGATAGCACGTTTTAAGGAGGATGGGAAAATGCCCGAGGAGAGGGAGAGATTAAAGATTGTAGTTAGGTGAGTGGTGACAACTGGAGAGACTGGAGGATATGTGAGGGAATGGGGTTGGTAGTGCATGTAGTTGGACGAGAAGAAGAGAGGAGTCTGGAGACTTCTGTGATGGGATCAAATGTGGAGACTGAGCCAGGGGAAATGCAGGGAGGGATGGAAGTCACAGCACTTAGTGGTTGGAAGCAGATTTCCTGACGGATGTTGTCTATTTTCTCTATAAAGTGGGAGGCCAGGTCATCAGCACAAATGTCTCTGATGGGGGCTTGTGCTTTTGGCCAGAGGAGGGAGTGAAAGGTGTCAAAAAGTTTCTTGGGGTTGTTGGATAGTGATGGCATCATGGTGGTGAAATAGGTCTGTTTGACGAGGTGAAGGGCAGAGTTATAGGTTCTTAACATAAATTTGAAGTGGATGAAGTCTTCTGGTGTGTGGGTTTTCCTCCATAAGCATTCAGCACTCCTAGGGCATTGCTGGAGAAGTCGAGTTTGCGATGTGAGCCAGGGCTGTTTTATTCTGTGTCTGGAGGTTCTGAGCGTGAAGGGTGCTTCTTGGTCAAGGGTTGCATCTAAGAGTGTCATTGTAATGATGTACAGCCAAATCAGGACAGGAAAATGAGGAGATTGGGGATAGTGATGAGTATAGGGAGTCTGAAAGTCTGAGGGTTAATGGCTTGTAGATTTCTGAATGTGTGGTAGGTAGGAGTGTGCTGGGGTGGGTGAGGATTTGTGAGTGTGAAGGAGAGAATGTTGTGGTCAGAGAGGGGAAGCAGTGAGTTGTTTAGGTAGGAGATTGAACAGAGCTGGACAAAGACCAGGTCAAGGGTGTTACCGTTTTTGTGTGTTGGGAGCTGTGAGAGGCCGAGAGAAGTGGTTAGTGATAGAAGCTGGGATGCAGATGTGGAAGTGGGACTGTTAATGGGGATGTTGAAGTCTCCCAGGATAAGGGTTGGGAGTTCTTTAGGACATGAAGTGCGGCAGCCAGGCTGAGAAATGGTCAAGGAAGTGGGTGGGTGAACCTGGTGGCCGGTATATGACCGCTACTCTGAGAGAGAGGGGATGGAAGAGCCTGATGTGTGGACCTCAAAAGAAGGGAATGAGAGTGATGGAACTGGGGGGATGACCTGGAAAGTGCATTATGGGGACAGGAGTATGCCGACTCCATCACCAAGTTTGATTTTGGGTCTCGGGGAATGGGAGTGTTGTAAGCCACCATTGGAAATGGCAGCAAGGGAGACAGTGTCAGAATCCTGGATCCAGGTTTCAGTGAGGGCCAACAGATTCAGAGTGTTGTTCAGAAAGTAAGCTTGTTACATAGAGACCGTGGATTCCAGAGGGCACAATTGAAAGAGGATGATGAGGGAGTGCAAGTAATATTAATAAGATTATTATGGTTTCGATATGAGGTAGGGTAGGGGTTGAATTTGGGGGATGGTGGACTAGGTTTGGCTGAGATGTCCCCCGAAATCAGTAAGAGTAGAAAGATAAAGAGCAAGTAGTTATTGGAATTGTAAGAAGTTTTTTCTGCAATGTGTATGGGCAAGATGGGCTGAGGTTTTTCAGGAAGGTGAGAAGTTCATGGGAGCTGTACATGGGAGAGGGAAGTATAGAGGGGCTGATTTGTATGAGTCGTGATGGAGGGGGGATGGGACGATGAATGTGAATGGCAAGGGAACACAAGAGGATAGAAATAAAACACATGGCTAAAAGGGAGAGCAAAGTGTGATTTACCTGACCCCTGCCCTGACTAACTGCCATGGAATAACTGCTTTTGCTTTAAGCTTAGCTATGCGATGCATTGCTGAATGTGTGCGACCCCACACATGCGTGCATCCCTTAGAATGTTTCTAAATTTATAGGCCCCAATACAAGGACAAGAGAGAGGGATTGTGGGAGCTGTTTGTTATAAATTAGCAACAGCTGCTCAACACATCCTGGTGTGGAATAGATGATCAAAGACGCTAGTCCTGATTCCATCTCTATGCTATAGCACCTCTCCCATGATAACATCTACAGTGATCTCCCCATAGATATACAACAGTAAGTACTGAGAACAATGTAACAGATGAATTATAGCAAAGGAGTTGAATGAAATGATTACCAGTGCAAAATGCTTGCTGACATAGAATAGAGTGAACACATGCAAGATGGATCATCAGTGCAGGAGTTGAATGAAATGATTACCAGTACAAAATGCTTGCTGACATAGAATAGAGTGAACACATGCAAGATGGATTGTCAGTGCAGGAGTTGAATGAAATGATTACCAGTACAAAATGCTTGCTGACATAGAATAGAGTGAACACATGCAAGATGGATAGTCAGTGCAGGAGTTGAATGAAATGATTACCTGTATGAAGAGAATAGAAATGCATGTTAGATTCTGCCATGGAATAACTGCTTTTCCTTGATGCTTAGCTAATGCAATGGTTTGCTGAATGCGTGCAACCCCACACATCCTTCAAGTTAGATACTACATTCTCCTCTGATGAACAGCAATCTTCAATTCTGACCACAGATTCTCAATTGGATTAAGGTCTAGGCTTACACGTTTTTATTATTATTATTATTTATTTATATAGCGCCATTAATTCCATGGTGCTGTACATGAGAAGGGGTTACATACAAAGTTACAGACATCGTTAACAGTAAACAAATTTACAATGACGGACTGGTACAGAGGGGAGAGGACCCTGTCCTTGCGGACTTACATTCTACGGGATAGCGGACGTTTCCATTTAAACCATTCGAGTGTTGCTTTAGGCTGGTTTCACATTTGCGCTTTTGTGCGCAGCGCATCGTGCGCACCCGTGCACCTATGTTTGACATGACGTGCGCATGGTCTTGCGCACACTTGCGTTTTCGTGCGCATGCGTTTTTTTGTCTTTCGCGCCAGGCGTGCCAGACGCAACATGTTGCATTTTTTGGTGCGCCCTGTCTCGGCAAATGCGCAAAAACAACACATTGAAGTCTATGGGAGCGCATGTGTGCGCATGGTCTTGCGCACGGTTGCGTTTTTTTGCGCATGCGTTTTTGAGTTAAACAAGTCTAGAATGTTCTCTAGACAATGGAAAAATTGTCACACCTAAAAACGCATGTGCGTAAAAAAACGCAAACGCATGCAAAAACGCATGTAAAACGCAAGCAACGCTGCGTTTTTTTGACGCATTAGCGTGCGCATGACGTTAAAAAAACGCGCGTTTGTTTTGCGTTTTTCTTTGCGTTTTTTATGCGCCCGATGCGCTGCGCAAAAAAACGCTAATGTGAAACTAGCCTCAGCAGTATTTTTTACCTTGTTGGAAGGTGAACCTCCATCCCAGTCTCAAATCACTGACAGAATGAAACAGGTTTTGCTCAAGAATATCCCTGCATTTCGCACCATCCATCTTCATTTTCACTTGGACCATTTTTGCTGTCCCTGCTGCCGAAAAACTTTCACACTGCATGATGCTGCCGCTACCATTTTTCATTGTGGGCATGGTGTTCTTGGTGTGTGAGCTGTGTTGGTTTGGCACCAGATATAGCCTTTTCCTTGGTGGCCAAAAAGTTAAATTGTGGTCTCGTCTGACCACAGCACCTTCCTCCATACATTTTGGTGTCTCCCGCTGTGACGAGCGTCGGCTTACGCTGAGTTGTTTTCCTTTTTAGAGTGGACCCTCTGGGCCATGGCACCCACCCACTTAGGGCGAGCTGACCTAGTGAGAACCCACCCCCTGTACAGGGAGTGTCAGGGGCAAGACCAAGGGGGTGAGCCACCACGGCAGCTGGACCAGACGGCCGAATCAGGGAGACACTATTGAGTGTCTGGCAACAGGACGGACAGGATACCAAACATAAAGCGAAGTCACAGAGTTTCTTCAGCAAACGTGATTTCACACTTTATTCAGGTGCAAGGCATAAACAGGGAATCAGGTGCAGGGCACAAACAGTGAAACACGGCAAGGTGTGTGCAAGGGCATGCCAAATGTTCCAGACATAACACGTGCACGAAAACATACCAGGGTCCAGGGCAGGGTACGTGTTAGGGATCACATAAGAGTTCCTAGAAGGGATGCGTGCTAGGACACGCCAGAGTCCAAGACAAGGTGCGCGCCGAGAGACCCGCCAGAGTCCAAGGCAGGGTGCGTGCAAGGACACGCCAGGATCCAAGATGGGGTGCGATGGCATCGGACTCCGGACTACTGGCAACGACCGACAGGGTCCAGGCATCAGGCTGCGGACATCAGCTCCAGACATCAGGCCGCAGTCATCTGGTTCCGGACCTCTGGCAGCGGACGGCAGGTTTCGGGAATCCAGCAGGCAAGCCAGGGCTCAAGGCAGGGTGTGTGCTTGGAGCCACGCCAGGGTTCAAGGCAGGGTGTGAGCTTGCAGACACGCCAGGATCAGGTTCACAGGACGGAGGCCTGCGCATGCCAAGGGGCATGCCAGGGACAGGTACAAGGACGGAGGCCTGCGCATGCAGAGAGGCACGCCAGGGACAGGTACAAGGACGGAGACCTGCACGGGCAGAGAGGCACGCCAGGGACAGGTAAAAGGACGCAGGCCTGCGCGTGCAGAGGGCACGCCAGGGACAGGTACAAGGGTGGAGGTCTACGCGTGCAGAGGGCACGCCAGGGACAGGTAAAAGGACGGAGGCCTGCGCGTGCAGAGGGCACGCCAGGGCGAGGCACAAGGATGGTGGCCTGCGCTTGCAGAGGGCACGCCAGGGACAGGTACAAGGATGGTGGCCTGCGCGTGCGAGGACACGCCAGGGACAGAGTACGAGAACAGGGTTCGGGCCTGTGCGTGCAAGAGGGCACGACAGGATACATGGCAAAACCTGCGCGTACTTTTATAGAAGCACGGGGAGGTATGCCAAGGGCAGGCGAGGACCTGCGCGTGCTATAGAGAGCATGCAGAGCACAGTGCAGAAACAGCGTAAATGCAAGGAAGCACAGAGAGCACGGCTGGGGCACTGGCTAGCTGATCGGGCTGTGGCATTGACAGACGGGCAAGACTCCAGCGAACCCGACTGAGGCATGGCTGGCGACACAGCTATCACTGACCGACGAGCACGGCTGAGGCAAAAGCAGGCGGGCACGGCTAGGGTGGGCACGGCTGAGGCACAAACAGGAGGCTAGGAAGGCCAAGCGCATGCAAAGGGCTCACGAAGCAACAGAGCAAGGCAAGACAAGAAACCAGGCAGAGCATAGGCAGAGTACGGAACCAGGAATGGTAGCATAGGCCGAACGACAGAGTCAGAGCAGACCGAGAACGGAACTAGCAGCGGAGCGTAGGCCGAAGCCCAGAGCCTTGTGACTAGCCTGGAAACATGCAAGAGAGCACAATAGGACAGAGTCTAGCAGCGGAGCGTAGGCCGAAACCCAGAGCCGGGCCAAGGGAGAGCCTTGGGACTAGCCATGGAAAAGAGCACCAAAAGTAAGAGAGGAGGAATGGTGCGTGTGCCAGGGAGCACTACAGAGCACCATAGGAGAGAGCGAGGCAGAGCAAGCAAAGACAGAGACCATAGGGAGGAACAAGGCAGAGCAAGGCAAGGTACGGAACAAGGAACGGAAGCTAGACTGAAGCACAGAACGGAATCAGAGCAAGGAAGGACTACAAGGCAAAGCAGAGCAGAGACAAAACATGGCATGAGGGACAAACACTAGACAAGGCACGAGACAAGAGACGGAGTACGAGCACGGAGCGTGTGCAGAGACGCACGACAGGGCAGAGTGCAAGGGCACAGAATAGAGAGAGCGACCCAGCAGACCAAGCAGCCATGCAGGGAAGCAACACAATACTCCGGCCCTGAGCATAGGAAGGGGCGGTCTGATATAGGGCATAGCACCACCACTTCTGGGTCAGGGCCAGGGGAGAACTTCCAGTTCAGTTCCTCCAGGATCACAGGGAGCAGTCACATGATCAGGATTCCAGACATGCAGGGATGATTGCAGAACCAGTGCTGAAACCTAGGCAGGTCACATGATCAGAGTTCCAGACATGCAGAGATGATTGCAGAACCAGTGCTGAAACCTAGGCAAGTGACATGATCAGAGTTCCAGACATGCAGAGATGAATGCCAAACCTGCCTCTGCTGGTAAATAGGAAGGACACATGATCAGGGGTTCTAGACATGACGAGACGATCACAGAAGGCAGAGCAGAAACGCAGGCATCCCGCAGCTCAACAGTCATGAGGTGAGTGTGCACACTGCTCTAGGGAACATGCAGGACAGCAGACATGAGATGCGCGTGCACACCGCTCCCAGGGTCATGAGGCAAAACAGACATGGTGTACATGACAGACATGGCGGACATGACACCCGCATGTCTTTTGGCAAACTCAAAACAAGCCTTAAAATTTTTGTGTAAGTGAAGGCTTTTCCTGCCCTTTTTTCCAGTTATACTCTATGAAGTGTATGGCTTATTGTGGTTGTATGGACAGATACTCCAGTCTCTGTTTGGGAGCTCTGCAGCACCTTCAGGGTTACATTTGGTGTCTGTGCTGCCTCTCTGATTAATGCCCTCCTTCCCCGGGCTGAGCATTTTGGTTGTGGGCCCTCTCTTGGCAGGTTTGTTGTGGTATCATGTTCTTTCCTTTTGATAATAATGGATTTGATGGTGCTCCAGGGAATCATCAGAGATTGGGATATTTTTTTTATAACCCAACTCTGACTTGTACTTCTCAACAACATTGACCCTGACTTGTTTGGAGATCTACTTGGTCTTCATGGTGTTTGGTTAGTTTTGCCTCTTACTTAATGGTGTTGCAGCCTCTGTGACCTTTCAGAAAAGGTAAAGTGCATATGCTGACAGACATGTGACACTTAGATTGCACACAGGTGGATGTCCTGTCACTAAGTATGGGATTTATGAAGGAAATTGTTTGCACTAGAAATTTTTAGCGGCTTCATAGCAAAAGGAGTGAATATATATGTAAAGGGGCTAATTTAATAATGTTCATTGCTGTATTTATGCCTTTTTGCTTACTGGTATTGCTACATGTTATATGTACTACCTATTGTATGATATAGTACTGCTACCCCTTCTGGGTATTACCATTGCTTTGTTTCCATGTTCCTCATTATATGTAGCGTGATAATGTTCACTATGTTTCGTTTACAGTATAGGGAAAGCGTAGCGCTCTTAGTTGGGCACTAGAGGGGGGCACTCTAGTATATAGAACAGTCAACAGATAGTATAGGGTTAAGAGTAGGAGGGGTTGCCGGGAGTTAAGGTTAGAGCAGAAGGGAAGTTAGTGAGATGGGGTCAGGGTGCCCGAAGTGTCCACATGAGCTATAGGCCCAGGATGGCTCGGCAGCCACGCAACGTTAAGCAGTGGCAGCCCATGTTATCCTCGGCCACTGGGCATCATTGCAGTGGGCCAGTACAGTAAGAAGATGTGGCAACTCTTAGCCTGGGCCGACACCTTTAGGGCAGGAGTCGGTTGGAGTCAGGAACAGAAGGAAGTTGAAGCTTCGCAGGGAATGGTACCAAAGGGCCATATGCTAATCCAGAGGCAACTAAACCAGGCATCGGATGATTTCAAGTCTGGGGCGAAACAGGCAGAAGGAATTGTCATCATTGCAAGCTTAGGCCAGGAAGAAACTGGTAAGCAGTCTAAGGCTGTTTTCAAACTTGCATTGGGCATAGCTGCAGAGGGCTGCGTACTTCCTCCGTTAAGCTCCGCCCACTGCCTCACCACTTCCATTCAGCTCCATCTACGTCTGCCTGCATCTTACGCACCTATCTTTAACATTGGGTACGCAGGCCATGTGGTTGTAGCAGATGCCTCCACTTGCGTCGTTTTGACGCTGTGCCGACCGCAACAAAATGCAACATGTAGCGTTTGATGCAGCGTCAAAACGATGTATTGTGGGGGATGGTACATGTAGTAGTTAGGTCTATTAGCGCAGGAGATGCGCTGGAGGTGATCTATGAACTGTGATAACGTTGTGCAGTATTCTGGCACCTCGTCTTATTAAACTACCACAGATGCATTCAGCATGCTAAATTATAGCCTTTCACATTAACATATACCAGGTTTTCTGTCTCTGTATAAAATACCAAAGGGTAAAATGCTGCCGATAATTGCAAGCTAAACAGAGAAGCACAATAAGGGTATGTTTCCACGTGGCATATTGGCGGCGCTTTGGAGCAGCTCCAACCAAAGCACTGATGGCCTGTGTACGCACGGTGATTCCAGACGTGTTCATTGAACACACACGGAATACCGCATAATATACATAGAACTGAGCATTTCTGCAAGATAAATAGACATGATGCGGTCTAAAAAGACGCGCCGGATGTGCATATACACAGGTCTGCCACCTGCGTCTTTGAACGCATAATGGAGATGGGATCTCATAAACTCCCCTCCACTATGCTGTAATATCTGAACGCAGCAGATTGGACGCTGCGGCTGTACGCTGCGTTCAATCTGCAGCGTTTCCTGACTGTCTAAACATACCCCAAGATATTTGGATACCTTCAGAAGATGTAACACAACATGGGCTCTGTTCCAAATTGATGTTACACTTTCTTTATTAACTATTGAGCAAACAACAGGATCCTTATGCTGGAAATGGGGCATTCACCTTCAGTCCTACCCAGAACGTGGTTTTAAAAGAGTGTTCTGGTTATTAAACAGTTTTCCTACTCTTCCAATATGGTATCCAATATTACTTTGTATGTCAGTCTACTGTGTTGTAGCTCGCAGGGAGGTGCATTTATCTCTTTATAAAGCCCCTGAAATATCACTCTGAGTTTCATGTGCTGCATTTAGTTGTGCTGGCTCATTATGGTGTAGTATTTGGGCCGACTGGGGGGTGGTCACTTTCGGCTGCGGAACAGACGGGAGACAGACGCAGAAATCCGTTCAATCAGGTCCAAACTTTATTGGGTGTCCTCTTGACATCCACAGCAAACACAACAGCTTCTGCTCCCTGGCCTGGGTACCTGTCACCTTCCTTCTGCTCCTGTTTGGCGAAGACCCCTAGGTTCCTTCACTGTGGCTTCTGATAGGCCCACGGCCACAGCACTTCCCCCGTCCGAGTCTGCCCACTGTAACACTTAATCTTCAGTGTCCAGCCGTCCAGAACCCCAGACCACCGTTAGTCACAGCCGTCCCATCCTGCAGCTGTCCTCTCACGGCCACCCCCCTCTCCGCGTAACCGTCTCTTTCTCTTCTGCCTTTCCTGAGCTTCTCCTTCCTCCGTCCTCTCCTGAGCTCTTCCCACTTCTCTCTTCCTCCTGAGTGTCTGCCCTACCCCTCGGACTCTCCTTCCTTATATCTCCTCTTTCTGGAAATCCCCTTCCCAGTCCCGTAACTCCGCCCACCATGACTATGCAGTTTACCTAGCCTAAGGCTTGCTATTGAGTCAGTTTCTCACTACTCTATGTCTCCATCTTGTGGCCAAAACCCAATACTACACCATCTTTCCCTAATTCTAGCTGTTGTCCCACACATATACATACAAGTCAGAATAAAGCATTGTATACATCATCTTCGTACATTTCCCTCTCTATCAGACAGGTCCTTAGGTCAGTCCACCCCCTACAATGGCACCTCAGCTGCTCTCTCATGCTACAGCTCCCACAGGTCTGTGTTCTCCACCATTGTCTGTGGATCTTCATGTGAAGCTTCATTAATTTCCTGATTGGTGCAGAGTCAACATGTGTTATCTTTGCTCCAGAATATATCTATATTCTCAACAGCTGGACAGTACAGAGATTAATTCGCTGCCAACAGGTTATGGGCCCAGAAACCTACATATCCTTAAAGGGAACCTGTCAGCAGGATTGTGCACAGTAACCTACACACAGTGTCAGGTCGGCACTGTTATACTGATTAAAATGATACCTTGGTTGATGAAATCCGTTTTGTGGTTGTTTAATCTTTATTTTTAGTTTTGAGTTAATTATATGCTTGTGCTCTGGGGTAGCATATGGGTCGGGGGTGTTCATGTAGTGCTCTGATTAGCTATTCATGTGTATGACTGATCCCTCACTGACCTGCCCCCTAGTTTATATAACGAACATTACATATATTGAGAAAAAAAAATCTCCTGCAGCAGGCAGATGCAGACGGCGGCGCCTGCCCAGCAGCATGATCGCGTGTGTAATGTGCATTTAATTATTTTATTTATTAAAGAATTATTCATTATTATTTTTTAGTTATTATAACTTATTTTATTTATGAAATAATTATTCATAATTAAATGCACACTACACATGCGATCAAGCTGCAGCGCAGGCGCTGCCTCCTACACCTGCCTGCTGCGGGTGATTTTTTTTTCTCTATATATAACAATGATTATGAAAAATAGGGGTCAGTGACCTGTTATAAGCACGTAAAGTTGCATATGTAAGCAGACACAGGCCTCCCTGGAGGACGAGCATATCATTAAGGCTAGGTTCACATCGCGTTAGTGCCATTCGTTTAATGGATGTCCTTTTTGTCTTTATTTGACTGATTGCGCTAACGCATGGTAGCATTGCATTAGCATGCGTTAGCAATAGAGGTCTATGCACAGCGAACGCGTCCGTTCGCTGTGTGTTAGACCTAACGCACCTGAAAACACAGTAGATCACGTTCGAAGGTGCGTCACAAAGTAACACATCATCGCTAATGTATGCCGATTTGGACATACGTTAGGATGCGTTACCATAATAGATGCCAATAGGTGCATTAACGCATCCGTTACATAGCGTTAGTGCCGCTTAGTAACGGATGCGTTAAACGGATGGCACCTAACGCGATGTGAACCCAGCCTAACTGAAAACTACAGATAAAGATTAAACAACCACAAGACGTATTTCATCAACCAAGGTATCATTGTAATCAGTATAGTGGTGCCAACCTGACACTTTCTGTAGGTTACTATGCACAATCCTGTTGACAGGTCCCCTTTAAGGATATTTGCAACAGGAGATCTAAAACTCACAGGCCATGTGGAAGTAGACTGGGCTGGTGACTTAAGTGATCGTCAATCGACAATCAGCAATTTTCTCAAGCTTGGAGAAACTTAAATTTCTTGGTCTAGCAGAAAATAGGCTTATCATCTACAGAAGCAGAGTATGTATCTGCACCCCACCAATTGTTATGCAGTCTTGGTAAGACATCAACTCAACCGACATTGATTAATGAAGACAACCAAAGATGCATTATACTTGTATGCAGTGAGAATATCAATGTGAGAATCAACACATTGACATTAAACATCATGACCTGCATGATTTGATTGATTGTGGCATAATTCAGTTTGTTTATTGCAAGACTGACCAGATGATAACTGATGTTATGACAAAGCCACTTCCAAGAGTCAAATTTTAAAAATTTAGAATCACAATGGGACAAACAGACTAACAGGATAGGCGGTTGTTGAGTGGGGTTGTTGGAATAATACTTAATACTGTATATATTGCATCAACTATTTACTACTGTTTAATAATGCATGGGTTTCTGTCTTCAGCAATAGTGTAATATTGCCGATAATATATTGTTAAAACAAACAGGATCTTCCTGCTCACTGTGTGTGCAGCGGGAGCACTTTGAATTTCACTTTGCAAACTGAGATAAGGTGCTAAGATCCTAAGCTATAAGAAATACCAGTTGTAAGATGTGTTATGTTTGTTCCTGAATAAATATATATTAACTGTTGAATGGCTGGACAGTACAGAGATTAATCAGCTGCCAACACATTTGTAAAAGGGCCATCATATTCGGGTCACTCACCACTTCTGTATATGTCCAAATCAATCTACTTACTTCACACATGTTCCTGGCAATCTGATATCCAAATATTCTCTCCTGAATCCTATTGAATGTGACATCAGTGAGTTGTATCAGCTTTGTGAGAATGATACCTGGAATGTGTATTTGGCAGGACGGCGCATTTTTAGGATCATAGGTTATAAACAGAATTAGTGTAACGATCCTTTTTCTTAATTAAATTATTGATGTCTCATTCATTTCTTCATCCAGTGCTCTGTACTCTGGTTATAGTCTAGTGCTGCCAATGCTTCTGATTTACACGCCAGGGCTTGCATTAGATGAAGATTACAGCTATATTACCCACCATGTCTTAGTTTACAACACCAGTGGCATTTATTGAGCATTAAGCTATAATGTGGAGTAAATGCGTGCGATGTGTGAGTCCACCGCAATATAAAAAGATAATCCATACAGGGAGTCATGTCTTCCCGGTAAGCTAAGCAGCCTGAAAATAATAGTGAACTTAAAGTGAACCTCATCAGAAAGACGTCCTCGATGTGTGGCATTTACATAGTAATTAACCATTTTTCTTAATGATTTTTGGGAATTTGTGCAAGTTGGAAATTGTGTTAAGTTTTATGAAACCTTGTTGCAGGTCTGATCCAGTACGCCAAACACGGTGATCTCACACGATTAACTGTAAGTAGGCTATTTTTAAAGGGGTTGTCCACTTTTTACTCTTAGACCTGTGACGGGGACAAGGGGGCATCCTCTACGTCTGGAGGAAAGAAGGTTTAAGCATACTCACAGACGTGGATTCTTTACTGTAAGAGCAGTGAGACTATGGAACTCTCTGTCATATGATGTTGTAATGAGTGATTCCCTACTAAAATTTAAGAAGGGACTGGATGCCTTTCTTGAAAAGTATAATATTACAGGTTATATACACTAGTTTCCTTAATATTGCGTTGATCCAGGGAGCTAGTCTGATTGCCGTATGTGGAGTCAGGAAGGAATTTTTTTCCCCAATGTGAAGCCTACTGTTTGCCACATGGTTTTTTTTTGCCTTCCTCTGGATCAACATGTTAGGGCAAGTTAGGGTAGGATATGGGTTGAACTAGATGGACTTAAAGTCTTCCTTCAACCTTAATAACTATGTTACTACTTGGACGACCCCTTCTCAATCAACATGTTTACTCTAGTAAAACAGCAACACTTATTCTCACCTCTGTTGCCGGTGCTGTTCCAGCGGTGTTGGCATTCGCTCTCCCAGGTCTCATGTGATATTGTTATGTCACATAAGTCCTGCACCCAAACAGCACAGACTTCACTGCTTGCATTCAGATGTATCAGACATTAAGAGGAAATGAGCAGCAAGCCGCAGCTCTGACTTCACTTTGATGTCTGATGTCTGACTGCTGGAACAGCGTTGGCACCAGAGGTGAGAATAAGTGTTGTTATTTTATGGGGGACAAACATATCAATTGAGAAGTGGTTGTCCGAGTAGTGGACAACCCTTGTAAGTTCACATCAATGTTTATTTTTAAGATCCGGGAAGAATGATCCTAGAGATGCAAACCTGTATAGAGATTCTGGCCTCACTCTTTCCAACCAGAACACAAAAGTAATAATATGCTCACACTATCCACAACAAGCTATGGCATCGAAGTTGTGCTCGCATTGTCATCAGCTGGCATCTTGGGCACATAGTGGGAAAATTATCATGAGAGGTTTTGCTGCTTACTGCTTTATCGTGATTGGCTCCGAAGTTTCAAAGTGTCATACACCATTTATATGTCTGTCTAGAGCATATTTTTCACCTTTTACACACCCCTCTAGGGGAATCACATGGACCAGCCTCTTTGATAAGCTTAATATAAAATTATCTCAGCAAAAACTTTTAGAAATGTGGCTAAAATCTAAAAATAAGAACATTTTGGCCCAAATATGATACATTTTGCTTCATGTTTCTTTTTTGTCTACTGCATTTTGCCCAAGACCAAACCTAGGGGACCTAACCAAAGTAACCGATTGTTTATGTTGGTCTCGGTCTTCAGGAGGGGAACATATGTCATTACCATACATCATGCTGTTTCACTCCTGAAGGGGATAACTGCATGAAGATTTCAGCACATAGGCATCATTCTAGAGGCCTATAAAAACTATGGTGGTTTGTACTTTTACCACTAAAATTTTAGTAAAAAGTTTGTGGTTTTCCGGTCCCTTAAATGGGGATTAAAGATGTAGGTCTATGGCTCAACCTTATGCTGCTTGTTCTGTCCTCACTAAATGAAGTAGACTTCAGGTAGCTTATACAGGCAGCTAAACCGCTATACCGGGGTCCAATAAGGAGACTGTAGTTGAATCTGTGCTTTATTGAGCGTGGTGGCATATTGGCACGGTAAAACTACAATACAAACATACATGCATAGAATCAATACTGGGTTCGGCAAGAATACATAATACATGATACAATGTAAATCAACATCTGCACTACTAGCTGAGCAGGGGAGAACTAACTGAGCAGGTTGATCTGAGACAGGAATTAGATACAGGAAGCATGTTTACATATTAGCAATGCTGACACAAGGGGAGAAGAGAAATGAGATGCTTCCAGGATGCAGGCTGAGGGAAAATGGAGAACTGGAGGGAAAATGAGGGCTGAACTAACCATAATACTTTGCAAATCTTACCAGGGTGCCTTGTAACCTTCCCAGAATGCATTCTGAATGGAGGGAAAAAAGATTCAGGAAGTAAAACACAAAATAACACTGCGGTTATGACTCTTGTCACTAGATGGAGCCATGGCTTAGAAGTACAGTTAGTGTTTATAGAATCTTTCAATGGCGGGCTCTGTGGCAGGATTCCCTTGTGGTAGAAGACGAGTTTAATATATTCACAGATGCTGCAGGATCAGCAGGATTTGGTGCCTTCTAGAATGGAAGATGGTGCGTAAATAAATAGCACTATGCGTGGTGGAAAAAATCTGGTCCTCTTGGAGCTATTCCCATTGGTTGCGTTGGTTCTCTGGGGTTGCTTTTTCTTGCAAACAAACATATTTTGTTGAGGTCAGTTAATAATGGCATGGTGTTTGCTGTAGTTTGTCATCTAAATGTAGATTATTTAGCTTGCAGTGACCTGTCAGAAGCCATACTGATGAATACCTAATCAGAGCACTACCATGAAGACCCTCCAGAGGCTGCACCGGAGCACAACATATCGCTAACTCAAAACTGAAAATAAATATTAAACAACAACCACAAGACGGATTTCATCAACCAAGATATCATTTTAATCAGTATAACAGCGCCGACCTGAAACTGTCTGTAGGTTACTGTGCACAATCCTGCTGACAGGTTCCCTTCTGAAATTATTAGGTCAAAAACTGATCAAACGAGTAAGGGTAACTGTATGAAACTAATGTGGTTTTCGGACCGTCGCGTTTGTCCAGTAAATTTATTAAAAGAATATGTAAGTTCTTGTCTGGTGGGTAACGAGAAGTTGCTTATTCATTTGTCTGGTGAACCAGTGATGCAATATCAATTTAAATCAGTTTTGTGCAAGTGCTTAATGCAATTGGGATTGGGTGAAAAATATTTTTCAACTAATTCCTTCTGTGTCGGAGCCGCAACCAAAACTGCCAGGTTGGGTCTAAGTAAAGAAAATACCAAAAGATTGGGTAGATGGGATTCAGACTGTTATCAGCTGTATATTAGAAAATAATGTATGGTTCTAATTTCTTTTGTCATAGTTTCCACACGTTATGCAGTTTGGATCCCGGGACGTTCCTTGATACATTAGAATGCAAAAATGTTGGATAGGGTCATTGGGTCATTTAAGCGACCAGTGGTGAGGGGGTTCTTGGAGTTTTTGGTGGGGGTTGTAGATTGGGTGGATGGTAACCTCCCCTTGATGTTTGGATTTTGTTTAATTGTCTGGTGAATTTGGGGCTCTACAGGGTGGGTGCCCTGTGTGTCAGTGTTATGGAAAATGTTTTCTGGCAGGAAGGATGCCCCCGAGCCTGGGGTTGTAGCTGGAGGTAATGCTGGATGGCTAATTATTATTTACTGGTTTCCGCCAGGTTTGGAGCTCCCAGATCCTCCTTACTAAAAGTTATGTATTGCAATGTTTGTATAATAAAAGGCTGACTTGGCCAATTTATCCAATGGAAAAGGTGTTACGAGTGTTCATTTAGGGGAAGGTGTTCTATGGGAGCGGGGGCGGTGTTGTAAAATGGTGGGGTGGTTATAAAGGGGACAATTGGAGGGAAGCCTTTACAATACCGCAGTCATGGTTTAGGCTTACACATACTGAGGTAACAAACTGACCAAATACTGACCGTGTGATCTTCACAAATGCTAAACTACCAGAGTATTGCATGTGATGATATTTCTACAAGGACCATCGGTCCCTGTGGAAAATCGGTTACATGTACTGGCTATTATTTCTCGTTGTATTGTCCATGTATTGTCTAACGCTTACATGGATAGCACACTGACCGAAGTTGTTATCACTGAGTCTGAACAAAGCCATAAGAAACTTTTATAAAGTGATTGGCTGCTACATTTGACAGAATGCTACAAAAATAAAAGTATTAGCAAAAAAATATACTGTATATTCATAATTTTTTTACATAAACCATTATATTAGCAAACAACCAGTGATTTTAAAGATTTCCTATATGCTGAATATTACTTGAGGGATTCTCCGGTGGATGATGCAAGGCTAGGTTTACATTAGCGTTTGAGTCCGCAGCGTATCATCCGCATGAGCAAATGCATGCAAAAACGCAAGCAAAATGCATGTTTACGCAGCGTTTTTATGCGCATTATCTTATGCAGGACATAAAATAACACTGCGTGTGCATGCATTTGTATGCGTTTTGCATGCGTTTGCATTGTTTATGCGCATGCGTTAGATATGATGTGGTGCCCCCGAGGGTCCAGTCACCACAAATGTACTGCACCTCATCCAGAGGTGTGGTATCCCACTCTCAGGTAAGAAGGGAGCACCACCAAGGACTCTAACACCTGCACCCAACACACACTATAGCAGCAAGGCACCTTGGATGTACCCTACAGGAGGATGATCTCATCCCTGGCTGGGTAGTAAAGTGTGTTGGTAGGTGGGCGGAGTTGGTAGGTAAAAAGGAGAGGAGCTTAGAAGATGAGAGTGAATGAGGAGGGACAGTTAGTCGGTTGGTGAGGAGACGGAGGAGGGGAAGGACTGCAGCGGTAAGAGTTTGAGAGAGAGTTGTGAGGGGAGCCTGAGGGAAGCTACTGGGAGGACAGAAGGGGTCCTTGGGGCACGGGAAGTGCGGAAGCCACCTGTGGGGCCCATATCCAGAAGTGGAGTGACCAGGTCGCAGTGGGGGAGCTGGCCCCCAAGACTAGTGGAGGACTACAAGACTCAGCTAGCAAGCCGGGAGTTTGCTGGACCCCTCAACTGGAGGACATGGCACCAAGCGGGCACCTGTGTGCACAAGAACTGTGAGTAAATCTCTGGAAACTGCACCCAGCTGTGTCCTCTGTGTCATTCGTGTCTCACCTGCCCTGCACTGCACTCACCACAACAGCCACCATCTTGACTTATAACATCCTAACTGCCCTGGGACATAGCTCTGCCTGTGGAGAGCTTAACAATATTTGCTGCCCTAACACTATCCCAGAGGATCTGCATTGCAGCGTTGGCTACCCTTGCCGAATACTACAGGTGGCGTCACGACTAAATCCCCTATAAACTACCCCCATCACTATCTTTTATTAATTTTACTGGACGCCCAGGGCCATGGACCGGGTCACTGCTGCCGTGACATCCCCTTTAAGAACTGACCGGCTGGGTACTGAGTAACCTAAGTCCCTGTGGGGTGCACCAATGACACCAGAGAAAAATGGGCGTGTCTCATGGGATTTATATTTACATTTTGAAGAACGCATGCGTATTGAATGCATGCATACGCATGTCCTTGCGTACCAATGCGTTCCCACAGACAGTAATGAATTTTTCTTGATGCACTAATCCGCCTGCGCATATTTGACGGATTTTTGACGCCTCAAAAATGCAACATGTTGCGTTTGCTGGACACCGCCGCACACCGCAAAATGATGCATGCGTACGCAAAAGCATGCTAACACATACAAACGCATGTCCTTGCATACACCATGTTAATTGTATGTGTGCATGACACATGTGGATCTATGCGGATCAAACGCTGCGCACACAAACGCTAATGTGAAACCATGCCTGGGATGATGGCTGACACAAGTATTATCGCTGTACAGTAGCACATCGGGCGGCAGACAGTAGACTACACTGCATATAAATCATTTCTACTTTTCCTTTCAGTGGTCCCCCTCATTAGGTGACTGATACGTCTGGTCATGTTTGCTCAGCACTCATCCTGCATGGTTCTGTGCCTGCACTCTGCACATTGCGGTGACGAGCAGGGGGCAGTATACGCTGACATTTCCATAATCCACACTGTTATTTCCTTCCAAACTTATCATTTGTTATAAACAATTTTGACCCTGAACTTTCTCAGAGTTTAATGAGAATAGGTCAAGAAATAATAGCAAAGTATTCTGTAGGAGGGAATGGGACACAGCAAGGCTAGGAATCTCCTCCTGCTGGCAGTTGTCACTCCACAGATTTCGGTGGGCAAAGTCTTTCCACTGATTTTTACTAGTATAATAATAGGGCTTAGAACTGATTTATAAAGTGATTTATAGGACATATACGGTCTACAGATTCAAGAGCACACGTCCTGTGTTCTCACTTCGCAGATAAGCCTATTATACTGCCCTTACCACTGTACAAGACCACCGGGCAAACCTTTAAATGAACATATCTATGAACTCTGATGCGCAAATGTCATAGTTTCACAATTTTTAAGGTTTAGTTCAAACTGTAGGCTTACATGTTGATCCAGAGGAGGCAAAAATCCATTGAGGTAAACACTGATTGCCCCATAATAATGAAAAATTATTTCCCGATTTCATATATGGCAATTAGACTTGTTAATTCGATCCACGGCCTATCACAGAGTCTAGCACCAAGAACCTGTAATATTGTATTTCTTCAATAAAGGAATCCATAGTATATTATAACTGAATGCTGAGTTTGGAGTAAGCTTTGGATCGGCTACCATGTGCTTTAGGGTTTGCCTCAGTTCTCTCAGTTGGCAATCACCACTACGGACCCCAGTTTTCTATTAGGCCACATTCACGCGTGCAATATTTGGTCAGTATTTTATATCAATGTTTGTAAGCCAAAACCAGGATTGGAACAAACAGAGGTAAAAGTGTAATAGAAACACGTCACCACTTCTGTATTTATCACCCACTGCTGGTTTTGACTTACAAATACTGATGTAAAATACTGACCAAATACTGAACGTGTGAACATGACTTTACCTGCATTTATATCCTGACTCGGACCTGCCGCCAACCTTTCATCTGCTGTAAGCATAACAAAATCTTCTATGATGTTATTTACACCACAAACTCAGCCATCTTCTCTACAAGCAAGTATTCAGTTTGCCTGTTCATCATTACCAAGGGCCATATGTCTGCTGATGGCATTTAACTCTGTCTTTAACCCCTTCACCACCTTGGAATTTTCAGTTTTTGAGTTTCTGTTTTATGCTCCCCTTCTTCCAGAGCCATAACTTTTGTATTTTTCCATCAATATGGGCATGTGAGGGCTTTTTTTTTTGAGTTTTAATTTTGAAAGACACCATTGGTTTTGCCATCTAGTGTACTGGAAAACAGGAAAACATTTTAAAAAAAAATGTCCAGTGAAATTGCAAAAAAAGTGCAATTCCACAATAGTTTTTTTTTTTAACCATGTTCAATAAATTCTAAAATTGACCCGCCATTATGATTCTCCAGGTTATTATGAGTTCATGGATGCCAAACATGTATAGCTTCTTTTTTATTTAAGTCATGAAAAAAAATCCAATGTGTCTCCATTTTTTGGGATCTGGGGCTGGGTGACGGCTTATTTTTTGTGCACAGAGCTGATGTTTTTATAGATACAATTTTGGTGTAGATACGATCTTTTCATCGCTCATTGTTGCATTTAATGCAATGTTGCGGCAACCAAAAAACCATAATTCTGGCGTATTGATTTTTTTCTTGTTACGCAGTTTATCGATGGGATTAATTCTCTTTATAAATTGAAAGATCAGACCAGGGGTGGACACTGACAGCATGGGGCCCCTGTGCAAGAAATGTGTCTGGGCCCCATTCCTTTTATGGCGAAAAAGCTACATATATATATATATGTTAGGAGTCAGATTTCGGCCTCTCCTTTGCTGAAATCTAGATCCTCACATTCTGCAGTCTCCTGCTCCTCATCTGCTGTAGAGGAGACTGCAGAGGAGATTGCCTTGCTGCAACTCTCTCCAGAGGCTAAGTCCTCTACTCCTGCGTCTGAGCATGCTCATGGGACGAACTCCCATTGGAGTTCGGGAGTCAGGTGTTCAGGTCCTGTGTCGGATCCCATTGGCTCCTCTTGGAGACCTGGAGATTTCCGGAAGGTCCCGTTCGCTATAAAAAGCGCGTGTGGCTGTTCCGCCATGCGCTAGTATAGCTATACTGCTGCTGTATTGTGACATCAGTGGCTGAGCCCACAGATGCCTCTTCTGCGGCGGTAACTACCAATGCCGCTCCCCACCGCCGCCCCCCCAGCGGTGCGCGCTCTCACCCGGTCTTCCGCGCTGCTGCGTCCCCACGCTCTGTTCCTAGGTCGCGGGCGCGTGCCCGCCCGCTCCCTTCATCCAGCGGTGGGCGTCGCTGAAGGCGGGGCCTACCGTCCACTTCCTGGCCAGTGGGTACTTCAGGCGTCCTCTCTATGGGGAGAATGCCTGATGATTGTGTGGCAATCCCTGTACTCTCTGGCCGCTATAGTGTCCCTATAGTAACTCTGTCTGTCCTGTGTCCTGTTCAGTTCTCTCCCGTCAGCCCTGTATCTTCCCCTGTTCCCCTCTGTCTGCCTCAGCCTGGTTCCTTCCAACCTCTCTTCCAGTGCCCCTGCTGCCTGTCTTATGGGCTCCCTGTCCTAGGCCTTTCTCCCATCCTGCCTTCCGTGCCTCGTTCCTCCGTACTCCCTTTCCTCTGGTAGCAACGTCCTGCTACCTTTCTACTACTGCCTGTTTTCCTTGGTTACCCCGTCCCGGTTCCCTGGTCTCTGTTCCATCTTGTCCTTGAGCCGTTCCTCTTGGTACCGGCTGTTGCAGTTCTGCCCCCTGCGGTTCTGCCCCTAACGATCCCTGTATAGGGGTCGGTCTTCACCTGGCGTGCTCGGCCCAGGGGCTCCAGATCCGCGATCCAGAGGGTCCACTCTCGGACGTTCTCGGTTCCTGAACGTCACATGTATGTTTGTTTGATGGATGCATGGACTGGTGAATGACTCATTGGAAACCCCTACCCTCTGATACTACGTTTGTGAGAGTGCCTGAGTTATTGCCAGTATCAGCGCCAGCGCGCTATTGCTCCATTGCCTCAGCAGCCTAGCGTCAGCATTGCGCCTGCTAGTTAGCAGTGTCTTTACATCGGCTCTGTCTTTACCACGCTGCAGTTGCAGCTCTTTGTGCATCCGCGGTTGCGACACTCTACACCCGATCTTGTCGGTAGGTCTAGACAGAGTAAGTACCGCCATCTAGTGCTTCTCCTGTGACCAGATACCGTGGGTGCAGCGCTGTAGTTCTGTGTCCGAAACAGACTCAGCGTTTTTGTGTTTTGTTTCTGTTACTCTGTGAGTTCAACAGAGTCTGAGCAGTGCACATTGGGTGCTATTAACCCCTGTGCACGTTACCGCAAGATTGCTCTGCGGTCACCTAGCAGCAGTTATTACATCTTCTGCACGGTGGACCCCGAGTGGCGAAGGTACTTTATTTATATTTTTATTTAGTGCCTTCCGCCACTCCTAACATTATACTAGCGCCAGGGTCTGGCTAGTGATGGCAGATCAGCAGCTACTTATGCTATGCATACGGCAGCTTGAGAACCATTTAGTCACTCTTGAAAAGGCTCTCGCCGCTGCACAAGCTACTGATGCTACTGTACAGGCTCTAACTGATGCGGTAGGCCGTATGTCCGTGTCCACCCTCGCACCGACAGTCACCCGCCTCCCGTTACACGATAAGTTTTCCGGGGATGGCGCCTCCTGTAGGGGCTTTATCAGCCTGTGCTCAATCCACCTGGAGTTGCTGGCCTCGCAATTCCCTATGGAACGGGCCAAGGTGGCATTTGTTATTTCCCTACTGTCGGGCAAGGCCTTGGAATGGGCTACGCCTTTGTGGGAATGCGGTGACCCTGATATTCGGACCGCAGGTAACCTGTTAATGGCTATCAAGCAGGTTTTCCTCGGCCCACGGGTCACGCACGACACTTCTCTGCAGTTACTCGCTCTTACTGAGGGATCACTCTCGGTTAGCTAGTATGCCGTCCGTTTTCGGACACTGGCGTCCGAGTTGGAATGGTCCGATAAGGCCCTTATTCCCGTTTTTTGGCGAGGGCTATCAGGGCATGTCAAGGATGCTCTCTCTACCAGAGAGATCCCCACTACCTTGGAGGAGCTAATTTCTGTCTCCTCACGTATTGACCTCCGTTTTTCGGAGCGCTGTATGGAGCGTGCTCACTCCAAGCGGAGAGCTAGTCCGGCTCTCATATTTTTTGAGCCTCTTGAGCTGCTTGAGCCAGAAGTTCTATCCCCAGAGCCCATGGAGGTGTCTTGTACCAGTTTTGACACAGCTCCGGCTCAAGTGTCCATTTGCGGTTGTCATCATGTGTGTGCTGCTTCTCAGGAGGCCAGCTCCCCGCAATGGTCTTACTCTGAACCGGTCGATGAATCTTTTGTTCCTCCTCATCTTAGGGCTCAGGTCCTTGCCTGGGCACACACGTCTAATGTGCACAACCATCAGGGCTATATGCAAACCACAAAGCTATTGACCGGCGTGTATTGGTGGCCCCACAGGGCTCAGGACATAAAAAAATTTATTCCGGCCTCCGCCTCATGTGCTCAGGATAGCCTTCCTAGGCGGAGAGTGGTGACGGCCGCCGTCTCACGGTGGCGCTCTGTTACATCGCTTGCTCGCGCTATCTCCCAGGTGTCCCTTCTGAAACCTGGTGACCTTGCCTCCACTGACGCTTTCCATGTGTCCAGGTTCACTGCATCACCCACCAAGACACCAAGCTCGCCTTTGGGCGAGTTTGAGCCCTATGCCACTGTAGGGCACAGGATGATGGTCCGGAAGGCTCAGGGAGGGGGGGCCCTAGGAGGGGGGGTAATGTTAGGAGTCAGATTTCTGCCTCTCCTTTGCTGAAATCTAGATCCTCACATTCTGCAGTCACCTGCTCCTCATCTGCTGTAGAGGAGACTGCAGAGGAGATTGCCTTGCGGCAACTCTCTCCAGAGGCTAAGTCCTCTACTCCTGCGTCTGAACATGCTCATTGGACGAACTCCCATTGGAGTTCGGGAGTCAGGTGTTCAGGTCCTGTGTCGGATCCCATTGGCTCCTCTTGGAGACCTGGAGATTTCCGGAAGGTCCCGTTCGCTATAAAAAGCGCGTGTGGTTGTTCCGCCATGCGCTAGTATAGCTATACTGCTGCTGTATGTTTGTTTGATGGATGCATGGACTGGTGAATGACTCATTGGAAACCCCTACCCTCTGATACTACGTTTGTGAGAGTGCCTGAGTTATTGCCAGTATCAGCGCCAGCGCGCTATTGCTCCATTGCCTCAGCAGCCTGGCGTCAGCATTGCGCCTGCTAGTTAGCAGTGTCTTTACAGCGGCACTGTCTTTACCGCGCTGCAGTTGCAGTTCTTTGTGCGTCCGCGGTTGCGACGCTCTACACCCAATCTTGTCGGTAGGTCTAGACGGAGTAAGAAACAGACTCAGCGTTTTTGTGTTTTGTTTCTGTTACTCTGTGAGTTCAACAGAGTCTGAGCTGTGCACATTGGGTGCCAATAACCCCTGTGCACGTTACCGCCAGATTGCTCTGCCATCACCTAGCAGCAGTTATTACATCTTCTGCATGGTGGACCCCGAGTGGCGAAGGTACTTTATTTATATTTTTATTTAGTGCCTTCCGCCTCTCCTAACATTTATATATATATATAGCCACACACACATACGTGTATATATATTACATAGTCTCCTTTATTATGTATATTACTGTCCCTTTTACAGTGCCCTCTTGTTATGTACAGTACCGTCCCTTATATATTGGATTATATAGAGGCCTGTTTTTTATTATATACCATCCTATCTTGTTAGGCCTGTTTCACACTTCAGTTTTTTAGTGTCAGTTAAAATCCTCCAAAATGGCGGAAAGCGGATCCGTTGCTAACTGATGTGAACGGATGCCACCGGATCGTTTTTTTTGGGCGGATCCAATGAATGAAGAATTTTAAAGGAACCGCAGCCCGGGGAGGAGAGAGAGAGAGAATTTTTTTTCAGCCGCCAGAACAGACTTAGGGGTTAAATTTCCGGCTGAATGAAGACTTTCGGGCATGCGCAGTGTGAAGTGCGGATCCTGCCGGCCGAAAAAGCGTTACATGCTCCGTTCGGGCATGTCGGCGGACAGCAAAATTTTGACGGATCTGCAAAAAAACGGATCCAACGGATGGCCATCCGTCAAGATCCGCCAGTAATGCAACTCAATGGGAAAAAAACGGATCCGCCAAACAAAATGGCGGATCCGTTTTTTTTGCAAAACGGCGGATCTTGACTGATGGACAAAAAATGAAGTGTGAAACAGGCCTTAGCTGTATAATGCAATGATGGCTGATGGAGCATGGGAAAGCTTCCTTTCTAATGGAGGAGCTGATGGACTGGTAGTCTGGTTACCGGCTCCTCGATCAGCAGTCATTTTATATCTAAAAAGAGAGGGGACTATGTAATAAAAGAGGGTGCTGTGAATAACAAAAAAATTAACAAGAATACACTATGTAAGAGATAGCACTATACATAACAGCAGATGAAGCTATATAATAAGGGACGGCAACATATATAACTAGAGAGGATGGTACGTAATAAGGGATGGTGTTATACATAATAAAAGAGGAAACTGTGTAACTAAGGATGGTGTTATACAGAATTAGTGAGTACACTATATGCTAAGGGACTGTGTTATACATAATAAGTATGTACACTATATGCTAAGGGACTGTGTTAGACATAATAAGCGATAATGTCTTCCTCCACCTCCCCCTGTTCCTAAGGCCATTATAAGTCCCCCTTCCTTCCATCCCAATCCCCCACACCCCTCATTGTCCTCCCCCCACATCCAATTATTGTCCTCTCCCCCACCCCATCATTGCCCTCTTCACCACCTCCATCATTGCCTTTTCCCCACCGCTATCTTTGCTTTCTCCCCCACCACTCCCATCATTGCCTATTCCACCACCTCCATCATTAACTCCTCCCCCCACCCTATCATCATTTATTTTCCCCCCACCAGCCCATTATTGCCCTTTCCACCACCTCCATCATTGCCTTCTACCCTACCACCCCACCGTTGCCCTCTCTATCACCCCCATCGTTGCTCTTTCCACCACCTCCATAATTGCCTTCTTCCCTACCACCCCAGCATTGCCTTCTCCTCATCACAGCCTTATCCCCATCACTCCCATAATTGCCTTCTCTATCACCTCTATCATTTCCTTCTCCCCATCACTCCCATCATTGCCTTCTCCCCATCACCCCTTCATTGCCTTCTCTCCATCACTCCCATCATTGCCTTCTCCCTGTCACCCCCAATATTGCCTCCCCATAACCCATATCATTGCCTTCTCCCCATCACTTCCTTCTCACCATCACTCCCATCATTGCCTTCTTCTTCACCCCCATCATTGCCTTCTCCCCATCACTGCCTTCTCGCCATCACTCCCATCTCCATCACCACCATCATTGCCTTCTCCCCATCACTCCCATCACTGCCTTCTGCCCATCACTCCCATCATTGCCTTCTCCATCACCCACATCACTGCCTTCTCCCCATCACTCCCATCATTGCCTTCTCCATCACCGCCATCATTGCCTTCTCGCCATCACTGCCTTCTCCCCATCACTCCCATCATTGCCTTCTCCATCACTCCGATCATTGCCTTCTTCCCATCACTCCCATCAATGCCTTCTCCCCATCACTGCCTTCTCCATCACCCCCATCATTGCCTTCTCCCCATCACTGCCTTTTCCCCATCACTCCCATCATTGCCTTCTCCATCACCCCATCATTGCCTTCTCCCCTTCATTCCCATCATTGCCTTCTCCATCACCCCATCATTGCCTTCTCCCCATCACTCCCATCATTGCCTTCTCCCCATCACCTCCATCATTGCCTTCTCCCCATCACTCCCATCATTGCCTTCTCCCCATCACCCCATCATTGCCTTCTCCCCATCACCCCCATCATTGCCTTCTCCCCATCACTGCCTTATCCCCATCACTCCCATCATTGCCTTCTCCATCACCCCATCATTGCCTTCTCCCCTTCACTCCCATCATTGCCTTCTCCATCACTCCCATCATTGCCTTTTCCCCATCACCCCATCATTGCCTTCTCCCCATTACTCCCATCATTGCCTTCTCCCCATCACCCCATCATTGATTTCTCCCCATCACCCCCATCATTGCCTTCTCCCCATCACCCCCATCACTGCCTTCTCCCCATCACTCCCATCATTGCCTTCTCCCCATCACCCCATCATTGCCTTCTCCCCATCACCCCATCATTTCCTTCTCCCCATCATTGCCTTCTCCCCATCACCCCCATCATTGCCTTCTCCATCACCCCCATCATTCCCCTCTCCTACCCCTACACACAGACACACACAGCACCATTGACCTCTCTGCATTTTCCCCGCAGTGCTACGCATGCAAGCAGGCATACACACACACCACCACTCACCTCTACACACAAATACACATACATACAAAACACACACACATACATACATACATACAAAACACACACACACAGCACCTCTCACCTGTCCGCAGCATCGGCGTCACTGGATGCTTCCTTGCTCAGGCACAGCCGGCCGCTGAATGATGATATCATCCAGCGGCGCTGCTTTCTGTGTCAGAGACAGGAAGCAGGCCAGATCCTTGCAGCTCCGTTCCTGCTATTTTCTCATGCAGGCAGCAGAGCTACTGGGATCACTCCCTGCCTGCCGCACATGAGGGCAATCTGGCCAGGGGCCCCCTGGAGCCTCGGGCCCAGAGAAACCGGCCAGATTGCCCTCATTATTAGCCGCCCTGCAGGGGCCCCCTGGAGCCTCTGAGCCTGGTGCAGTCGCACAGGTTGAACCGGCGGTATGTCCGCCCATGTATCAGACGTTTCTGCCACTTTCTGATGCACCATTGCTTTTGGGATTTCCACGGCAAGGTCTACATGCTACAGGTTTTGATTGATTGCCTTACCAGATCACTCAGTAGGGATCATCTTGATTTCGAAGTTGCCTCAGAGTTCTACCTCAAACATCTTCTCTGAAACTCAGCTCTGCTTTCTTCGCCTCAAACTTGCCTGCTCCATACCTGTAATATGAAGATGTCTTTTCTAAGGAAAAGGCTGAGACATTACTTCCACATCATGAAAATCTACATTACAAACCCGACTTGTGACTACATACAACTTACAATTCAAAAGAGTAAACAAAGTTTACATATAAATTATATACAAATTATACAATTATTATATATACCATACAATAGATGATATATAATATACACCCCATTATACACAGATCTATCTGTTCTCTTAATGGAAGTAAACAAGATATTCGTCAAGTTGATACAATTTATTAAATAATAATAAACATACATTATTAAATAAATCAATTAATGAACTGCATTGTTTCATGTCATATCTACATTTTTCTATCCCATATTTTTCTTGGAATTTTTATTTCTCCAGCATTGTATAATGATTTTTGATTTCTAAATAAATTCATAATATTAATGTAGAGAAATTCATCCAATATCGGATCAACGCATTAGGGGACATCTAAAATAGAAATAAGCAAAATTAGGAAAAGAAAAAAAGCTGTTGATCTCACATGATATGACTGATCTCATAATCTTCATTTAAACCATCAGGGACAGTGTGTTTCTATTATGCTTCTCTAAGGAGAAGAATCTTTTTAATTTTAACACCACTCCTAGGGATTTGAACTTGCTCTATGACAGAGAGTCACCCTACTAAGAGTGGTAGTACAATAAGCAACATGGTCAGTTAGTTGATTTGATTCTGTGTGCTTTGAAGGAGAGGAATCTGCAGCTGTGGCTGGATCCTGGTATCATGTATAGAGATTGGAGATTATTTTGCCACATGGAATTTTGATGTCTCACCACCCTACTGGATTTGAGAACTGAATCTAAAGACTGTTGTTGTGTGGTGACCTGCGAAGGGCTGGGATCTTACGCTGAGGCAAGATCCCAGTGACCGTGTGCATTGTTAGAAGTGGCCACGTGGGACTGTGTTGCGCCCCTCATCTACTGGATCTGTTAAATTCACCCAAGGACCATTTCTACATTTCCCTTGCGTCGGATTGCCGGGTGGCACCCCCGGATCTGCTCTCTTTGTCTGGATTCATTGTGGACTAATTACGGACGCTGCAGAATTAGGCTGAGTTCACACGTGGCGCTTTTTTCGCGGCGGTTTTAACCGCGCGATTTTGCCGCGAAAACACAAAAAATAAGCATCCCATGTATTCCTATGGGATTCCGCAATGCTGTGCTAATGCTGCGGTCTTTACCACGGCGGAATCGCTTCGCGGTAAAAAATGCAGCATGCTCATTAATTTTGCGGAATCGCGGCGATCCCACACCCATAGGAATGCATTGTTCTGCTTACTTTCCGCATGTGGTTGTGCACATCATGCGAAAAGTAAGCAGAACAATTGCGGATGGTACCCACGGTCCGGAGGAGAGGAGACTGTCCTCCGGGCTTTGAGTACCATATCCCTGTAAAAAATAGAATTTAAAATAAAAAATATTGTTATTCTCACCTTCCGACGTCCCGCGCAGCCTTCCCGCCTCTCTCCACACTCGCGTTCCCAGTACTTCTTTGTGAAAATGCCCGAGATGACATCTGTTCTTGGGGGATCGCGAAGTCTCGCGGTCATTCGCTCGACGTCATCGCGAATTACCGCGAGACGTCGCGATCCCGCGAGAACGGGAGCGTGGAGAGAGGCGGGAACGCTGCGCGGGACGTCGGAAGGTAAGAATAACACCATTTTTTATTTTTTTTATTATTTTTTACATTTTATCTTTTACTACTGATGCAGCATAGGCGGCCTCAGTAGTAAAAAGTTGGTCACACTCGTCAAACACTATGTTTGACGAGTGTGACCAACCTGTCAATCAGTTCTCCAAGCGATGCTGCAGATCGCTTGGAAAACGCTAGCATTTTGCAAGCTAATTACGCTTGCAAAATGCTAGTTTTTCCGTGGGAAAATCGCAGGAATTTAAAATGCGATTTTCCCGCAAAATGGAATTCCGGAACTTTCGCGGTAATTTCCACGAGAGTTTCCGCTACGTGTGAACCCAGCCTTACTTTCATTTGTGTTGTCCCAGTTCCCTGTTCCAATAAATCTTGTTGGATTGCTTATTGGCCTGGTGTCTCTTCCTGCTCTGTCGCACACACCGTCACACTCTACTACTTGATATTTTAATTGGGCGCAATTCTAACATGGATATATCCCTATTTTTCTGCTTGAAAGAAATAACAGTTTAAGTATTTTATTCTCAATGCCCATAGTAATTTATTCCTAACATTGGGTCATTTCTTATTGCAAATCATGGAGGATTTTTAAACTATAATATTTTGGGATATGCTTGATGCAAAATGTGCCAATGTTTTTTAACAATCTGATCTATTTTCACATCATGTTTTTTATTTTAATGGTTTTTAATGAAAATATCCCATATAACCTTATTCAAGAGGTGTATAGAATAACCTCTAGATTTCATCTCTGTTAGTCATTGTTTACTTGTTGAGAGGTTGGTGGATGATGATACTCCGAATTCTCTGAAATTGTGATCTTGGAATTGCTTTCCTTTAATGAACAAGGGTGCGCACTGTATAAATGTAATACATTATTTTATCCATGTTTTAAAAAAAAAAAAAAAAAAGATCAAAATCAAACCCATAATTATTATTTTTGATGATCATAGTATCAAGAAAACTAATTTCATGTAAACTGTGCGACATTATCAACTGTAACTCATCCCATATATTATTAGGTTAATTATGAAAGGTTACCAGCGCTCCCAGAGACCCCTCTAATACCCCAAATATGTCATCTATAAATCTAGACCGACCAGGTTTTCACATGTGTTGAACTACAGGATGGCTATATTTAACGTTTTCTTCAAAAAATTTCATATAAATATTTGCATATGAGGGGGCACCTTCGCACCCATTGCGGAGCCTCGTCTCTGATTATAAAAGGTACACAAAATAAGGTTGCACTCTATCATGCTAAAGCATGTCAATATAGAATATATGAAACTTGAACAGCAATACAGCTATGGAGTATAAAGAAAAAATATGAGACGCTTAGCATATAACTTGGCCAAATTATATCTGCCCATCAACCAACGTCAAGGTGGCCTCAAAATCTGATGGGTACCTACACTGTGTGAATACCTCTCTAAGGCCGGGGTCACACTAACCAACGCAAAATACGCTAAGTATTTTACATGCGTAATACGGATGAATGGCCCCTAAACAGTGCTCCGTATGTCATCAGTAATCAAGGTGCGGTCGCGTATTTTGCTTATGTAAGCATCCGTATGTCATCCGTATGGCATCCGTATGGCGAGATTTTCTCACAGGCTTGCAAAATGGACATATAATGGAGCCCTATGACAGGGTTTCTAACAGAAACCAAAGAATAGATATAGACACATAGAATGCATGTGTATATATATATATGTATTCTATGTGTATATATCTATTCTTTCGTTTCTTTATTAAACTTGTCAGTGTGAGTTTACTGTATAGCGCACTGAATTGCCGGCATTTGTAAAGGACACCGGGTGCGTATTTCTCGCAGGTCACGTGTGTGGTCCGTGTGTAATCCGTATTTTTTGCGCACCCATAGACTTGCATTGGCGTACTACGGCCGTAGTACGCTGACAATCGCAGCATGCTGCGATTGGCACGGAGCGTAGAATACGGATGAGAAATATACGGCTGGTGCGAGGGACCCCATAGAGAATCATTGGTCCGTGTCTAATGCGTGCTTTTAATGCCTCTCACTCGGCCGTATTCCTCGCCAGTGTACCCCGGCCTCAGGCTGATGTCTGAATTCCTGGGTGAATGTGGACACCTCTGTCAGCAATGCCTGCATTTATGGGTAAATAGGGACCTGCTGCAGTTAAAATCACCACCTGGTGGAGGGCGGTGTGCTCGGTCAGTAAGCTAATATACAAAAGACAAAAAACGGTCTGGCACATCAAGACTAGTGTGAATAGGTGCATACCAGGAGGAGCTCCTCCTGATATGCAGCCATTCACACTAGTCTGGATGTGCCAGTCAGTTTTTTGCCTTTTGATTATAAAAGGTGTCCTGAAAAAAGAAAAAATGTTCATTCAATACTAATGTCACAAAGGTCAATGATAAAATTATAAAATTGCTTTGCAGCAATGGGAAATTATTTCAATTCTTCTTCCCAGAGCCATAACTTTTGTAATTTTCCGCCAACATGGTCATGTGAGGTCTTGTTTTTCGCGGGACGCGTTGCACTTTTGAACAACACCATTTATTTTACCATATAGTGTACTAGAAAATGGGAAAAAATCCAAGTGCAGTGAAATTGCTACGAAAAAGCAATTCCACAATTGTTTTTTGTTGTTTCTTTTCACCATGTTCACTAAATGCTAAAACTGACCTGCCATTATGACTCGCTCTATGAGTTTGAAGATACTAAACATGCATAGGTTTTTTTTTTTTATTAAAGTGATGAAAAAAAAAATCCAAAATATAATTGAAAAAAAGGCTCCATTTTCTGAGACCCATAGAGTGTCCATTTTTTTGGCTGGGTGAGGTCTTATTCTTTTGTGCGCCGACCTGACGTTTTTATAGATACAATTTTGGTGTAGATACAATGTTTTGATCATTCGTTATTGCATTTTATTGCAATGCTGCAGCAACAAAAAAAGCATAATTCTGGCGTTTTGACTTTTTGCTCATCATGCTGTTTACCGATCGGATTAATTCTTTCTATATTTTGATAGCTAGGGCATTTCTGAAAGCAGCGATACCAAATATGTGTATTTTTTGGGTGTTTTATTTTGAATTGGGTCAAAAGGGGGTGATTTCAACTTTTATATTTTTATATTTTTGAAAAAAAAATTTACGCTTTTTACTGGCTTCAATAGTCAGCGACTATACTAGTCAGACAAACCAGTAACGTCCATATCTGTGTTGTACCATAACATAGACGAGGTTGGACTTGATGGACCCGTGAATTTTTTTAAACTCACGTATCGTAATTTATAAAACAAGTGATAAAGCTACTAACATTAATTAACACACGGCCAATACCATGACGGTCTTTTCCTATGCCTTAATTTATTCTCTTGTGTTTGCAGTCCGATTCTCTAGAATGGCTCCAAAAAAATGAGTAAATTTCCACTTCCTTGAAGGATTGAGGCCAGTATGTCAGGGAGTCATAGAGGACAAAATTTATGATGCAGAGTTGAGAGCACAAGGGAGTAATCTTGGCTTTGAACAACAAATAATGTAATTTGAGCAAAATTATTTTCATGTCAAAGAAATAAAATTAAAGAGATTCCAGCTTTATCTGATAGATCAATTTATGGCTCCGGAAGGCAGATTAAATAGCATAAATGTCCATTGTTATCAATAACTCAGGCGTGCAACTAGTAATTGATGGATTTAGAAAAAAAGGATGAAGCTTTTTATGTTTGGTTTTTGGCAAAGCAACAGTCATTTTCTGTTCTTTATTTATCTTTTTTTACTAAGAGCGTAAAGTTTTCATGATATGCCAAAGAACCTAACAGAAGTCAAGATCGCCTTCATAAAATTGCTGCTCAAGTGACTGCATCATACAGTACAAGCGCCAAGAACGTTGACTTCAATGAGCGCTGGAGGTAGCTGTCACTTCAGATAATTCTCATTATTTGCTGTATTTAGATGGAAAGCATAGTGAATAAAGTAATGGAACATAAACTTGGAATGCATTACAAAGCATGAACTGAATTTACCTTTTCTAGATAACAATACCAGATCAAGCCCCCAAGGAGGCGGCAACAGGATAAGCACCCGATTATTGATTATTTGACCTTTACCTGTATGGGTACATTGGATGAGATCTTTGTAAGTACTTATCAGTGAAATAAATGATAACTCCAGGAAGCTTCTGATGGAAACTCCATAAAGTCATTGATGGAACACAGGGTTGTCCTCGTAATAGCACAGTAGACTAAGAATATTCATGGCAGATTTCTACTGCTGAAATTTTTGCTTCTAAAAATGTGTTCCATGCATCTAAATGGGGTTGATTCTATAATTTGCACATTGATTTCTGATAGGCTAGCCCATTGATTTCTGATAGCCCCATGACTTATTAGGATACTAGACGATGACTCGGCAAGACCCCCCATCACTCCAACATTCATCAGTATGCACCAATATAACACAAAGAAACTTTTATTAGCAGATGAGTAGCCACTATTATTAGCAAGCAGCAAGAAATTAAGTCATATGATAGAGACACATGTATGCAGCAATACAACATTATGTAACATTGGGGTGGCATGATCCCTGAGAGCAGTCTCTATCCCGTCAGCTCCCACCCAAACTTAGGCCTCTTTCACACATCAGGTTTTCGCCGTCAGGCGCGATCCGTCGCTTTTGACAGAAACCGGATCCGGCGAAATGCAATGCCGGATCCGGTTTCCCCCCCATTGACTTGCATTTGCGCCGGATCGCGCCGGATGGCCATGCGTTTCATCCGGTTTTCGCCGGATCCGGCAATGTGTCGCAATGTGTCGCGATCCGGCGTCTGGAAAAAACGTCTACTGTAACGTTTTTTGTCTCCGGCGAAAAAGCCGGACACGCTGGATCCGGCGCGTCCGGCTTTTTCACACAATGAAAGCCTATGAGCGCCGCAATGCGCCGGATCCGGTTTTTTTGGTCTGAGCATGCTCAGTAGCTCTGCCCACAGGAGATATATAAAAGCAAGACAATGGGACCCTCAGCCACACCCAACATGCCACCCAAGACAGCAACCAGGCGCAGGAGAAGGCAGCAGACATCTGCAGCAGCAGCACCATCAGCAACACCCCAAATGGAGCAGCATGCTGAACGGGAGGGGAGTCCAGAAGCAGATGAGAGACGGTAATTATCAAATCCCCCATTCCTCCAAACTAGGGCCATGGAATATCAAGATATTCATTGGCCCTTTGTTTCTCTTTATTCAACAGCCGCCAAAGAGATGCAGCAGCAGCACCATCAGCACCACCCCAATTGGAGCAGCATGCTGAACGGGAGGGGAGTCCAGAAGCAGATGAGAGACGGTAATTATCAAATCCCCCATTCCTCCAAACTAGGGCCATGGAATATCAAGATATTCATTGGCCCTTTGTTTCTCTTTATTCAACAGCCGCCAAAGAGATGCAGCAGCAGCAGCAGAAATGGCATCACTGGCAGCAGCAATACCCACAGCCATGGAGTCTGGCCATCAACAGGACAGCACATCTTCTTCTGGGAGCCCTCCCTCGCATCGTCAAGTTTTTATTTCCAAAATCCATCATCTCTGTAATATATGTCTATTCATTGCCTTTTATTTCAAAACAGGAATCCCAAGATGAAGAGGAGCTCCCAGAAGAAGAAGGAAGGGGTGGACAGACGCTTGGAGTGGGCTCACAATTCGTAAGTTTTTTGCATCAAACGCAGAAACACAACATCACACTACACACAACACATAGAAAACAATGTTCTGCAGACCACACACAGCAAACAAATGCCTACATCCAAACTAACATTTTTTGTTTTCTCCTCTAGTCTTCCCAATCTGGTGCTCGGCCAAGAGGTCCTCGCAGTGCCTCCCAGGGTCGTCGGCGACAGCAACGCGGCGGTCACCAGCGTGTAAGTATAAATATTTTTGCTTTGTTTTTTTGCACTTTTTATTTCATTTCTTTTGTGGAGGCTAATTATGTTATTTTTGTCTTTTTCTTTAACAGCCTTCACAGCGTGCTCCCGACTCTGACGGTGAGGATGGAGGGATTGATGTGGACCGCCTCATCGATCTCGTCAGAGAAAGGGAGCCGCTCTGGAATATGGCTGACCGCCGCCACGCTGACCTGATCATTACCCGACGACTCTGGGAGGAAATCTGTTCTCTCCTTGTTGGCCGCTGGGAGGACCTCGAAGCTCGGGACCAGATTAAAGAGCGTAAGTATATACAGTAACGGTTGCTTGATGTAAACCAGTGTTTCCCGAACTCCAGTCCTCGTGGTCCCCACGGATCATGTGTTCAGGATTTCTATTTACTATTGAAATCCTGAAAACATGACCCCTGGGGACCATGAGGACTGGAGTTTGTGAAACACTGATGTTGTATACTAACCACTCCTTTCTCGTTTCAGGGAACAGAATTGTGAATCGGTGGCGGTCTGTGAGGGATCGTTTCAAGAAGGAGTTCAATAAAGAGATGCGGGCCCCGAGTGGATCTGGAGGACGCAGGAGCAAGTACAAGTACGCACAAGCCCTGTCGTTCCTCCGGGAAACAATGCTCACCAGAAGGTAAATATTACACACCACATGTGAAAAAGATGTAACTTTTTTTTTCAGCCAGGGCCATACCATGTCAGTATTTTAATTGTTTTTTTTTCTCTTTATTCCACAGCACGGTGAGCAGCACTCGGGAGCCTGCACGATTGGACCCTTCTGAGGCGATCCCTGAGGAGACCGGCACCGAGGGACACTTCGACCGCCCCGGTACATCTGCACCTTCCCTGCCTTCCCACACATTCGACCCATCTGTCCCATCCACCAGCACAGGAGCATCGTGGCCGCCTACATTACATGAAGCTGCTGGTGAGGAGATCGCTTTCCCTTTACCCCACCCTTCTGCCCCTGCCGCCTCTAGTACACCTGCGGGTACTGGGCGGCAGCGGCAGAGGGGTCAGGAAAAGAGTTATGTGCAAGAGTTATTGCATCTGAATGCATCTTTCCAGAACTGTCTCAAAGTCTTGTCAGAGCAAATCTCCGCAGGCTTTCAGCAGATCAACTCCAGCATTCTGGAGGTGAAGACACTTCTGCAAACCATGCATTCAGAAGCAAGATCTTCGCCAAACCACACCTTTTTCAGGTCTGTTGTGGAGCGCATGGAAACGCTCTCTCCTGCCCAGCAGATGCATGTAATGCATTCGTGCCACGGTGCTCTACAGCAGGTTACCTCCCAACCTCCACCTCCCACCACTGTAGTTCCTCCACCTGCACCCCCTCCAGCCACTTTCCATCCTCCCCCTCCTATTACATCTGCACCCCCTCCAGCCACTTTTCATCATCCCCCTCCTACTACATACCAGCAACCTGCCCAGTACCAGCAACCTCACCAGTACCAGCAACCTCCCCAGTACCAGTCATCTCCCCACTTCCAGCAACCTGCCCCGTACCAAACTCCTTCCCCGTACCAAACTCCTTCCCCGTACCAAACTCCTTCCCCATACAACTTTCCATCAACATCATCTGCTCCTACAGTCCCTGCCCAACCCTCCACTCCACCACCCACCACCTCTTCTGCTTCCCACATGTCCACCCATTCTGTAGTTTTTTCCACACCTTCACCTCTAACTGTTCCTTCCCCACCACGATCCCAGTCCTCTCTCCACACACCCAGTGTCGAAGTGTCCCGCAGCCCCTCCAGCAGTATTTCCACCCCACAATACACAGAATTGTAATGTGTGTTTTTTAATAAAAATGCCCATTGGGTTTAAAACCTTTATTAAAAAAGTTTTTTGCACTTTAAAAAATTTAAAAAAAAAAAAAAAAATTTTAAATAAAAGTTAAATTATCGTTTCACAATGGTTGTCTGTCTTTTCTTTCTGCGGCGAACTATGTTTAAAAAAAAGGTTAAATACAGGGTATTTCAAAGGTAAAAAGGTATTCAAAACCAGGTATATAACTGTGGGTAAATTTTAGCTTTTTGCCACAGTTGTGTTCCTGGTTGTGTTTGAAGCAAAGTATTTCACCTAAAAAGTTGTGTTTATTGTTGGTGATTTCCTAACAATGTACACAACTTTTGTTAAAAGGTGAAATACTTTGCATAAAACACAACCAGGTACACACCTGTGGCCTAAAGCTAAAAATAGTAAGACCATGACAAGATAGCCAACTTTGGTTGGCAAAGGTATATACTGTTGGTCCAGAAGGTACACAAGTTTGGTTAGGGCACAAATCTTTCACACTCTGTCATCCTGCCAGTGTACTCTGCCTTGAGGGGCCACAAGGGTCAATTTTAAAAACCGGATCCGGCGTAATCCGTCGAAAAAACGGATAGAAAAACGGATGAACCGGATGAGACGGATCCGGTTTTGTCTGTCAAGAACAAGACGGATCCGGCAGAAAACCGGATCCGGCACATCAGGTTTTACAAAACATTTGCCGGATCCGGCATTCCGGCACGACGCCGGATCGCGCCTGACGCCGAAAACCTGATGTGTGAAAGTAGCCTTAAGGGCTCCAACGTAATGGTGACTTCTTTTGGGGATTTCAGCACATATTGCATATAATCGAGTATAAGCCGACCCGAGTATAAGCTGAGGCACCTAATTTTGTCACGGAAAACTGGGTAAGCTTATTGACCCGAGTATAAGCCTTATCCCTGTCCTGGTATGCATGACTCCCCCATCCCTGTCCTGGTATGCATGGCTCCCCCATTGCTGTCCTTGTATGCATGGCTTCCCAGTCCCTGTCATTGTATGCATGGCTCCCCAGTCCCTGTCATTGTATGCATGGCTCCCCAGTCCTTGTCCTGCTATGCATGGCTCCCCGGTCCCTGTCCTGCTATGCATGGCTCCCTGGTTCCTGTCCTGCTATGCATGACTCCCCCATCCCATCCTGGTATGCATGTGTAAGCATGTTGCGGGATGTAGTGATGGACAGGAGGCAGAGCAAGGGTTAACAAGTTTAATAACAGGGGAATATTCCACTCAGGGAGGCAATGGACTAAAAAGGGGATTAAACAGTACAATTAGCAAAGGATATTCTGAGGTAAAGAATAAAGGATCAGGTAATGGCAGTTCCTGTGAAGCACTTGTGTCAGATGTTCCTCCACTGTAACTCCTGCTGGGAACTCAATAGCACCGGCAACGACTAGCGCAGTCTCTTTTCCAGGAAGTTCCTGTGGGCACCAATGCCCCGTCTTCTGGCGGCAGCGGTCGGTCTTCGATACCTTCCGCTGAGCCTGGTCCATATGCTGCAGTGGCTGAAAAGGATACAGGCCACAGTACTGTACAAGCCCAACGTGGCTCAGCGAATATAAACTGGCAAAACTTAGGGCACAAGTGTCAGTCCCGTACCAGGTCCCTCTAATGGTGCTCGTGCACTGTACTCACGGACCCAAAGCATTTGGCACCTTGTTCTCTGAAGTCACCGGCACACTGCACCTCAGTCTCTGTCAGCTACAGGGCGCGCTGCACTTCTCTCTCTATGCTACACGCTGCCTGTTACCGCCAAGACTGAAGCCCTGACAACAGCTGGCACTATGCATCTCCAGCGAGGTCCTGAAGACCACGGTCCAGCGATGAGAGCAGCAGCGAACAGTCCTAAACTCTGCCCTGGCTTTTAGGCTGACGTGCGGCACTTAGCTGAACAGGGCTCACACTGTACGTCTCCTTCTGTCTGATCCTCATGGCTGCCGGTGGGAGACGAAGGAGGCTGACCTGCGCGTGGTGGGTGCTCCCAAGACGGAGCACTTCTCTCCCTCGCTGCTGCTGAACACACGGCTTCCCTGAGTGCAGCAGTCCCTCTCTCTGGATTGCTGCAGCACTCCTGGCTTCTGTATTTCTCTGGTGCGATACCTCTACAGCCGATGGGGGCTGCCACAGCACCGGTACTCGGTGGGGGGAAAGGGAAGCAGAATGCGTAGCTCAACCTCTGTGCGCTGCCCTGGGTTCGCGCCAAAATGCTCTGCTGTGCGCGCTTTCTCCTTTTATCTCCCCACCCCCTTTGGTCAGGAGGAAGGTCCGCCTCACTAGAGCTTCCCTCAGGCAACAGGGGATGCAGCCTTGATAGTTCTGGCCCCGGCAAGCAGGTACCCGCGGTCCGGTTGTCCCCCTTACACATGGCTCCTTATCCCCTATCCTACTCACCCACCAGCGTACCCTCACAGTGTCTCGGTGGTCCCGGCATCTTCGCAGCATCTCCATAGTTCCGGCTTACAGCAGCTCTTCCGACACGATCATATGGCGCCGCTCATTAAGGTAATGAATATGTGCTCCATGCCTATGGCAGTGTAGATGGGTGCATATTCATTACCTTAATGATCGCGCCGGAAGAGCTGCTGGAATCCAGAACCATGGAGATGCTGCAAAGACTCCGGGACCACCGAGATGCTGCGAGGGCATGCTGATGGGTGAGTAGGATATCTTCTGGAAGCCAGCGGCTGTCACTGTGCGCTGCTATAAGAAAAATGAATATTCATTTCTCTTTAGCAGCGGGCACAATTACTGCCACCGGCTTCTGCCTCCTGTGACCCGCTGCTCTGTCGCTTCCCCTCCCCTGCCGGCTTTCTGAACAACTGACTCGTGTTTAAGCCGAGGGGGGTGTTTTCTGCAGAAAATGTGCTGAAAAACTCGGCTTATACATGAGTATATACAGTACATTATATTTCTGCCTCCAAGAATCTTCACTCCGAACCACAATAGAAAAGTGACTCTGTACTGATTTCCATCCATCCATACCTCGAAGACAAGTTCAAGAACAATTTCACATTTCCAAGTACCACATTTTAACCTCTTAACCCCTGGGCCATTTTCTGTTTTTGTTTTTTGTTCTCCTTCTTCCCAGAGCCATAACTTTTTTATTTTTCAATCAATATGGCCATGTGAGGGATTGTTTTTTTGTGGGACAAGTTGTGTTTTTGAACAACACCGTTGGTTTTAACATATCGCCTACTGGAAAATGGGAAAAAATTCCAAGTGAGATGAAATTGCAATAAAGTGCAATTCTACAGCTGTTTTTGCTTTACCATGTTCACTAAATTCTAAAACAGACCTGTCATTATGATTCTCCAGGTCAGTTAATAGACACCAAACATATAAGCCGTCTTCCACATCTTTTTAATAGCACTTGCTGTTTACTGTTACTTTTTTACAACAGAGTATTTTATACGTTTGTTATACTGTGTTTTTCTGTGTTTCAGTCTTTTGGTGGTGTGAACACTGTCCTACACACTTGTTCACTGTGTGCATGGCCTATGTGTTTATATTCAATTAGTTTCTTGTTGCTGCAAGATTATAGAGGTCTCCACCCCTCCCTTGTGAGCTGTGCACATATAAGCCGTCTTCAACAGTGTGTCCACATCGGACATTACCTTTCAGAATCCTGCTCATATAGGTACCATACACATAGGTCAGGTTTTTAAATACATCGGTTAGGAACTGCTCTGATATGGGTTACTTTGACGTTTGGTAGAGCAGCTTAGTATACTTTTTTTGCAAAAAACGTATCAACCAAATACCCTGTTTTGTTATCATCTTTTTACTAGCACTTGCTGTTTACTGTTACGTTTTTACAACAGAGTATTTTTATACGTTTGTTATACTGTGTTTTTCTGTGTTGCAGTGTGCAGTGAGCCTAACCTGCTATTTCAAAAGGTTTCCAAGTTAGTAATAATAACTGAGGAACTATTGTTCTCAGGTTCCATCAATAATTATCTTTTAATGTTTACTTAATATTATTTTATCTGCTTTATTTTTCATGGTAAAATCAACTTTATTTTGAACAATTCACACCACACTCTTTGTTTAAATAATTTTCTACAGTATATGCGAGTGATTTTTCACTTTTACACTTTCACATTCTTCATGTTTAGTAATTTACCCTTTTTATATTATCATTTACCCCCTTTTATCCTCACAATACATACATTTTGCATTTCTTACACTTTTCACATCATCTATACTTGTTTGTCGTTCATTATTTTTTTTCTGATGAACTTAATATTTTGTTCTATTTTTGTTTTATGTTTTTTTAGCGCCTCAATTATTTTAATCATGCTCTTCGTATGAATTACCTCCTCAATGTTGGTTTTTAGGCTGGGTTCCCACAATGAACTTTTGGTACTTTTATGACGTTGCATATTTTTGTTGTGTCAAAAACACAGTTCCAGCAAAGTGGATAGGGTTTATAGAAATCTCAGGCCCTCTGCGATTCTTTTTTACCCAGCGTATCCTGACCTGCGGTGTGTGTTTCAGATCCACAGCAGTTTCTCTTGCAGGTACGCTGAGTTTTCTGCTCAGAGTTTCACCATAGACTGGAAATAGATGCAGAAAACCATTTAATCCCAGTACAATAGACCAGTTAAATTGTTCCAAGTTCTTTGTCGTGAGTGTGTACAAAGCTTGGACAGAGGTTTCCAGAGGCAATCTCTGGCAGAAGAGGAAGACTCTCCTGCAACCAATAGAGGCAAAATTTCTATGACGATACCGACATACTCATTGTCCCTGCTGTTCAGTAGTGCCTTCCTGCTCTGCACAGCTTTCTGGTCTTCTGGTGGTACACCTAGAGCGCACAAACTACTAGTGTGCACACACTCCCTGATTCTTAAAGGGGTAGCGTGCACTTTTGAAATGTCCCAATCCGATACCTGGGAGGCATCTAGTATTTAAGGCACACTCCCCTATAGAGAGGTGTCTGTACAATGCCCTTCTTAGAGTTTGAGTTCATTCTTGATAGTTTGTTTTCAGGTCACTGAACTTATTCCTGAACCTATGCCTGTGACTCATGTTGTCTAACCCTGAACTTGTTCCTGTTACCTGAACCCTGACCTTCCTCCCTTGGTACCTGAGCCTCAAGCCATACCGTTGGCACCTGAACCCTGACACCATTCTCTGATGTACCTGAGTCAGAAGCCACACCTGCGGTACCTGAACCCTGAAGCTGCGCTGGCGGTACCTGAACCTTTAAACTGTTCCAATGGTAATTGAACCAGCATCAGTGTCTCTTCTGGTTAGAGATCGAGAATCCGTACTGTCGGTGCCTGTTCTAGCATCCGAATCCAACTATGCCTGTGATTTAACATAGTAACATAGTTTTGAAGGCTGAAGGAAGACCTTATGTCCATCTAGTTCAGCCTATTTTTAGTGCAGCTGTTCTGCATTGTTGATCCTGGGGAAGGCAAAAAACCCACAGAGTAGTAGCCAATTTTCTCCATAGGGGAAAAAATTCCTTCCCCTAAGCTGGGTCAACCATCTACCTATAATATTATGTTATTCATAACCTTCTATACTGTTACTCACAAGAAAAGCATCCATTCCTTTCTTAAATTCATTCAGTGAGTTGGCCATCACCATTTCCTCAGGAAGAGAATTCCAGAGCCTCACTGCTCTTACCGTGAAGAACCCTCTTCTATGCTGGTGCAGAAATTGTCTTTCCTCCAAACGAAGAGAATGCCCCCTTGTTCTTGTCACAGTCCTTGGTACAAACAGTTCATTGGAGAGATCTCTGTATTGCCCTCTGATATACTTGTACATATATATTAGGTCTCCCCTAAGTCTTCTCTTTTCTAGAGTAAATAGACCTAATTTTGATAACCTTTCTAGGTATTGTAGTGAACCAACTCCATTTATCATTTTAGCAGCCCGCCTTTGAACCCTTTCAAGTTCAGTAATGTCTTTCTTGAGCACCGGCGTCCAAAATTGCACACAAAACTCTAAGTGTGGTCTGACGAGTGATTTGTACAGAGGGAGAATTATGTTTTCATCTCGTGTCCCCAGACCTCTTCTAATGCATCCCATGACCCTATTTGCTTTGGTGGCAGCTGCCTGACACTGGGCACTCCAATTTAGCTTCTTATTGACTAAGATGCCTAAGTCTTTTTCCATGTCTGATTTCCCCAGCAGTTTCCCATTTAGTAAGTAATTATAGCATCTGTTTCTCCTTCCCATGTGCATAACCTTACACTTATCTGTGTTAAACCTCATTTGCCATTTTTCAGCCCAATTCTCCAACTCAAATCTGTCTGTAGTTGCAAACTGTCCTCCTTTGTGTTAACTACCTTACATAGTTTTGTATCATCTGCAAATACTGATATTTTACTGTGTAAGCCATCCACTAGATCATTAATAAATATATTAAATAGTAGGGGGCCCAATACAGAACCCTGTGGTACCCCACTAGTAACCCTGGTCCAATCTGAGTATGCACCATTAATAACCACTCTTTGTTTTCTATCACTAAGCCAGCTACCTACCCATCTACACACATTTTCCCCTAGCCCAAGCTTTCTCATCTTACTTACCAATATTTTATGTGGGACAGTGTCAAATGCTTTAGAGAAGTCGAGATAAATGACATCCAATGATTCTCCTTGGTCCATTTGAAAGCTTACATCCTCATAGAAGCTGATCAGGTTAGTTTGACAGGAGCGATCTTTCATAAATCCATGTTGATATGGAGTTAAACATTTATTAACATTGAGATATTCCATAATGGTATCCCTTAGAAACTATTCAAAAATTTTACTTACATCAGATGTTAAGCTAACCGGCCTATAGTTTCCAGGTTCCCTTTTACACCCCTTTTTGAATATTGGTAACACATTTGCTTGCCGCCAATCAAAAGTAACAGACCCTGTTTCTATAGAGTCTTTAAATATAAGGAATAGAGGCCTGTCTATCACATTACTTAGCTCCCTTAATACCCGAGGGTGAATGCCATCAGGGCCTGGTGATTTGTCAATTTTAATCTTACTAAGGCGGTTCTGCACTTCTTCCTGGGTTAGGCAGGTAATACTTAATGGGGAGTTTACATTATCACTCTGCATTTCCCCTGGCAAATCCTTTTCCTGTGTGAACACTGTTGAGAAAAAAGTATTTAAAACATTTGCCTTTCCCACATCGCTCTCTATGATTTCACTCTCATTGTTCTTTAAAGGGCTGACACCATCAATTTTAAACATTTTACTGTTTATATAATTAAAGAATAGTTTGGGGCTTGTTTTACTTTCCTTAGCAATGAGTCTCTCAGTTTCCACTTTTGCTAAATGCATTTGTTTTTTACACATTTTATTTTTTTCTCTATAACTTTTTAATGCTTCTTCACTGCCTTCTTGTTTTAGCTTCTTAAATGCCTTGTTCTTGTTATTTATTGCCCTTTTTACATCCTTATTTAGCCACATTGGTGTTCTCCTGTTCCTAGCCCTTTTAGTTCTGTACGGTATGGCTAGCTCGCGGTGTGTGTGTAAAACTGATTTAAATATTTCCCATTTATTTTCTGTGCTCCTATTTTTGAGGACATTGTCCCAATCAATTCGTTGAAGGTCCTCTCTAAGCTGATCAAACTTTGCTTTCCTGAAATTCAGCGTTTTTGTAACCCCCTTCCTGTGCACCTTACTGAAGGACAAGTGGAATTGTATTATATTGTGGTCACTGTTCCATAGGTGCCCATCGACTCGTACTTCTGTTATTCTATCTGGCCTGTTGCTTAAAATTAAGTCCAGAAGGGCTGTCCCTCTAGTTAGGCCCTGCACAAGTTGTGACAGAAAATTATCCTTGGTCACTGACAGAAATTGGTTTCCTTTCTGAGATACGCAGGTTTCAGTTTCCCAGTCTATGTCGGGGTAGTTGAAGTCCCCCATAATAATCACCTCATTGTGATTTGCTGCTTTGTCTATTTGTTTCAATAATATATTTTCAGTGGTTTCTGTTATATTTGGTGGCTTATAACAAACCCCTATGAGGATTTTATTACTTTTCCCTCCTTGTATCTCCACCCATAGAGACTCCACCTCTTCATTTCCCTCTTGTATATCTTCTCTTAGTGTGGGCTTTAAAGTGGACTTTATATATAGTCAGACTCCACCCCCTTTCCTTTTTTTACGATCCCTCCTAAACAAATCATATCCTTGCAAGTTAGCCGCCCAGTCATAGCTGTCGTCTAACCATGTCTCAGTTATTCCTACTATGTTGTATTTTTCCTCATACATTACCAACTCCAGATCTTCAATCTTATTGGTCAGGCTTCTTGCGTTGGTCAGCATGCAGGAAAGAAGTTTTGCTTCCTTTTTCTTAGCTTTCTTCTGAGTACCCTGTCTTGGGTCCTCTTTACCACATCTAGTATCCTTGATTAGTTTGTCCTTCTGCTGCAAGTTCTTGTCTGCTGTTTTTCCTCCCATCCCCTCTTCTTCTAGTTTAAAGCCCTCCTGATGAGTGTGGCAAGTCATCTGGTGAATGTGTGTTTCCCAGGCTTTGTGAGGTGTATCCCATCTCTTTCGAGAAGTCCATCGTAGAGATAATTCACGCCATGGTCCAAGAATCCAAATCCTTGCTGCCTGCACCACTGTCTGAGCCAGTTGTTCACCTCTAGTATCCTATTCCATCTTCTGATGCCATGACCATCGACTGGGAGGATTGATGAGTAAAACAACCTGTACGTTCCGTTCCTTTATTTTCTTCCCCAGAATTTCAAAGTCTTCACAGATAGTTGGTAGGTCATTTCTTGCTGTGTCGTTTGTGCCTACATGTATCAGTAGGAAAGGGTAGTCGTCCTTGGATTTGAGGATAGTTGGTATCCTGTTGGCCACATCCTTGATTTTTGCTCCTGGGAGGCAGCATACTTCTCGTGCGGTTATGTCCGGCCTGCAGATAGTTGCCTCCGTGCCTCTTAGCAGTGAGTCGCCCATTACTACCTCTCTTCTTTTCTTTCCGGGTGCACTGCTTGTTGCTCGTGAGTGTTATTTGTGAAAGCAAACCCATATTTTGATGGTTCAATTGTCCATGAAAGATATCCTGTGATACTGGATGTGCTTGCGTTTCCACACAGAGCAGCACACATCTCCTCCAGGTCATGACTTAAGCGCCATTCTGGGGCAATACGGTTGTTATTCCTATGAACGTGGCTTTATTACTTGTTGGTTCACAGTATTCAGTTGGGCTCCTGCTACAGGCCAATTATACTACAGCGCAATTCATATGCAATACGTTTGCCACCCATAGAAGCGCACTTTCGCTGATTGCCTTTTTGAGGCATTCAACAAGGGATCATTTTTCCTCTGGCTACCTCACGGTGCCACCCTTTTCTGTGTGCCACTCTCTGCCAAACACAAAACAGCCCACACTACAAATTCAAGCACATCACTGGATATCTTTCATGGACAATTGACCCATCAAAATATGGGTTTGCTTTCACAGCTCATCTTCTAGTACTCTTCTATGAAAATAATTTTCTGAGGAAGGTCCAGTGTAGGACCGAAAACGTTCAAAAAATTTTTTTGTTTGACTGGATGCAAATAAAAGAACTGTCAAATTGCTTCACCAATTGACTGCCAAGTTGTTTCAAGATACTTTATGTTTGGTTGGATACCTGACTTAGGCACCTTCGTCTCACTTTCATTGAGTGCCGTGATCTACTCATTCCATGTCTGTATCCATTCTGTCAGATGTCCAAGAACCTTTGTTGTCTGAACAGAATCCAAATCCAACCCTGTCTGTGACTCTGTGTCTGTATCCATTCTGGCCAATGACACAGAATCTGTGTAGTCTGAACAGAGTTTGAATACACCCCTTGCCTTGGATTCCGTGCTAATATCTGTTCTGCCAGTTGACCCAGAATCTGAGATAACAGTGTCCGAGTCCTGTCCTGCCAGTTACTCCGAGCTCGTGTCTGTGTCAGCGACCCTGACAGTCAGAAGCTGCAGTACCGAGGACTTCCCTTTGAATTGTAACTGGCAGCTACCTGCATCTCAAGTCTAACTCCACCATCAGGAGCTCTAGCAAAAAACAGGTAGCTGCTTAGCTACGCCCCTCATAGTTAAGCCCAAATCATGGCACAGTGGATCCACGATTCATGAGTGCGTGACAATTATTTTGTAAGGGCTGCAAAGTTGTGAAACATGTTCTTCTGTGACTCCGCTGAATATTATTATTTTTTTGTGTCTGGGGGAGGGGGCCTCAATTAGTACTTCTGCTATGAAGCCCCATGATTTCTGTGTATGCCCCTGATCCTGGGCCCCGACCACCAGTGAGATTAGGTTCTGCAAATGAGATCTACAGTAAACACAGAAAGTGTTTAAGCATTTTTTTGTATTAGAAACTCTAGTAATTGGAGTAAATGCACCATCTATTGTTAGACCGTTAGTGCCTATTATATTATCCTGCTTTTACCTTACAATAGTTATGTTTTGGTTGTTACAGCTGGTACCTTTCACTTTATGTTTGAAAACTATTCCTTTATTGAAATTCAGCAAATTAACATGTTTGCAAAGGGCAATATATTGCATACTATTTCTCTGCCACCTTTCTGCTATGTCAACATTTTCCTTTAGTAATCACAAAAAAGAACAGAAAACAATGTAAACAGAAATAAGAAAAGCTAATAACTATATTTAATTCAATAGAACTTGATTGTTATTTTATTTTTCAGCATTTAGTTTTTTTCTGTTGTTTTTGTCTTGTTTCACATTATGTTCTTTATTTCTGAAATTTCCTTGTTTAGCTAAAGAGTTGTAAAGTTCACATTGTAGGTCGCAGCTCAGTTCTGTACTATAGTATGGAAATAACTCTGAGAATCCAAAATCCTCATGCAATTGTCCAATGTAAAAGAGTCATCCCTTTACCTCCTTTCCTCTACTCACCTAAGAGTTGCCTTCTTTTTACAGTCTGTTATGGGCACCTGTCACATGAAACATGGGGTCAAGTTATCTAGGACATTCCTTCCTCCAGTATACACTGGTTATCAAGCAGCTTATTATCTTTTAATTTGTTTCAATAAAGATTTTGGATTTTATCTCCGGAGCTGGATTCCTTCTTTTTTCACAAGTACCTGACGTCCAGCAGAGACGCTTCCTTGCTCAGATAGAACTACTCATGTGCGGTGTGGACATCACTATAAGCGTGAGCTGAATCAACTTTTTTCTATTTCTTTTTTTTTAATACATGAAAACCGATTGCAGCATGAATTATAATAACTGAACAAAAAAGAGTCCAGCACCTGAAAAAAATCATGGACTATTTTTCATTTAAAAAATTAAAAAAATTCTGACACCATCCTAAAACAGGGAACATGCCAAAGACTTTTTGATGACTTCAAAATAAAAATTATGGACTTGGTGCTCAGTGCTATAAAAATGTCACACAAATCTAAAAGGTAAAAATGACACGGAATGCTAAAGAAATTGGTGTAAAACAAAGGATAAATTCACCCATAAGGCCATAATGTATCAGTGCATATGATGCTGATAAGTAGTTCCAGAGACTGTCCACAAACTCATTGATGCCTTCATCCAGGCCTGAGAGGAGATCAGGACACCATTTGCCATCTCATCAGGAGCTTGCCACACATTGTCCGAAATGCATACAAATACGTGGGGTCCTCACTTTTTTGAGGTACTGTAATAACATTCATGCAAATTGTACCCACCTATGAGTTCAATTTTTGATTTGTGGGGTGATCCAGCCCTCAAATTAATTATGACTTTGGTTTCCATTGACTGTTGATATGTAATTTTCAACTTGAATCTATTGTTTGTAAAGACCAGACATATTATGTACAGTAAGTATTCCCTTCATTTGTCTGAGCAGTGTATATTGGTAAACTGCATATAGAGCAATTCCCTTCCATCCTTCCAGCAGCACAATAACGAGTTAATTCTGCCCGCGTGCTAATAAGATGGACAACATTTTTAATTAAGCAAATTAAAGCACAAATGAAGACAAAATTCCTAACCCTATAAAAGACTGGGATTAGTGCTGTTCTAATTAATGTATTTTTCTGACATGTCTTCGGCAGATTCTGGTGGCAGTAGTTTAGGAGAGAGGAAAAGCAACCTTTCATATGAAAGCATGTAGCTGCAGGGATTATGATACCCGACTGCCTATGAATATTATGGATGCAAGACTATCATCCTCATAAACTTGCTGATAATCTGTCTCTGAATATGTGTTAAAGGACAATGTCATCAAATCCATGTTAAGATAAAAAAGTCTCTTCTTCTGTCAAGACAGTCTGACTGTTACCAAAGTCAATGCCCCAAAAGTCAATGCATTGTTCTAATCTTCCTGTAACAAAACACAGAAATTGTTGTAGCCCATCCAATCTGCTGATGTAGGAAGTTGACCATGGGAAAGCTCCAGGGCAAAATTATCGGAAGTCTTTAAAGTGGTCGACGCTTTGGAAAAACATCTTAAACATTTTGAGAGAGATTAGGCAGTGGAGACCTACTTCAAAATTAGATGTACTTGTTGGAAGGGTCCAATCTTCATGACTTCCACACTGAGTATACCCCTTGATGAATAATCTACGGAGCAGTGACCCAATAAATTAGGAGGCTGGCTACTAATTGCCAGATTCATTGATTGCCAACTGCTAAAGTTGTCAGACAAGATCATTACCATGATTTATTCTGCCAAGAACATCAGTGGCATCGTTTTGACCTGTAATAGGGCTTTATCAAGTAAAGTACAGTTGAACTTGATAAAAACCTAATACAGGTCAAAACGTTGTCACTGATGATCTTGGCAGAAAAAAAAATCACGTTTTGATAGCTTCACCTGGGATTTGGACGCTGTCTATTTTGCATATATTGAATTTTTCAAGTGGGTTCCTTGGATCTTTGGACTTTGAGTCTTTATGGAGAATGCTGCCAACCAATTGCCTTTTTTTGCTGCAAGACCATTACCATGTCTACCACTGATAGGTGATATCACTAGTTTTTTTTAAACTTTTTTCAATTTAAAGTAATTTTCATGAAAAGTCGCAAAGGTTAAAGGGAATCTGTCACCCTATTTTTCGCCTATCAGCTGCCGTCACCGACATCAGGGGCTTATCTACAGCATTCTGTAATGCTGTAGATAAGCCCCCGATGTAACCTGAAAGATAAGAAAAAGGAGTTAGATTATACTCACCGGGGGGGGGCGGTCCGGTGTTGGTCCGATGGGAGTTGCAGTCCGGCACCTCCCTTCTAACGGTGACGTCTTCTTCTTTGCTGCCTGTCGTGGCTCCTGCGCAGGCGCACTGCTCTGCCCAGAATACTGCAGTGCGCAGGTGCCAGACCTCTCCCGGTGCCTGCGCACTGCAGGACTCTGCTCTGCCCTCAATAGGGCAGATCAGAGCGCCTGTGCCGGAACCACGACAGGCAGCAAAGAAGAGGACGTCACCATTAGAAGATGGGAGGCGCCGGACGGAACGGAGACACCCATCGGACCAGACCGGACGCCAGGGTGAGTATAATCTAAAGGCCCCATCACACAAAGCGATCTCGCTAGCAAGATCGTTGATTTTGTGACGCCACAGCGATCTCGCCAGCGAGATCGCTGTGTGTGACGGGGATCAGCGACCAGCCCCCCCGCCGGGTATCGCTGATCGTGCTTGAACGGCCTGGGCCATTTTTTGATCGCTGGTCTCCCGCTGGCCAGCACGCATCGCTGCATGTGGCAGTGAGAGACCAGCAGTCAGCGACGCTGCACGCTGGTTTCTAATGTAAAAATCGGGTATCCAGGAGCTGTGGCTCCTGGATACCCGCTGTTTACCTTGGTAACTGGCATACACGCTAATTTCCAAGGTAAACAGCGGGTATCCAGGAGCCGCGCGGCTCTTAGATTCCCGATGTTTCCCTTGGAAACCAGCGTGTATGCCGGTTTCCAAGGTAAACAGCGGGTATCCAAGAGCCGCAGCTCCTGGATACCCGATGTTTACATTAGAAACCAGCTTGCTCGCTGGTCCTGATCGCTGGAGGGACTGTCTATGTGACAGCTCACCAGTGATCAGCCTAACGATGTCCCAGTGATCCCATCCATGTCGGATCGTTGATGGGATCACTGGGACATCGTTATGTGTAACAGCGCCTTAACTCTTTTTTCTTATCATTCAGGTTACATCGAGGGCTTATCTAAAGCATTACAGAAAGCATCTCACTTGCATTGAAAACTTGTAAGTGTATCTTCTTGCATCCATAATTGTACTCCATCTTGTTATCTTTACCACACATCTAAGTGGTCTGTATAACCCCTTCCCCCTTTTATGACCTTTGCTTAACTCAGTACATCTGGCCTGGGCAGTCACACCCCACTTTCACTCACACCTGATTGTTCTTAGCTGCACATATATTCAGCAGCATGAGTCTGCCCAAGACGTAGTCGGCTCATCTATTTCAAAATCCATATTTCAAAGTACAGATTTCTAAGTACACTACTGTGAATTAGACTAGAATTCAAGAATGCATTTGGCCACTCATGACTACTACAGTATTGTCATCATCACCATCTGACCAAGATGTTGTCATGTCGGACGCTGTTCACACCACAGCGTCCGGCAGGCAGAGGTAGTTCCACCTCCAGCCACTATAGCCTCAGTGGCGCCGGCTTGATCTTCAGGCTCTCGGGGGTTAATCCTGCTGGAGACCAGGTTGGAAGGTTAGTCACGCCCACGGTCTTTAAATAGTCATACTGGCATATGGGCGTCGCCGATTATAGCTTGTGTTTTCATACCAAGTGGTTCCGGTCTGGAGTGGAGGTGTTGCAGAGAGAGAGATTCGTATCTGGTGTCGTATGATCCGTCGTTATCCTTTCTCCTTCCCATATTTGTGTTTAGTTGTGCCCTGTTCACATTACTGTATATTCCTGTGTGTGTGCGGCGCAGTGCAGTTTAAGTTCTCCCTGTCTGTCTTATTTGTGTGGGAGCTTTGGTGGTGTGTCTCCTCACTGGGTGGAGGGTGGAGGGTTAAGTGCAGGGCTGAGCAGGAGATAAGGAAAGGGTGGAGGCTCAGGCATTTGCACCTTCAGCAAAAACCCTGGGTTGAGGGTCAGACAGGGTTTCCCCTAGTGAAAGGGACACCACAGGGGCCCCGGGTATTTCTGCCTTAGTTGTCCTAAGCCCCGCGTGACATTATAATCGGCCCACATTTTTTCAGGAGTCCATGGATCCCATGGATTCCATAACCCGCCAGTTGGCGGCGCTGTCCTTACAGGTCTCCGAGTTGAAAGGGGCAGTTCAGCAGCAGGGCCTGGTAGTAGCAAAGGTGCAAACGGCATCTGCAGGTATCGGTGCAGAGCCGAAGTTTCCGCTGCCAGAACGATTTTCAGGCGATCGCAGCAAATTTGTCGTATTTCGGGAGGCCTGCAAATTATACTTCCGCATGCGGCCAATCTCCTCAGTTAATGAGGCCCAGCGAGTAGGGCTGGTGTTGTCATTACTGAGTGGTGACCCCCAAGCATGGGCATTTTCCTTACCAGCTGACTCTGCTACATTTTATTCGGTCGATAATGTTTTTTCTGCCCTCGGGCTCATTTACGATGACCCTGACCGACTGGCTCTAGCGGAATCTAAAATCCGCGCCCTCCGCCAGGGGGAGCGCTTGGCAGAGGACTATTGTTCGGAATTTCGCCGCTGGGCTGTAGACACACAGTGGAATGACCCAGCACTGCGGAGCCAGTTTATTCATGGGGTATCAGGGAGGGTGAAACAAGCCCTCCTGATGTATGAGACTCCGGCATCATTGGAGTCTGCCATGAGTTTGGTGATACGTATTGATCGCCGTTTTCGCCAGGGGGCACAGGAGATGCTACCTCTGGGGGAAAGCAGAGGTGCAGGTGTGGTTGAAGTAGATGAGTCCCCTGAACCTATGCAGATTGCTGGCGTGGCACAGGTTCAGCCTTGCGCTCCGGGATTCCGGAAGCCCGGAGCATGTTTCTACTGTGGTAAAAGAGGTCATTATGTTAACGTTTGCCCGGTACTACCTAAGAGGGTCACATCGGCGGAAAACTGTTAAGCTCAGAGGGTATGGAGGAGACCCAACTGAGCGTATGCATATCCTCCATGATGGTATCTCAATGTATGCTCCCTGCCAAGGTTATTATCGCCGGCAGAGAGCTACCTATATCAGTGTTTGTGGATAGCAGTTCCGCTACCAATCTCATAGATGAGGCGTTTGCACACACCGCCGGGTTTAAGATCGAAAAACTTCCTCACCCCATACAGGTGGTGACCATTAATGCTGTTCCCCTCCCTCAAGGGGAGATTACTGAGTTTGTGGCAGAGGTGAAACTCCACATTGGGGTCCTACATTCTGAGTTGGTTACATGTAGGGTCCTCCGTAATCTCCCAGCTCAAATGGTCCTGGGTTTTCCATGGCTGTCCAGGCACAACCCGGTAATTGATTGGAAAACTCAGGACATAGTGCAATGGAGTGGTTTCTGCCAAGACAATTGCTTGGCCACATGTGTGTCCGCCGTGACGCCCAGCCTGCCGGAGGCTTTGCAGGATTTCGCGGATGTTTTCTCTGAGAAGGGTTGCTCAGAACTGCCTCCACATAGAGCCTATGACTGTGCGATTAGGTTAAAACCCGGGACCAAATTACCTAAGGCCAGGATGTTTAATATTTCTGGTCCTGAGAGGCAAGCTCTGAAAGACTACATCGCAGAGAGTCTGAGCAAAGGACACATCCGGCCTTCGTCCTCGCCTGTAGCCGCGGGGTTTTTCTTCATTAAGAAGAAAGATGGGGGGTTACGCCCGTGTCTGGATTTCCGAGAGTTAAACCAGATTACTATCCGTGATCCCTACCCAATGCCGTTGATCCTGGATTTGTTCAACCAGGTAGCGGGGGCGAAATGGTTTTCCAAGCTGGACCTCAGGGGGGCGTATAACCTCATAAGGGTCCGTCAGGGGGATGAGTGGAAGACGGCGTTTAACACTCCTGAGGGTCATTTTGAGAGTCTGGTTATGCCGTTTGGGTTGACCACTGCGCCTGCCGTTTTCCAACATTTTATTAATGATGTACTTGCTCATGTCCTGGGGAGATTTGTGATTGTATACCTGGATGATATCCTCATTTATTCTAGCGATCGGGACACTCATTTGGAGCATGTTAGGCAGGTGTTACAGTTGCTCCGGGAGAACCAGCTCTATGCTAAGCTGGAAAAATGTTTATTTTTTGTCCAGGAGTTGCCCTTTTTGGGATATATTGTGTCCGCAGCCGGTTTTAAAATGGACACCGCTAAGGTGCAAGCGGTGCTGCAATGGGAGAGGCCGGAGAGTCTGAAAGCACTCCAGCGGTTCCTTGGGTTTGCGAATTATTATAGGAAATTTATAAAACATTTTTCGACTGTCGCCAAACCGCTCACGGACATGACAAAAAAGGGTGCCGATCTGGCGAACTGGCCTGAGGTGGCTATACGTGCATTTGAGCGTCTGAAGAATAGTTTTGCTTCAGCCCCCATTCTGGTGCAACCAGACGTGTCTAAACCTTTTGTGGTAGAGGTTGATGCGTCGGAGGTGGGAGTGGGGGCAGTACTGTCTCAAGGCTCGTCCTTGAGCGAGATGCATCCATGCGCCTACTTCTCCAAGAAGCTGTCGCCGGCCGAACGGAATTATGATATCGGCAACAGGGAGTTGTTGGCCATCAAACTGGCTTTTGAGGAATGGCGACACTTCTTGGAGGGGCGGCTCACCAGGTCACAGTTATCACCGACCATAAGAATCTGCTCTATCTGGAGTCGGCCAAGCGTCTGTCTCCTAGGCAGGCTCGCTGGGCATTGTTTTTTACTCGTTTCAATTTTCTTGTGACGTACCGTCCCGGGGCTAAAAACACCAAGGCGGATGCTTTGTCTAGGTGTTTTCCGGGGGGAGAACCTCGGGAAGAGCCGGTACCCATCCTCCAGAAAGGGGTAGTGGTCTCGGCTCTCACGACGGAGGTAGAGGCGGAGATTGCCGAGGCCCAAGAGGAGGTACCACCAGGACTTCCCGCCAACAAATCATTTGTACCCCTGCATCTTCGGCTTAAGGTGTTGAAGGAACACCACAATTCGGTACTGGCTGGTCATCCAGGGGTGAAGGGCACCTTAGAGCTGGTATCGCGTCGTTTCTGGTGGCCCAAAATCCGGCAGGACGTGGTCTCGTACGTGGCAGCTTGCATCACGTGTGCTAGGGCTAAGTCACCCCGAACCCGTCCTGCTGGCACGCTACAGCCTCTGGGGGTATCCAATAGGCCATGGACAGAAATCTCCATGGATTTTATCACTGACTTGCCAGACTCGGCGGTGGTTGACCGTTTTTCAAAGATGGCGCATTTTGTGGCGTTGTCTTCTTTGCCCAATGCTAAGACGTTGGCTCAGGTATTTGTGAAGGAGGTGGTCAGACTCCACGGAGTACCATCTGACATAGTATCTGATAGGGGTACGCAATTTGTGGCGAGGTTTTGGAAAGCTTTTTGCTCAAGGTTGGGAATCAAGTTGTCACATTCATCGGTGTTTCATCCACAGTCTAATGGACAAACTGAGCGCATGAACCAAAATCTAGAACAGTATTTACGATGTTTTGTGTCCGACAACCAGGAGGAGTGGTCTACTTTCCTTCCTCTGGCCGAATTCGCGTTAAATAATCACCGCCAAGAGTCATCAGGAGAGTCTCCATTCTTTTGTGTGTACGGTCAACATCCTCAGTTTTGTACCTTACGTCAGGGTGACTCCGGGGGTGTCCCGGAGGAGGATCAGCTAGGAGCCCAATTGTCATCTGTCTGGAGGCGGGTGAAACAGCGTTTGTTGAGCATGAGTGCCAGGTACAAACGGGTGGCTGACAGTAGACGCGTGCCAGGTCCGGACCTGTGTGTGGGTGAATGGGTGTGGTTAGCTACGAAGAACATAAAACTCAAAATTCCATCTTTAAAACTGGGTCCAAGGTTTATTGGGCCTTTTAGGATTTCTGCCATCATTAACCCAGTGGCTTATCGGTTGGAACTTCCTGCGGTGTACAAAATACATAACGTTTTTCACAGGGCTTTATTGAAAAAGGTGGTAGGCTTGGTGGACACGACGCCGATGCCACCTCCAGTCATGGTGGATGGCGATTTAGAGTTCGAGGTCGCCAAGGTAGTGGACTCTCGAGTAGTACGCCGTACTCTTCAGTATTTGGTGCACTGGCGGGGGTATGGTCCGGAGGAGAGGTCTTGGGTTCCAGCCTCAGACATACATGCGGATCGGCTGGTCAGTTCTTTTCACCGTCGTCATCCGGACAAGCCGGGTCCTATGAGTCTTGAGGGCCCTGGGGTCCCTCGTAGAAGACGGGGTACTGTCATGTCGGACGCTGTTCACACCACAGCGTCCGGCAGGCAGAGGTAGTTCCACCTCCAGCCACTATAGCCTCAGTGGCGCCGGCTTGATCTTCAGGCTCTCGGGGGTTAATCCTGCTGGAGACCAGGTTGGAAGGTTAGTCACGCCCACGGTCTTTAAATAGTCATACTGGCATATGGGCGTCGCCGATTATAGCTTGTGTTTTCATACCAAGTGGTTCCGGTCTGGAGTGGAGGTGTTGCAGAGAGAGAGATTCGTATCTGGTGTCGTATGATCCGTCGTTATCCTTTCTCCTTCCCATATTTGTGTTTAGTTGTGCCCTGTTCACATTACTGTATATTCCTGTGTGTGTGCGGCGCAGTGCAGTTTAAGTTCTCCCTGTCTGTCTTATTTGTGTGGGAGCTTTGGTGGTGTGTCTCCTCACTGGGTGGAGGGTGGAGGGTTAAGTGCAGGGCTGAGCAGGAGATAAGGAAAGGGTGGAGGCTCAGGCATTTGCACCTTCAGCAAAAACCCTGGGTTGAGGGTCAGACAGGGTTTCCCCTAGTGAAAGGGACACCACAGGGGCCCCGGGTATTTCTGCCTTAGTTGTCCTAAGCCCCGCGTGACAGATGTTCTTCTGTTCCCACAGGTATGCATTGCTGAATTTCCACCACTTTCTCATGCTCATGCTCCTGAATGCCCCATGTGAACTGCATTGTATTGTATATGGTATGCATTGCTTACCCATCTACTTGTATCCATAATTGTACTCCATCTTTTTATCTTTACCACACATCTAAGTGGTCTGTATTACCCCTTCTCCCTTTTATGACCTTTGCTTAACTCAGTACATCTGGCCTGGGCAGTCACACCCCACTTTCACTCACACCTGATTGTTCTTAGCTGCACATATATTCAGCAGCATGGGTCTGCTCCAGACGTAGTCGGCTCCATCTATTTCAAAATCCATATTTCAAAGTACAGATTTCTAAGTACACTACTGTGAATTAGACTAGAATTCTACTGGAATTTGACTGCAAGGCAACAGACTATAACACCACTACAATGTTTCGGCTTCTTTTTACAATCACCCCCATACTACTCTATTTTTCCCTAACTCCTGTAATCCTCCCTCCTAGTAAGGAACTATTCATCTCCCCCTCCATCCTTCCCAGCCATCTCACCTCTTCGTCAGAACTGTTCCTCCACATACAATCCTTTTTCTCCAGACACACACGGCCACATCATGCCCTATCCTGCTCCCACCTTCTAACGCTCTGTCTGCTACTCCTCATTGCTGGCGACGTATCCCCTAATCAAGGCCCTCCTCCACACATCCCCACACTCACTTCTAACACCCTGCCATGATCCTCTACACGTCTTCGCAACCATGATAACCTCATACCTATTCATCCAGCCCCCACTCTCTCAACCCCTTACATGGAGCCCTATGGAACGCACGCTCTGTCTGCAACAAGCTGTCATTTATTCATGACCTCTTTATCACCAACAAACTCTCCTTCACGGCCATCACTGAAAGCTGGCTCACTCCCTCTGACACAGCCTCTCTAGCTGCGCTTTCCTATGGCGGATTCCATCTCTCTCACACCCCTCGCCCCAGCAACAAATGTGGTGGAGGAGTTGGCTTGCTCCTGTCTGATACCTGCTCCTTTACCCCAATTCCCCTGCCACCCTCCGCTACTCTTCCCTCGTTCGAGGTGCACTCCGTCGGCATCTATTCCCCCTCCAACCTCCAACTGGCTGTCATCTACCGCCCCCCAGAACTAGCCATCTCCACCTTTCTCGACCACTTCACCACCTGGCTACTCCATTTCCTTTCTGCTTACATCCCCACCATCGTCATGGGCGATTTCAACATCCCCATTGACACTTCCACCCCGGCTGCCTCTAAACTTCTATCGCTCACGGCTTCCCTCGGCCTCACTCAATGGTCCTCTGCGGCCACTCACAAAGATGGTCACACACTGGACCTTATCTTCACCCGTCTCTGTTCCCTCACTAATCTCAATAACTCACCCCTCCCCCTGTCTGACCACAACCTACTGACATTCTCTTCCCTCTCCTCTCTTACTCCACAATCCCCGCTCCATAAATCCACTCATCCTTGCAGGAATCTCAAACACCTCAATTTACAATAACTCTCTGAGTCCCTTCTCCCTCTTACAGACATAGCTTCCCTTCGTGACACAGACGCTGCTGCCACTTTTTAGAACACCACAATAACAGCAACACTTGATTCGGCTGCCCCCCTCATGCAGAGCAAAACTTGAACAATCAACAGTCAGCCCTGGCTGACCAGCCTGACCAAAGAACTGAGATGGGTTTCCAGGGCCGCTGAGCAGAGATGGAAGAGAACCCATTCTACTGAGCACTTCAAGGCATACAAGCAGTCCCTTGCCAGCTTTAAGTCCACGCACTCTGCCGCAAAACAAACTTACTTCTCATCTCTCATATCCTCCCTGGCTCACAACCCTAAACAGATCTTCAACACTTTCAATTCTCTACTCTGTCCCACAGCACCTCCTCCCTCTCCTCTCATTTCTGCTGAAGACTTTGCCTCCTTCTTTAAGCAGAAGATCGATACGATCAGACAAAACTTTGGCCCACAGCCCTCAATGCCCCTCTTAGCCGCTCAGCTCTGTTCTGCAAAAGCCAGCTTCTCCACCATGACAGAAGATCAGCTCTTCACCTTTCTATCAAGATCACACCTCACCACTTGTGCCCTTGACCCACTCCCTTCCCACCTCATCCCTAACTTGGCCACAGTCTTCATCTCATCTCTAACACACCTCTTCAACCTTTCACTTACAAATGGTGTCTTTCCCTCATCCTTCAAACATGCCTCAATCACACCTAGCCTCAAAAAGCCCTCCCTTGACACATCCTCTGTGTCTAACTATCGCCGATATCTCTTCTCCCTTACACCTCAAAACTACTGGAACAGCATGTATATCTTGAACTGTCCTCCCACCTCTCCTCCTGTTCCCTCTTTGACCGGTTACAATCTGGCTTCCGACCGCATCACTCAACTGAAACTGCCCTAACTAAAGTCACTAACGACTTACTAACCGCCAAGAGCAAGTGACACTACTCTGTCCTCCTTCTCCTGGTCCTGTCCTCTGCCTTCGACACCGTGGACCATTCCCTCCTGCTACAGATTCTCTCATATCTTGGCATCACAGACTTGGCCCTATCCTGGATCTCGTCATATCTAACAGACCGAACATTCAGTGTCTGCCTCTCACACACCACCTCCTCACCTCGCCCCCTGTCTGTAGGTGTTCCTCAAGGCTCTATCCTAGGACCCCTACTATTCTTCATCTATACCTTCAGCTTGGGACAGCTCATAGAATACCACAGTTTGCAGTATCACCTCTACGCTGATGACACGCAGATCTACCTATCTGGACCCAACCACACCTCCTTACTGATCGAAATCCCACAATGTCTGTCTGCTATCTCAGCCTTCTTCTCTGCTCACTTTCTCAAACTGAACATGGACTAAACAGAATTTATCATCTTTCCCCCATCTCACTCTACCCCTCCACCAGACCTATCCATCAATGTCAATGGGTGCTCTCTTTCCCCAGTCCCGCAGCTCGGTGCCTTGGGGTGATCCTCGACTCTGCACTCTCTTTCAAACCACATACTGTATCCAAGCCCTCACCTCCTCCTGCCGCCTCAAACTCAAAAATATCTCCCGGATCCGCTCATTCCTCAACCACGAAACCACAAAAACACTAGTCCATGCTCTTATCATCTCCCGCCTTGACTACTGCAACCTCCTCCTCTCTGGCCTCCCCTCTAGCACTCTGGCACCACGCCAGTCCATCCTACACTCTGCTGTCTGACTAATCCACCTGTCTCCCCACTACTCCCCAGCCTCCCCCCTATGCCAGGCCCTTCACTGGCTTCCTATTGCCCAGAGGCTCCAATTCAAAACCCTAATCATGACATACAAAGCCATCCACAACCTGTCTCCTCCATACATCTGTGACATGGTCTCCAGGTACCTACCTGCACGCAACCTTCGATCATCTCAAGATCTCCTTCTCTACTCTCCCCTTATCTCTTCTTCCCACAACTGCATACAAGACTTCTCCTGTGCTTCCCCCATACTCTGGAACTCTCTGCCGCAACTCATCAGACTCTCACCATCAACGGAAACCTTCAAGAAGAACCTGAAGACCCACCTGTTCCGACAAGCCTACAGCCTGCAATGATCCTCGGTCTACTGAACCACCGCATGACCTGCTCTACCCTCTCCTACTGTATCCTCACCCATCCCTGTAGACTGTGAGCCCTCGAAGGCAGGGTCCCCTCTCCTTATGTACTTGTGTGTCCCTTGTCTTACACATGTTTATTATACTTGACTATATTTCCCCTTTTCACATGTGTAGCGCCATGGAATAAATGGCGCTATACAAATGCATAATAATAATAATAATAATAATAATAAAGTGTATGAACTGAAATATGATTTGGTGTAGTAAGACTATAAAATCTGTAATTCTGATATTCCTGAGGAAAATATAGACATAGGTTGAAGAACATATAATACACATGGCAAATATGTTTAATTATAAATTGTATCTTGCTAAATATAAGCCCGTAACAGACTAACCTCTAATTCTTTTTTGCACTTTATTGAGGTTAATTAAAAATATGCAGACCTAAATGTACAAAAGGTCCTATACAACCATCACTTTGCCTAATGTCTCGCTTAAATCTTCCATCAGATACCACAAAGTTTGAGAAAATGATTGGACCATAAACTGCATTTCATTTTGTGTCATATATTTGTAATAAATGAATGTCATTTTTTTTTACCTTGCCTGCCTGCGTCTCCTTACATTTAATCTCTTTCAGCCTCTCCAAAAACAATAGGCCTTTAGTCTGCATGATAATCTGGTCCAAGTAGTTCTGGTTGAAGCGATTCCTGGAGAATGCATCTCTTGGCTGCCATAATCAAGATTTGTCCTATTCCCAGTATAAGTAGTAATAGTAGTACAATTCCCTTGTATACCCTTCAGGGCCCAGGGGTTTTGTGCTTCCTAAAATTGTAATAGTTCTTCCAAGCTCCTTCTGTGATATAAAAATAAAGATTATTATTATTATATATTTGCATTAAGCATTTCGAGTTGTTCTAGAGTTATCTTAGGCATGTATATTTTATCTAGAAGGGTAATCATTAACCAATCATGTGTTGGGGTCTTTGTAAAAATCTGCATAGAATGCTCCCAAATATGAATTTATTTCTACTGGGTTGATTATTGTACCTCCCTGGGAATTACTTAATTTTTAGATAGGGTGAGCTGCCAAATTTGCTAATAATTAGCTATAGAAATTCCCAAATATCAAGTGAGGATTCAAGAGGAATGTCTGCCCACTCCTAAAAATCATGTCTTGACAAAATCCAAGCTTTCTTGTTATCATTTGAAGCTATCTGTGAGCACTCATTCACTGATACCGTGGGAGTGACTCTTTTTTATTGATTTGTACATAAACCATAAATTCGACCTCTTGTAACTGCTTTTGCAATTTCTCAAAGGATACTAAGATATTACTATGTTCATTGTTGTCTACAGAGAACTCCACCCACCCATTACTTAACTGCTTTATAAATTCTTTGTCTCCAAACTAATGAAAAGGAAACCTCTACAAATAGTCTGTCCTCCTCGGATAAGTTTCAATGATCTTCATCCATACTGGAGTGTGGTTAGATTGACCAGGTCCTCTATACTAACCTCTAGTAGCTGCCTGTAATGAAGTATGCATTAAAATATAATCAATTTGTGACTGGAAAAAGTGTAGCTTCTATCATCCGGGTTATGGAGTCTCTTGGTGTGTAATTGCCCTATTTGCTCAAAAAAGGGGCCTCAACACTTTATCTTTTCTCGGTATACCTGTAGGGCTAATGGACGATAGATGTCTATCTTTTCAGGTATCAAAAAGGGAATTAAAATCTCCTCCCACAATATTCTGAGAGGTGAGGCCAACTAGAATCTGTGACTCAAATGAGGCAAAAAAGTAGCATTTTTCATATTAGGCGAATATACATTGTAAATGCTATATCTACAATGTTGAACCTCAAGAATAAAATGAGCTACTTCTCCCTGATCATCATTGTAGGGTTAGACTATTTGGCATGCACTGTGTATTAATAAAGATTATAGTTTCATAGTTTTTAAGGTTGAAGGTAGACACAAGCCCACTGAGTTCAACCTATAGTCTAACATGTTGATCCAGAGGAAGGCTAAAGCTCTGAGTCAGATGCTAATAGACCCCAAAATGCCTTCCTGACTCCACAGATAGCAATCAGACTAGTTCCCTGAATCAAAGAAAGCAAAAGCCATCCAGCAATATCAAGGTGTACTTTTAATATGGATGGTTTCTAAACACTAATGCCTTACCTTTGTATGTGCCAAACAAGGCCTCATGGAGCGTGAACAAGAAACTAAGCACAGCTTGTGTGGGAAAGATGGATGTATAAAGGTGCTGAGCACCCCGATATTTCCTACAAAAAAAGGAATAATAGAGCCCACACATCTTTAGTATTAAATTAATGTACAGGTGCACAAATATGACTTCATGAATTAATTAATCACAGTGTGCTGACGCATTGTGTATTTATATGTTTGTATATTGGCCACATACTGTAGCGCATTTGTGCACCTATGCATTAATTGAATGCTAAAGGCGTGCGGGCCCTATTTTCTATTTTTTGTAGTACATATCTGTGGGGGGTAGCTCAGCACCTTTATCCACAAATCTTTCCCACACAAGGTTTTAGTTGCGAACTACGCCTGGTTTCCTATTCACTCCCCATTCAAATGTGGCCTGGTTTGGCACATGGAGAGGTAGAACATTAGTATTTAGGGACCATCCACATTAAAGTTTCATCTTGACATGGTTGGATGGCTTTTGCGCTCTTTGATTAAAAAATGCTGCCTTAGTACCTTTTTTAATGTTTACAATGTTTACAACAACATTGGATTTCATTTAATAATAATAATAATAATTTTTATTTATATAGCGCCAACATATTCCGCAGCACTTTACAATTAAGCGGGGACATGTACAGACAATAAATTCAATACAAGTTAAGACAATTCAAACAGTGACATTAGGAGTGAGGTCCCTGCTCGCAAGCTTACAATCTACAAGGAAATGGGGGGACACAGTAGGTGAGAAATGCTTGTTAATTCAGGTCTGGCAATTATAATAGGGATTTTCATATAAAGCTGCATGATCCGGTCATCAGCCCGTGTGTTTAAGTGCAATAGACAAGTATCAAGTGCAGTTATCATGTGCATGAAGGGTGTGGAGACAGATGAATAGTAGGGTGCAGATTCAGAATAATATTTGGAAGGAGGGAACAGGGCAAAGTTAGCTTGCTGAGTAGTTGATGTGGTAGGCTTGTTTGAAGAGATGGGTTTTCAAAGCGCGCTTGAATAGGTCAGGGCTAGGTATCAGTCTGATCGTCTGGGGAAGTGCATTCCAGAGAGCTGGAGCAGCATGAGAGAAGTCTTGGAGACGGAGGAGCGAGGTTCGGATTACGGGGGATGTTAGTCTTAGGTCATTTGTAGAACGGAGGGCACGTGTAGGGCGATAGACAGAGATGAGAGAGGAGATATAAGGCGGTGCAGAACAGTGGAGAGCTTTGTGGGTGAGAGAGATGAGTTTATACTGGACCCTGTAGCGAATAGGTAGCCAGTGTAATGACTGGCACAAGATGGAGGCATCGGTGAAGCGGCTGGACAGAAATATGACCCTGGCTGCCGCATTCAAGATGGATTGGAGAGGAGAAAGTTTGGTAAGAGGGAGACAGATCAGAAGAGAGTTGCAGTAGTCCAGACGAGAATGAATAAGAGCGACAGTAAGAGTCTTAGCAGTTTCAAAGGTGAGAAAAGGTCGGATTCTGGAGATGTTTTTAAGATGCAGGTGACAAGAGCGACTGAGTGATCGGATGTATGGAGTAAAGGAAAGTTCAGTGTCGAATATGACCCCAAGACAGCGGGCATGCTGCTTGGGAGTTATGGTTGAACCCTCCAGGGTTATTTCGATGTTAGGTAGAGTGAGGTTAGTAGAGGGGAGAAACACAAGAAGTTCAGTTTTAGAGAGATTTAGTTTCAGATAGAGGGAGGACATGATGCTAGAGACAGCAGACAGACAATCCTTGGTATTTTGAATTAGGGTAGGGGTGATGTCAGGGGAAGAAGTGTATAATTGGGTGTCATCAGCATAGAGATGATACTGGAACCCAAATCTGCTGATTGTTTGTCCAATAGGGGCAGTGTATAAAGAGAAGAGGAGGGGGCCTAGGACTGAGCCCTGCAGGACCCCGATAGTAAGGGGACGAGAAGAGGAAGAGGAGCCGGAAAAACATACAGTGAAGGAGCGGTCAGAGAGGTAGGAGGAGAACCAGGAGAGGGCTGTGTCCTTGAGGCCTATAGAGCGGAGCATAGTGAGGAGGAGCTGGTGATCCACAGTGTCAAATGCGACAGAGAGATCCAGGAGAATCAGCAGGGAGCAATGACCTTTCGATTTAGCTGTTATTAAATCATTAGAGACTTTAGTGAGGGCAGTTTCAGTAGAGTGTAAAGAGCGGAAACCAGATTGTAAGGGGTTGAGAAGAGAGTTATCCGAGAGATAGCGGATTAGACGGGAGTGGACCAGGCGTTCCAGGAGTTTAGAGATGAAGGGAAAGTTAGAGACAGGTCTGTAGTTAGCAGTGCAGTTCTGGTCCAGGGATGGCTTTTTAAGTAAAGGGGTTATGATGGCATGTTTAAATGAGGAGGGAAATATACCTGAAGAAAGAGAGAGGTTAAATATTTTAGTCAGGTGAGTGGTGACCACTGGTGAGAGAGACTGCAGGAGCTGTGAAGGAATAGGGTCACTGTTGCAGGTTGTAGGCTGAGCAGAAGCGAGGAGCTTGGAAACTTCTTCTTCTGAAACAGGCTCAAAGATGTCTAGTGAGCTTGAGGTGCGGCAGGGAAGGGGATCCAGGCACTGAGGAGATAGGGCTGAGATATCCTGATGGATGTGGTTGATTTTTTCTAGGAAATAAGTGGCCAGATCCTCACCGCTGAGGTTGGTGATGGGGGCCTGTACTTTAGGTTTCAGGAGGGAGTTTAAGGTTTCAAAAAGTCGTCTTGGGTTGTTGGATAGTGAGGTGATGAGGGTGGTGAAGTAGGATTGTTTGGCCAGATGAAGGGCAAAGTTATAGGTTTTGAGCATGAACTTATAGTGGATGAAGTCTTCTGCTAAGAGAGATTTTCTCCACTGCCGCTCTGCACACCTCGAGCAGCGCTGAAGAAAGCGTGTTTGCGTTGTGTGCCAGGGCTGCCGTTGTCTGTGTCGGGTCTTTCTGCATATAGAAGGTGCTGCTTCATCTAGGGCATTCTTCAGTATATTATTGAAGTGTGACAATGCTATGTCTGGACAGGAGAGGGTGGAGATGGGGGCTAAAGATGTGTGGAGATTGTCCCTAAGCTGTTGGGTATTAATGGTACGTGTATTCCGATAAGTGTGGTAAGTGGGGGTGTCCCGGGTGAGGAGACAATTCTTGACAGAGAAGGAAAGAAGGTTGTGGTCCGAGAGCGGGAGAGGTGAGTTAGTAAAGTCGTGCAGCGAGCCGGGACGGGAGAAAACCAGGTCCAGAGTATTCCCGTCCTCATGTGTAGGAGAATTAGTAAACTGTGAGAGGCCGAATGAAGAAGTTAGAGAAAGAAGATGAGAGGCAGACTGGGAGAGCGGATCATTGATGGGGATGTTAAAGTCTCCCATGATGAGGGTGGGGATGTCACAGGATAGAAAGTGAGTAAGCCAGGTGGCAAAGTGGTCTAGAAACTGGCGGGAGGAGCCTGGAGGGCGATAAACAACCGCCACTCGTAAGGAGAAGGGCTTAAAGAGTCTGATGGCGTGGACTTCAAAGGAAGGAAATGTAAGTGAGGGAACCGGGGGGATGACCTGGAAAGCACATTGTGATGAAAGGAGCAAACCAACACCTCCACCCTGTCTGTTCTCAGGTCTGGGGGTATGTGAAAATTTCAGCCCACCAAACGAGAGAGCGGCAGCAGCGGTGGTGTCTGAATGCTGGATCCAGGTTTCTGTAATAGCCAGAAGGTGAAGGGAATTAGAGAGAAAAAGATTGTGAATGTAAGTCAGTTTGTTACACACAGACCGTGCATTCCAGAGAGCACATTGGAAAGTGAGAGGAAAAGGCATGCACTGAATATGTTAATAAGATTAGCAGGGTTTCTATATGCAGCTGGAGGAGAGTAACGTATGCTGGTGGAGGGAGGCCCAGGGTTGGGGAAGATGTCACCTGCAACTATTAAAAGGAGAAAAAACAGAAAAAGCAGGTGGTGGGATGATTTGTATGAACGTTTTGAGTGCTGCATGGTGGTTTTGGATGGTTTGGTGTGGGTAAGAAATGTCAATCGAGCCTCAGAGTTATACATGGGAGAGGGGAAAAGGGAGGGGTGGATATGCAGAGAGTGCACAGAATGTGTAAAAGGGCAGGCGAGTTGTTAGAAAGCAGAGGTGAAGACAAAAAAGCAGCAGGTTGATATGATCAATGCAAATGTAGTACGACTGACCAAGAAGCATGCGTGCATGAAAAGCTTATGCACCTTACCTGTCTCCTGCCCTGTCCAACTGCATTGTCTAACTGCAAAGCACTTGATCCTGTTGCACTTGTCTAACTGCAAAGCACTTGATCCTGTTGCACTTGTCTAACTGCAAAGCACTTGATCCTGTTGCACTTGTCTAACTGCAAAGCACTTGATCCTGTTGCACTTAATATCTGTTGCACGCGTGAGCCCGCACGCGTGCTATCCCAGCCAGAGCTAAATATATATGAAATGAAATGTCTGCTAGCTTCAGCCACCAAAAGGCCACAATCAGTAATTAACCAATTAGCACAAGGCCAGAGCAGGCATTACTATGCAGGGTAAATAACTAACGCTGGACAAGGCCATCAAACAGAGAAAGGGAAAAAAAAAAAAAAAAACCTTTCTACACTTCAAAGCAGAAACAAAATAGATAAAAAAAGAAAGACCCACCACAGGAGTGATGGAATGAAATACCATAAAAATATCAAACAAAATATTAAACAGGTGCTGAATCATCATGTATGTATAGTTCCCTGTATCACAAGCTCCTGCGCCCATAACCTGTAATATTATGTATATTTTTCAAGACAGGCATCCAGGCCTCCTACTTTTGTAGTGAATCAACCATAACAATATCATGTGGCAGAGAAGTCCATAATCTCAATACTCTTACAGTAAATAATTACCTTCTGTTATTACAATTAATCCTTCTTTCCTCTAGTCGTAATTCAGTCAAAAGACATCATGTTATTTCCAACTCACTCAGTTGAGTTGAGGGTTTATCTCTGGAGATTTTCCTCACTGTGGAATCAGCAATTCAGGGCCTAAAGAGGTTCAACCTGATAGCCATAAGGTTTGACTATTATCTACATTAATCTAGTGGGCTCTCACATGAGGTAAAGAAGAACCCATCAAGAAGACTTACTGCAAGATTTAAGGGGTCTATTCTATTCATGGAGTAAATAGTGCCAATCTGTGGATTAACAATATCATATTTACCTGTGGGAAATATTTTAGGAGGTCTGAATTCATTGTCCTTGAAGATTCAAATGTTAGTTCTGTCTGCTTTTGGGTAGATACTTGTCTTCTCTCTATGTGTACTGTAAATATCCTGCATTGGTCTACTAGAATAAGGCCTTCCATTCTCAGACCTCTGGTACTTTTGAACTATACTTTAGTTGTAAGAAATTAATGTGCTCCTTCTGAAACTCTTGAAGATGTCTACTAGGTCCTGAATTGGAATGCTAAAATTTTACCTACTGTTCTCTTACTTAGTACATTGGGACTCATTTGAAACCCCTTCCCTCTGATATTACGCATGTGGATAGGGAATTAGTTCAGCAGTCAGCGCCAGTCAGTGGTAAGTCTTAGGCCACTGTGCACACCATGCCTCTTCACTAGCGTCCGATTGTGCTACTCCACATGGCACTATCTTCTCGCAGCAGTGTCCTACGCCGCGCTGCAGTTGCAGCTCTCTTTGGCGCCCGCAGTAGCGACGCCGCACGCACGGTAGGTCTAGACGGACGCAGTTCCTTCTGCCTTTAGTCCTGCACCTGTGACCTGATACCTTGTGTGCATATATCTGAGACCTGTGATGCTAACAGGCTCAGCCTTTTTGCGTTTACCCTTACTGGCATCTCTGTGATTAAACAGTGATTGCTCTGGGCACCTGGGTGACGTTTAACCCCGTGCGCATTATGCCATCATATAGCACGTCTGCCATTACTCAGCAGCAGTTATAACACCTTCTGCACGGTGGACCCCGAGCGGCGAATGCACTTTATTATTTATTTTATTTAGTGCGTTCTGCCGTTCCTAACATATGGCAGCTGGGGAAGGAGTATTTTTTCTCCCATCTTTTAATTTGGTTGAGGTCATCTCCTTCACATGTTTTCATCTCAGAGAAATGAAATCTCCATTCCGTAGATATATCCTGATATTTTCAGATCTGTTAGCTCTAAGTAATTACCGTATATACTCGTGTATAAGCCAAGATTTTCAGCCCATTTTTTGGGGCTGAAAGTCCCCCTCTCGGCTTATACGCGAGTCATATACTGGGGGGGGGGGTGGGGGAGGGGCAGCGGGTGTTTCAGAGACCATACTCACCTCTCCTGGCACTTCTCTGCAGCCACTGCGTCTCCCTCTGCCGTCTGCTTCCTGCATTCAGCGGTCACATGGTACCGCTCATTAAACTCATGAATATGCACATATTTTTGAGTTTCATGAGCAGTACCTCATGACCAGCTGAATGCAGGAAGCAGACGGCAGAGGGAGAAGCAGGGGCTGCCGCTGCAGAGAAGACCTTGTGCTAGGAGGGGTGAGTATGATGGGGGCAGAGTAATATTCACCTGTCCCCCATTCCAAGCCGTGCACCGCTGTGTCTCCGGGTGCTCCTGCTGTGACGGCAGAGGGTGCGATGACATAGTCAGTGTGCGCCCTCTGCTGTCAATGCAGAGATTCGTGAGACACAGCGGTGCATGGCTTCGAATGGGGACAGGTGAATATCACCACTGCCAGGGGCTCAGGACTTCGGCACCTGGCCCCCAGCGATGGAGAGGTGAGTATGTCATTTTTTTGTTGCAGCAGCAAATAAGGGGTATTTATGGAGCATCTTATGGGGCAGCATTAACCCTTGTGGAGCAGCATATGGGGGGTATTTATGGAGCATCTTCTTGGGCTAGCATTAACCCTTGTGCAGAAGCATATGGGGGGGTTATCTATGGAGCATCTTCTTGGACCACCATTTAACTCTAGGCTTATACGCGAGTCAATAAGTTTTCCCATTTTTTGTGGCAAAATTAGGGGGGTCGGCTTATACACGGGTCGGCTTATACACGAGTATGTACGGTAGATTAGCAAAGTTGAGAATTTATTAATTCTGTTTCCTAGAGAAACAAAGGCTAAAATAAATCCAGTTTACCTGTATACAGTGGGTTCGGAAAGTATTCAGACCACTTTAAATTTTTCTCTCTTTGTTTCATTGCAGCCATTTGGTGAATGCAAAAAAGTTCATTTTTTCTCATTAATGTACACTCTGCACCCCATCTAGACTGAAAAAAAAAGAAATGTAGAAATTTTTGCAAATTTATTAAAAAAAGAAAAACTGAAATATCACATAGTTTTAAGTATTCAGACCTTTGCTCAGACACTCATATTTAAGTCACATGCTGCCCATTTCCTTGTGACCCTCCTTGAGATGGTTCTACTCCTTCAATGGAGTCCAGCTGTGTTTAATTAAATTGATAGGACTTGATTTGTAAAGGCACACACTTGTCTATATAAGACTTTACAGCTCACAGTGCATGTCAGAACAAATGAGAATCATGAGGTCAAAGGTACTGGCCAAGGAGCTCAGAGACAGAATTGTGGCAAGGCACAGATCTGGCCAAGGTTACAAAAGACTTTTTTGCAGTACTCAAGGTTCCTAAGAGCACAGTGGCCTCCATAATCCTTAAATGGAAGAAGTTTGGGACCACTAGAAGTCTTCCTAGACCTAGCTGTCCAAACTGAGCAATCATGGGAGAAGAGCCTTGGTGAGAGAGGTAAAGAAAAACCCCAAGATCACTGTGGCTGAGCTCCACAGATGCAGTAGGGAGATGGGAGAAAGTTCCACAAAATCAACTATCACTGCAGCCCTCCACGAGTAGGGCCTTTATGGCAGAATGGCCCGATGGAAGCCTCTCCTCAGTGCAAGACATATGAAAGCCCGCAGAGAGTTTGCTAAAAAAACACATGAAGGACTCCCAGACTATGAGAAATAAGATTCTTTGGTCTGATAAGATGAAGATAGAACTTTTTGGTGCTAATTCTAAGTGGTATGTGTGGAGAAAACCAGGCACTGCTCATCACCTGCCCAATACAATCCCAATAGTGAAACATGGTGGTGGCAGCATCATGCTATGGGGGTGTTTTTCAGCTGCAGGGACAGGATGACTGATTGCAATTGAAGGAAAAATGAATGCAGCCAAGTACAGAGATATTCTGGATGAAAACCTCTTCCAGAGTGCTCTGGAACTCAGACTTGGCCGAAGGTTCATGTTCCAACAATGACCCTAAGCACACAGCTAAAATAAGAAAGGAGTGGCTTAAGAACAACTCTGTGACCATTCTTGGCTGGCGCAGCCAAAGCCCTGACCTAAACCCAATTGAGCATCTCTGTAGAGACCTGAAAATGGCTGTCCACCAACGTTCACCATCCAACCTGACAGTACTGGAGAGGATCTGCAAGGAAGAATGGCACCGGATCCCCAAATCCAGGTGTGAAAAACTTGGTGCATCATTCCCATGAAGACTCATGGCTGTACTAGCTCAAAACGGTGCTTCAAGTCAATGCTGAGCAAAGGGTCTGAATACTTATTGTAAGCAGAACGACCGGACTGGGGGTACCTTTCTTTCGCCGGGTCCAGAACTGCTGGGGCTGTCTCCTCTGATGTCCGGGGGAAAGCTTAAGCACTTGGACCGACCTTTGCACTCTTTATGGGGAAAGCTTAAGCATTCGGACCCACTCATTGTGGTTAGCTCAGGGAGACTGGAGCATGTGCAAAAGCGATCAAACTTGGCGGGAACAGACAGTGCATGGCAGGAAGAAGTGTACGCTCTGTCCCTGCAGCACTAGAGCAGCACAGGCCCGCACCTGAGAATCCCCATGGCCACCGGCAGTGACTGTGGACATAGACTTGGAGTGCCTCCGCTTGCTCTCCCAAACCAGGGTGCCAAACACTGTGGGCCTGCTTGTGCCACGCTCGTACCGGGTACATGACCGTGAACTGTGCCCTGACTCCCTGGTCCATATCTGCTGAGCTACAGTGGGCCTGAACTGTGTTGCGGCCCACACTTTACCCGCGATCACAATCCCCGGATCAGGAACCCTGCGAAGGGTAACAGAGACAAACTGTTGCCGTCAAGACTCCACCGGATCCTCGCTTACCTCAGAACTCCACCGGAACAAGCCTTCGCTGACTGCTGTCGGCGTCACTCCTCCGCATAGTTGAATCCAGCACCTGGAAGTTGACTGACCTTCTAAGTTATCCTTTAAGAACTCTTTTTCACCTGATTACCGGTGTTGCTTCATTCACCTTATTTCCTTGTTGTTTTCCCCCATTACTGTGATAACCCTGCAAAACTGCTTAACTCCCTGCGTGGAGTATATCCCTGTTCAAGTAAATACGTTAACCCTTGATCTGTCTCCCGTCTGTTACTGCATCCCGCAACCTGCTCACACTATGATCATGTGATATTTCAGTTTTCCTTTTTTAATAAATTTGCAAAAAATTCTACTTTTCTGTTTTTTCTTTTCAGTCAAAATGTGGTGCAGAGTGTACATTAGTGAGAAAAAACATTAACTTTTTTGAATTTACCAAATGGCTGCAATGAAACAAAGAGTGAAAAATGTACAGGGGTCTGAATATACCCACTGTATATGTATGTGTAATATGGGTAATTCTTCTATATGAATGTTTGCATGTGTATATATGTATTTGTCATGGATGTGTATTTGCATTGCCTAGACTGTATATGCATATAAATTTTTATAAATTTTTACAATGTACAGCCTAGTTCCCAAAAAGTTGTGACTCTGTGTAAAATATAAAGAAACAAGAATGCGAAGATTTGGAAATCTCTTCTAGTCATATTTTATTCACAGCAGAACATAAAGCTCAGATCAGAAGGTGAATGTTGGACATTTTCATATTACATTTGAAAAATTAATTAATTTAGAAATTGATGGCAGCAACACCAATCAAAAATGTTTGGACAGGGCCATGTCTACATTGTGTGGCATCCCCTCTTCTTTGTACAACAGTCTGTAAAAGAAACCACCGGAGCACTAAACGGAGGAGGACATGACTTTGGGAGGGGTGGACCTTTAACTCCAGCAGTTTTGTTGTATAGCGGTGTAGATTCTAAGCAAGAGTTGCTTTAAGTCGAAGGAGCATAGTATAGTATGCTGGCGCCTGGTGTGTTACTATGAGGAGGGTGGGACATATATAGGGGAGGTAACTCAGTCTCTATCTGTGGGGAGGGTGAGGGCTGGTTTCTCTCTATGAGCAGGGTGGGGACTTATGTAGAGAAGGTAATTCTGGCTCTACCCCTCTTTCTCTCATGAGACGAACTCGAGGAAACGTCAAAACATCACGGCAGATGCAGGAAAGTATAATATAGGGATTATCACTTCACATTACAGCTAATAGGAGCACATTCACCTCAGATATCGTGTACTAGTGTAGTATCAGCTCCTACATCATAGATGGGATTAATATTACCTCAGAAATTCATGTAGCCACCAGGTTTCCTTCATGGGTCTGCTACAACTTACCTCACACACTGTAGAGGCAGCTCCTTTGTGACCTCCCTGCAGACATGGCTGATATATCACATTACTGCTATATTATACAGAGTCTTCATGAGTTTGGGTGCTACTGACTGTATAATATGGGAAACAACGCCTGTGTTCAGATATTGGCCGTGCCACAGTCACATGTTCCTAGAGACTGGTGAGAGGAGAGCAGTCGGGGGATGGTATATGTAGGATAAGACAGAGCATGTATATGGATGATAGGATAGAGCATAGACACATGCAGTGTCTGCCATTACTAGGGTGAGGCTGGGCAGTTACATCATGGGACCAATGGTCCTATGCCGGTTGGAAAAACATTGGGCCTTTTCCTGAGAGTGGGACAACTTATCCACTACTTGGTCCCAAATCTGCTGCATTCTCTCTACCATAGAATCCACACTTGGGCAGGCAGAAGCTTCCACCTGCCCCGAAGAAAATCGAGGATGAAACCCAAAGTTACAGAAGAAAGGAGACATCAAAGTGGCAGAACTAGCCCTATTGTTTAGCGCGAATTCGGCCAAGGGCAAAAATGAGACCCAATCATCATGATCAGCAGATATGAAACATCTCAAATAGGACTCCAAAGTCTGGTTTGTTTTCTCAGTCTGCCCATTGGTCTGAGGATGAAATGCAGAGGAGAAAGACAACTGGATTCCCAGTTTGGAACAGAAACCTCTCCAAAATTTGGAAACAAACTGGACTCCTCTGTCCGACACAATGTTCTCAGGAATCCCGTGCAAACCAACCACTTGTTGTAAAACCAAGGGCACCCACTCAGAAGAAGATGGCAACTTTGGGAGTGGTACAAGATGGACCATCTTAGAAAATCTATCACAGATCACCCAAATAACAGTCATTCTCTGAGAGACAGGGAGATCAGAAATAAAATCCATTGAGATATGGGTCCATCGCCTCCTGGGCACTGGCAGGGGCATCAACAAACCACTAGTACGAGAACAGGGCTTGGACGGAGAACAAGTCCACAGGACTGCACAAAATTCCTGACATCACGAGATAAGGCAGGCCACCAAAAAGACCGACTCACCAAATCTCTGGTACCAAAGATACCTGGATGACCAGCCAACAAGGAGCAATGAATTTCAGACATTACTCTTCTCCTCCACTGGTCAGGGACATACAATTTCCCCATAGGGCATCGTTCAGGTTTATCCTTCTGAAATTCCTCCAGGGCACGTCTCAAATCAGGAGAGATGGCGGAAAGGACTACACCCTCATTTAGAATGGTAGAAGGCTCAGTCACATCAAGAGAATCCGCAAAGAAACTCCTAGAAAGGGCATCCACCAAAACATTATTAGTGCCCGGAAGAAAGGAGACCACAAAATTAAAATGTGTGAAAAACAAGGCCCACCTAGCCTGTCTAGGCTTCAAGCGCTTGGCTGATTCAAGATAAATCAAATTCTTGTGATTGGTGAGGACCACAACTTGATGTCTAGCTCCCTCCAACCAATGTCTCCACTTTTCAAATGCCCACTTCATGGCCAACAATTCCCGATTCCCCACGTCATAGTTACGTTCAGATGGAGAAAATTTTCGAGAAAAGAAGGCACAGGGATTCATCTTAGAGGTTACCGGATCTCTTTGAGACAAAACGGCTCCTGCACCAATCTCAGAAGCATCTATCTCCACCTGAAATGGGAGTGAATCATAAGGTTGCTGTAGAACCGGAGCAGAAGTGAATCTCTGCTTAAGCTCCTGAAATACCGAGACTGCCTCTAGAGACCAATTCACCACATCAGCACCCTTTTTGGTCAGATCCATCAGAGGTTTGACAATACCAGAAAAATTGCTTATAAATTTACGGTAGAAATTAGAAAAAACCCAAAACTTCTGAAGAGCCATCAGAGAAGTGGGCTGAACCCAATCATAAGTGGCCTGTACCTTGGCCGGGTCCATTTCAATAGCAGACGGGGACAAAATGAATCCAAAAACGAAATCCTCTGTACACCAAAAAGACATTTTGATCCCTTAACATGCAGAGTATTTTCCCTCAAAGTCCGGAACACAGTCCGGACATGTTCCACATGAGAATCCCAATTCGTGGAAAAAATCAAAATATCATCCAGATAAATGATCAAAAACTTATCCACAAGGTCCCAGAAAATATCGTTCATAAAAGATTCGATGACGGAAGGGGCATTAGTGAGCCCAAAAGGCATCACCAGGTGCTCAAAATGTCCCTCCGGAGTATTAAACGCCGTCTTCCATTCATCCCCGTGCTTGATGCAAATAAGATTATACTCCCCCCTGAGGTCAAGTTTGGTAAACCAACAAGCACTTTTAACTCTGGAAAAGAAATCAGAAATCAGGGGTAACAGGTACTGATATTTACAGTTACGGTGATTTTGTTAAGGGAACAATAGTCAATACATGGCCTTAATGAGCCATCTTTTTTGGCCACAATAAAAAAAAACAGCACCCAAAGGCGAAGAGGATGGTCTGATATGACCCGTCTCCAATGATTCCTTGATATAAGATCGCATAGCATCATGTTCAGGTACCGATAAGTTGAAAAGCCGACCCTTGGGAAATTTACACCCGGGCATTAACTCAATTGCGCAGTCATAATTCCTATGAGGAGGCAAAGACGCGGACTTACTCTCACTAAATACATCAGAAAAATCAGCCAAATAGTCAGGAACATCTTGAGACTGGGGAGAGGTGGAGATAGCAGGAGTGTCACTAAGAACACATTGACAACCCCAACTCACCACAGACACAGATTTACAATCCAAAACAGGATTATGGGTTTGCAACCAAGGAAAACCCAGTACAATAATATCATGTAAATTGTGCAACACCAAAAATTTACAATTCTCTTGATGGTCCGGGACGACCTGCATTATCACCTGGGTCCAAAACTGGGGTTTATTCTCCGCTAAAGGGGTAGCATCAATCCTCCTCAAGGGCATAGGGGTCCGCAGGGGCACCATGGGGAAACCACAATGTTTGGCAAAGTCAAGATCCATCAGATTCAAAGCTGCTCCTGAATCAACAAAGGCCTTAGCAGAAAATGTAGACAAGGAGCAGATCAAAGTAACCGCCAACAGGAACTTAGCCTGTACATTGCCCACAGCAAATGAGTGCGCAAAACGTTTTTCTCCTTTAGGGCAGACAGAAATAACATGAGAGGCGTCCCCACAAAAGAAGCATAACTTATTACTCCTTCTAAACTCTTGACGTTGCGCCCTAGACAAAACCCTATCACATTGCATGGGTTCAGAAGTTTGTTCAAAAGGCAGCACCACCTCTCGCGTACTTTTATGTTCACGTAAACGTCGATCAATTTGAATGGCTAATGACATGGAGTCGTTAAGACCAGTGGGTACAGGAAATCCCACCATAACATCTTTTATGGTTTCTGCCAGACCTTTCCGAAAGAGAGCTGCTAGGGCATCATCATTCCATTTAGTAAGGACCGCCTACTTTTGGAGCTTCTGGCAATATAACCCCGCAGCATTCTGACCCTGGTTCAATGCCAATAAGGTTTTCTCAGCTTGATCAATTCAATAGCATTAGGTTCATCATACAACAACCCCAGGGCCTGAAAAAATGCATCTACATTAGCCAGAATAGGATCTCCAGGTGTCAGAGAAAAAGCCCAATCCTGGGGATCGCAGGAAGATGACAATATTAACCTGCTGCACCGAGCTCCCCGATGAATTAGGTTTCAAAGCAAGAAATAGTTTACTGTTTTTCTTAAAATTCAAAAATTTTGACCGATCCCCCGAAAACACATCAGGAGTAGGGATCTTTGGTTCTACAGCAGATGATTGAGTGAGATAGGCAGAAATTCCCCGCACTTCAGCAGCGAGCTGCTCAACATGATCGAACAATTGCTTAGTCTCCATTTAGGAAAAAATCCTCCTACGGCCCCAGAAAAAAAGAGGAAAAAATATACGAAAAACTCTGACACTTTTTTTTTTTTTTTTTTTTACAATTCTTTCCTTCTTTTGAGTACCCTAGAGTCTACAGTTTTGGCTGGTGATTCTGTTATGAATGGGTCACCGAGGAGGATGGCAGGAACAGGCTAAGCCACCAGGAAACCAGAGAGGTTGGTAACACAGCGGATTGCAGACCCCTGATACTATCCTACACAACTAGCAGTAGCTGTGGAGCGTTCCTACAATGCCCTAGACGCTTTGTCACAGCCAGAGGACTAACTAAGCCTAAAGACAGAAAGATGAAATCTAAACTGCCCCGGAGCAGATCCCCAAAGGAATAGACAGCCCCCAAACATATATTGTCAATGAGACAAGATGAGACACAAACACAGGCAGAGAACAGACTGAGCAAATGGTGGGGCCCAAGCTGTCTAGACAGGACAGGACAGAAAAGATACTGCCTGCAATCATGCACAAAACCCTGAAAAAGTCCAACACTTCTGATATACAAAAAACCTGAGGTCACCTGACCTCACCCCTGCTAGATCAGCACTCTGGTATAAACTGGAAGCTAAGCAAAAATATACTAACATAACAGGGGACTGAACAAGCTTCAACATATGAAGCAGGGCCCAGCGCTGCCTCCAGCAGGGAGCACGCTGAACCCTAGCAGCAAAACAGAAAGCAAAAAAAGACACAACCAGATTAGATGCAAAGGATTAGCAAAAGAATCACTTAGCTGAACCATGCATATCAGACAGGGGACAAAAGAACTCCAAATGCACACAGAGGAAATTACCAGCAACCTCCAAGAGCAGCCAGCTCAATTATATGCTCCCAGCCAGTAATCCCAGGTTCCCAATTATTGTCATCAGGTGGAGAACTTCCATCCACCTGGCCAGCTCCACTACTCTCGGTAACCACCAGAGGGAGCAGAGGGAGCTTCGGCTCAGAACACTTCGAGCAAGGGAATTCACAACAGCGTTCCTATGGTGCCCTAGACGCCTCAGCACAGCCGGAGAACTAACTAAGCCTAAAGCCAGAAAGGTGAAATCTAAACTGCCCTGGAGCAGAACCCCAAAGGACTAGACAGCCCCCAAACATATATTGTCGGTGAGGCAAGATGAGATACAAACATAGGCAGAAAATAGCAAATGATGGGGCCCAAACTGTCTAGATAGGACAGGACAGAAAAGATACTGTCTGCAATCACGCACAAACCCTAAAAAATCTAACACATCTGATATACAAAAAACCTGAGGCCACACGACCTCACCCCCGCTAGATCACCACTCTGGTGTGAACTGGAAGCAAAGCAAAAGATACTAATATAACAGGGGACTGAACAAACTGGCAAAAGCTGTAACATATGGAGCAGGGCCCAGCGCTGCCCCCAGCAGGGAGTACACTGAACCCTCGCAGCCAAGCAGAAAGCAAAAAAAAGGCACAACCAGATTAGATTAGATGCAAAGGATTAGCAAAAGAATCACTTAACTGAACCACGCAGATCAGGCAGGAGACTGAAGAGCTCAAAATGCACAAGGAGGAAATCACCAGCAATCATTAAGGGAAGCCTGCTCACTTATATGCTCCCAGCCAGTAATCCCAGATTCCCAATCATCGTCATCAGGTGGCAAACTTCCATCAGACCACCAGAGGGAGCTCCAGCTCAGAAGTTCAAGCAATGGAATTCACAACACCTCTCCTCTTCCCATTTATGGAGTCTTGTAACTGTATGTGACATAGTCTTTGCTATATACTGATCATCTTGTGTGTACAGATACAGTGCAACCAAGTTACTCTCACTATACATGTGGTATCTGTGAAAAGGCTCCATCCAAAATGTGCTGTATGCTTATCATGGATACAGACCTGTGGTACGTTATCACTCCTCACTCTGCTATATGCGGATTGTGCTCTGTGTAAAATTCCTGTGTATCCAGGTTACTTTTCCTCGCTGTACATATAATCTGGACATGACTTACAGCTCAGTACTTTATTTTGGTAGCTATGGCAGCCTTTAGTCCTCTTATGTTACATGCTGTCCTACCTGATATATCCATCAATTTTCTGTATATTCTCCCCCTCATCCGTGGCAGGATCGGTGTGTACCCACCAAGTGCTTATTTTCTATTACCTAAGATGGTTGTAGCACAGGCCTGAGTGGATTACCGGGAGCCTTAGCATATATGTTTCAACATATAAAAAATAAATATTTAGGGAGTAACTCATCCCATGGTGGGGCAGTGAGTGGGTACTAACAATTCAGCACATGGTGGGGCAGTGCGTGGGCTCTAATAACTCAGCACATGGCGGTGCGGTGCGTGGGCACTAATATCTCAGCACATGGCAGGGCGGTGAGTGGGCTCTAATAACTAGCACTTGGCGGGGCCGTGAATAGGCACTAATAACACAGCACATGGCGAGGCAGTGAGTGTGCATTCCTAGTTTGATGCTGCACCTTGCTCTGGAGGATACATCAGGGGCCCATTTTTCAGCCCCGTCTCTTGTCTATTTTATGTACATAGCGTGATTGATTGGGATACAGAACTTGCAGTCTTCTACACATACACCTATGGCTGCAGGCAGCTTATATTAGACCTACATATTATATTTCTTGCTATTTATATGTAGCTGGTGATTTGAGAGCCATGTCTGTCTGTAACTGCTGTAGAGGAGCTTCTTATAATTTATTGTTAGATCATATAACATAGCATTGCCCATCACTGACTATATCTGATCTTATGATAGGAGATTTTCCAGTATCAACCTGTCTGTTGTATACCTTGGTTGTAAACTCTAACTTATATGTACACTTGCGGTGGGGGGGAGTCCTTGGGGTTGGTGGAATTTATTATTGTGGGAATTTACAGAGATGATTCCCCTCAGGATGGAATTAATTCTCAGCTGATCTGGCACTTAGTGGGGCTCTGGACCGGGGTATATCCCCTGGGAGCCAGTGATGGTGTTCTTTTTTACAACTGATTGTGGAGTGGTGCCCTCAAGCTTGGGGTTACGACTAAGGGTAAAAATAACTATATTAAAATACTTTGTTATACTTGTACTGAATTTTTTGGAGCCCCAAGGACCTCCCCCCTCCCCCCACCAATTCTGTCATTGGTTATCGTTGTTTGTTAAGAAATGGCCACTGTGGCCAATTATCCCTGATCCCACATCTTATACATTTCAGGAACTGAAATTATAAAGAAAGCACTTATTTTTTTTTCCTTATCAGTGGATCATTGAAGTTACTTATAATTTGGTTAATTTGGTCAGCAGGGGTAACCATCTCGGGCATGGCCAACTGGTGTGGAGCGTTAACCATCACGGTATGGCCCCCTGGTCTCCAGAAGCATTTATAGCTTATAAGACCCTTTTAGGGAAAAGTCTCTGGGGACAGGTCAATCATACGTTGCATGCCTACAGAATAAATTGAGCTCCTCCAAGCTAGGGACAGCAGCTGGAAGGGAAACAAAAAGTAGTCAGGCTTTTTCAATACAATATTTAGCTTCAAGGACCCCCTCTTGTTGCTCATGTGATTTAGGAATGCTGAGGCATGGATCTTGACTGTTATATTGACGAACTCTTGTTTCTTTAAGGTTGTCTTCTGGACAAAGCAGTAATCCAGTGCATTAAACTGAAGATCAGTATACCTAATCTGGGTGACCTTGCGTCAGTGGGAGCGACTAAGGATAAAGTGATCAAGTGCATTAAGGGCAATATGCCTATTCCCGGCGTCCGTGAGACGGTGGGCGCAGCTAAGGGTAATCTAATTAAATACATCAACATAAAGGGCAATTTACCTATCCCTGATGACTTGGACCCAGTGGGAGCAGTTAACAGTGAATCAAGTCATCAAGCGCATGAAAAACAAGTAACATAGGTTTATTTCAATTACTTTGTCCAAATGTTATGAAGGTTATTTAATGGTCGGTTATAATGTTGATGTTATATTGGGTATAACTTTTAATTACCTCTTTACATATACTCATCACTTTTTTCCGGTAGTAGAAGTAAGTGGGTTTAAGAAATTTTTACTGTACAGCACAGCTACTGTACATATTGGGGTTTCTGGAACCAAACACTGGGAATTGGTGAACGAGTAGAGCTGGCTACAATACATGCAGTATAATAGTTTTTGAGGCATGACAGATGTCATTATACAGGTATTCAGACTGTGGCTACCACCTTTATTATGGTTTACTTTCCACATCCCTCAGTAAGGGACCCTCATTGCAGGATGTTTAGTGATTGTTATTTTGCCTTAGATACCATATTATTGATCACAATTTGGTAGAGTTGCATTGATAAAATTATTTTGTTGGAGCTCTGGAATGTGGTTACTTGTAAGCACAGTCTTTCCATAGCATGTAGAAATGGTTGATGGCTTTATTAGGCATGGTTGGTGGTGGACGAGTCCATTTAAGGTGTCAAATGGCCTCTTGCTAGCGGTTTAGGAGTGAGGTGGAAGTTGCAGAAAAGTTAAGGGGGACTCATTTTAACTAATAGAGGATGTTAAAACCTCATGGTGGTGAACAGGCTCAGGTTTGGTGGCCAGCCTCAAGGACGTTGTAACGGTAACGTCAATCAGGGCCGGGCACAGTGGTTAAGCACAGAAGTGAGGATAATAGGGTCATTGGTGCCCTGAAAGTTTACTGGCTCTGCTTGAATGGCAAGCCATTGCGTGCCGCCCCTTTATGGCTGTCTGTCCTGGTTCTGTATGTCAGACAGCTGGAGATATCACAGTACTTGTGAATCCCAATGTACTAGCATTTCACCCGACTCCTACTGTGATTGTTTTAATCCTGTGATTTAAATAAAGCTGTGGTCATTTTGACAACCAAAATAATGTGTTTTGTGTATTTATTCTAGTGACTATGTTTACTGTACTTATGGTTGTTTTAAGATGGAGAACAGTTGCTGGAGTTTTGGGAGAAGAATGTTGCTTGTTCTTGTCTGATGTAGGATTCTCACTGCTCACCAGTTTGCTGAATTTTTCGCTTCATAATGCATAATATTGGTTAAAATTCTGGACTGCAGGCAGCCAGGTCATCACCAAACTCTTCTTCTGTGAAGTCATACTGTTGTGATGGACGCAGTATGTGCTTTAGCATTGTCTTGCTGAAATATGCAACATGGAGACCCAGATATTGACAATGTCCGCATAGGAGCATATGTTGTACTAAAATTTCTATATATGCTTAGCATTGATAGTGCCTTTCATGATGTGTGAGCTACCCATGCCATAGGCACTGATGCAACCCTATATCATTAGAGATGCAGGCTTGTGAATGGTGTGCTGATAAGCTGGAGAGCCACTTGATGTTTTTAATGCCTGAGGCTACGTAGATCATGAATATCCTATGTTGACTGTCGACCTTGTCCCTTTTGAATTTCATTTGGATTTCTTCAGATTCTCTTAATCTCTTGATGTTATTTAATGTAGATGGTGGGATTGTCTAAAGCCCCCGTTACACACTACGATATCGCTAGCAATATCGCTGTAAAGTCACCGATTTTGTGACGTTGCAGCGATATTGCTAGCGATATCGCTGCATATGATACTTACCTCCGACCGGCTCCCCCGCTGGTTATCGCTGATCGCGCGAGAAGCTGCTGGACCATTCCTCGTCGGTCACTTCCTGCGGCGCTTCCTGTGGCGCCGACGAGCGACGTGTGGAGCTGGGCGGGAGGACGCAGGATCGCCTCGTCTGACAGGTAAGTAGCGATCCCCGTCCCCTGCGATGTCGCTGGTGAGATCTGCCTGTGTGGCAGCTCACTAGCAACCACCTAGCGATGCACCAGCGATCCTGACCGCGTCATATCGCTGGTCGGGATCGCTGGTGCATCGCTAGGTGTAACGGTACCCTAAGCCTTTTACTCTGAGGAACGTTTATCTGAAATTGTTCCATAAGTTTTAGGCTCAGTTGTTCATAGAACCTCTGACCATCTTTGCTTCTAAGAGACTCTGCCTCTCTAACATGCTCTTTTTATACACTGTCATGTGACGTAGTTGATCATTGACATTCCAGCTGCTTTTCATTAGTACCACTCACTTTTTCCAGCATTTTGTTAACCCTGTTCCAACTTTTCTGAGATGTGTTGCTGCCATCAATTTCTAAATGAGTTAATTTTTCAAATGGAATAGAAAAATATCCAACCTTCTGATCTGTGTTCTGTTGTGAATAATATATGTCTATAGAGATTTCCAAATCATTGCATTCTTGTTTTCCTTGCATTTTACACACCGCTCCAACGGTTTTGGAATTAGGTTTGCACATATGTGGTAGAGGTTGGTGGTCATATTTTGCATTGGGGTATATTTATTATGTAATTCTGGGGTATGTATATGTATGCAGTTACTTAACTTCTGGTATACAGTAATATACCTATATGCACTGTATAAACTAATTTGTGGAGTTTGTTCTCTCTTGGTGTATATTTCTATATTTTCATCAGACAAATTAAAATTTGTCCACCCTGCCCCAATACTGATTTGATTAAAATCGATAGAACCCACTGACATCGACAGGAGCAGATATGATGCAGGAGAAAAGAATAATTCGATATATTGATTTTCAAAGGCCTTTACTTTTCTACATGACATGCAAAAACCGCTGCTAGAAGAAGTTGGCAGCAGTTCTCTCATAAAGTATAAAGGAGTAGTGAAGGGTGCAAGTGCTCGTTTCTTGAGTTTGCCTAGGGTGCTCGGGTATCACGGGTGCTCGAGTGGCATGTTCGAGTCCCCGAACCTGCATTTTTCGTGGCTGTTAGACAGCCATAAAACCTGGTGGTATTGCCTGACATATATGGGCAATCCCTGCATAATTTGTGGTTGCCTAATAGTCACAAATCAATCGGGTTTGGGGACTCGAGCATGTCACTCGAGCACCCGCGATACTCGGTGTATACCTGAGCACCCGCGATACTCGTGCATACCTGAGCCCCAGTGATTCTCGATGGATACCTGAGCACCTGCAATACTCGGTGCATACCTGAGCAGAGCACCCGTAACACTCAGTGCATACCTGAGCACCCGCGATACTCGGTACTTACCTGAGCACCGGCAATACTAGATGCATACCTGAGCACCCGCAATACTCGGTGCATACCTGATCACCTGTAATACTCGGTACATACCTGAGCACCCGCGATACTCGGTGTATACCTGAGCACCCGCAGTACTCGATGCATACCTGAGCACCCTAGTCAAACTCGAGTAACGAGCACTTGCGATCATCACCATACAGAAGTAAACGGCCAACCAGAGAATTACTGTGTATGGAGGAGTATGGAGAGACAGCTTTTGGCAATGCCAGATATAACCCATGAATATGCAGGGTCCTAGTCTCTAAAATCCAGTAAAACTTCTTTCTTTCTGGATTTTAATTTTGAATCAATTGCTGTGAACATTGCCCCATAACCTAACCTGTATTTATAGGAGTCATAAAAGGCTTCTGGTTTACAACAGACAGGGGATTCAGAAGCAATATATGAACCAGATGTGAACTGCCAGAAAAAGAGGATCTAACTTAATCCACAACAAAAAAACCCATCTGTAATGTGTGGAGGAAAAACTGACCTTGTTATGTGCCCTGCTCTAACATTGTAAGGAATTGTACCCAACACTCAAGGATATAGGCTACTCAGACAGAAAATGATCATAGACACAGTTGACCCACTGTCTTACACTTCGTTTCCACTGAGAGCCTCAGTCAGGCTTCCGTTATCTATCTAGTATTTTACTAGGCACCTAGTCAGATAGTCTGCCACATAGGGATGGGCGAGTCTACTCGCTAGGACTCGTTACTCGGCGAATAGTAAGGGACTCGCTGGACTCGTTACTCGGCGAGTCTCCCAGTGATTACTCGCACAGTAACGAGTCCAATGCAAGTCAATGGCAATCCTAGTTTTGTCAGAGTTTTTTTTTCTCACTCGCTAGACTCGCTATATCACATCGCTGTCAACAGCGAGTCTGAGCGAGTCTACGATTCCGAGTCCTGTATACTGGATTCGGGACTCGCTTATACAGAATCTGTTATGTTCCTACAAGTTTCCAAGACAGCCTATGTCAACACACAGCGATTGTGAGCGAGTCTGAGCGAGTCTACGAATCCCGAGTCCTGTATACTGGATTCGGGACTCGCAAATATAGAATCTGTTATGTTCCTTTGTAATTTGTAAATCGCACATTACTCGCTAAGACTCGCTTCCCCATTCATTAACATTGGACTCGCTAGACTCGCAACGAGTAGCGAGTCCCGGGCTCGGACTCGCTAGAGTCAAGCGATTCCGAGTAATTTAGGACTCGCCCATCACTACTGCCACACTATTCCTGTAGCCAAAAATAACAGAATGCCGTCTCTCTCTGTCTGGATACTTAGGGTTTTACATTACCATTTTGCTCTAGGACATGTTCATCTATAATAAGTTGCCAATGCAATCATCCATTATATTGATGTTATTAGATATACTTGTTATCAGACTGTGGTGCCCACAGACTTGACACCAGGTCCCTCACTACAGCTGCATTCAAATGCCAGTCAGGTGTAATACCCATTAGTGAAGAGTGTCGACTGTACAATACACATGGCTCTTGGAGACCTACTTCTCCCACACCATAACTAAGATTTACAATAACCATGGTTTGCATTAAAGGAATTCTCCAGTGAAAACAAGTTATAACCTATTCACAGGATATGTAATAACTTATCGATCTTGGGGGTCCGATAGGTGGGAACTGCACCGATCAGCAGAACATTGTGACGAGCGTCAGCTTACGCTGAGTCGACTTTTTCTTTAGAGTGGACCCTCTGGGTAGTGGCACCCACCCACCTAGGGCGAGCTGACCTTGTGAGGAACCACCCCCTATACAGGGAGTGTCAGGGGCAAGACCAAGGGGGTGAGCCACTACGACTGGTGGCACCAGATGGCTGGCTCAGGGAGACACTAGGTACGAGTGTCTGACGACAAGGACGAGCAGGAAGCAAGACAAGACAAGACGTAAGTTCAAGGTATCTTCATTAAGACAACTTCAGGACAACATTCAGTGCAAAAACGTGAGAACAAGCAAACACGGCAAGGTGCGTGCGTGGGCATGCCAAGGTCCATAGCATGGTACGTGCCAGGTGGCACACCAGGGTACAGGCAAAGGCACAATGGCATCGGACTCCGGACAGCTGGCAACGATCGACATGATCAGGGCATCAGGCTGCGGACATCAGCTCCGGACATCAGGCCGCAGTCATCAGGCTTACGATCTCTGGCAGCGATCGGCAGGTTCCGGGCATCCGGCAGGCAAACCAGGGTTCAGGCAAGGAGGCACGACAGATCTCCAGGCATGGTACGTGTTAGGGAACACGCCAAGGTCCAAGGCAGGATTCCAGGCAGGGTGCGCGCTAGGGGCACACTAGGGTCCAGGGCAAGGTGCAAGGCAGGGTGCGTGTGTAGGGGACACGCCAGGGTACAAAGCTCAACAAACAAGACAGGATGCGTGTGTAGAGACACGGCAAGGCAAAAGGTACAAGACAGAAGGGTTCAAAGTACAACAAACAAGACAGGGTGCGTGTGTAGAGACACGCCAAGGCACAAGGTACAAGACAGAAGGGTTCAAAGTACAACAAACAAGACAGGGTGCTTGTGTAGAGACACGCCAAAGCACAAGAAACAAAGTAGAGTCCTGCACGTGCAAAGAGACATGCCAGGGTCAGGGTTCAAGGCAGAGTCCTGCGCATGCAGAGGGCACGCCAGGGTTAGGGTTCGAGGCAGGGTGCGTGCTAGGAGCCACGCCAAGGTTCAAGGCAGGGTGTGTGCTAGGAGCCACGCAGGAGGCACACCTCACTGGCCAGTGCACGCGGCTGTACACAAACACGAGGCACGACCAAAGCACAAGAGGCGGCGAGGGAACCCACGCCGGGGTTCAGGGAAGGCAAGACAGGGAGCGAGGCAAGGCAGGGAGCAGAACACGGAGAGGAACAGAGACAGAAACACAGAGTCAGATCAGAGCGAGACATAGAACTAGCAGCGGAGCGTAGGCCGAAGCCCAGAGCCGGGCCAAGGCAGAGCCTTGGGACTAGTCAGAGAGTGTGCTAGAGAGCACCAGAGGACAGGGTCTAGCAGCAGAGCATAGGCCGAAGCCCACAGCCGGGCCAAGGCAGAGCCTTGGGACTAGACATAGAAATGTACAAGAGAGCACAATAGGACAGAGTACAGAAAACCAGGCAGAGACAAGAGACATGAGAATTACTACAAGGGTCAGAATAGCAAAGACCAGACATGGCAAAACAGGCAAGGCAGAGAGCAGAGGAAGAACTACAAGTCAAAGAATAGCTAAGGCAAAACAGGCTAAGGCAGAAAACAGCGGAAGTACTACAAGGCAAAGCAAGGCAAGGACAAACATGGCATGAGAGACAATACAAGACATGGCATGAGACAAGAGGCAGAGTACAAGCACAGAGCGTGTGCAGAGACGCATGACAGGGCAGAGTGCAGGGGCACAGAATACAGGGAGCGACCAAGCAGACCAAACAGCCATGCAGGGAAGCAACACAATAATCAGGCCCTGACCATAGGGAGGGGCGGTCTGATATAGCACCATAGCATCAGTACTTCCGGGTCAGGACCAGGGAGGGACTTTGGGTTCAGATTCTCCAGGATCATAGAGAGCAGTCACATGATCAGGGATTCCAGACATGCAGAGATGATTGCAGAACCAGACAGTGCTGGAACCTAGGAAAGGTCACATGATCAGGGGTTCCAGACATGCAGAGATGATTGCAGAACCAGCCAGTGCTGGAACCTAGGAAGGACACATGATCGGGGGTTCTTGGAACACAGAGATTATCACAGAAGGCAGAGCAGAAAAACAGGCATCTTCCAGCCCAACAGTCATGAGGTGAGTGTGCACACTGCTCTAGGGAACATACAGGAGAGCAGACATGAGATGCACGTGTACACTGCTCCAGGGGTCATGAGGCAAAACAGACATGCCGAACATGACAGACATGGTGAGCATGACAATTATCCCCAATAGGGCACTTTTATCCTTGGTTCAAAATGCTGTGGCAGGTTGGATGCCTGACCTTAGTTCTACTCATTGACTATGGGTCTGCCAGAAAAAGTCAAGCACAGCACTCGAAAGCCCCAAATAAAGTGAATATAGTGGCGGTCGAACATGCTTTTCCAGTCTAATGGGTTAAAAATTTTCCCTTTCTGCTGATCACTGCAGGTCCCAGTGGTTGGACCCCATTGATCAATAACTTAATACCTATCTCGTGGACAGATGATAAATTGTTTTCACAGGACAACTCCCTTGGATCTCTGCCACTGTAATAGTATGTAACAAGAAAGGTTAGGGGTTAAAGTATTCTCTAATGTAAACAATCTTCTCTTTAGTGATAGCAAAGAGAGCAAATTGTCTCCATATAAAACACAATCCACTACACTATTCAATGTAACAAAGTAAACCAAGATCAATAGACCAATAATGCCACATACAAGGGACAAATATCACCTGACCATGACCGGATGTATTACAACCATATAGTGACCAAATAATACCACCATACTGATAATTCACAAACACCACAGTAATAATACTAATATTGTCACCTGTGACAGTTATACACAGGAGCTATGCAGGTAGCATGTAATGCAAAGCGTAAGTGCAAAAGTAAATCCAGTGACTTACTGGTGACATTATACACAGGAGCTATGTACATAGTATGTAATGTATAGTGTAAATGTACAGGTAATACAGGGATCACCAGTGACCTTGTAAACAGGAGCTCTGTATATAGTGTCAGTGTAGAGGTAAAACAGTGACCACCGGTGACATTGTACACAGGAGTCTGTGTATAGTGTCAGTGTACAAGTAATACAGTGATCTCAACTGACATTATACACAGGAGCTCTGAATAGAGTGTCAGTGTACAGATAATACAGTGATCACTGGTGACATTAAACACAGGAGCTCTGTATATAGTGCCAGTGTACAAATAATACAGGGATCACCAGTGACATTATACACAGGAGCTCTGTATATAGTGTCAGTGTACAGGTAATAAAGTGATCACCAGTGACATTATACACAGGAGCTCTGTATATAGTGTCAGTGTACAGGTAATACAGTGATCACCAGTGACATTATACACAGGAGCTCTGTATATAGTGTATAGTGTACAGGTAATACAGTGATCACCAGTGACATTATACACAGGAGCTCTGTGTATAGTGTCAGTGTACAGGTAATACAGGGATCACCAGTGACATTATACACAGGAGCTCTGTATATAGTGTCAGTGACATTATACACAGGAGCTCTTTATAGAGTGTCATTGTATAGGTAATACAGTGATCACCAGTGACATTATACACAGCTCTGTATATAGTGTATAGTGTACAGGTAATACAGTGATCACCAGTGACATTATACACAGGAGCTCTGTATATAGTGTATAGTGTACAGGTAATACAGTGATCACCAGTGACATTATACACAGGAGCTCTGTGTATAGTGTCAGTGTACAGGTAATACAGGGATCACCAGTGACATTATACACAGGAGCTCTGTATATAGTGTCAGTGACATTATACACAGGAGCTCTTTATAGAGTGTCATTGTATAGGTAATACAGTGATCACCAGTGACATTATACAGAGGAGGTCTGTATACAGTGTCAGTGTACAGGTAATACAGGGATCACCAGTGACATTATACACAGGAGCTCTGTATATAGTGTATAGTGTACAGGTGATACAGTGGTCACCAGTGACATTATAAACAGGAGCACTGTATATAGTGTCAGTGTACAGGTAATACATACAGTAATTATCAGTGACATTATGCACAATAGCTCTGTAGATAGTATGTAATGTACAGTGTAAGTGCTTAATTAAATTCAGTTACTCCAGTAACAATATACACAGGAACTCTATAGATGGTATGTAATGTGTAGTGTAAATATATAGATAGTACAGTGATCACTGGAAACAATATACACAGAAGCTCTGTAAAATTATGTAATGTATAGTGTAAGTGTACAGGTAACACAGTCATCACTGATTGCATTATACACAGAAGCTCTGTAGATAGTATATAATGTAAGTGTATAGGCAATACAGTGATCACTGGTGACATAAGCACAGGTTTTCTGTATATACTGTCAATGTACAGGTAAGACAGTGATCACCAGTGACATTAGGCACATATGCTCTGTAGATAATATATAATGTACAGTGTAAGTGAAAAAGTAAATCCAGATACTCACTGATGACTTTATACACAGGAGCTGTGTACATAGCATGTAATAGTGTGATACAGTCATCGTAAGTGACGTATAAATGAGCTCTGTAGATAGATATAGTATAAGTGAATTGATAATATTGATAATACTATGATCACCAGTGACTTTACACACATGAGTTCTATAGATACTATAACAAGTACAGGTACATTGATCACTGATGACATTATACATAGGAACTCTGTACACAGTATGTAGGGTAACTGAAATAATTAATTTTCTCTTTTCTTCATTATCCGGCGCAGACCACTCTAACATTTTTCCAGGTAAGACTAGTCTATGCAGAATGAAACACACATACCTCTATAGATAATTACTTCTAGAGCATCTGCCTCACTTTTTCATTGCACTGGAGAAGAAGGAAAGTGCCATAGTGCCGCCTGGTTCTCTAAAAATAAAAGTACCTCCATTTTGTTCTCACCCACAGTAAGTGTCCCAAAAAATAAAACATATTACAGTAGTGTTGTCCCCCTTTCTGTCCCCTCACAATACAAATCCCCCCCCTGTGCGTCCACATACACTATTTATACATATGTCCCCTTTTGTGGTCCCCATATAATAGTGCCCACATACAGTAGTAATGTGGGCACTATTTTAATTTTTTTATCATAATTTTTGTGCCTGCATACAGTAGTAATGTCCATCCTTTTGCTCAAATACAACAGTAATGCACCCCTCATTGGCAACAATACAGTAGTAACATACACCTAATTAAGAACGTACCAGACCTCAAGTAGGACATTGTTAATGTAGAGTGTCACATTTGGGGAAATTATTAGCGTCCTTGATTGTAGGCCTATACATTAATAAAATCCCCCTTCTGTGGCCCTATAAAGTAATAATGTCTGCTTCTGTGGCTCAATACTTTAGTAAAGTTCCCCGCTGTGGCCCCATACATTAATAATGTCCACCTTTGAGGCAGACCTACAGCAATAATGTCCCCTCTTTGACCTCATACATTAATAATGTCCCCACTGTGTCCATCACGCAGTATAAAATCACTCTCAGTGGCTTCAATACAGTACAAAATCTCCCATTTTGACCCCCATATAGAATCCTACCCCCATAAGTAAAATGTATCCCATACAGTAATAATGTCCTGCACTGTGGCCCCAATACAGTGTCATGTCCCTCATTGTGGCCCCCATACAGTATGTTTTTCTCATTTGAGCTCTGGTTCTCAATACACGTCTTACTGACATCAGGATTTAATTTAAAAATGCACATTTTGATTTATAATATGTTAATGTACTGTGCAAATTAAATGTATTAGCATATGTATTAGCTATGCCTTATAGATTCTATGTACCATGATCCCTTATGTATGGGTCTGTTTGGCACCTGTCCATGGGTGAGGGGCGTGTTCTTTCTGGAGATTCCTTAGATTGTTATGCATATTATATTGCCAAATCCTTATGTATAACATTTTTTTTATGATAAAAAGAAAAATATTGAAACAATTCATTCAATTAAAAGGGTTAGTATCTACCTCCATACAATGATGGATCACGAATGGTCAGCGTAAAGAAAATTATATTAGTCAAATAACATTAGTTTAAGTCTGCCATTTAAATGACAGACTAGCACTACTGTACATAAAGGACATAACCTCTATGTACAGGAACCTAGAACCAAGGGAGCATCCCTGATACTACAGAGGACGTCAATCATGAAACATTGGTGAACCACGAAGTTCAAATCTTGGGCAGAGGGACCTTTATTGCCAGGCTGGACATTTACTGTTTACTGTAATGAGGGGGTGGGAGGAAGAAACAAGGTATTTAATATGCAAAGGTGCTCGGCCCTAATTAGCTCCGGGTACAGTTAGCGACCTGTGATTTCAATATTTCAGTCTATGCTGACTGGGGAACTTGACCCCAGAACAAGACATATAAAAGATGGAAAGGAGCTTGTATGTGGCATCAGCCTGTGCTAAATGTGATCCATTGTACCTTTCTCCAGCCTTCAAGGAAACATGAGAATAACTTTAGTCTGAAATCTTTAGGTATTTCTATTTCTCCATTTTTATTGTAACTGTTTTGCTTATTTCTGTGTCACTTTATTTTTCTCTTTTTACACCTTTTCTTGTAAGCACTGCTTTTTTTATATTAAAACTTTACCAGGTTCGGTCCTTTTGTGCTCTAAAGAATCCATAACCTTTCAGATAGTGTGTGGCCTTCTGACTGCTGGAGATTAGCATATATTTTGGGGACTCTTCATCCTGTGTGTTTGATGACTGGTGGCAGCATGTCGTGTATCCAGGGTGTGTGAACTGTGTTGGGATGTCATTTACAGTGGGTACTTAAAGTATTCAGACTCCTTTAAATTTTTCACTGGGTTTTATTTCAGCCATTTGGTAAATTCAAAAAAGTTATTTTTTTTTTCTCATTCATGTACCCTCTGCACCCCATCTTGACTGAAAAGAAACAGAAACGTAGAAATGTTTGTAAATTTATTAAAAATTAAAAACTGAAATATCACATGGTCTTAAGTATTCAGACCCTTTGCCCAGTATTGAGTAGAAGCACTCTTTTGAGCTAGTACAGCCATGATTCTTATTGGGAATGATGCAACAAGTTTTTCACACCTAGATTTGGGGATCCTCTGCCATTCTTCCTTGCAGATCCTCTCAAGTTCGTCAGGTTGGATGGTGAATGTTGGTGGACAGCCATTTTCAGGTCTCTCCAGAGATGCTCAATTGGGTTTAGGCTAGAGGCCCCGTCTCACTAAGCGACTTACCAGCGATCCCGACACCGATATCAAGGTGTCAGGATCGCTAGTAAGTCGCTATGTGATCGCTGGTGAGCTGTCACACAGACAGCTTCACCAGCGATCAGCACAGCGATGCCGAGCGCCCGGCATCGCTGGCCATCCTGTAAAAAATAGAATCAAAATAAAAAATATTGTTATTCTCACCATCCGATGTCCCGCGCAGTCTTCCGGCCTCTCTCCACGCTCCGGTCCCAGTGATCCTTTGCATGAATGACCGCGAGATGTCACAGTCTCGCGGGATAACAAAGTCTCGCGGTCATTCATGCAAAGGCTTACTGGGACCGGAGCGTGGAGAGAGGCAGGACGGCTGAACAGGACGTCGGAAGGTGAGAATAACTATATTTTTTATTTTTTTTATTATTTTTTACACCTGATCGCTGGTCTCCCGCTGTCACACACAGCGATGCGTGCTGGCCAGCGGGAGACCAGCGACCAAAGAAATGTCCAGAGATTTCTTGCAGCGATCAGCGATACCGGCAGGGGGGCCGCTCGCTGATCGCTGTCACACACAGCAATCTCGCTGGTGAGATCGCTGTTACGTCACAAAAGTTGTGACTCAGCAGCGATCTCGCTACCGAGATTGCTTAGTGAGACGGGGCCTTAGGGCTCTGGCTGGGCCAGTCAAGAATGGTCACAGAGTTGTTCTGAAGCCACTCCTTTGTTATTTTAGCTGTGTGCTTAGGGTCATTATCTTGTTGGTACGTGAACCTTCGGCCAAGTCTGAAGTCCAGGGCACTCAGGAAGAGCTTTTCATCCAGGATATCTCTGTACTTGCCCGAATTCATGTTTCCTTCAATTGCAACCAGTCGTCCTGTCCCTGCAGCTGAAAAACAACCCCATAGCATGATGCTACCTCCACCATTTTTCACTGTTGGTATTGTATTGGGCAGGTGATGAGCAGTGCCTGGTTTTCTCCACACATACTGCTTAGAATTATCACCAAAAAGTTCTATCTTCATCTCACCAGACCAGAGAATCTTATTTCTCATAGTCTGGGAATCCTTCATGTGTTTTAGCAAACGCTATGCAGGTTTTCATATGTCTTGCACTGAGGAGAGGCTACTGTCGGGCCACTCTGCCATAAAGGCCCGACTGGTGGAAGGCTGCAGTTATAGTTGACTTTGTGGAACATTCTCCCATCTCCCTACTGCATCTGTGGAGCTCAGCCACAGTGATCTTGGGGTTCTTATTTACCTTTCACTAAGGCTCTTCTCCCACAATTGCTCAGTTTGGCTGGACGGCCAGAGCTAGGAAGACTTCTGGTGGTCCCAATCTTCTTCCACTTAAGGATTATGGAGGCCACTGTGCTCTTAGGAACCTTGAGTACTTAAGAAATTCTTTTGTAATCTTGGCCAGATCTGTACCTTGCCACAATTCTGTCTCTGAGCTCCTTGGCCAGTTCCTTTGACCTCATGATTCTCATTTGGTCTGACATGCACTGTGAGCTGTGAGGTCTTATATAGACAGGTGTGTGCCTTTACACATCAAGTCCTATCAGTTTAATTAAACACAGCTGAACTCCAATGAAGGAGTAGAACCATCTCAAGGAGGATCACAAAGAAATGGACAGCATGTGACTTAAATATGAGTGTCTGAGCAAAGGGTGTGAATACTTATGACTATGTGATATTTCAGTTTTTCTTTTTTAATAAATTTGCAAAAATTTCTACATTTGTTTTTTTTCAGTCAAGATGGGGAGCAGAGTGTACGTTAATGAGAAAAAAAAATGAACTTTTGTGAATTTACCGAACGGCTTCAATGAAACAAAGAGTGAAAAATTTAAAGGGGTCTGAATAGTTTCCATACCCACTGTATGCAATAACAGAGGTAGAGTACAAGATTGAGTAAGCGGAGATAAATTATCTCTTAAACTCAAAGATCACATCATGTGCTGAGAATGACGAAAATTAAGACTCTAGGTTATGATGCTACTTCAGTTTCAAATTTATACTGACTGACCCTGTTGTCTTTGAAGAGGTGGTCCATGTTTGGTGATTCTTGCAGGTCTTGGAGCGATGATGTTTCCTCTATCATTCACATGTCCACTGAAGCCATTCTAATTTCAGTGCTACAGTACATGGCCAGTAAATTTCACTTAAATGGCAGGGTGTAAATAGGTAATTAATGTTCTTTTTATCATGTTATTTTTAGACCTTTATTTTTCGAAAAATCCTGGAGCACTCCTTTGAATCAATTGAAAAATGGATGAAAACCATAATGCTAATGAAAAGAGAGCTTTATTTTTGCTAATTGATGGACACCTCTGACAGCTCCCCCAACTGCGTGAGCTACACTCCACCTCCAATGACATGCATGTCTCGAAATTAACCTTCAGAATATGACTCTCCTTTATTTATGTCTAAAGAAACCGTTCTGGACAGAATATAATCTCATTGCACTCCTGTCTCTGTCATCAGTTTCTAATTATCCTCTGCTTTCAGACAACTACCCAGACTTTAATAAATTAGCTCTTGTGAGGAGCCAGGGAGGACTAGTTGTATTGGTACAAGGACATGCCTGTGCCTGTGCCAGGGATGTACAAATATGATTTCCTCCATTCAAGATTGTAAACTGAAAGGCAATTTGTGTTTTCTTGTGCTGTGTGCTCTTCTGGCCGAATTCAAGCAGACCTCGTATAGTTCATTGGGAGCTTTTTAATTGATCTCTGGAATGTTGATACGTATATGTGGCCGCCCACACATCTAACCATGTATATTCAACATTTAATTGCTTTTCTGAGAAAAGGTAGGTCGCCCTGACCATGTGGAAGCACTCCGCTAATCCACAGCAGGTTGAGCCCCCTGAGTCACAATGTGAATGCACAAAACATTTTCCAGACCAAAGCAGAAATCACATTCAACTTTATAAATGTGTGCAGCCAAATTATAGAAAGACAAGATGCAGGTTTGTTTGCTACTTTCTACAAGACACTGAGATATTTCAATCCATATAAGGTTTACACATACACGGAAAATTCAAATACATACATTAAAAAAAAACGAGAGCCATATAAAGCATCAAATTGATAAAAACTGATTTTTTTCTGCTTTTCCACCTAAAATTATAAGAAGACATAACAGCCAAAAGATTCCCAGGACCTACATACGATCAACTATTAAATATTTGTATGGAACCATCACTGCAACAGTGTGCTAAAAATCTTAGCGGCAGCAGAAAGGCAGCGACAAGGAAAGGATGAGGCGGCTTTGTGGCAACAGGCATCTGAAGCATCAGATCTGTCAGTCCTTGTTCCCCAGCGATCGGGTACCAAGCATTATCACACAACATCCATACATTAGCTCATTTACTGTTGTAAAGTCTGCAGACGCCATATACACAGTAATCGGGGTAGTGCCGGTGTGGATGTCCGTCTCCAGTCAGTTCATAGCATCTCCAACGCCCAACGGACTCCTGAAGACGTTGGGTTAAGGCACTGCCCTGTTCCCTCATATGTTCACCCCTTACCTTTAGTCGGCCTCAACTGCCTAACTACAGGGGTTAGTTAATCTGACAAGTGAAGGTCATGACTCTAGTACCTCAGGTAGGTATATACGTATAATAGGTAGTTTCAAAAGTCCCCATTAAAATGTGTGATGGGAAAAAGTCAGGTAGATAAAAGGTAATGTCTACTATGTGACCCAGGTAGGTATCGTGCAGTATACCGTCCTCAGACGTAGATTACCCCAGCCGCTGTAAGCACTAGGTGGGATACCATTCTCAGGCAAGCTGATGGCAGCACTTAGGTAGGTGAGATACTATGCTGTAGGTGGCTTCTAGCATCTGGTAGATGAGTGATATAAAATAATTATGTATATATATATATTTACACCTTAGGTAGATTTTTTTTGGCACTGAGCGGCTTTCATTTAATTCACGATGCGAAGCGAGAAGGCAATAATTAACCCCTGTACTGCCGCGGAAACATCGCACGTTGCTAGAAGCTGGGCAAGTGGCTGGCATTTTCTAAATCCACAGGATTGCAAGTACAGCTCCACTCAGGATTTTTACTTAGTTGTTACTACTTAATCTCCATTCTCTCCGTATTACCCAGCGGGGATTAGGAATAACGAGTATTTTTTTCCTGGGACGGCTTGTAGCTCTAACTGCAACGCAAATGCAGCCATTGATTTATCAGATAAACAGGGAAATAGAAAGTGGTTTCATTTTGTACTTTGCAAGTTGTCAGTGTTTTATTGAAATGCTGCTTCCAGACTACCACCGAAGCGGCAGACCAGGAGGCCCGGGGGGCTGTCACAAATGCATTGTTGAATGCAGTCATTTTACAACATTTCGTGTTTGCAGCTGGGCAGTCATTAGGTGCCCAACGTACCCTTATGATATTTACAAGAAGTTTTTTTAAATATTAGCTTAATTTTGGGGAAAGGTCTTTCAAACAGTTAAACTAGCAAATTGCTGGAGGTCAGGGTGACACGGTAAGATTTTCTCTTGGCGTAAGGTGAACGCAGCATGTATTTTACTCTATGTAGATAAAGATGAACCCCCCCCCCCAACCCAAACCCAATTTACAATAAAAAGTAAAATATTCTCATATCCCATGTATGAGGACAAAAAACGTTCCAGGACACATTCACATTGTGGAAAGATAAACTCTAGATACTATCTTAAAAATCAGAGGCAATTAGAATACACATTATCTATATTAACATAGAGAATGAATTAGTTGTCATTTGTCTAATATATTTTTCTAAAAGAGAACATTTTAGATTGAAAATAAAGTGCAAAGTATGGGTGGCATGCAGTCAGCAGGAGGAGCTGATTAGATATGTTAGATATCCAAAGTAGGAAACCCAAACCACTCTCGAAGAAGTATAGACAATTGAAAATTTATTCCATTAGCAGTATGGGACAAGGAGGCCCTGAAGAGGCGTAGCAGAAAGTGAAACGGCCGTAGACATTTTTTTACCATGTTCCTATGCTGTTGATGGAATAAATGAACAATTTACTATAATTTTTGGTGAGTGCTTTGGGTTTGCTAGTTTGGATGTTTACAGTGGATTGTTCATATACACAAGTCACTTAGGATCTATAGTTCTACAGGACGTAGCAGTGCCAGCCTGCTTTTCTTTATTGTGCTCAGGTTTATTTATATTTTGTGAGAAAGGATTCACTTTAATGTTGAATATATATTTTCTTAAGTGTACTGGAACTGATTTAATCTGTTTTCAGTCTGAGCGTTGATTTTTATCATCTATTTTTCACATATGAAACTCGAACTTGTGACTTTGGTCTTACTTGTATTTTATGCATTGAAGTCCCTGCTCTTTCTAGGCACAGAGGTTCAGTGGGAGGTCCTAATCAGCGATTGACAACATTCCATGTATGAGTGTGCATATAGCAATAGCTCCTCCTACTCCCTAGCATGCTACCTGTAGACTGCACAGCAAAGAGGTTCCCTTTAACACTGAGGTTTTTACAATTAGGCTGTGGGTGAGATTTCCACATTAGGATGTTGGTGTTGATTTACCATTAGGGTGTGGGTCAGGTATCCCCATTTGGATGTTGGTGAGGTTTCCCCATTAGGATGTGGGTGAGGTATCCCCATTAGGATGTGGGTGTGATATCACCTTAGGATGTGGGTGAGGTATGCCCATTAGGATGTGGGTGTGGTATCACATTAGGATGTGGGTGAGCTATCCCCATTAGGATGTGGGTGAGGTATTCCCATTAGGAAGTGGGTGAGCTATCCCCAAAAGGATGTGGGTGAGGTATCCCCATTAGGATGTGGTATCCCCATTAGGATGTGGGTGAGGTATCCCTACTAGAATGTGGGTGTGGTATCCCCATTAGGATATGGGTGAGGTGTCCCCACTAGGATGTGGTGTGGTATCCCCAATAGGATGTGAGTGAGGCATCCCCACTAGGATGTGGGTGAGGTATTCCCATTAGGATGTGGTGAGGTATCCCCATTAGGATGTGGGTGAGGTATCCCCATTAGGATGTGGGTGAGGTATTCCCATTAGGATGTGGGCATGGTGTCCCCATTAGGTTGTGGCGAAGTGTCCCCATTAGGATGTGTGCGTGGTGTCCCCATTAAGCTGTAGGCGAGGTGTCCCCATTAGGCTGTGGGCGAGGTGTCCCCAGTAGGCTGGGGGTGTGGTGTCCCCATTAGGATGTGGGCGAGGTGTCCCCATTAGAATGTGGGCATGGTGTCCCCATTAGGATGTGGACGAGGTGTCCCCATTAGGATGTGGGTGAGGTGTCCCCATTACGATGTGGGCGAGGTGTCCCCATTAGGATGTGGGCGAGGTGTCCCCATTATGATGTGGGCCCAGAGTCCCCATTATGATGTGGGCGAAGTGTCCCCATTAGGATGTGGGCGTGGTGCCTCCATTGGGATGTGGGCATGGTGTCCCCATTAGGATGTGGGCAAGGTGTCCCCATTAGGATGTGGGTGTGGTGTTCCCATTGGGATGTGGGCGAGGTATCCCCATTAGGATGTGGGCGTGGTATCCCCATTGGGATGTGGGCATGGTGTACCCATTGGGATGTGGGCGAGGTATCCCCATTAGCATGCTGGTGAGCTATCCTCATTAGGATGTTGGTGAATTCTTTGGTTATTCTTTACAATCAAATGCTTTCATGTAAGTTAATTTTTTTAAGAAATCAACAAGGCATAGTGCAAATCTCCATTATAACAAGCTATCAGTGAGATAAATAAGGGCTCCAAGATGTAAGGAGTCATAATGTAGCATGTAAGTCCATGGGGCTTTATCGTACAATTTCCTTGGCAGGCAAAGAGATGTTTTACTTGTCAAATTGTGCATAAAATATAGTGTCGGAGGTATTCGGAGAAATGCTTCTAGAGGAGCGAGTCTCCGATGTACGGCTCAGGTTGATGTTTATCATGCTACTATGACTATGTCCACTATTTGGTTATTGTAAGTGCTGAATTAGAATGCCCTCTATATACATGATGTCCATAAAATGCTTAAGTCCACTTACAATTTTCTGAAACTTGTGGACTAGATTTCAGAAGAGTGTCGTACGATAACACATGTACACGGGACATGATCACTCTGGTCATGTTATTCTGATGTATTAATAGGTTTGGTGTTGACAAAGTAAATGCCCTTTTTTTGCAAGAAAGCCACCTACAATGCTTTACTCTGAACCCTGAGTTCATATGGAGGAGCCCTTCTCATTCCGAGACCTCCAGAGCACTGCATCAGTAGAGGGCGCTGGTGTCAACACAACCTGAACACATCATCAATCTGCAAAAATCTGAAACAGTTAAAAACAAAAATACCCCCACCCCTCTGTATAGGTATTAATTTAATAAACGTCCTCCTTATGTACCGTGGAATATTGGAAGTTAGCCCCCTCCACACTAGAAGGAACCCTATGAGCCACAGTGTAAAATAGGTCACTGTTTAATATGGAATGAGCACACAGCCCAACCCAATGACAATACTTGGCTTCTTCATGACCTATGGCTGGCTCTGATTAAGGAATAGCTTATACAAACCACAGACACCACTTGTCTTGCTCCAACTTCTTTTATCTTATCTCATTGTTCGGAACAGTGACCTATTGTGTCTATTCTCTGTGCAAAATGCCACCCTAAAGAAGAGAAGGCTATTAACCCCTGTAGTATTATACCCCTCGGCAACACATCAGCTTATGGTGATTTATATATAAAATATGTAAAGGGAGTCCAATAAATGTAAAGTGCTCATCATTCAGTACATCACTTTGTAAAGCTAAATTCTTTCCATACAAAAATAAAAAATATATATATATTTATATATGGTTTTTGTGTGGTTCAAAATTGCCAGGAAATGCCACAAAAATATTTTTTAAGCATAGTGCAAACTTGCTTCTATAGGGAACTATTTAGTGCACTTGTACTTTGGTGGTTCTGTCTGGTCCAAACCCAGGTGACATTTACCACCAAAAGCAAGTCAAATATAAAGGCTATAGACCTAGAAAATAAAAATCACATGTATACTTTAGATATATCTCTGCATTCATCGTTCATAGGAGGAGCATTATAGATATATACAGTATTTGGGTGTAAAGGCACGGCCTGTATGTTTGCTTCATTACAGGATACACTGCTTCCCCTATGGACATTCATCCTCTAGGATCATAAAGTCTGCGGCTATCTGATGAGCTGCTGACATATACGATTCATACACTACATGTAAATTATTTCTGGAGGGTCTCCGAATCATGATTTTACAGATATATAGACATTATCCATGAAATATACATCCAGAATTTTATGCTCATAGACAATAGATGACGGGCTTTTGCCTAGGGCAAGGTTTAACCCTTAAAGCTGTATAGTGAACCGCATGTGTCTGTTAGATCAGGATGATTGTGTGTATGTGTGATCCCATGAGCAGATAGACCAGTGGTTCCCAAACTCTAGTCCCCACGGACCCCAACAGGTCATGTTTTCAGGATTTCCACAGTGTTCCACATGTGAGAGAATTCCTGATGCCTTGATGATACTTCCATCACCTGTGAAATACTAAGGAAATCCTGAAAACGTGACATGTTGGGGACTGTGAGGACTGGAGTTTGGGAAACACTGAGATAGACAATCGATGTTTCTCACAGCCGATTTTGTCATTCTCCCTGGAAGTGAGCAGCGGCAGAGATGTGTGGTAGCTGCTTTCTTCTCCTTTTCCATAGCGATTGATGTGCATACTTGGCTCAGCCAAAAATGCATGTTATCAGGGTAAACTACAGCGAGAACGGCCAGGCATTTTAGCCAGCATTAAAATTGGGTGTGGTCATTATCATAAGTGAGAGAAGTCAGATAGATGGATCTTAATTCTAATCATCAGGTGACAATCAAAATAGAAATGGTATAGGGAACTTTTCTCTTATCCTGGAAAATGTCCATGCTGAGAACATGATTTTGGAAAATGTTCACGCTAAGAACATGCTCCTAGAAAATGTCCACGCTAACATGATCCTGGAAAATGTCCACGCTGAGAACATGCTCCTGGAAAATGTCCATGCTAACATGATCCTGGAAAATGTCCACGCTGAGAACATGATCCTGGAAAATGTCCATGCTGAAAGCATGATACTAGAAAAGTCAATACTGAGAACATGATCCTGGAAAATGTCCATGCTGAGAACATGATTCTTCATTGTTCTCATAGAAGAGAGGAGAATGGTGTCCAGAGATCACAGTCAAATTATAGGGACTAGTCCCATCAGTGACCAGCGCACTGTCTATTTTTTGGGGGCTTCAGAGATTACTGTGCATGTTATAAATCAGAATCTCATCTGTATTGGGTCTGTAATTTAATTTACAGGAATTTATTGCATACCCTAGTCTGATAATGAGCAAGGATAGAGAATCCTTGAGTCATCATCACTTGCTATACAGTGGGGAAAAAAAGTATTTAGTCAGTCAGCAATAGTGCAAGTTCCACCACTTAAAAAGATGAGAGGCGTCTGTAATTTACATCATAGGTAGACCTCAACTATGGGAGACAAACTGAGAAAAAAAAATCCAGAAAATCACATTGTCTGTTTTTTTTTCATTTTATTTGCATATTATGGTGGAAAATAAGTATTTGGTCAGAAACAAGCAATCAAGATTTCTGGCTCTCACAGACCTGTAACGTCTTCTTTAAGAGTCTCCTCTTTCCTCCACTCATTACCTGTTGTAATGGCAACTGTTTAAACTTGTTATCAGTATAAAAAGACACCTGTGCACACCCTCAAACAGTCTGACTCCAAACTCCACTATGGGGAAGACCAAAGAGCTGTCAAAGGACACCAGAAACAAAATTGTAGCCCTGCACCAGGCTGGGAAGGCTGAATCTGCAATAGCCAACCAGCTTGGAGTGAAGAAATCAACTGTGGGAGCAATAATTAGAAAATGGAAGACATACAAGACCACTGATAATCTCCCTTGATCTGGTGCTCCACGCAAAATCCCACCCCGTGGGGTCAGAATGATCACAAGAACGGTGAGCAAAAATCCCAGAACCACGCGGGGGGACCTAGTGAATGAACTGCAGAGAGCTGGGACCAATGTAACAAGGCCTACCATAAGTAACACACTACGCCACCATGGACTCAGATCCTGCAGAGCCAGACGTGTCCCACTGCTTAAGCCTGTACATATCCGGGCCCGTCTGAAGTTTGCTAGAGAGCATTTGGATGATCCAGAGGAGTTTTGGGAGAATGTCCTATGGTCTGATGAAACCAAACTGGAACTGTTTGGTAGAAACACAACTTGTCGTGTTTGGAGGAAAAAGAATACTGAGTTGCATCCATCAAACACCATACCTACTGTAAAGCATGGTGGTGGAAACATCATGCTTTGGGGCTGTTTCTCTGCAAAGGGGCCAGGACGACTGATCCGGGTACATGAAAGAATGAATGGGGCCATGTATCGTGAGATTTTGAGTGCAAACCTCCTTCCATCAGCAAGGGCATTGAAGATGAAACGTGGCTGGGTCTTTCAACATAACAATGATCCAAAGCACACCGCCAGGGCAACGAAGGAGTGGCTTCGTAAGAAGCATTTCAAGGTCCTGGAGTGGCCTAGCCAGTCTCCAGATCTCAACCCTATAGAAAACCTTTGGAGGGAGTTGAAAGTCCGTGTTGCCAAGCGAAAAGCCAAAAACACCACTGCTCTAGAGGAGATCTGCATGGAGGAATGGGCCAACATACCAACAACAGTGTGTGGTAACCTTGTGAAGACTTACAGAAAACGTTTGACCTCTGTCATTGCCAACAAAGGATATATCACAAAGTATTGAGATGAAATTTTGTTTCTGACCAAATACTTATTTTCCACCATAATATGCAAATAAAATGAAAAAAAAAACAGACAATGTGATTTTCTGGATTTTTTTTTCTCAGTTTGTCTCCCATAGTTGAGGTCTACCTATGATGTAAATTACAGACGCCTCTCATCTTTTTAAGTGGTGGAACTTGCACTATTGCTGACTGACTAAATACTTTTTTTCCCCACTGTATATAGGACAAGCCAACTCCGGTCTGTCCATGTATTTGTTGTACAATAGCTAATAAATTGGGTATATCCCATTTATCTTTATGGCTAAAATCGGTAAATTATTATTGATTGGCGTATGGTTAATTATTGAGCTCTTATTGGAAGGAGGACATCTGAAATCACAAAACTAGTGGTGATTGTATGAGAGGCTTGCTGTACATATCTGTGGACTACACAAGATGTATTTTCCCTTTTGGACACTAATGATAGATGAAAGTGAATTATAGATTCATGAATGATAGATTCAGGTAAATGAACCTACTTCATGGATCGAGCCTTACTGTAAGGCCGGGGTCACACTTGCGAGGAATATGTTGTTAATCTATGGGAGCTCCCAACACCATTTTTTTTTCCTCGGCAAATGCAAGTCTATGGGTGTGAGATAAAATCGCACACCATACGGACCATCCATGTGACTTGCGAGAAATAAGCACTGGTGTCCTTTGAAAAGCCAGCAATTCATGTGCGGTGTACAGTACTGACAGGTTAGAAAAGAATACATATATACACATAGAATATATATATATAGATTATATATATATATATATATATATATATATGTCTTTATATTTCATAGAGAGATAGAAGAATAGCCGGTAATTCATTTGCCGGCTTCTGCAAAATTTCTCACGGTGATATGTTATGAAGACATTTTCCCATGGTTCTGAGGTCACAGCAGTTCAGCCCGGCTGTGAGAACAGCTTCAGTGAATAGTGGTGATGTCCCTGAAGCTGCACTCCCTCACAGCCTGACCCGCGTTGAAGTCTGGAGCGGGGCAAAATGAACAGGCATTTTCCCACGCTCAGAGTTCAACGCGGGTCAGGCTGTGAGGGAGCGCAGACTCAGTGATGTCAGCGCTAGTCACTGAGGCTGCGCTGGCAACATCTCCTCATTCACCAGTGGTTTTTCAGCTGGTCGCATCTTAGCACCATCCAGGTTGAAAAACGTATATCCCCCAGATATGGATTACGGCGTGGGACTCAACGACGGACAGATTTGGTATATTGTTGCTTTTTTATTTTATTTTTAATACAGGAGAACGAGGGCTTCGCATGGGTTAGGTGTCATTGTAAATATGGTTTAATTAAAAATAATAAAGGAGTCTGTGTCTTTATTTCAATTAAAAAAATGTTTTACTGGGTGTCTGTGTTTTCTTTACAATTTGACTATGGGGTTAGTAATAGGGGCGTCTTATTGACGCCTCTCCATTACTAACCTCGGGGCTTGATGTCACCTGAAAGGTGACATCAACCCCCCAACTATTACCCCATATGCCACTGCTACAGAGCAGTGGGAAGAGCAAGGCAATGTGCCAGAATTGGCGCATCTTAGAGATGCGCCTTTTCTGGGACGGCTGAGAGCTGATGTTTTTAGCCGGGGAGGGGGGGCACTATCCATGGTCCCTTCTTTGGCTATTAACATCAACACTCAGCTGTCTGCATAGCCATTGCTGGCTACTAATTATAGGGGGACCCCAGGCCATTTTTTTCCATAAAAGAATCTTTTATTCATTAAATACATGTCCAGAATTTTGCACACACACTATACTAATTGTATTTGTCACTGAAATCTTTATATCTACCTATTCTATATGGATTTACTGTATGTAATCCATCTCTCTCCTATCTTGTCAGCTCCTGCAGTGATTTGAATTACCGGCTTTTCTTCTATCTATCTCTCTATGAAATATAAAGAGATATTCTATGTGTATATATCAATTCTATCTACTCTATTCTAACCTGTCACTCTATGATTATACTGTATGCGACAGATCGTTTGCCGGCTTTTAATTTATCCATCTATATATCTATCTATCTATCTAATATATATATATACTGTATATATATGTTTTGAAGAATATTTTGTTTTAAAACGATGTGTCAATGACAGAGAACTGCTGTATGAAAAAGCTCATGTTAAAATCGCATTGCATATGGATGTCATACAGATACTAGATGCTAAGAAATCACATTGCAAACGGATTACATACGGAGAACACTCCTGCGATTCTCGGCAAGTGTGATGCCAGCCTAAGATCCTTATCAGTATTTTGGCGACAGCTGACAGTGCTTGAGGCATCTGTGTCCTTCACAATGCTAGATATAAAGCGTACAGTGATACATTTTTGTAAATTCTACATTTCGTATATGTGAAATGCTTGCTGTTATGTAATGTATATAAACTGCGGCTGCTGATGCGAGTCCAGATATATACATGCTAGCCAAAAAAGTGAGATGAAGAGAACACACTAAAAAAGGCAAGAGAAGCATGTTACATGGAGCATGTGGTAGAAAAAAAGCCTTAGTGTTCAGCTTTACTGTCTTGGTCTTTAGAACCGAAAGATGGAGGAGGATTGATTGAGAAGAGACAGCCTGCGGGAGTGGCCCAAGCCATCTAAGTTTAGAGGGTCTGAAACTGAAACGGTGCTGACTTTATTCCTGAAGAATCTCTGTGTATTTATCTGAACGCTTCCCGTCTCCTTATCCCTTGACCCATTAGAGTCAGCTCAGAACCCCATATTTTAAGTACAGCTGTGATTCTCAATCAGAGGGTCATGTATCAGAGGTGTTTCAGTGCAGGCTCAAGTACTCAATCATCCCTTTGGCTTTTGATGTAGCCCCGACGTCTCCTGGCTGGAACACAAGAGTGCATAATCAGCCTCAAATCTATCCAAGAAAACAGGCAAGGACAAAATACTGCTTGCCATTATACCCAGAATTTGCGGCCAGGAGAATAAGTGCTTTTAGTGTACATATCTGTATATATAAAATCTGGGTTTTACCACCCCCTGCACTGCTTGTTTGTAGAGTATCTACTGATGTGTTAGCTGACAAAGAACATATGCACAGATCTAAACTTGTGATTCCAATATTTCCTTAGAAATGACCAGTCTATAATCCAATACACACACAACTTCTATAGTCTGGTAGTGAAATCCAAACTGTCCTCCGATCAGTCCTCCAGTGGATCCCCTTGTGGATCGGTGACATGGCACACATCTTAGAAGGTGGCTTGTCCTTAACACTCACGAATGAAGAGGTCAAGCCTGTGTGGCATGACATGATGAAGGCTGCAAGTAGAGTCCATTTTGCATATCTGTACATGGTGACCCTTAAGGCACACTGCAGGGGGGAGAGAAATGGCCCAGAGGGGCTTTTCATGAATTATGGAAATAGAGGGGCTTGACTCTGCCAGACAGAATCTTGGGAACTTGAACTGAAATTATTTCAGACATCATTTCAGGGAAATCCACGCTCACCATCTGTGCCTTCACAAAGAGGTCAAATGTAAACTGGTGCAGCTCACGTGCAATCTGAAAAAAAACACAAAATCATGTAACAATATAAGAATATATGAAACAGATTCAACACATTCTAAAAAGAGCAGAATTAAAAGTTATGCATAATAACAGTGTCTAATACTATCAGTAATGAGCAGGTAAGATATGCAACCATTTCTCTTACAAATGTCAAAAAATTTACTATTTACAACACCAAAAGCACTTCAAAAAGATGAAATGTGACATGCTGGCTTGCGGTTTCGGAGACGAGATGTGCATTGCTGTCCTGCTTCACAGATTTATAGCGGGAAATTTATTTATTCTGGCTCATCTTTTCAGGTATAGGAAATGTTCATTGAATAGCTTCTATTGAAATGTGTTATTGTCGTTGTTACGTGCACTTTTCTCCTCTATTGGCAAAGGCTGTAGCAAAAAAGGTCTACATTTTATATTGCTCATTCACATTGTAAGGCCTGATTCTGCATTTTTTTCCCCCACTGCAGAGAAGCGCATTTCAAAATAAAAATACACAAAAAATGATGTTTCAACTCTGTGTTAAACAGCTCCAAATATGTTGGAATGAATAAAGCTTAGGTCATTAACCCAGCAGGTTGATGACCGCCATTGTTCTCAGTGCTGGCTGCATAAAAAAAAAAAACACAAAGCACAGTTGTACAACTGATTTTTTTTTAAATTTATGACCATGCAAATATTTTTCTTAACAAATGTTTACATCCCATCAACATTATTTTCTAGAAAACATTTCCATCCATGGGAGCATCATACCGGCATAATCATCTAAAGTTGAAGCTAGAAGTGAATGGCGGAGAGTATTCTAGACCCAACCGTGGCGCGAGCTACATAGCTGCTCAACCCTCCTTTAGAAGTTCCTTTAGAAGTTACCAGACATATACTCGGCACATACAGGAGGTATTTTTTGTATTTGATGAAAGTTTTCTTTATCCGGCCGTAAGATAAGGTAGAACTTACTGTTTCCTTTTCCAGGGTCTTGCTTAGGATTCTCCGGAAGCTGTTGGAGTATTGATTTTATAGTTTCAGGATAAAACTTGATTGCTCAATACAGAGCTGTTAGAACGTTAAGTTCCTATTGGTCGATCAACAACATGTGGCTCACAACTTATTTTATGAATGAGAGCTGTGTTATATAGCCGGTTTTGGTTAGTAACATTTACAACATCGGCTTTTTTACTTATGGTACATTTTTTTAATTTTATTTGTGATTTTTAATATGCTGTTCTAACATCAGGGTGTCCATCCATGAAGGGATGACAAGGATTTAAATATTTTGATAATGTGCAACTACATTTTTATAGTATTTAATTATACATTGTGTTTGGCAAAATTTGACACCACTGTGACAATTAGCGCCCAAAGCTTTTCTGAGACGTGTAGATGAGTTTTGTAACTGTACTATACTCTGGAATTTCTGCGACGTGTAGATGAGATTTGTAGCTGTACTACATGCTGGATTTTCCTTGATGTGTAGATGAGATTTGTAGCTGTACTACAATCTGGATTTTCCTTGATGTGTAGATGAGATTCGTAGCTGTACTACAATCTGGATTTTCCTTGATATGTAGATGAGATTTGTAGCTGTACTACAATCTGGATTTTCTGTGATGTGTAGATGAGATTTGTAGCTGTACTACATGCTGGATTTTCCTTGATGTGTAGATGAGATTTGTAGCTGTACTACAATCTGGATTTTCCTTGATGTGTAGATGAGATTCGTAGCTGTACTACAATCTGGATTTTCCTTGATATGTAGATGAGATTTGTAGCTGTACTACAATCTGGATTTTCTGTGATGTGTAGATGAGATTTGTAGCTGTACTATAATCAGGATTTTCTGCGACATGTAGATGAGATTTGTAGCTGTACTACAATCTGGATTTTCTGCGACGTGTAGATGAGATTTGTAGCTGTACTACACTCTGGATTTTCTGCGACGTGTAGATGAGATTTGTAGCTGTACTACACTCTGGATTTTCTGCGACGTGTAGATGAGATTTGTAGCTGTACTACACTCTGGACTTTCTGCGACATGTAGATGCGATTACAACTACACTCTGGATTTTCTGCGACGTGTAGATGAGATTTGTAGCTGTACTACACTCTGGATTTTCTGTGACGTGTAAATGAGATTTGTAGCTGTCCTACACTCTGGATTTTCTGCTGCGTGTAGATGAGATTTGTATCTGTACTACACTCTAGATTTTCTGCGATGTGTAGATGAGATTTGTAGCTGTACTACACTCTGGACTTTCTGCGACATGTAGATGAGATTTGTAGTTGTACTACACTCTGGATTTTCTGGGACGTATAGATGAGATTTGTTGCTGTACTACAATCAGGATTTTCCTTGATGTGTAGATGAGATTTGCAGCTGTACTACAATCTTGATTTTCCTTGACGTGTAGATGAGATTTGTAGCTGTACTACAATCTGGATTTTCCTTGACGTGTAGATGAGATTTGTAGCTGTACTACAATCTGGATTTTCTGTGACGTGTAGATGAGATTTGTAGCTGTACTACAATCTGGATTTTCCTTGATGTGTAGATGAGATTTGTAGCTGTACTACAATCTTGATTTTCCTTGACGTGTAGATGAGATTTGTAGCTGTACTACAATCAGGATTTTCTGCGACGTGTAGATGAGATTTGTAGCGGTACTACACTCTTATTTTTCTGCGACATGTAGATGAGATTTGTAGCTGTACTACACTCTGGATTTTCTGTGACGTGTAGATGAGATTTGTAGCTGTACTACACTCTGGATTTTCCTTGACGTGTAGATGAGATTTGTAGCTGTACTACAATCTGGATTTTCTGCGACGTGTAGATGAGATTTGTAGCTGTACTACACTCTGGACTTTCTGCGACATGTAGATGAGATTTGTAGTTGTACTACACTCTGGATTTTCTGCGACGTGTAGATGAGATTTGTAGCTGTACTACAATCTGGATTTTCCTTGATGTGTAGATGAGATTTGTAGCTGTCCTACAATCTGGATTTTCCTTGATGTGTAGATGAGATTTGTAGCTGTACTACAATCTTGATTTTCCTTGACGTGTAGAAGAGATTTGTAGCTGTACTACAATCAGGATTTTCTGCGACGTGTAGATGAGATTTGTAGCGGTACTACACTCTTATTTTTCTGCGACATGTAGATGAGATTTGTAGCTGTACTACACGCTGGATTTTCTGTGACGTGTAGATGAGATTTGTAGCTGTACTACACTCTGGATTTTCCTTGACGTGTAGATGAGATTTGTAGCTGTACTACACTCTGGACTTTCTGCGACATGTAGATGCGGTTACAACTACACTCTGGATTTTCTGTGACGTGTAGATGAGATTTGTAGCTGTACTACACTCTGGATTTTCTGTTACGTGTAGATGAGATTTGTAGCTGTCCTACACTCTGGATTTTCTGCGACGTGTAGATGAGATTTGTAGCTGTACTACACTCTGGACTTTCTGCGACATGTAGATGAGTTCTGTAATTGTACTACACACTGGATTTTCTGCGACGTGTAGATGAGATTTGTAGCTGTACTACACTCTGGATTTTCTGTGACGTGTAGATGAGATTTGTAGCTGTACTACACTCTGGATTTTCTGCGACGTGTAGATGAGATTTGTAGCTGTACTACACTCTGGATTTTCTGTGACGTGTAGATGAGATTAGTAGCTGTACTACACTCTGGATTTTCTGCGACGTGTAGATGAGATTTGTAGCTGTACTAGACTCTGGATTTTCTGTGACGTGTAGATGAGATTTGTAGCTGTACTACACTCTGGACTTTCTGCGACATGTAGATGCGGTTACAACTACACTCTGGATTTTCTGTGACGTGTAGATGAGATTTGTAGCTGTACTACACTCTGGATTTTCTGTGACGTGTAGATGAGATTTGTAGCTGTCCTACACTCTGGATTTTCTGCGACGTGTAGATGAGATTTGTAGCTGTACTACACTCTGGACTTTCTGCGACATGTAGATGAGATTTGTAGTTGTACTAAACTCTGGATTTTCTGCGACGTGTAGATGAGATTTGTAGCTGTACTACACTCTGGATTTTCTGTGACGTGTAGATGAGATTTGTAGCTGTACTACACTCTGGACTTTCTGCGACATGTAGATGCGGTTACAACTACACTCTGGATTTTCTGTGACGTGTAGATGAGATTTGTAGCTGTACTACACTCTGGATTTTCTGTGACGTGTAGATGAGATTTGTAGCTGTCCTACACTCTGGATTTTCTGCGACGTGTAGATGAGATTTGTAGCTGTACTACACTCTGGACTTTCTGCGACATGTAGATGAGATTTGTAGCTGTACTACACTCTGGATTTTCTGCGACGTGTAGATGAGATTTGTAGCTGTACTACACTCTGGATTTTCTGTGACGTGTAGATGAGATTTGTAGTTGTATTATACTCTGGATTTTCTGCGACGTGTAGATGAGATTTGTATCTGTACTACACTCTGGATTTTCTGCGACATGTAGATGAGATTTGTAGTTGTACTACACTCTGGATTTTCTGTGACGTGTAGATGAGATTTGTAGCTGTACTACACTCTGGATTTTCTGCGACGTGTAGATGAGATTTGTAGCTGTACTACACTCTGGATTTTCTGTGACGTGTAGATGAGATTAGTAGCTGTACTACACTCTGGATTTTCTGCGACGTGTAGATGAGATTTGTAGCTGTACTACACTCTGGATTTTCTGTGACGTGTAGATGAGATTTGTAGCTGTACTACACTCTGGACTTTCTGCGACATGTAGATGCGGTTACAACTACACTCTGGATTTTCTGTGACGTGTAGATGAGATTTGTAGCTGTACTACACTCTGGATTTTCTGTGACGTGTAGATGAGATTTGTAGCTGTCCTACACTCTGGATTTTCTGTGACGTGTAGATGAGATTTGTAGCTGTACTACACTCTGGACTTTCTGCGACATGTAGATGAGATTTGTAGCTGTACTACACTCTGGATTTTCTGCGACGTGTAGATGAGATTTGTAGCTGTACTACACTCTGGATTTTCTGTGACGTGTAGATGAGATTTGTAGCTGTACTACACTCTGGATTTTCTGCGACGTGTAGATGAGATTTGTAGTTGTACTACACTCTGGATTTTCTGCGACGCGTAGATGAGATTTGTATCTGTACTACACTCTGGATTTTTTGCGACGTGTAGATGAGATTTGTAGCTGTACTACACTCTGGATTTTCTGCGACGTGTAGATGAGATTTGTAGCTATACTACACTCTGGATTTTCTGCGACGTGTACATGAGATTTGTAGCTTTACTACACTCTGGATTATCTGTGACGTGTAGATGAGATTTGTAGCTGTACTACACTCTGGATTTTTTGCGACATGTAGATGAGATTTGTAGTTGTACTACACTCTGGATTTTCTGCGACGTGTAGATGAGATTTGTATCTGTACTACACTCTGGATTTTCTGCGACGTGTAGATGAGATTTGTAGCTGTACTACACTCTGGACTTTTTGCGACATGTAGATGAGATTTGTAGTTGTACTACACTCTGGATTTTCTGCGACGTATAGATGAGATTTGTAGCTGTACTACAATCTGGATTTTCCTTGATGTGTAGATGAGATTTGTAGATGTACTACAATCTTGATTTTCCTTGACGTGTAGATGAGATTTGTAGCTGTACTACAATCTGGATTTTCCTTGACGTGTAGATGAGATTTGTAGCTGTACTACAATCTGGATTTTCTGTGACGTGTAGATGAGATTTGTAGCTGTACTACAATCTGGATTTTCCTTGATGTGTAGATGAGATTTGTAGCTGTACTACAATCTTGATTTTCCTTGACGTGTAGATGAGATTTGTAGCTGTACTACAATCAGGATTTTCTGCGACGTGTAGATGAGATTTGTAGCGGTACTACACTCTTATTTTTCTGCGACATGTAGATGAGATTTGTAGCTGTACTACACTCTGGATTTTCTGTGACGTGTAGATGAGATTTGTAGCTGTACTACACTCTGGATTTTCCTTGACGTGTAGATGAGATTTGTAGCTGTACTACAATCTGAATTTTCTGCGACGTGTAGATGAGAGTTGTAGCTGTACTACACTCTGGATTTTCTGTGATGTGTAGATGAGAGTTGTAGCTGTAGTACACTCTGGATTTTCTGCGACGAGTAGATGAGATTTGTAGCTGTACTACACTCTGGATTTTCTGCGACGTGTAGATGAGATTTGTATCTGTACTACACTCTGGATTTTCTGCGACGTGTAGATGAGATTTGTAGCTGTACTACACTCTGGACTTTTTGCGACATGTAGATGAGATTTGTAGTTGTACTACACTCTGGATTTTCTGCGACGTATAGATGAGATTTGTAGCTGTACTACAATCTGGATTTTCCTTGATGTGTAGATGAGATTTGTAGCTATACTACACTCTGGATTTTCTGCGACGTGTAGATGAGATTTGTAGCTGTACTACACTCTGGATTTTCTGCGACGTGTACATGAGATTTGTAGCTTTACTACCCTCTGGATTATCTGCGACGTGTAGATGAGATTTGTAGCTGTACTACACTCTGGATTTTCTGCGACATGTAGATGAGATTTGTAGTTGTACTACACTCTGGATTTTCTGCGACGTTTAGATGAGATTTGTAGCTGTACTACACTCTGGATTTTCTGCGACATGTAGATGAGATTTGTAGCTATACTACACTCTGGATTTTCTGCGACGTGTAGATGAGATTTGTAGCTGTACTACACTCTGGATTTTCTGCGACGTGTAGATGAGATTTGTAGCTGTACTACAATCAGGATTTTCTGCGACGTGTAGATGAGATTTGTAGCGGTACTACACTCTTATTTTTCTGCGACATGTAGATGAGATTTGTAGCTGTACTACACTCTGGATTTTCTGTGACGTGTAGATGAGATTTGTAGCTGTACTACACTCTGGATTTTCCTTGACGTGTAGATGAGATTTGTAGCTGTACTACAATCTGAATTTTCTGCGACGTGTAGATGAGATTTGTAGCTGTACTACATTCTGGACTTTCTGCGACGTGTAGATGAGATTTGTAGTTGTACTACACTCTGAATTTTCTGTGACGTGTAGATGAGATTTGTAGCTGTACTACACTCTGGATTTTCTGTGATGTGTAGATGAGAGTTGTAGCTGTAGTACACTCTGGATTTTCTGCTACGTGTAGATGAGATTTGTAGCTGTACTACACTCTGGATTTTCTGCGACGTGTAGATGAGATTTGTATCTGTACTACACTCTGGATTTTCTGCGACGTGTAGATGAGATTTGTAGCTGTACTACACTCTGGACTTTTTGCGACATGTAGATGAGATTTGTAGTTGTACTACACTCTGGATTTTCTGCGACGTATAGATGAGATTTGTAGCTGTACTACAATCTGGATTTTCCTTGATGTGTAGATGAGATTTGTAGCTATACTACACTCTGGATTTTCTGCGACGTGTAGATGAGATTTGTAGCTGTACTACACTCTGGATTTTCTGCGACGTGTAGATGAGATTTGTAGCTGTACTACAATCAGGATTTTATGCGACGTGTAGATGAGATTTGTAGCGGTACTACACTCTTATTTTTCTGCGACATGTAGATGAGATTTGTAGCTGTACTACAATCTGGATTTTCTGTGACGTGTAGATGAGATTTGTAGCTGTACTACACTCTGGATTTTCCTTGACGTGTAGATGAGATTTGTAGCTGTATTACAATCTGGATTTTCTGCGACATGTAGATGAGATTTGTAGTTGTACTACACTCTGGATTTTCTGTGACGTATAAATGAGATTTGTAGCTGTACTACAATCTGGATTTTCCTTGATGTGTAGATGAGATTTGTAGCTGTACTACAATCTTGATTTTCCTTGACCTGTAGATGAGATTTGTAGCTTTACTACAATCTGGATTTTCCTTGACGTGTAGATGAGATTTGTAGCTGTACTACAATCTGGATTTTCTGTGACGTGTAGATGAGATTTGTAGCTGTACTACAATCTGGATTTTCCTTGATGTGTAGATGAGATTTGTAGCTGTACTACAATCTGGATTTTCTGCGACATGTAGATGAGATTTGTAGCTGTACTACACTCTGGATTTTCTGTGACGTGTAGATGAGATTTGTAGCTGTACTACAATCTGGATTTTTCTTGACGTGTAGATGAGATTTGTAGCTGTACTACAATCTGGATTTTCTGCGACGTGTAGATGAGATTTGTAGCTGTACTACACTCTGGACTTTCTGCGACATGTAGATGAGATTTGTAGTTGTACTACACTCTGGATTTTCTGCGACATGTAGATGAGATTTGTAGATGTACTACAATCTGGATTTTCCTTGATGTGTAGATCAGATTTGTAGCTGTACTACAATCTTGATTTTTCTTGACGTGTAGATGAGATTTGTAGCTGTTCTACAATCTGGATTTTCCTTGACGTGTAGATGAGATTTGTAGCTGTAATACAATCTGGATTTTCTGTGACGTGTAGATGAGATTTGTAGCTGTCCTACAATCTGGATTTTCCTTGATGTGTAGATGAGATTTGTAGCTGTACTACAATCTTGATTTTCCTTGACGTGTAGATGAGATTTGTAGCTGTCCTACACTCTGGATTTTCTGCGACGTGTAGATGAGATTTGTAGCTGTACTACACTCTGGACTTTCTGCGACATGTAGATGAGATTTGTAGCTGTACTACACTCTGGATTTTCTGCGACGTGTAGATGAGATTTGTAGCTGTACTACACTCTGGATTTTCTGTGACGTGTAGATGAGATTTGTAGTTGTATTATACTCTGGATTTTCTGCGACGTGTAGATGAGATTTGCATCTGTACTACACTCTGGATTTTCTGCGACATGTAGATGAGATTTGTAGTTGTACTACACTCTGGATTTTCTGCGACGCGTAGATGAGATTTGTATCTGTACTACACTCTGGATTTTTTGCGACGTGTAGATGAGATTTGTAGTTGTACTACAATCTGGATTTTCCTTGATGTGTAGATGAGATTTGTAGCTGTACTACAATCTTGATTTTCCTTGACGTGTAGATGAGATTTGTAGCTGTCCTACACTCTGGATTTTCTGCGACGTGTAGATGAGATTTGTAGCTGTACTACACTCTGGACTTTCTGCGACATGTAGATGAGATTTGTAGCTGTACTACACTCTGGATTTTCTGCGACGTGTAGATGAGATTTGTAGCTTTACTACACTCTGGATTATCTGTGACATGTAGATGAGATTTGTAGTTGTACTACACTCTGGATTTTCTGCGACATGTAGATGAGATTTGTAGCTGTACTACACTCTGGATTTTCTGCGACGTGTAGATGAGATTTGTATCTGTACTACACTCTGGATTTTCTGCGACGTGTAGATTAGATATGTAGCTGTACTACACTCTGGACTTTTTGCGACATGTAGATGAGATTTGTAGTTGTACTACACTCTGGATTTTCTGCGACGTGTAGATGAGATTTGTAGCTGTACTACACTCTGGATTTTCTGTGACGTGTAGATGAGATTTGTAGTTGTATTATACTCTGGATTTTCTGCGACGTGTAGATGAGATTTGCATCTGTACTACACTCTGGATTTTCTGCGATATGTAGATGAGATTTGTAGTTGTACTACACTCTGGATTTTCTGCGACGCGTAGATGAGATTTGTATCTGTACTACACTCTGGATTTTTTGCGACGTGTAGATGAGATTTGTAGCTGTACTACACTCTGGATTTTCTGCGACGTGTAGATGAGATTTGTAGCTATACTACACTCTGGATTTTCTGCGACGTGTACATAAGATTTGTAGCTTTACTACACTCTGGATTATCTGTGACATGTAGATGAGATTTGTAGTTGTACTACACTCTGGATTTTCTGCGACATGTAGATGAGATTTGTAGCTGTACTACACTCTGGATTTTCTGCGACGTGTAGATGAGATTTGTATCTGTACTACACTCTGGATTTTCTGCGACGTATAGATGAGATTTGTAGCTGTACTACAATCTGGATTTTCCTTGATGTGTAGATGAGATTTGTAGATGTACTACAATCTTGATTTTCCTTGACGTGTAGATGAGATTTGTAGCTGTACTACAATCTGGATTTTCCTTGACGTGTAGATGAGATTTGTAGCTGTACTACAATCTGGATTTTCTGTGACGTGTAGATGAGATTTGTAGCTGTACTACAATCTGGATTTTCCTTGATGTGTAGATGAGATTTGTAGCTGTACTACAATCTTGATTTTCCTTGACGTGTAGATGAGATTTGTAGCTGTACTACAATCAGGATTTTCTGCGACGTGTAGATGAGATTTGTAGCGGTACTACACTCTTATTTTTCTGCGACATGTAGATGAGATTTGTAGCTGTACTACACTCTGGATTTTCTGTGACGTGTAGATGAGATTTGTAGCTGTACTACACTCTGGATTTTCCTTGACGTGTAGATGAGATTTGTAGCTGTACTACAATCTGAATTTTCTGCGACGTGTAGATGAGAGTTGTAGCTGTACTACACTCTGGATTTTCTGTGATGTGTAGATGAGAGTTGTAGCTGTAGTACACTCTGGATTTTCTGCGACGTGTAGATGAGATTTGTAGCTGTACTACACTCTGGATTTTCTGCGACGTGTTGATGAGATTTGTATCTGTACTACACTCTGGATTTTCTGCGACGTGTAGATGAGATTTGTAGCTGTACTACACTCTGGACTTTTTGCGACATGTAGATGAGATTTGTAGTTGTACTACACTCTGGATTTTCTGCGACGTATAGATGAGATTTGTAGCTGTACTACAATCTGGATTTTCCTTGATGTGTAGATGAGATTTGTAGCTATACTACACTCTGGATTTTCTGCGACGTGTACATGAGATTTGTAGCTTTACTACATTCTGGACTTTCTGCGACGTGTAGATGAGATTTGTAGTTGTACTACACTCTGAATTTTCTGTGACGTGTAGATGAGATTTGTAGCTGTACTACACTCTGGATTTTCTGTGATGTGTAGATGAGAGTTGTAGCTGTAGTACACTCTGGATTTTCTGCTACGTGTAGATGAGATTTGTAGCTGTACTACACTCTGGATTTTCTGCGACGTGTAGATGAGATTTGTATCTGTACTACACTCTGGATTTTCTGCGACGTGTAGATGAGATTTGTAGCTGTACTACACTCTGGACTTTTTGCGACATGTAGATGAGATTTGTAGTTGTACTACACTCTGGATTTTCTGCGACGTATAGATGAGATTTGTAGCTGTACTACAATCTGGAATTTCCTTGATGTGTAGATGAGATTTGTAGCTATACTACACTCTGGATTTTCTGCGACGTGTAGATGAGATTTGTAGCTGTACTACACTCTGGATTTTCTGCGACATGTAGATGAGATTTGTAGCTGTACTACAATCTGGATTTTCTGTGATGTGTAGATGAGATTTGTAGCTGTACTACACTCTGGATTTTCCTTGACGTGTAGATGAGATTTGTAGCTGTACTACAATCTGGATTTTCTGCGACATGTAGATGAGATTTGTAGTTGTACTACACTCTGGATTTTCTGTGACGTATAAATGAGATTTGTAGCTGTACTACAATCTGGATTTTCCTTGATGTGTAGATGAGATTTGTAGCTGTACTACAATCTTGATTTTCCTTGACCTGTAGATGAGATTTGTAGCTTTACTACAATCTGGATTTTCCTTGACGTGTAGATGAGATTTGTAGCTGTACTACAATCTGGATTTTCTGTGACGTGTAGATGAGATTTGTAGCTGTACTACAATCTGGATTTTCCTTGATGTGTAGATGAGATTTGTAGCTGTACTACAATCTTGATTTTCCTTGACGTGTAGATGAGATTTGTAGCTGTACTACAATCAGGATTTTCTGCGACATGTAGATGAGATTTGTAGCGGTACTACACTCTTATTTTTCTGCGACATGTAGATGAGATTTGAAGCTGTACTACACTCTGGATTTTCTGTGACGTGTAGATGAGATTTGTAGCTGTACTACAATCTGGATTTTTCTTGACGTGTAGATGAGATTTGTAGCTGTACTACAATCTGGATTTTCTGCGACGTGTAGATGAGATTTGTAGCTGTACTACACTCTGGACTTTCTGCGACATGTAGATGAGATTTGTAGTTGTACTACACTCTGGATTTTCTGCGACATGTAGATGAGATTTGTAGATGTACTACAATCTGGATTTTCCTTGATGTGTAGATCAGATTTGTAGCTGTACTACAATCTTGATTTTTCTTGACGTGTAGATGAGATTTGTAGCTGTTCTACAATCTGGATTTTCCTTGACGTGTAGATGAGATTTGTAGCTGTAATACAATCTGGATTTTCTGTGACGTGTAGATGAGATTTGTAGCTGTCCTACAATCTGGATTTTCCTTGATGTGTAGATGAGATTTGTAGCTGTACTACAATCTTGATTTTCCTTGACGTGTAGATGAGATTTGTAGCTGTACTACAATCAGGATTTTCTGCGACGTGTAGATGAGATTTGTAGCGGTACTACACTCTTATTTTTCTGCGACATGTAGATGAGATTTGTAGCTGTACTACACGCTGGATTTTCTGTGACGTGTAGATGAGATTTGTAGCTGTACTACACTCTGGATTTTCCTTGACGTGTAGATGAGATTTGTAGCTGTAATACACTCTGGACTTTCTGCGACATGTAGATGCGGTTACAACTACACTCTGGATTTTCTGTGACGTGTAGATGAGATTTGTAGCTGTACTACACTCTGGATTTTCTGTGACGTGTAGATGAGATTTGTAGCTGTCCTACACTCTGGATTTTCTGCGACGTGTAGATGAGATTTGTAGCTGTACTACACTCTGGACTTTCTGCGACGTGTAGATGAGATTTGTAGCTTTACTACACTTTGGATTTTCTGCGACGTGTAGATGAGATTTGTAGCTTTACTACACTTTGGATTATCTGTGACGTGTAGATGAGATTTCTAGCTGTACTACACTCTGGATTTTCTGCGACATGTAGATGAGATTTGTAGTTGTATTACACTCTGGATTTTCTGCGACATGTAGATGAGATTTGTAGCTGTACTACACTCTGGATTTTCTGTGATGTGTAGATGAGAGTTGTAGCTGTAGTACACTCTGGATTTTCTGTGACGTGTAGATGAGATTTGTAGCTGTACTACACTCTGGATTTTCTGTGACGTGTAGATGAGATTTGTAGCTGTCCTACACTCTGGATTTTCTGCGACGTGTAGATGAGATTTGTAGCTGTACTACACTCTGGACTTTCTGCGACATGTAGATGAGATTTGTAGTTGTACTAAACTCTGGATTTTCTGCGACGTGTAGATGAGATTTGTAGCTGTACTACACTCTGGATTTTCTGTGACGTGTAGATGAGATTTGTAGCTGTACTACACTCTGGACTTTCTGCGACATGTAGATGCGGTTACAACTACACTCTGGATTTTCTGTGACGTGTAGATGAGATTTGTAGCTGTACTACACTCTGGATTTTCTGTGACGTGTAGATGAGATTTGTAGCTGTCCTACACTCTGGATTTTCTGCGACGTGTAGATGAGATTTGTAGCTGTACTACACTCTGGATTTTCTGTGACGTGTAGATGAGATTTGTAGCTGTACTACACTCTGGATTTTCTGCGACGTGTAGATGAGATTTGTAGCTGTACTACAGTCTGGACTTTCTGCGACATGTAGATGAGATTTGTAGCTGTACTACACTCTGGATTTTCTGCGACGTGTAGATGAGATTTGTAGCTGTACTACACTCTGGATTTTCTGTGACGTGTAGATGAGATTTGTAGTTGTATTATACTCTGGATTTTCTGCGACGTGTAGATGAGATTTGCATCTGTACTACACTCTGGATTTTCTGCGACATGTAGATGAGATTTGTAGTTGTACTACACTCTGGATTTTCTGCGACGCGTAGATGAGATTTGTATCTGTACTACACTCTGGATTTTTTGCGACGTGTAGATGAGATTTGTAGCTGTACTACACTCTGGATTTTCTGCGACGTGTAGATGAGATTTGTAGCTATACTACACTCTGGATTTTCTGCGACGTGTACATGAGATTTGTAGCTTTACTACACTCTGGATTATCTGTGACATGTAGATGAGATTTGTAGTTGTACTACACTCTGGATTTTCTGCGACATGTAGATGAGATTTGTAGCTGTACTACACTCTGGATTTTCTGCGACGTGTAGATGAGATTTGTATCTGTACTACACTCTGGATTTTCTGCGACGTGTAGATTAGATTTGTAGCTGTACTACACTCTGGACTTTTTGCGACATGTAGATGAGATTTGTAGTTGTACTACACTCTGGATTTTCTGCGACGTATAGATGAGATTTGTAGCTGTACTACAATCTGGATTTTCCTTGATGTGTAGATGAGATTTGTAGATGTACTACAATCTTGATTTTCCTTGACGTGTAGATGAGATTTGTAGCTGTACTACAATTTGGATTTTCCTTGACGTGTAGATGAGATTTGTAGCTGTACTACAATCTGGATTTTCTGCGACGTGTAGATGAGATTTGTATCTGTACTACACTCTGGATTTTCTGCGACGTATAGATGAGATTTGTAGCTGTACTACAATCTGGATTTTCCTTGATGTGTAGATGAGATTTGTAGATGTACTACAATCTTGATTTTCCTTGACGTGTAGATGAGATTTGTAGCTGTACTACAATCTGGATTTTCCTTGACGTGTAGATGAGATTTGTAGCTGTACTACAATCTGGATTTTCTGTGACGTGTAGATGAGATTTGTAGCTGTACTACAATCTGGATTTTCCTTGATGTGTAGATGAGATTTGTAGCTGTACTACAATCTTGATTTTCCTTGACGTGTAGATGAGATTTGTAGCTGTACTACAATCAGGATTTTCTGCGACGTGTAGATGAGATTTGTAGCGGTACTACACTCTTATTTTTCTGCGACATGTAGATGAGATTTGTAGCTGTACTACACTCTGGATTTTCTGTGACGTGTAGATGAGATTTGTAGCTGTACTACACTCTGGATTTTCCTTGACGTGTAGATGAGATTTGTAGCTGTACTACAATCTGAATTTTCTGCGACGTGTAGATGAGAGTTGTAGCTGTACTACACTCTGGATTTTCTGTGATGTGTAGATGAGAGTTGTAGCTGTAGTACACTCTGGATTTTCTGCGACGTGTAGATGAGATTTGTAGCTGTACTACACTCTGGATTTTCTGCGACGTGTTGATGAGATTTGTATCTGTACTACACTCTGGATTTTCTGCGACGTGTAGATGAGATTTGTAGCTGTACTACACTCTGGACTTTTTGCGACATGTAGATGAGATTTGTAGTTGTACTACACTCTGGATTTTCTGCGACGTATAGATGAGATTTGTAGCTGTACTACAATCTGGATTTTCCTTGATGTGTAGATGAGATTTGTAGCTATACTACACTCTGGATTTTCTGCGACGTGTACATGAGATTTGTAGCTTTACTACATTCTGGACTTTCTGCGACGTGTAGATGAGATTTGTAGTTGTACTACACTCTGAATTTTCTGTGACGTGTAGATGAGATTTGTAGCTGTACTACACTCTGGATTTTCTGTGATGTGTAGATGAGAGTTGTAGCTGTAGTACACTCTGGATTTTCTGCTACGTGTAGATGAGATTTGTAGCTGTACTACACTCTGGATTTTCTGCGACGTGTAGATGAGATTTGTATCTGTACTACACTCTGGATTTTCTGCGACGTGTAGATGAGATTTGTAGCTGTACTACACTCTGGACTTTTTGCGACATGTAGATGAGATTTGTAGTTGTACTACACTCTGGATTTTCTGTGACGTATAGATGAGATTTGTAGCTGTACTACAATCTGGAATTTCCTTGATGTGTAGATGAGATTTGTAGCTATACTACACTCTGGATTTTCTGCGACGTGTAGATGAGATTTGTAGCTGTACTACACTCTGGATTTTCTGCGACATGTAGATGAGATTTGTAGCTGTACTACAATCTGGATTTTCTGTGATGTGTAGATGAGATTTGTAGCTGTACTACACTCTGGATTTTCCTTGACGTGTAGATGAGATTTGTAGCTGTACTACAATCTGGATTTTCTGCGACATGTAGATGAGATTTGTAGTTGTACTACACTCTGGATTTTCTGTGACGTATAAATGAGATTTGTAGCTGTACTACAATCTGGATTTTCCTTGATGTGTAGATGAGATTTGTAGCTGTACTACAATCTTGATTTTCCTTGACCTGTAGATGAGATTTGTAGCTTTACTACAATCTGGATTTTCCTTGACGTGTAGATGAGATTTGTAGCTGTACTACAATCTGGATTTTCTGTGACGTGTAGATGAGATTTGTAGCTGTACTACAATCTGGATTTTCCTTGATGTGTAGATGAGATTTGTAGCTGTACTACAATCTGGATTTTCCTTGATGTGTAGATGAGATTTGTAGCTGTACTACAATCTTGATTTTCCTTGACGTGTAGATGAGATTTGTAGCTGTACTACAATCAGGATTTTCCTTGACGTGTAGATGAGATTTGTAGCTGTACTACAATCAGGATTTTCTGCGACATGTAGATGAGATTTGAAGCTGTACTACACTCTGGATTTTCTGTGACGTGTAGATGAGATTTGTAGCTGTACTACAATCTGGATTTTTCTTGACGTGTAGATGAGATTTGTAGCTGTACTACAATCTGGATTTTCTGCGACGTGTAGATGAGATTTGTAGCTGTACTACACTCTGGACTTTCTGCGACATGTAGATGAGATTTGTAGTTGTACTACACTCTGGATTTTCTGCGACATGTAGATGAGATTTGTAGATGTACTACAATCTGGATTTTCCTTGATGTGTAGATCAGATTTGTAGCTGTACTACAATCTTGATTTTTCTTGACGTGTAGATGAGATTTGTAGCTGTTCTACAATCTGGATTTTCCTTGACGTGTAGATGAGATTTGTAGCTGTAATACAATCTGGATTTTCTGTGACGTGTAGATGAGATTTGTAGCTGTCCTACAATCTGGATTTTCCTTGATGTGTAGATGAGATTTGTAGCTGTACTACAATCTTGATTTTCCTTGACGTGTAGATGAGATTTGTAGCTGTACTACAATCAGGATTTTCTGCGACGTGTAGATGAGATTTGTAGCGGTACTACACTCTTATTTTTCTGCGACATGTAGATGAGATTTGTAGCTGTACTACACGCTGGATTTTCTGTGACGTGTAGATGAGATTTGTAGCTGTACTACACTCTGGATTTTCCTTGACGTGTAGATGAGATTTGTAGCTGTAATACACTCTGGACTTTCTGCGACATGTAGATGCGGTTACAACTACACTCTGGATTTTCTGTGACGTGTAGATGAGATTTGTAGCTGTACTACACTCTGGATTTTCTGTGACGTGTAGATGAGATTTGTAGCTGTCCTACACTCTGGATTTTCTGCGACGTGTAGATGAGATTTGTAGCTGTACTACACTCTGGACTTTCTGCGACGTGTAGATGAGATTTGTAGCTTTACTATACTTTGGATTTTCTGCGACGTGTAGATGAGATTTGTAGCTTTACTACACTTTGGATTATCTGTGACGTGTAGATGAGATTTCTAGCTGTACTACACTCTGGATTTTCTGCGACATGTAGATGAGATTTGTAGTTGTATTACACTCTGGATTTTCTGCGACATGTAGATGAGATTTGTAGCTGTACTACACTCTGGATTTTCTGTGATGTGTAGATGAGAGTTGTAGCTGTAGTACACTCTGGATTTTCTGTGACGTGTAGATGAGATTTGTAGCTGTACTACACTCTGGATTTTCTGTGACGTGTAGATGAGATTTGTAGCTGTCCTACACTCTGGATTTTCTGCGACGTGTAGATGAGATTTGTAGCTGTACTACACTCTGGACTTTCTGCGACATGTAGATGAGATTTGTAGTTGTACTAAACTCTGGATTTTCTGCGACGTGTAGATGAGATTTGTAGCTGTACTACACTCTGGATTTTCTGTGACGTGTAGATGAGATTTGTAGCTGTACTACACTCTGGACTTTCTGCGACATGTAGATGCGGTTACAACTACACTCTGGATTTTCTGTGACGTGTAGATGAGATTTGTAGCTGTACTACACTCTGGATTTTCTGTGACGTGTAGATGAGATTTGTAGCTGTCCTACACTCTGGATTTTCTGCGACGTGTAGATGAGATTTGTAGCTGTACTACACTCTGGATTTTCTGTGACGTGTAGATGAGATTTGTAGCTGTACTACACTCTGGATTTTCTGCGACGTGTAGATGAGATTTGTAGCTGTACTACAGTCTGGACTTTCTGCGACATGTAGATGAGATTTGTAGCTGTACTACACTCTGGATTTTCTGCGACGTGTAGATGAGATTTGTAGCTGTACTACACTCTGGATTTTCTGTGACGTGTAGATGAGATTTGTAGTTGTATTATACTCTGGATTTTCTGCGACGTGTAGATGAGATTTGCATCTGTACTACACTCTGGATTTTCTGCGACATGTAGATGAGATTTGTAGTTGTACTACACTCTGGATTTTCTGCGACGCGTAGATGAGATTTGTATCTGTACTACACTCTGGATTTTTTGCGACGTGTAGATGAGATTTGTAGCTGTACTACACTCTGGATTTTCTGCGACGTGTAGATGAGATTTGTAGCTATACTACACTCTGGATTTTCTGCGACGTGTACATGAGATTTGTAGCTTTACTACACTCTGGATTATCTGTGACATGTAGATGAGATTTGTAGTTGTACTACACTCTGGATTTTCTGCGACATGTAGATGAGATTTGTAGCTGTACTACACTCTGGATTTTCTGCGACGTGTAGATGAGATTTGTATCTGTACTACACTCTGGATTTTCTGCGACGTGTAGATTAGATTTGTAGCTGTACTACACTCTGGACTTTTTGCGACATGTAGATGAGATTTGTAGTTGTACTACACTCTGGATTTTCTGCGACGTATAGATGAGATTTGTAGCTGTACTACAATCTGGATTTTCCTTGATGTGTAGATGAGATTTGTAGATGTACTACAATCTTGATTTTCCTTGACGTGTAGATGAGATTTGTAGCTGTACTACAATTTGGATTTTCCTTGACGTGTAGATGAGATTTGTAGCTGTACTACAATCTGGATTTTCTGTGACGTGTAGATGAGATTTGTAGCTGTACTACAATCTGGATTTTCCTTGATGTGTAGATGAGATTTGTAGCTGTACTACAATCTTGATTTTCCTTGACGTGTAGATGAGATTTGTAGCTGTACTACAATCAGGATTTTCTGCGACGTGTAGATGAGATTTGTAGCGGTACTACACTCTTATTTTTCTGCGACATGTAGATGAGATTTGTAGCTGTACTACAATCTGAATTTTCTGCCACGTGTAGATGAGATTTGTAGCTGTACTACACTCTGGACTTTCTGCGACGTGTAGATGAGATTTGTAGTTGTACTACACTCTGAATTTTCTGTGACGTGTAGATGAGATTTGTAGCTGTACTACACTCTGGATTTTCTGTGATGAGTAGATGAGAGTTGTAGCTGTAGTACACTCTGGATTTTCTGCGACGTGTAGATGAGATTTGTAGCTGTACTACACTCTGGATTTTCTGTGACGTGTAGATGAGATTTGTAGTTGTATTATACTCTGGATTTTCTGCGACGTGTAGATGAGATTTGCATCTGTACTACACTCTGGATTTTCTGCGATATGTAGATGAGATTTGTAGTTGTACTACACTCTGGATTTTCTGCGACGCGTAGATGAGATTTGTATCTGTACTACACTCTGGATTTTTTGCGACGTGTAGATGAGATTTGTAGCTGTACAACACTCTGGATTTTCTGCGACGTGTAGATGAGATTTGTAGCTATACTACACTCTGGATTTTCTGCGACGTGTACATAAGATTTGTAGCTTTACTACACTCTGGATTATCTGTGACATGTAGATGAGATTTGTAGTTGTACTACACTCTGGATTTTCTGCGACATGTAGATGAGATTTGTAGCTGTACTACACTCTGGATTTTCTGCGACGTGTAGATGAGATTTGTATCTGTACTACACTCTGGATTTTCTGCGACGTATAGATGAGATTTGTAGCTGTACTACCATCTGGATTTTCCTTGATGTGTAGATGAGATTTGTAGATGTACTACAATCTTGATTTTCCTTGACGTGTAGATGGGATTTGTAGCTGTACTACAATCTGGATTTTCCTTGACGTGTAGATGAGATTTGTAGCTGTACTACAATCTGGATTTTCTGTGACGTGTAGATGAGATTTGTAGCTGTACTACAATCTGGATTTTCCTTGATGTGTAGATGAGATTTGTAGCTGTACTACAATCTTGATTTTCCTTGACGTGTAGATGAGATTTGTAGCTGTACTACAATCAGGATTTTCTGCGACGTGTAGATGAGATTTGTAGCGGTACTACACTCTTATTTTTCTGCGACATGTAGATGAGATTTGTAGCTGTACTACACTCTGGATTTTCTGTGACGTGTAGATGAGATTTGTAGCTGTACTACACTCTGGATTTTCCTTGACGTGTAGATGAGATTTGTAGCTGTACTACAATCTGAATTTTCTGCGACGTGTAGATGAGAGTTGTAGCTGTACTACACTCTGGATTTTCTGTGATGTGTAGATGAGAGTTGTAGCTGTAGTACACTCTGGATTTTCTGCGACGTGTAGATGAGATTTGTAGCTGTACTACACTCTGGATTTTCTGCGACGTGTTGATGAGATTTGTATCTGTACTACACTCTGGATTTTCTGCGACGTGTAGATGAGATTTGTAGCTGTACTACACTCTGGACTTTTTGCGACATGTAGATGAGATTTGTAGTTGTACTACACTCTGGATTTTCTGCGACGTATAGATGAGATTTGTAGCTGTACTACAATCTGGATTTTCCTTGATGTGTAGATGAGATTTGTAGCTATACTACACTCTGGATTTTCTGCGACGTGTACATGAGATTTGTAGCTTTACTACATTCTGGACTTTCTGCGACGTGTAGATGAGATTTGTAGTTGTACTACACTCTGAATTTTCTGTGACGTGTAGATGAGATTTGTAGCTGTACTACACTCTGGATTTTCTGTGATGTGTAGATGAGAGTTGTAGCTGTAGTACACTCTGGATTTTCTGCTACGTGTAGATGAGATTTGTAGCTGTACTACACTCTGGATTTTCTGCGACGTGTAGATGAGATTTGTATCTGTACTACACTCTGGATTTTCTGCGACGTGTAGATGAGATTTGTAGCTGTACTACACTCTGGACTTTTTGCGACATGTAGATGAGATTTGTAGTTGTACTACACTCTGGATTTTCTGCGACGTATAGATGAGATTTGTAGCTGTACTACAATCTGGAATTTCCTTGATGTGTAGATGAGATTTGTAGCTATACTACACTCTGGATTTTCTGCGACGTGTAGATGAGATTTGTAGCTGTACTACACTCTGGATTTTCTGCGACATGTAGATGAGATTTGTAGCTGTACTACAATCTGGATTTTCTGTGATGTGTAGATGAGATTTGTAGCTGTACTACACTCTGGATTTTCCTTGACGTGTAGATGAGATTTGTAGCTGTACTACAATCTGGATTTTCTGCGACATGTAGATGAGATTTGTAGTTGTACTACACTCTGGATTTTCTGTGACGTATAAATGAGATTTGTAGCTGTACTACAATCTGGATTTTCCTTGATGTGTAGATGAGATTTGTAGCTGTACTACAATCTTGATTTTCCTTGACCTGTAGATGAGATTTGTAGCTTTACTACAATCTGGATTTTCCTTGACGTGTAGATGAGATTTGTAGCTGTACTACAATCTGGATTTTCTGTGACGTGTAGATGAGATTTGTAGCTGTACTACAATCTGGATTTTCCTTGATGTGTAGATGAGATTTGTAGCTGTACTACAATCTTGATTTTCCTTGACGTGTAGATGAGATTTGTAGCTGTACTACAATCAGGATTTTCTGCGACATGTAGATGAGATTTGTAGCGGTACTACACTCTTATTTTTCTGCGACATGTAGATGAGATTTGAAGCTGTACTACACTCTGAATTTTCTGTGACGTGTAGATGAGATTTGTAGCTGTACTACAATCTGGATTTTTCTTGACGTGTAGATGAGATTTGTAGCTGTACTACAATCTGGATTTTCTGCGACGTGTAGATGAGATTTGTAGCTGTACTACACTCTGGACTTTCTGCGACATGTAGATGAGATTTGTAGTTGTACTACACTCTGGATTTTCTGCGACATGTAGATGAGATTTGTAGATGTACTACAATCTGGATTTTCCTTGATGTGTAGATCAGATTTGTAGCTGTACTACAATCTTGATTTTTCTTGACGTGTAGATGAGATTTGTAGCTGTTCTACAATCTGGATTTTCCTTGACGTGTAGATGAGATTTGTAGCTGTAATACAATCTGGATTTTCTGTGACGTGTAGATGAGATTTGTAGCTGTCCTACAATCTGGATTTTCCTTGATGTGTAGATGAGATTTGTAGCTGTACTACAATCTTGATTTTCCTTGACGTGTAGATGAGATTTGTAGCTGTACTACAATCAGGATTTTCTGCGACGTGTAGATGAGATTTGTAGCGGTACTACACTCTTATTTTTCTGCGACATGTAGATGAGATTTGTAGCTGTACTACACGCTGGATTTTCTGTGACGTGTAGATGAGATTTGTAGCTGTACTACACTCTGGATTTTCCTTGACGTGTAGATGAGATTTGTAGCTGTAATACACTCTGGACTTTCTGCGACATGTAGATGCGGTTACAACTACACTCTGGATTTTCTGTGACGTGTAGATGAGATTTGTAGCTGTACTACACTCTGGATTTTCTGTGACGTGTAGATGAGATTTGTAGCTGTCCTACACTCTGGATTTTCTGCGACGTGTAGATGAGATTTGTAGCTGTACTACACTCTGGACTTTCTGCGACGTGTAGATGAGATTTGTAGCTTTACTACACTTTGGATTTTCTGCGACGTGTAGATGAGATTTGTAGCTTTACTACACTTTGGATTATCTGTGACGTGTAGATGAGATTTCTAGCTGTACTACACTCTGGATTTTCTGCGACATGTAGATGAGATTTGTAGTTGTATTACACTCTGGATTTTCTGCGACATGTAGATGAGATTTGTAGCTGTACTACACTCTGGATTTTCTGTGATGTGTAGATGAGAGTTGTAGCTGTAGTACACTCTGGATTTTCTGTGACGTGTAGATGAGATTTGTAGCTGTACTACACTCTGGATTTTCTGTGACGTGTAGATGAGATTTGTAGCTGTCCTACACTCTGGATTTTCTGCGACGTGTAGATGAGATTTGTAGCTGTACTACACTCTGGACTTTCTGCGACATGTAGATGAGATTTGTAGTTGTACTAAACTCTGGATTTTCTGCGACGTGTAGATGAGATTTGTAGCTGTACTACACTCTGGATTTTCTGTGACGTGTAGATGAGATTTGTAGCTGTACTACACTCTGGACTTTCTGCGACATGTAGATGCGGTTACAACTACACTCTGGATTTTCTGTGACGTGTAGATGAGATTTGTAGCTGTACTACACTCTGGATTTTCTGTGACGTGTAGATGAGATTTGTAGCTGTCCTACACTCTGGATTTTCTGCGACGTGTAGATGAGATTTGTAGCTGTACTACACTCTGGATTTTCTGTGACGTGTAGATGAGATTTGTAGCTGTACTACACTCTGGATTTTCTGCGACGTGTAGATGAGATTTGTAGCTGTACTACACTCTGGATTTTCTGTGACGTGTAGATGAGATTTGTAGTTGTATTATACTCTGGATTTTCTGCGACGTGTAGATGAGATTTGCATCTGTACTACACTCTGGATTTTCTGCGACATGTAGATGAGATTTGTAGTTGTACTACACTCTGGATTTTCTGCGACGCGTAGATGAGATTTGTATCTGTACTACACTCTGGATTTTTTGCGACGTGTAGATGAGATTTGTAGCTGTACTACACTCTGGATTTTCTGCGACGTGTAGATGAGATTTGTAGCTATACTACACTCTGGATTTTCTGCGACGTGTACATGAGATTTGTAGCTTTACTACACTCTGGATTATCTGTGACATGTAGATGAGATTTGTAGTTGTACTACACTCTGGATTTTCTGCGACATGTAGATGAGATTTGTAGCTGTACTACACTCTGGATTTTCTGCGACGTGTAGATGAGATTTGTATCTGTACTACACTCTGGATTTTCTGCGACGTGTAGATTAGATTTGTAGCTGTACTACACTCTGGACTTTTTGCGACATGTAGATGAGATTTGTAGTTGTACTACACTTTGGATTTTCTGCGACGTATAGATGAGATTTGTAGCTGTACTACAATCTGGATTTTCCTTGATGTGTAGATGAGATTTGTAGATGTACTACAATCTTGATTTTCCTTGACGTGTAGATGAGATTTGTAGCTGTACTACAATTTGGATTTTCCTTGACGTGTAGATGAGATTTGTAGCTGTACTACAATCTGGATTTTCTGTGACGTGTAGATGAGATTTGTAGCTGTACTACAATCTGGATTTTCCTTGATGTGTAGATGAGATTTGTAGCTGTACTACAATCTTGATTTTCCTTGACGTGTAGATGAGATTTGTAGCTGTACTACAATCAGGATTTTCTGCGACGTGTAGATGAGATTTGTAGCGGTACTACACTCTTATTTTTCTGCGACATGTAGATGAGATTTGTAGCTGTACTACAATCTGAATTTTCTGTGACGTGTAGATGAGATTTGTAGCTGTACTACACTCTGGACTTTCTGCGACGTGTAGATGAGATTTGTAGTTGTACTACACTCTGAATTTTCTGTGACGTGTAGATGAGATTTGTAGCTGTACTACACTCTGGATTTTCTGTGATGTGTAGATGAGAGTTGTAGCTGTAGTACACTCTGGATTTTCTGCGACGTGTAGATGAGATTTGTAGCTGTACTACACTCTGGATTTTCTGCGACGTGTAGATGAGATTTGTAGCTGTACTACACTCTGGACTTTTTGCGACATGTAGATGAGATTTGTAGTTGTACTACACTCTGGATTTTCTGCGACGTATAGATGAGATTTGTAGCTGTACTACAATCTGGATTTTCCTTGATGTGTAGATGAGATTTGTAGCTATACTACACTCTGGATTTTCTGCGACGTGTAGATGAGATTTGTAGCTGTACTACACACTGGATTTTCTGCGACGTGTACATGAGATTTGTAGCTTTACTACCCTCTGGATTATCTGCGACGTGTAGATGAGATTTGTAGCTGTACTACACTCTGGATTTTCTGCGACATGTAGATGAGATTTGTAGTTGTACTACACTCTGGATTTTCTGCGACGTTTAGATGAGATTTGTAGCTGTACTACACTCTGGATTTTCTGCGACGTGTAGATGAGATTTGTAGCTGTACTACACTCTGGACTTTTTGCGACATGTAGATGAGATTTGTAGCTGTACTACACTCTGGATTTTCTGCGACGTATAGATGAGATTTGTAGCTGTACTACAATCTGGATTTTCCTTGATGTGTAGATGAGATTTGTAGCTATACTACACTCTGGAATTTCTGCGACGTGTAGATGAGATTTGTAGCTGTACTACACTCTGGATTTTCTGCGACGTGTACATGAGATTTGTAGCTTTACTACACTCTGGATTATCTGCGACGTGTAGATGAGATTTGTAGCTGTACTACACTCTGGATTTTCTGCGACATGTAGATGAGATTTGTAGTTGTACTACACTCTGGATTTTCTGTGACGTATAAATGAGATTTGTAGCTGTACTACAATCTGGATTTTCCTTGATGTGTAGATGAGATTTGTAGCTGTACTACAATCTTGATTTTCCTTGACCTGTAGATGAGATTTGTAGCTTTACTACAATCAGGATTTTCTGCGACGTGTAGATGAGATTTGTAGCGGTACTACACTCTTATTTTTCTGCGACATGTAGATGAGATTTGTAGCTGTACTACACTCTGGATTTTCTGTGACGTGTAGATGAGATTTGTAGCTGTACTACAATCTGGATTTTTCTTGACGTGTAGATGAGATTTGTAGCTGTACTACAATCTGGATTTTCTGCGACGTGTAGATGAGATTTGTAGCTGTACTACACTCTGGACTTTCTGCGACATGTAGATGAGATTTGTAGTTGTACTACACTCTGGATTTTCTGCGACATGTAGATGAGATTTGTAGATGTACTACAATCTGGATTTTCCTTGATGTGTAGATGAGATTTGTAGCTGTACTACAATCTTGATTTTTCTTGACGTGTAGATGAGATTTGTAGCTATTCTACAATCTGGATTTTCCTTGACGTGTAGATGAGATTTGTAGCTGTAATACACTCTGGAATTTCTGCGACGTGTAGATGAGATTTGTAGCTGTACTACACTCTGGATTTTCTGCGACGTGTACATGAGATTTGTAGCTTTACTACACTCTGGATTATCTGCGACGTGTAGATGAGATTTGTAGCTGTACTACACTCTGGATTTTCTGCGACATGTAGATGAGATTTGTAGTTGTACTACACTCTGGATTTTCTGTGACGTATAAATGAGATTTGTAGCTGTACTACAATCTGGATTTTCCTTGATGTGTAGATGAGATTTGTAGCTGTACTACAATCTTGATTTTCCTTGACCTGTAGATGAGATTTGTAGCTTTACTACAATCAGGATTTTCTGCGACGTGTAGATGAGATTTGTAGCGGTACTACACTCTTATTTTTCTGCGACATGTAGATGAGATTTGTAGCTGTACTACACTCTGGATTTTCTGTGACGTGTAGATGAGATTTGTAGCTGTACTACAATCTGGATTTTTCTTGACGTGTAGATGAGATTTGTAGCTGTACTACAATCTGGATTTTCTGCGACGTGTAGATGAGATTTGTAGCTGTACTACACTCTGGACTTTCTGCGACATGTAGATGAGATTTGTAGTTGTACTACACTCTGGATTTTCTGCGACATGTAGATGAGATTTGTAGATGTACTACAATCTGGATTTTCCTTGATGTGTAGATGAGATTTGTAGCTGTACTACAATCTTGATTTTTCTTGACGTGTAGATGAGATTTGTAGCTATTCTACAATCTGGATTTTCCTTGACGTGTAGATGAGATTTGTAGCTGTAATACACTCTGGAATTTCTGCGACGTGTAGATGAGATTTGTAGCTGTACTACACTCTGGATTTTCTGCGACGTGTACATGAGATTTGTAGCTTTACTACACTCTGGATTATCTGCGACGTGTAGATGAGATTTGTAGCTGTACTACACTCTGGATTTTCTGCGACATGTAGATGAGATTTGTAGTTGTACTACACTCTGGATTTTCTGTGACGTATAAATGAGATTTGTAGCTGTACTACAATCTGGATTTTCCTTGATGTGTAGATGAGATTTGTAGCTGTACTACAATCTTGATTTTCCTTGACCTGTAGATGAGATTTGTAGCTTTACTACAATCAGGATTTTCTGCGACGTGTAGATGAGATTTGTAGCGGTACTACACTCTTATTTTTCTGCGACATGTAGATGAGATTTGTAGCTGTACTACACTCTGGATTTTCTGTGACGTGTAGATGAGATTTGTAGCTGTACTACAATCTGGATTTTTCTTGACGTGTAGATGAGATTTGTAGCTGTACTACAATCTGGATTTTCTGCGACGTGTAGATGAGATTTGTAGCTGTACTACACTCTGGACTTTCTGCGACATGTAGATGAGATTTGTAGTTGTACTACACTCTGGATTTTCTGCGACATGTAGATGAGATTTGTAGATGTACTACAATCTGGATTTTCCTTGATGTGTAGATGAGATTTGTAGCTGTACTACAATCTTGATTTTTCTTGACGTGTAGATGAGATTTGTAGCTATTCTACAATCTGGATTTTCCTTGACGTGTAGATGAGATTTGTAGCTGTAATACAATCTGGATTTTCTGTGACGTGTAGATGAGATTTGTAGCTGTCCTACAATCTGGATTTTCCTTGATGTGTAGATGAGATTTGTAGCTGTACTACAATCTTGATTTTCCTTGACGTGTAGATGAGATTTGTAGCTGTACTACAATCAGGATTTTCTGCGACGTGTAGATGAGATTTGTAGCGGTACTACACTCTTATTTTTCTGCGACATGTAGATGAGATTTGTAGCTGTACTACACGCTGGATTTTCTGTGACGTGTAGATGAGATTTGTAGCTGTACTACACTCTGGATTTTCCTTGACGTGTAGATGAGATTTGTAGCTGTACTACACTCTGGACTTTCTGCGACATGTAGATGCGGTTACAACTACACTCTGGATTTTCTGTGACGTGTAGATGAGATTTGTAGCTGTACTACACTCTGGACTTTCTGCGACATGTAGATGAGATTTGTAGTTGTGCTACACTCTGGATTTTCTGCGACGTGTAGATGAGATTTGTAGCTGTACTACACTCTGGACTTTCTGCGACATGTAGATGAGATTTGTAGTTGTGCTACACTCTGGATTTTCTGCGACGTGTAGATGAGATTTGTAGCTGTACTACACTCTGGATTTTCTGCGACGTGTAGATGAGATTTGTAGCTGTACTACACTCTGGATTTTCTGCGACGTGTAGATGAGATTTGTAGCTTTACTACACTTTGGATTATCTGTGACGTGTAGATGAGATTTGTAGCTGTACTACACTCTGGATTTTCTGCGACATGTAGATGAGATTTGTAGTTGTACTACACTCTGGATTTTCTGCGACGTGTAGATGAGATTTGTAGCTGTACTACACTCTGGATTTTCTGCGACGTGTAGATGAGATTTGTAGCTGTACTACACTCTGGATTTTCTGCGACGTGTTGATGAGATTTGTATCTGTACTACACTCTGGATTTTCTGCGACGTGTAGATGAGATTTGTAGCTGTACTACACTCTGGACTTTTTGCGACATGTAGATGAGATTTGTAGTTGTACTACACTCTGGATTTTCTGCGACGTATAGATGAGATTTGTAGCTGTACTACAATCTGGATTTTCCTTGATGTGTAGATGAGATTTGTAGATGTACTACAATCTTGATTTTCCTTGACGTGTAGATGAGATTTGTAGCTGTACTACAATCTGGATTTTCCTTGACGTGTAGATGAGATTTGTAGCTGTACTACAATCTGGATTTTCTGTGACGTGTAGATGAGATTTGTAGCTGTACTACAATCTGGATTTTCCTTGATGTGTAGATGAGATTTGTAGCTGTACTACAATCTTGATTTTCCTTGACGTGTAGATGAGATTTGTAGCTGTACTACAATCAGGATTTTCTGCGACGTGTAGATGAGATTTGTAGCGGTACTACACTCTTATTTTTCTGCGACATGTAGATGAGATTTGTAGCTGTACTACACTCTGGATTTTCTGTGACGTGTAGATGAGATTTGTAGCTGTACTACACTCTGGATTTTCCTTGACGTGTAGATGAGATTTGTAGCTGTACTACAATCTGAATTTTCTGCGACGTGTAGATGAGATTTGTAGCTGTACTACACTCTGGACTTTCTGCGACGTGTAGATGAGATTTGTAGTTGTACTACACTCTGAATTTTCTGTGACGTGTAGATGAGATTTGTAGCTGTACTACACTCTGGATTTTCTGTGACGTGTAGATGAGATTTGTAGCTGTACTACACTCTGGATTTTCCTTGACGTGTAGATGAGATTTGTAGCTGTACTACACTCTGGACTTTCTGCGACATGTAGATGCGATTACAACTACACTCTGGATTTTCTGTGACGTGTAGATGAGATTTGTAGCTGTACTACACTCTGGATTTTCTGTGATGTGTCGCAGAAAATTCAGAGTGTAGTACAACTACAAATCTCATCTACATGTCGCAGAAAGTCCAGAGTGTAGTACAGCTACAAATCTCATCTATACGTCGCAGAAAATCCAGATTGTAGTACAGCTACAAATCTCATCTACACGTCAAGGAAAATCCAGAGTGTAGTACAGCTACAAATCTCATCTACACGTCACAGAAAATCCAAAGTGTAGATGAGATTTGTAGTTGTACTACACTCTGGATTTTCTGCGACGTGTAGATGAGATTTGTAGCTGTACTACACTCTGGACTTTCTGCAACATGTAGATGAGATCTGTAGTTGTACTACACACTGGATTTTCTGCGACGTGTAGATGAGATTTGTAGCTGTACTACACTCTGGATTTTCTGTGACATGTAGATGAGATTTGTAGCTGTACTACACTCTGGATTTTCTGCGACGTGTAGATGAGATTTGAAGCTGTACTACACTCTGGATTTTCTGTGACGTGTAGATGAGATTTGTAGCTGTACTACACTCTGGATTTTCTGCGACGTGTAGATGAGATTTGTAGCTGTACTACAATCTGGATTTTCTGTGACGTGTAGATGAGATTTGTAGTTGTACTACACTCTGGATTTTCTGCGACGTGTAGATGAAATTTGTAGCTGTACTACACTCTGGATTTTCTGAGACGTGTAGATGAGATTTGTAGCTTTACTACACTCTGGATTATCTGCGACGTGTAGATGAGATTTGTAGCTGTACTACACTCTGGATTTTCTGCGACATGTAGATGAGATTTGTAGCTGTACTACACTCTGGATTTTCTGCGACGTGTAGATGAGATTTGTAGCTTTACTACACTCTGGATTATATGCGACGCGTAGATGAGATTTGTAGCTGTACTACAATCTGGATTTTCTGCGACATGTAGATGAGATTTGTAGCTGTACTACACTCTGGATTTTCTGCGACGTGTAGATGAGATTTGTAGCTTTACTACACTCTGGATTTTCTGTGACGTGTAGATGAGATTTGTAGCTGTACTACAATCTGGATTTTCCTTGATGTGTAGATGAGATTTGTAGCTGTACTACAATCTTGATTTTCCTTGACGTGTAGATGAGATTTGTAGCTGTACTACAATCAGGATTTTCTGCGACGTGTAGATGAGATTTGTAGCGGTACTACACTCTTATTTTTCTGCGATATGTAGATGAGATTTGTAGCTGTACTACACTCTGGATTTTCCTTGACGTGTAGATGAGATTTGTAGCTGTACTACAATCTGGATTTTCTGCGACGTGTAGATGAGATTTGTAGCTGTATTACACTCTGGACTTTCTGCGAAATGTAGATGAGATTTGTAGTTGTACTACACTCTGAATTTTCTGCGACGTGTAGATGAGATTTGTAGCTGTACTATAATCTGGATTTTCCTTGATGTGTAGATGAGATTTGTAGCTGTACTACAATCTTGATTTTCCTTGACGTGTAGATGAGATTTGTAGCTGTACTACAATCTGGATTTTCCTTGACGTGTAGATGAGATTTGTAGCTGTACTGCAATCTGGATTTTATGTGACGTGTAGATGAGATTTGTAGCTGTCCTACAATCTGGATTTTCCTTGATGTGTAGATGAGATTTGTAGCTGTACTACAATCTTGATTTTCCTTGACGTGTAGATGAGATTTGTAGCTGTACTACAATCTGGATTTTCTGCGACGTGTAGATGAGATTTGTAGCTGTATTACACTCTGGACTTTCTGCGAAATGTAGATGAGATTTGTAGTTGTACTACACTCTGAATTTTCTGCGACGTGTAGATGAGATTTGTAGCTGTACTATAATCTGGATTTTCCTTGATGTGTAGATGAGATTTGTAGCTGTACTACAATCTTGATTTTCCTTGACGTGTAGATGAGATTTGTAGCTGTACTACAATCTGGATTTTCCTTGACGTGTAGATGAGATTTGTAGCTGTACTGCAATCTGGATTTTATGTGACGTGTAGATGAGAGTTGTAGCTGTCCTACAATCTGGATTTTCCTTGATGTGTAGATGAGATTTGTAGCTGTACTACAATCTTGATTTTCCTTGATGTGTAGATGAGATTTGTAGCTGTAATACAATCAGGATTTTCTGCGACATGTAGATGAGATTTGTAGCTGTACTACACTCTGGATTTTCTGTGACGTGTAGATGAGATTTGTAGCTGTACTACACTCAGGATTTTCCTTGACGTGTAGATGAGATTTGTAGCTGTACTACACTCTGGACTTTCTGCGACATGTAGATGCGATTACAACTACACTCTGGATTTTCTGTGACGTGTAGATGAGATTTGTAGCTGTACTACACTCTGGATTTTCTGTGTCGTGTAGATGAGATTTGTAGCTATCCTACACTCTGGATTTTCTGCGACGTGTAGATGAGATTTGTAGCTGTACTACACTCTGGATTTTCTGCGACGTGTAGATGAGATTTGTAGTTGTACTACACTCTGGATTTTCTGTGACGTTTAGATGAGATTTGTAGTTGTATTATACTCTGGATTTTCTGCGACGTGTAGATGAGATTTGTATCTGTACCACACTCTGGATTTTCTGCGACATGTAGATGAGATTTGTAGTTGTACTACACTCTGGATTTTCTGTGACGCGTAGATGAGATTTGTATCTGTACTACACTCTGGATTTTTTGCGACGTGTAGATGAGATTTGTAGCTGTACTACACTCTGGATTTTCTGCGACGTGTAGATGAGATTTGTAGCTATACTACACTCTGGATTTTCTGCGACGTGTAGATGAGATTTGTAGCTGTACTACACTCTGGATTTTCTGCGACATGTACATGAGATTTGTAGCTTTACTACACTCTGGATTATCTGCGACGTGTAGATGAGATTTGTAGCTGTACTACACTCTGGATTTTCTGCGACATGTAGATGAGATTTGTAGTTGTACTACACTCTGGATTTTCTGCGACGTGTAGATGAGATTTGTAGCTGTACTACACTCTGGATTTTCTGTGATGTGTAGATGAGAGTTGTAGCTGTAGTACACTCTGGATTTTCTGCGACGTGTAGATGAGATTTGAAGCTGTACTGCACTCTGGATTTTCTGCGACATGTAGATCAGATTTGTAGTTGTACTACACTCTGGATTTTCTGTGACGCGTAGATGAGATTTGTATCTGTACTACACTCTGGATTTTCTGCGACGTGTAGATGAGATTTGTAGCTGTACTACACTCTGGATTTTCTGCGACGTGTAGATGAGATTTGTAGCTTTACTACACTCTGGATTATCTGCAACGTGTAGATGAGATTTGTAGCTTTACTACACTCTGGATTATCTGCGACGCGTAGATGAGATTTGTAGCACTGTGGATTTTCTACTCAGGAATCCGAACAGAAAATTCTCAGCAAATCCCCCAATCACGCTGATTGGTGGAAGAAGGAGCGCCAAAATCCATCAATCGTGAGGATGGGGATAGCGATGACATTGGGAAGCAGGTGTGGCAGAGGGGTGGCGGGTGAGGGCATGAGGCGGGTCGCGCTTTGCAAAGCTCTGGCTTATATTAATTTAAAACAAGCACATCATTAGACATTATGAACATTACTTTAAAAACAATTTTGAAATTTGTTTTTTTTGCACAGGGAACGAGACAAGTCATAAAGGACACTTGGTCATTTACCTTCGCATCTGCCTGATTGTATGTATTAGAAAGATAAAATCCAGGGTAGATAGAGTTGGGCATAAAGTGCAGGAAAAAACTACACCCAAAGAAATAAGAATGTATAAGTTTTACACCTTACTTCAATAGGAAAATGAAGACAAGTCGCTTTTCCAGACACTTCTGACAGTAGCTGCAGGCTATAGAAATCATAGAGCATATGAAAAGCCAAAATATCTGATCTTTGTTTCCACTGACATCTGTGGTCAGGTTTCAGACCCCATACACAGCAGATCATAGATGACGTCTGACATTATTAGGATCCATGTCTGATGCACATAAAGTAGCTGAAGGCAGGAAAGTTAACCATTTTCGGTAATGCTACCTTGTATGAGTAGTAATACTGCCCAAGAAGTCCTAAGTTTATACTTTAGAAATCCATTAAGGTTACAATAATCAGAAAATACCCTATGACTCACTTTAATAAATTACTACATGAGACTGCAGAAAAGGTCATGGAAGGGGTATGCTAAATGATTGACATGCCAGGAGTGCCACGGTCTCCACACAGATGAGATGGGCAATGTGTTCCTACAATTCTTGAATGACTGATGACTGTATGATTGTAGTAACATTGCAGAGTACAATGCTGTGATCACATTATAGTGGTTGGAGTCCATTATACATATTTTTATGTGCAGATTGATCAGCATTTAGAGGTTAATTTTTTATATATAGTGTATATTTTAGAAACATTTTTTTTTATTGTGATGAAAGCCCTATATGAGGTTACCATGTCTGTATTTTCACACCTCTTTCCCATGTCCATACCTGCATCTCCTGTTGTGGACTTCCAACTTGGTTGTTTTTTTTTTGAGGACTGAAGGAAAACAGCACATTCTATAAATCTCCTAAAAAAAAATTACTACTCTATCGACTGTCCATAAGAAATAGAAAAAAGATTGAAATCCAATGGCATGGTCACTGACTTGTCCCTTGCATCTTAAAAACGTGAATTTTTAGACCATGCCATGTGGATTTCAATCTTTTTTCTATTTTTCATGGAAAACTTATAACATAGCGACGGGTTTCTAATTGTCAGGATCCTGTCAGCGCCTGCGTGCAGCCTCCGCTGAGCAGGGACTCACCCGCACTGTAGGGGGGCCCGGGGTCAGGTACAGCTGGAAAGTACAGATACACAGGACCTGTGGACGCTGATGTTTAGCAAGCAGTCACAGGACCTACAGTCATGTGACTGCAAGGGGGCGGGGCTTAACATCCTGCTTTCAGAGATGGCAGGACACTATACAGAAATACTCAGAGTCAGGCAAAACGGAGGTCATACACAGAGATATCAGTAAAGTACCAGGGATGAGACAGAACAGATAGTCAGGGCCAAGCAGAGGTCAAAACCAAACAGACATAGAAGGTACCAAGCAGAATCCAAAGCAATATCCAGAGAACAGACCGAATCATACACAGAGAATCAAGCAACCAGAGCACAGCACAAACACACTCAGGGGTCACCACACAATGCCAAGGGCGAAAGTATAACTGACGGGGATGGGAGCGTCCTGAGGCTATAAGAAGCCTCTCCCAGAACCAGGGAGAGGCCACAATCATAGCCCCAGGTGTGCAGGTAAGCCTGCACTGGGATCACAACCTTTAACCCTAAAAATGCCAGTCATCAGCACTGGTTCCAGACATTAACCCCACGTGTGCGAGTCAAACCCGCACTGAGATCATGACAGTACCCCCCTCTCAACGGGGGGCCTCTGGACCCCCAGGCTTGCCCAGGTACTTAGCATGGAAAGCCCGCACCAGGCGATCAGCATGCATCAACCGGGCCGGTACCCAGGACCTGTCTTCCGGTCCATACCCCTTCCAATGAACCAGGTACTGTACCGACCGCCGTACCAACCTGGAATCTACGATATGACCAACCTGGTACTCCACCTGCCCCTCGACCAAAACAGGAGGAGCAGCGGACTCGGAGTTTCCCCAGACTGCTTCAAAAGGTTTCAGTAGAGATTTGTGGAAGACGTTAGGGATCTTGAAAGAGGGTGGAAGCACAGCCTATACGCCACTGGATTGATTTTTTCCACAATCTTGTATGGGCCAATGAATTTGGGCCCCAACTTGGCTGAAGGAACCTTCAACTTAATGTTTCGTGTGGAGAGCCAAACCTTGTCTCCAACCTGAAACGTGGGCCCTGGTGTTCGTTTCCTGTCCGCAAAAAACTTATACCTGCCCTGAGACCTAGATATACTCCGCTGAACTTCTGCCCACATATTCTGTAGTCGCTGAACAGAGCCCTCAGCCCCGGGACACCCCGAGTCCAGACAAGAAAACTCACCAAAATGAGGACTGAACCCATAATTGATCAAAAAAGGAGTCATACCCGTGGATTGACTCACCCGACTACTGAAGACAAATTCAGCCAACGGCAGTGCATCGCACCAGTCATTCTGTCTAGCAGAGGTTAAACACCTGAGGATCTGTTCCAGGGACTGGTTAGTGCGCTCCATCTGACCATTGCTCTCAGGATGGTATGCAGACGAAAGGACATCCTAATTTTTTGCAGAAAGCACGCCAAAACTTAGCCACAAACTGCACACCATGATCAGACATCACATTCAGGGGTACCCCATGCAACCGGATCACATGCTGCACAAACATCCTGGACAACGTCTGAGCTGACGGTAGTGCGGACAGGGGTACAAAATGAGCCTGCTTAGAAAACCTGTCCACCACAACCCATACCACTGTATTACCCTTAGATGGAGGGAGATTGGTAACAAAATCCATGGATAAGTGAGTCCATGGTCTTTCGGGCACTGCCAAGGGCATCAGCTCCCCTGCCGGCCGGCTATGAGAGCTTTTAGAATGAGTGCAAACCCCACAACCAGCAATGAATTTTTTTATGTCCGAACCAAGGGTAGGCCACCAAAAGATCCTAGCCACCGCCAGACGCGTGGCTGAAATACCAGGGTGAGCACTCAGCTTGGATTCATGGAACTCCTGCAAGAGTTTCAGGCGAAGTTGCTCTGGGACAAACAACTTCCCCTCCGGCTTGGCCGCCGGGGCCCGCGACTGGGCCCCCTGAATCTCCCGTTCCAATTCAGATGAGACCTCTGCTATCACAACCCCAGGGTGAAGAATGGAGGACGGTGGCTCAGGGGGCGATACCGGCTGAAAACTGCGCGATAAGGCGTCAGCCTTGACATTCTTAGACCCTGGACGAAATTTAATCGTAAATTGAAAACGGGAAAAAAAAAGTGACCAACGGGCCTGTCTGGGCGTTAGTCTTTTAGCAGACTCAATGTATGACAAATTTTTGTGATCCGTGATCACCGTAATCGGGTGACTGGCCCCCTCCAAAAAGTGCCTCCATTCTTCAAACGCCAATTTGACCGCAAGAAGCTCTCTATTGCCTATGTCGTAATTTCTTTCCGCAGCAGAGAACTTCTTGGAAAAGAAAGCACATGGCCTGAGGTTGGTTAGAGTGGCAGGCCATTGGGACAACACCCACCCCCACCTCAGAGGCGTCCATTTCCACGACGAATGGTTTGGACGGATCTGGCTGTACTAACACGGGAGCAGACATAAAGCTTCTTTTCAGGGTCGCAAAGGCCTCTTTTGCGAGCGAGGACCAGTTTCTCGCATCCGCACCTTTACAAGTAAGATCTGTGAGTGGTTTGACCACCTGTGAAAACCCCCGAATAAATTTGCGGTAATAATTGGCGAACCCCAAGAAGCGCTGAAGACCCTTAAGGTCTCGGGGTTGCACCCAATCCGCAATGGCCTGCACCTTCTTGGGGTCCATGCGAAAACCCTCACAGGACACAATCCCAAAAAAGACAATTCTTGAACAAAAAACACACATTTCTCCAATTTGACATACAGATGATTTTCCCTCAGTCTTTGGAGAACGGTTCGTACATGATTCAGATGAGATTGACTGTCGGGAGAGTATATCAGAATATCGTCTAAGTAAATAACAACAAAACGACCAATGAGATCCGAGAATACCACGTTGATGAAATTCTGAAATATGGCTGGGGCATTGGTAAAACCAAACGGCATGACTAAATTTTCAAACAGTCCCTCGGTCATGAGGAACGCGGTTTTCCATTCATCCCTCTTTAGTGAGGGGGAGGAGTCAATGGCCACCTCTTTGATCTGAACCTTAAGTCTAACTGTCCCTATCTTACAGCGTGTGACCAATTGGGAGTCAATGAGATTGATGGATGATCCGCAGTCCACAAAAGCTGTAGAGGGAAAACAACAATCGTCCACTAACAGTTCCACATGAAGCAACACCTTAGAAAACGAGGAAAAGGGTACTTGAGGGTCTGAGTAGTCTCCCCGCTGACTACCCAGACCTAGTCGTTTCCCGTCGACCGGGTTGAGGATGGACAATCAGGACACTCCCTTTTCCAATGTCCCGTTTTACCACAGTAGAAGCATAACTGCTTTTCTCTCCGGCGTTGTCTCTCCTTTTCCTTCAGGGAGAGAGCACCTACGTCCATGGGCACAGAAACAGTCTCTTTTCCACTAGGGAACAATGGAGTCTCCGCCTGCATCACCCCCCTGGCCTGCACCCTGCGGTCCATCCAGACGGCCTGGGTCATGGCGTCCTCGAGTGAGTTAGGTGGGGGATGTAATGCCAAGGCATCCTGTAACCGCTCGGACAAGCCTCTGCGAAAGAGTCCTCGGAGTGCGGCATCGTCCCAAGAGACCTCTGCGGCCCAGCAGCGGAATTCTGTACAAAACCACTCAGCCGAGTGTTTCCCCTGACAGACACTCATCACCATGTCCTCTGCCAATCGCACTCAGTCCGGCTCTTTATATATGTGCCCGAGGGCCTCAAAAAACGCATTCACAGACACTCTCTCAGGGGCAGTGGGAGAAAGGGAGAAAGCCCAAGCTTGTGGGGACCCTCTTAACAGAGACATAATGACCTCAACCTTCTGACTTTCATCCCCAGAGGAACGTGGCCTCAAACTAAAGAAGAGTTTGCACCCCTCCATGAAGACCCTGAACTCCTTTTTGTTCCCAGAAAAGAAATCAGGCAGTTTAACAGGTGGTTCTGGGGACACCAAAACAACATCACTCACCCCAGCCCCCAGAGACCCAGCAGCTAAAGCCCCCTGCACTGTCTCAGAAACCTGCTGCTGAGAATGAGCCAGAGCTTGCTGCTCCAGAGATAAACCCTGAAACATCTGACTCAGATTTTTCATTTGCTCAGCAAGAGATTGTATGGGATCCAAATTTCTCAGCAGAGAAAGAAAAAAAAAACCCAAAAAACTTAACGGTCAGTTATAATGTCAGGATCCTGTCAGCGCCGGCGTGCAGCCTCCGCTGAGCAGGGACTCACCCGCACTGTAGGGGGGCCCGGGGTCAGGTACAGCTGGAAAGTACAGATACACAGGACCTGTGGACGCTGATGTTTAGCAAGCAGTCACAGGACTTACGGTCATGTAACTGCAAGGGGGCGGGGCTTAGCATCCTGCTTTCAGAGATGGCAGGACACTATACAGAAATACTCAGAGTCAGGCAAAACGTGGTTCATACACAGAGATATCAGTAAAGTACCAGGGATGAGACAGAACGGATAGTCAGGGCCAAGCAGAAGTCAAAACCAAACAGACATAGAAGGTACCAAGCAGAATCCAAAGCAATATCCAGAGAACAGACTGAATCATACACAGAGAATCAAGCAACCAGAAGACAGCACAAACACACTCAGGGGTCACCACACAATGCCAAGGGCGAAAGTATAACTGACGGGGATGGGAGCGTCCTGAGGCTATAAGAAGCCTCTCCCAGAACCAGGGAGAGGCCACAATCATAGCCCCAGGTGTGCAGGTAAGCCTGCACTGGGATCACAACCTTTAACCCTAGAAATGCCAGTCATCAGCACTGGTTCCAGACATTAACCCCACGTGTGCGAGTCAAACCCGCACTGAGATCATGACAGTACCCCCCTCTCAACGGGGGGCCTCTGGACCCCCAGGCTTGCCCAGGTACTTAGCATGGAAAGCCCGCACCAGGCGATCAGCATGCATCAACCGGGCCAGTACCCAGGACCTGTCTTCCGGTCCATACCCCTTCCAATGAACCAGGTACTGTACCGACCGCCGTACCAACCTGGAATCTACGATATGACCAACCTGGTACTCCACCTGCCCCTCGACCAAAACAGGAGGAGCAGCGGACTCGGAGTCTCCCCGGACTGCTTCAAAAGGTTTCAGTAGAGATTTGTGGAAGACGTTAGGGATCTTGAAAGAGGGTGGAAGCACAGCCTATACGCCACTGGATTGATTTTTTCACAATCTTGTATGGGCCAATGAATTTGGGCCCCAACTTGGCTGAAGGAACCTTCAACTTAATGTTTCGTGTGGAGAGCCAAACCTTGTCTCCAACCTGAAATGTGGGCCCTGGTGTTTGTTTCCTGTCCGCAAAAAACTTATACCTGCCCTGAGACCTAGATATACTCCGCTGAACTTCTGCACACGTATTCTGTAATCGCTGAACAGAGCCCTCAGCCCCGGGACACCCCGAGTCCAGACAAAAAAACTCACCAAAATGAGGACTGAACCCATAATTGATCAAAAAAGGAGTCATACCCGTGGATTGACTCACCCGACTACTGAAGGCAAATTCAGCCAACGGCAGTGCATCGCACCAGTCATTCTGTCTAGCAGAGGTTAAACACCTGAGGATCTGTTCCAGGGACTGGTTAGTGCGCTCCATCTGACCATTGCTCTCAGGATGATATGCAGACGAAAAGGACAGAGACATCCCTAATTTTTTGCAGAAAGCACGCCAAAACTTAGCCACAAACTGCACACCATGATCAGACATCACATTCAGGGGTACCCCATGCAACCGGATCACATGCTGCACAAACAACCTGGACAACGTCTGAGCTGACGGTAGTGCGGACAGGGGTACAAAGTGAGCCTGCTTAGAAAACCTGTCCACCACAACCCATACCACTGTATTACCCTTAGATTGAGGGAGATTGGTAACAAAATCCATGGATAAGTGAGTCCATGGTCTTTCGGGCACTGCCAAGGGCATCAGCTCCCCTGCCGGCCGGCTATGAGAGCTTTTAGAATGAGTGCAAACCCCACAACCAGCAATGAATTTTTTTATGTCCGAACCAAGGGTAGGCCACCAAAAGATCCTAGCCACTGCCAGACGCGTGGCTGAAATACCAGGGTGAGCACTCAGCTTGGATTCATGGAACTCCTGCAAGAGTTTCAGGCGAAGTTGGTCTGGGACAAACAACTTCCCCTCCGGCTTGGCCGCCGGGGCCCGTTACTGGGCCCCCTGAATCTCCCGTTCCAATTCAGATGAGACCTCTGCTATCACAACCCCAGGGTGAAGAATGGAGGACGGTGGCTCAGGGGGCGATACCGGCTGAAAACTGCGCGATAAGGCGTCAGCCTTGACATTCTTAGACCCTGGATGAAATGTAATCGTAAACTGAAAACGGGAAAAAAAACGTGACCAACGGGCCTGTCTGGGCGTTAGTCTTTTAGTAGACTCAATGTATGACAAATTTTTGTGATCCGTGATCACCGTAATCGGGTGACTGGCCCCCTCCAAAAAGTGCCTCCATTCTTCAAACGCCAATTTGACCGCAAGAAGCTCTCTATTGCCTATGTCGTAATTTCTTTCCGCAGCAGAGAACTTCTTGGAAAAGAAAGCACATGGCCTGAAGTTGGTTAGAGTGGCAGGCCCTTGGGACAACACCGCCCCCACCCCCACCTCAGAGGCGTCCATTTCCACGACGAATGGTTTGGCCGGATCTGGCTGTACTAACACGGGAGCAGACATAAAGCTTCTTTTCAGGGTCGCAAAGGCCTCTTTTGCGAGCGAGGACCAGTTTCTCACATCCGCACCTTTACAAGTAAGATCTGTGAGTGGTTTGACCACCTGTGAAAACCCCCGAATAAATTTGCGGTAATAATTGGTGAAGCGCTGAAGACCCTTAAGGTCTCGGGGTTGCACCCAATCCGCAATGGCCTGCACCTTCTTGGGGTCCATGCGAAAACCCTCACAGGACACAATTAATCCCAAAAAAAGACAATTCTTGAACAAAAAACACACATTTCTCCAATTTGGCATACAGATGATTTTCCCTCAGTCTTTGGAGAACGGTTCGTACATGATTCAGATGAGATTGACTGTCGGGAGAGTATATCAGAATATCGTCTAAGTAAATAACAACAAAACGACCAATGAGATCCGAGAATACCACGTTGATGAAATTCTGAAATATGGCTGGGGCATTGGTAAAACCAAACGGCAAGACTAAATTTTCAAACAGTCCCTCGGTCGTGAGGAACGCGGTTTTCCATTCATCCCTCTTTAGTGAGGGGGAGGAGTCAATGGCCACCTCTTTGATCTGAACCTTAAGTCTAACTGTCCCTATCTTACAGCGTGTGACCAATTGGGAGTCAATGAGATTGATGGATGATCCGCAGTCCACAAAAGCTGTAGAGGGAAAACAACAATTGTCCACTAACAGTTCCACATGAACCAACACCTTAGAAAATGAGGAAAAGGGTACTTGAGGGTCTGAGTAGTCTCCCCGCTGACTACCCAGACCTAGTCGTTTCCCGTCGCGGTCCATTCAGACGGCCTGGGTCATGGCGTCCTCGAGTGAGTTAGGTGGGGGATGTAATGCCAAGGCATCCTGTAACCGCTCGGACAAGCCTCTGCGAAAGAGTCCTCGGAGTGCGGCATCGTCCCAAGAGACCTCTGCGGCCCAGCAGCGGAATTCTGTACAAAACCACTCAGCCGAGTGTTTCCCCTGACAGACACTCATCACCATGTCCTCTGCCAATCGCACTCAGTCCAGCTCATCATATATGTGCCCGAGGGCCTCAAAAAACGCACTCACAGACACTCTCTCAGTGGCAGTGGGAGGAAGGGAGAAAGCCCAAGCTTGTGGGGTCCCTCTTAACAGAGACATAATGACCTCAACCTTCTGACTTTCGTCCCCAAAGGAACGTGGCCTCAAACTAAAGAAGAGTTTGCACTCCTCCATGAAGACCCTGAACTCCTTTTTGTTCCCAGAAAAGAAATCAGGCAGTTTAACAGGTGGTTCTGGGGACACCAAAACAACATCACTCGCCCCAGCCCCCAGAGACCCAGCAGCTAAAGCCCCCTGCACTGTCTCAGAAACCTGCTGCTGAGAATGAGCCAGAGCTTGCTGCTCCAGAGATAAACCCTGAAACATCTGACTCAGATTTTTCATTTGCTCAGCAAGAGATTGTATGGGATCCAAATTTCTCAGCAAAGAAAGAAAAAAAAAAACCCAAAAAACTTAACGGTCAGTTATAATGTCAGGATCCTGTCAGCGCCGGCGTGCAGCCTCCGCTGAGCAGGGACTCACCCGCACTGTAGGGGGGCCCGGGGTCAGGTACAGCTGGAAAGTACAGATACACAGGACCTGTGTACGCTGATGTTTAGCAAGCAGTCACAGGACTTACGGTCATGTGACTGCAAGGGGGCGGGGCTTAGCATCCTGCTTTCAGAGATGGTAGGACACTATACAGAAATACTCAGTGTCAGGCAAAACGGGGTTCATACACAGAGATATCAGTAAAGTACCAGGGATGAGACAGAACGGATAGTCAGGGCCAAGCAGAAGTCAAAACCAAACAGACATAGAAGGTACCAAGCAGAATCCAATGCAATATCCAGAGAACAGACCGAATCATACACAGAGAATCAAGCAACCAGAACACAGGACAAACACACTCAGGGGTCACCACACAATGCCAAGGGCGAAAGTATAACTGACGGGGATGGGAGCGTCCTGAGGCTATAAGAAGCCTCTCCCAGAACCAGGAAGAGGCCACAATCATAGCCCCAGGTGTGCAGGTAAGCCTGCACTGGGATCACAACCTTTAACCGCAGAAATGCCAGTCATCAGCACTGGTTCCAGACATTAACCCCACGTGTGGGAGTCAAACCCGCACTGAGATCATGACACTAATGAAATTTGTGAATTTGCCATTTTTCTTCAATCTGCAACATTTCTTTTTTAAATTTTATAGGAATAATAATAGCATTACTCTCACCGGCTGCACGGAATCCAGAAGTTTAGTGAGCTGGAAAAATCTTCGTGAACTGGATGCTGGGTTGGTTCTTTTGCAGGAGATGACACGATCCAGCTCTTTAATGTAGTTCATCCGTAGTTCATCAAAGCACTTCTGATCCTTCAGACCTTCCACAGGAACTAAGGATGGGAGACATGCAAATAAAATCTAATAAAGCAAAATCACATACTCAATCTTCTCTGCAACTGGGCAAACAAAACACTTGTACATTTTACCATAGATTTTCCAGCTGGCAATTGAACATAACAATATATCACAAGCAGTGATGATCGAGCACTGAAATGCTCGAGTGCTCGGTACTCGAATCGAGCAGGTCGGACCCTGAGACGGGCTTGATTCGAGTAATGTGTATAATGATAGTTAATAGGAAACTCAAGCATTTTTCCAGAAGTCCCTAACAGGAGGGCTGGGGGGGCACAGAAATTGCTGAAATGGAAACAGCGTTCAAATGGGATGGAAACAGCACTCAAATGGAATGGGAACAGCACGGGGAAGATGCCTGGATGAATCTCTGACTATCAGGTCGGTGCTGGGAATTAAACAAGTAATTTAAAAAAATGAAGTATGGTCCACTCATTTTTTATAACCAACCAGGGCATAGCAGACAGCTAAGTGCTGATATTATCAAGCTGGGAAGGTCCTTGGATATTTGCCATTCTCAGCCCAAAAATACCAGCCCACAGACGCCCCGGAATTGCCCCATCACAATATATGCACCATTCTGGCACTTTGCCTGGCTCATCCCGACTGCCCTGGTGTGTTGGCAAATGAGGTTATTTTTTTTTTTGGTTGATGTCAGCTCTGTAGTATCAGCTGGCATCAAGCTCAGGGGCTACTGACATCACCCCTCTTGCTGGGTCACACAGAAGGCAGCCTGATTGGGTGTGACCTCTCAAGCTTCGTTCTCAGAACAAGGCTCCATAGGTTTTACTACAGGAAAGATGTATATCTTTGTACCGTGTTAGTCAGAAGATAGAAAAATATTCAGAATTGAGAGTCCTCAGTGGTTGATACCTTTTAATGGCTAACTGAAAAGATGGTAACACATTGCAAGCTTTCGAGACTACTCAGGTCTCTTCTTCAGGCTACACTAATACAAAATCTGAATAGTCACCTAGCCTGAAGAAGAGACCTGAGTAGTCTCGAAAGCTTGCAATGTGTTACCATCTTTTCAGTTAGCCATTAAAAGGTATCAACCACTGAGGACTCTCAATTTTGAATAGGTTTTACTACAGAATTGGTGGACGTCAAGGGATCACCATGGATTACGTTGGAGCTGTGGGCTTGGAGTCTCTTGTCTATATTTATTTAATTCTCTCTTTCTATGACTTTTAGGTTGCAATTTGTGGACTATGTCGGAATCCTTGGACTACTTCGTACTAGCATTTTTTTTTTAATAAATTGGTGAACCAGGGATTGTTTTTTTAAAATAAAATATTTTGTGTGTGTTTTTTTTTTCTCTTTTTTCCTTTTAACTTACTGGGTTATCTAATAATGACCATGGCACAGTGTACAGAGACAGCAGCGTGGGCTGATAGGTAAGTAGGTAAGCTGAGAGGTACAGGTGATGGACCCCACTGATCTGTTACGGAATAGGACCACGCACTGGACTCATGCACACAAACACCAGAGATTTCAATGAGTAAAATACAAGTTTTACTGAAACTTTTCCCATAAAATTGTACATACGGTAAATCTGATCAACTCTATATCATCCTGCCTGCAGATTAGATACCATTTGCAACACGACAGTTTCCCTTTAAGCTAATGCACAGGCTTCTCTGACCTGCTGTCTTAAGTAACATTCCTATACTACTGCCAAGATATATTTACTTTATTTACCATTTACATTTCTTTGGGAAATTCATCCATTAAATAAATTAAAGCTAATAATTGATATATTTGCAGCAGAGGGAACGCTGTGAGCTAAGCCATGCTGGCAGGTTGCAGGACATTAATCTTCTTATGAAGTTGACGCTATTAGTGATGAGTGAGTATACTTGTTGCTCGAGTGGTCTCCAAGTATTTTGGCGTGCGCGGAGATTTAGTGTTTGTCGACGCAGCTGCATGATTTGCGGCTGCTAGACAGGCTGAATGCATGTTGGGAATGCCTGTTTGTTAGGAATTCTACACATATATTCAGGCTGGCTAGCAGCCGCAAATCATGCAGCTGTGCCGACAAACACTAAATCTCCGCGCACGCCAAAATACTTGGAGACCACCCGAGCAACGAGTATACTCGCTCATCACTAGACGCTATCTGCAATGCTGCAATACTCACTAATGCTGAAGAGGAGAAGAGCCTTCATACAGAGGAACTCCTCCGGTGTGATCTGTAACCATCCGAACTCTTGTGAAAGATGACGCATCCGAACACACTGGCTGTACATGCGGGATTTGTGCATGCGATACCTGTATAATGACACAAGTAGCTTCATTACTTTATAGCCATGGGATTCACAGTGTTAAAGGCTGCAAACTGCAATTTCAAAACTATTCCGAAGGGAAAACTGAGTGATCCTACTGTATTATCTCAGCCCTGTACAGGCTCACGTTGTATGGAGCTGCGATTCATCCCTCCGGGCTCGGATAGATTCCTGTGTGCTTCTCATTTCATATGGAAATTTCTTTACAATTCTGTATTACGCTCCGATAAACTTGTACAACATGAAAGAATTCAAGTGATTAGGATGCGGGGCCTCATATAGGTCTAATATAAAAGCAGACATTCATGGACCTTGTGGTGTAATGTAAAATGGTGTAGGAGACCTCCAGGTTACCAGGTAACACTGATAAATGTAGGGTTAAGTATATGGGGGGATTACACTCCAAACAGTGTCAGACAGCCATGCCTGGGACCAGCGCTGCCAACTTTTTTTTTTACTTTTTCTGGACAGATTATCAAAAATTCACGGACAGACGATATTTTTACGGACTCATTGGAAAACCATAATAACTCATTATGATTGTCAGCGATCTGTGTCTACAGCCCATAATTCTGATAAAAAACATTCACTGGAAACGGTAAAATGATGATAATTACAGTCATAATGATCTGAACAAGGTTCTTCAGCTTCAAAAAATCACGGATACGTCAACATTTTTTTTTTCGGAAAGGGCAAAAGAGTGCCCTAATTTTATGGACTGTCCTGGAGTTTCTGGACTGTTGGCAACCCTGCCAGGGGCCCACCAGTAAAACTCATTCCGGGACCCACTCTTCACGTATATATGCAAAGATTTCTTGACCCTTATCCACATATACAGTGCCTTGCGAAAGTATTCGGCCCTCTGGAACTTTTCAGCCTTTTCTCACATATCATGCTTCAAACATAAAGATACCAAATGTAAATTTTTGGTGAAGAATCAATAACAAGTGGGACACAATTGTAAAGTTGAATGAAATTTATTGGTTATTTAAAATTTTTGTGGAAATTCAAAAACTGAAAAGTGGGGCGTGCAATATTATTCGACCCCCTTAACTTAATACTTTGTTGCGCCACCTTTTGCTGCGATTACAGCTGCAAGTCGCTTGGGGTATGTCCCTATCAGTTTTGTACATCGAGAGACTGAAATTCTTGCCCATTCCTCCTTGGCAAACAGCTTGAGCTCAGTGAGGTTTGATGGAGATCGTTTGTGAACAGCAGTTTTCAGCTCTTTCCACAGATTCTCGATTGGATTCAGGTCTGGACTTTGACTTGGCCATTCTAACACCTGGATAAGTTTATTTGTGAACCATTCTACTGTAGAGTTTGCTTTATGTTTGGGATCATTGTCTTGTTGGAAGACAAATCTCCGTCCCAGTCTCAGGTCTTTTGCAGACTCTAACAGGTTTTCTTCAAGAATGGTCCTGTATTTGGCGCCATCCATCTTCCCATCAATTTTAACCATCTTCCCAGTCCCTGCTAAAGAAAAGCAGGCCCAAACCATGATGCTGCCACCACCATGTTTGACAGTGGGAATGGTGTGTTCAGGGTGATGAGCTGTGTTGCCTTTACGCCAAACATATTGTTTGGCATTGTTGCCAAAAAGTTTGATTTTGATTTCATCTGACCAGAGCACCTTCTTCCACATGTTTGGTGTGTCTCCCAGGTGGCTTGTTGCAAACTTTAAATGACACTTTTTATGGATATCTTTGAGAAATGGCTTTCTTCTTGCCACTCTTCCATAAAGGCCAGTTATGTGGGAAAAGGTTGAAAAGTTCCAGGGGGCCAATACTTTCGCAAGGCACTGTAACTAGCAGACAGTCTGCAAACATTGAAATGGAAAGTTCGCGGCTATTGATGAGCCTACATCCTGGGATAAGTTATCCGCCATGCTCGGGTGCTAACCGGGTGTCTCCGGCGTGCTCGAATAATATGTTCGAGTCCCCGCGGTTGTTTGACAGTCGTAACACATGAGGGTATTACCTAACAAACAGGCAGTCCCTGCATGTGTTGTGGTTGTCGAACATAACAGATGCGAGACATGCAGCCACGGGGACTCGAACACAGTATTCAAGCACTCTGAAGGCACTCGGTTAGCACCTGAATTTGGTCAGATAACACCCCAGCATGTTCGCTCATCACAATTTGCTGCATTTGCATAAGTTTTACCCCAAAATGTTAACTTTTTTTATATAATTTTAATCTTTTTTTAATTTTTAACCTTACAATATCTGTTGTAAAACATTAATCTAACCTTGTGATATGATAATGTTTCAGCAAGTGGTTAATCAGATCACAAATGGCAAAAAGAAGGAAAGGGAGTAAATAACAGACATATAGATGAAGACTAGGAGGGGAAGGATGAATGGTAGGAATGATTCATTCACCTGTGTTATTAAACTCTTAAATATTAATAATAATAAATTTTATTTCTATAGCGCCGACATATTCCGCAGCACTTTACATTTCAGAGGGGATTTGTACAGACAATAGACATTACAGCATCACAATAATCACATACAGTAGATTATAACAAATACCAAGAGGAAAGAGGGCCCTGCTCGCAAGCTTACAATCTATGAGGAAAGAGGAAGACATGAAAGGTGGGTGGTAACAGTTGCCCTGATTGTATGGACCAGCCATAATGTTAGGTGTGTGACAGTACAGACACAGAGGGCTAATGGATGCATAAAGCATGTGGGAGAATGATGCGGGGAACCTGGTTATGGTAAAACTTTTGGCTGTGCCACACAGGGATAGATTAGGTTAATGTGTTGAGGCGATAGGCCAGTCTGAATAAATGCGTTTTCAGGACACGCTTAAAATTGTGGGGATTGGGGACTGTAATAACGACATGCCGGTCTCTAGTCATATACCTTCTGTAATAATGACATGCCGGTCTCTAGCCATATACCTTCTGTAATAATGACATGCCGGTCTTTAGCCATATACCTTCTGTAATGATGACATGCCGGTCTCTAGCCATATACCTTCTGTAATAACGACATGCAGGTCTCTAGCCGTATACCTTCTGTAATGACGACATGCCGGTCTCTAGCCATATACCTTCTGTAATGACGACATGCCAGTCTCTAGTCATATACCTTCTGTAATAACGACATGCCGCTCTCTAGCCATATACCTTCTGTAATGAAGACATGCCGGTCTCTAGTCATATACCTTCTGTAATGACGACATGTCCTAGTCATATACCTTCTGTAATAATGACATGTCCTAGCCATATACCTTCTGTAATGACGACATGTCCTAGTCATATACCTTCTGTAATAATGACATGCAGGTCTCTAGTCATATACCTTCTGTAATGACGACATGTCCTAGTCATATACCTTCTGTAATAATGACATGCCGGTCTCTAGTCATATACCTTCTGTAATGACGACATGTCCTAGTCATATACCTTCTGTAATGACGTCCTAGTCATACACCTTCTGTAATAATGACATGTAGGTCTCTAGCCATATACCTTCCATAATGATGACATGTCGTAGCCATATACCTTCTGTAATAATGACATGCCGGTCTCTAGCCATATACCTTCTGTAATAAAGACATGTCCTAGTCATATACCTTCTTTAATAATGACATGCCGGTCTCTAGCCATATACCTTCTGTAATAATAATAATAATAATAATAAATTTTATTTTTATAGCACCGACATATTCCGCAGCACTTTACATTTCAGAGGGGATTTGTACAGACAATAGACATTACAGCATCACAATAATCACATACAGTAGATTATAACAAATACCAAGAGGAAAGAGGGCCCTGCTCGCAAGCTTACAGTCTATGAGGAAAGAGGAAGACACGAACATGAGAAGACAAAGTGGATAGAGACTTTTTTCCAAAAGTAAATTCTCCAAGAGAAATGTGAAGAAACAAAGTAAAATGCTTTTTGGACTATTGATCTTTTTGGCAGGTTTTTTTTTTTCTACAGGATCTCAATGTGAGTTCACAAACTCTACATTTTGCTCATTTTTTGGTTACAGATTTTTCTAATTATGTTTTCTTTTAACTTTAAGAAAGAAAGCCTCATTGCCGCTTTCTGTGAAATTTCCCCACACTTTCACAAATTCACTAAAGTATTTGTTAACCATGTATAAGTCTTAGAGAGCCTGTGATCAAAGCTCTCCATGAACATTCACCCCTGCATGGATGCCAAAATGAAGTCATGTAACTCCATCCCCGACGGGGCCACCAAACCATCATAAGCCAGCATTGACCATCTCAGCTCCAACACAACAGGCGGTGCACTGTGACCGTACTGTAGGACGATCGACAAATGCTTCCTCGCTGGCCTACTGTGTACAAGATGGCCGCACCAATGGAATTAGATGATTAATTATTTCCTTTTACATTACATTCTGTATTGTGTTTTCTTTGGCTGAAGGCAGTAATAGATGTAATGCTATATACGAGGGACCCAGGTTTTAGCACTGTAGTTAAAATGGTGGTCCACTACTTAGATATCGGTAGTCTACCTTTTGGATTGGTCATCAATCTCAGATTGATGCCAGTGTGACACATGGCACAGCCACGGATCTGCTGTGTGCAGCTTCAATAGGAGAAGAGCTGCAGTACCTGAGAATGACCAAGACAGAGTTGTCGAAGCCGTGGTGTTTCAGCTCCGTACATCCTTTCCATCTGGGCATCACTGGAGCTGCAAACAGCTTTCTTTGCAGGTGATGGACATAGGACTCCCACTAAAGAGCCATTAGTGAATTGTTATATACAGTATATTGACAAAATTGGAAGATACTTAATCATTATGTTTTGGTTTGTCATTCGGTCCCATTGCCACATTCAGCCGCTCGCCATGCCATCTGCCTTTAATAACATTTGTGAAAGATTGGCTCCCTCTAGAGAGCTCAGGAAAGATGTATATCTTTGTACCGTGTTAGCTTTTAGATGCTTTTGTGGCTGGAATGGAGTGTTTGTCCAAGTTGTCAAGTTTTGGATTGGTTTTGTATCTGTTTGTTTTCCATGCTGGAATGAATGTGTCGCATGGATTTATATCTTTTTACATCAATTAAGGAATTTGCTCCTAAGACCTTGTGGAGGCATCACAACACATTAGGAGACCCCAATCAGAGGACTATAAAACATCCGGACTCCTTATCTATGAACTGGTCCAATATTTATGTTTCTCCCTCTCCCATATTGATAGTTCTGCTTCGCGTCACTTGTCTCATCTATTGCATTTTTTCTGTGTTGTATTGTGTATAAATATGTGACTCTTCAGATTTTGTATTAGTCTATGCCTGATGAAGAGACCTGAATAGTCTCGAAAGCTTGCAATGTGTTACCATCTTTTCAGTTAGCCATTAAAAGGTATCAACCACTGAGGACTCTAAATTCTGAATATTTTTCTAGAGAGCTCAGTGATTCCAAGTGTAGTCCGGTAATATGATGGCACCGTGTAACAAGCCAGGCTTTGAGATTTCTTCCCTCCTAAATATTCTACACCTGTGAGTGATATTATTGAAAAGTGGATGGAACTGCATCATCTCAGCCACAAAGTGAAGACCACCTAAATTTACTGTGGGGTCACCAAGTGCTGAGGAGCAGAGGGCAGAAGAGGTGTAAATGCTCTGCGGACTCCATAACTGCAGAGATCACACCTCCTCTGGTGTTAACATCAGCACCAAAACTGTGCGCCACTGGATCAGGCTAAAAGTATTCTGTGGGATGACAAATCACACTTCTCTGTATGACAGTCTAATTGAGTAGAGAAAGTTACCTGCCTGAATGCACCAATTGATGGTGGAAGGATAATGCTATGGAGATATTTTAGAGAGGTTCCAGTGAAGGGAGACCCTAATGCTTCAGCATACAAGACATTTTGGACAATTGCAGCCTAAAGTTGGTACAGTGTCAGGAAGGCCTTTTCTATCAAAGAATGACTGCGCCTCAGTGCACAAATTGAGGTCCACAAAGTCATGGTTTGGTGATCAAACACTAAGGCTATGTGCCCACGTTAGCGTTTTAAAACGCTCAGAAAACCGGACTCCTTCCCAGAAACCGCGCGTTTTAGATGCATTTTTTTCCGCACGTTTTCTGGGAACATTGGAAACAGCTTAAAACGCGGACCTATGCGGAAAATAATGAGCATGCTGCGTTTTTAGCCGCTAAGGCCTCTTTCACACATCAGGTTTTCGCCGTCAGGCGCGATCCGGCGCTTTTGACAGAAACCGGATCCGGCGAAATGCAATGCCGGATCCGGTTTCACCCCCATTGACTTGCATTTGCGCCGGATCGCGCCGGATGGCCATGCGTTTCATCCGGTTTTCGCCGGATCCGGCAATGTGTCGCAATGTGTCGCGATCCGGCGTCTGGAAAAAACGTCTACTGTAACGTTTTTTGTCTCCGGCGAAAAAGCCGGACACGCCGGATCCGGCGCGTCCGGCTTTTTCACACAATGAAAGCCTATGAGTGCCGCAATGCGCCGGATCCGGCAAAAGCCGGATCCGGCGGCCGGATCCGGTTTTTTGGTCTGAGCATGCTCAGTAGCTCTGCCCACAAGACATATATAAAAGCAAGACAGTGGGACCCACAGCCACACCCAACATGCCACCCAAGAAAGCAACCAAGCGAAGCAGGAGAAGGCAGGAGACCACTGCAGCACCATCAGCACCACCACCACCCCAAATGGAGCAGCAAATAGAACATGCTGAGGAGGGGAGGCCAGCAGCAGATGAGAGACGGTAATTATCAAATCCCCCATTCCTCCAAACTAGGGCCATGGAATATCAAGATATTCATTGGCCCTTTGTTTCTCTTTATTCAACAGCCGCCAAAGAGATGCAGCAGCAGCACCATCAGCACCACCCCAAATGGAGCAGCATGCTGAACGGGAGGGGAGTCCAGAAGCAGATGAGAGACGGTAATTATCAAATCCCCCATTCCTCCAAACTAGGGCCATGGAATATCAAGATATTCATTGGCCCTTTGTTTCTCTTTATTCAACAGCCGCCAAAGAGATGCAGCAGCAGCAGCAGAAATGGCATCACTGGCAGCAGCAATACCCACAGCCATGGAGTCTGGCCATCAACAGGACAGCACATCTTCTTCTGGGAGCCCTCCCTCGCATCGTCAGCGTTTGACGGTAAGTTTTTATTTCCAAAATCCATCATCTCTGTAATATATGTCTATTCATTGCCTTTTATTTCAAAACAGGAATCACAAGATGAAGAGGAGCTCCCAGAAGAAGAAGGAAGGGGTGGACAGACGCTTGGAGTGGGCTCACAATTCGTAAGTTTTTTGCATCAAACGCAGAAACACAACATCACACTACACACAACACACAGAAAACAATGTTCTGCAGACCACACACAGCAAACAAATGCCTACATCCAAACTCATAACATTTTTTGTTTTCTTCTCTAGTCTTCCCAATCTGGTGCTCGGCCAAGAGGTCCTCGCAATGCCTCCCAGGGTCGTCGGCGACAGCAACGTGGCGGTCACCAGCGTGTAAGTATAAATATTTTTGCTTTGTTTTTTTGCACTTTTTATTTCATTTCTTTTGTGGAGGCTAATTATGTTATTTTTGTCTTTTTCTTTAACAGCCTTCACAGCGTGCTCCCGACTCTGACGGTGAGGATGGAGGGATTGATGTGGACCGCCTCATCGATCTCGTCAGAGAAAGGGAGCCGCTCTGGAACATGGCTGACCGCCGCCACGCTGACCTGATCATTACCCGACGACTCTGGGAGGAAATCTGTTCTCTCCTTGTGGGCCGCTGGGAGGACCTCGAAGCTCGGGACCAGATTAAAGAGCGTAAGTATATACAGTAACGGTTGCTTGATGTAAACCAGTGTTTCCCGAACTCCAGTCCTCGTGGTCCCCACGGATCATGTGTTCAGGATTTCTATTTACTATTGAAATCCTGAAAACATGACCCCTGGGGACCATGAGGACTGGAGTTTGTGAAACACTGATGTTGTATACTAACCACTCCTTTCTCGTTTCAGGGAACAGAATTGTGAATCGGTGGCGGTCTGTGAGGGATCGTTTCAAGAAGGAGTTCAATAAAGAGATGCGGGCCCCGAGTGGATCTGGAGGACGCAGGAGCAAGTACAAGTACGCACAAGCCCTGTCGTTCCTCCGGGAAACAATGCTCACCAGAAGGTAAATATTACACACCACATGTGAAAAAAATGTTAGATGTAACTTTTTTTTTTCAGCCAGGGCCATACCATGTCAGTATTTTAATTGTTTTTTTTTCTCTTTATTCCACAGCACGGTGAGCAGCACTCGGGAGCCTGCACGATTGGACCCTTCTGAGGCGATCCCTGAGGAGACCGGCACCGAGGGACACTTCGACCGCCCCGGTACATCTGCACCTTCCCTGCCTTCCCACACATTCGACCCATCTGTCCCATCCACCAGCACAGGAGCATCGTGGCCGCCTACATTACATGAAGCTGCTGGTGAGGAGATCGCTTTCCCTTTACCCCACCCTTCTGCCCCTGCCGCCTCTAGTAGACCTGCGGGTACTGGGCGACAGCGGCAGAGGGGTCAGGAAAAGAGTTATGCGCAAGAATTATTGCATCTGAATGCATCTTTCCAGAACTCTCTCAAAGTCTTGTCAGAGCAAATCTCCGCAGGCTTTCAGCAGATCAACTCCAGCATTCTGGAGGTGAAGACACTTCTGCAAACCATGCATTCAGAAGCAAGATCTTCGCCAAACCACACCTTTTTCAGGTCTGTTGTGGAGCGCATGGAAACGCTCTCTCCTGCCCAGCAGATGCATGTAATGCATTCGTGCCATGGTGCTCTACAGCAGGTTACCTCCCAACCTCCACCTCCCACCACTGTAGTTCCTCCACCTGCACCCCCTCCAGCCACTTTCCATCCTCCCCCTCCTATTACATCTGCACCCCCTCCAGCCACTTTTCATCCTCCCCCTCCTACTACATACCAGCAACCTGCCCAGTACCAGCAACCTCCCCAGTACCAGCAACCTCCCCAGTACCAGTCATCTCCCCACTTCCAGCAACCTGCCCCGTACCAAACTCCTTCCCCGTACCAAACTCCTTCCCCGTACCAAACTCCTTCCCCATACAACTTTCCATCAACATCATCTGCTCCTACAGTCCCTGCCCAACCCTCCACTCCACCACCCACCACCTCTTCTGCTTCCCACATGTCCACCCATTCTGTAGTTTTTTCCACACCTTCACCTCTAACTGTTCCTTCCCCACCAAGATCCCAGTCCTCTCTCCACACACCCAGTGTCGAAGTGTCCCGCAGCCCCTCCAGCAGTATTTCCACCCCACAGTACACAGAATTGTAATGTGTGTTTTTTGTAATAAAAATGCCCATTGGGTTTAAAACCTTTCTAAAAAAGTTTTTTTGCACTTTAAAAACATTTTACAAAAAAAAAAAAAATTTAAATAAAAGTTAAATTATCGTTTCACAATGGTTGTCTGTCATTTCTTTCTGCGGCGAACTATGTTTTAAAAAAAGGTTAAATACAGGGTATTTCAAAGGTAAAAAGGTATTCAAAACCAGGTATAACTGTGGGTAAATTTTAGCTTTTTGCCACAGTTGTGTTCCTGGTTGTGTTTGAAGCAAAGTATTTCACTTAAAAAGTTGTGTTTATTGTTGGTGATTTCCTACCAATGTACACAACTTTTGTTAAAAGGTGAAATACTTTGCATAAAACACAACCAGGTACACACCTGTGGCCTAAAGGTAAAAATAGTAAGACCATGACAAGATAGCCAACTTTGGTTGGCAAAGGTATATACTGTTGGTCCAGAAGGTACACAAGTTTAGGGCAAAAATCTCTCACACTCTGTCATCCCAGTGTACTCTGCCTTGAGGTGACATAAAGTATAGTGGAAAATTGTCCCTGAAACCGTCACAGAACTTCTAGTGGTAATATTTCCAATGACAACATCCATCTTCGCCAGTAACTTGCTCTTCTCTCCAACCTGCACTTTCTTCTCTACAACCTGTCAAAGAAGGGCTGTAGGAACATGCTATATCTAGTTTTCCAGTAGCCAATCCTGTTCGGAAGGCCACAAGGGTCAATTTTAAAAACCGGATCCGGCGTAATCCGTCGAAAAACGGATAGAAAAACGGATGAACCGGATGAGACGGATCCGGTTTTGTCTGTCAAGAAAAAGACGGATCCGGCAGAAAACCGGATCCGTCACATCCGGTTTTACTAAACATTTGCCGGATCCGGCGTTCCGGCACGACGCCGGATCGCGCCTGACGCCGAAAACCTGATGTGTGAAAGTAGCCTAAGCGTTTTCCAAGAGGAAAAAAACACATGCATTGGCACAAAAAGGCCAAAATGCATTAAATTGAATGGGAAGCTTATTTTAAGCATTTCTGAAGCGTCTGATCCGGCACAAACGCTTCAAAAATGCTTAAAAAAACCCAACGTGGGCACACAGCCTTAAGGTGATTTTTAGTTAGTGATGGATTTTCTCTCTCTGTGTTGGCTTTTAGCCCAGGAGAGGTACAGTAGGTACGGAAAGTATTCAGAGCCCTTTAAATTTTTCACTCTTTGTTTCATTGCAGCCTTTTGGTAAATTCAAAAAAGTTCATTTTTTCTCATTAATGTACACTCTACACCCCATCTTGACTGAAAAAAATAAACAGAAATGTAGAAATTTTTGCAAGTTTATTAAAAAAGAAAAACTGAAATATCACATGGTCATAAGTATTCAGACCCTTTGCTCAGACACTATTTAAAGGGGTCTGAAAACTTTCTGTACTCACTGTAGATCTGTTAAATATTAGGTTTAGGATACGTCCTGTTGTGGCTGGTGGGTTCTCATGAACTGTCCATTTTATAAGTATATTCAATATAGCAGTAATACATGATACCAAATTAATACATTTACTTTTGTTTAAAAAAGAAAAAAAAGATAAATATGTTTCAGCCCCCATATTCTCAGAACCATAGCTTTTTAATGTCTCACTTGACAAAAAATGAAACAAACTGACCCATAGAACAAATTTACCTAATCCACGTGAGGTTGCTTTCAGCTAATACAGCATTCACTCTTCTGAGAAGGCTTTCTACAAATATGTCTGTGGGAATTTTTTCTCGTTCATCTAGAATAGTATTTTTTAAATTCGGACACTGATGTTGTATGATAGGGCCTGGATAGTAATCTTCATTCAACCTTGTCCCAAAGGTGTTTGGTGAGGTTTAGGTCAGGCTTGTATGCAGCCCTGTCAAGTTCTTCCACACCAAACCCAGCCAACCATGGGCCATGCTTTGTGCACAGCAATGCGGGAACAGAAGAGGCCCTTCCTCAAACTGTTCCCACAAAGAAGGAATCATACCATTGTCCCAAGCATTAATGTTTCTCCTCTCTGGCAGGAAACAGCCTCTGCCAGCTCTAGAGGAACAACCCCAATGCATTGTCCCTCCTCCACCAAACTTACAGTTGGCAAAAAAACATTCAGGCAGGTAACAATCTTCTGGATTTTGTCAAACTCAGAGTGGTCCATCAGACTGCCAGAAAGAGAAGTATGATCCCTCACTCCACAGAACACGTTTCCATTGCTAAAGAGTCCAGTGGCAGCTTTACACCACTCCATTCAAAACTGGCATCGTGCTTGGTGATGTAAGGCTTGCACTCAGCTGCTCAGATATGGAATCCAATCACATGAAGCACTGGACTCAGTTTCTATGCAGATGTAAAGAGGAGGTTTGGACTTTGTAGTTATTGAGTCAGCAGAGCGCTGGTGAATTTTATGCACTTTACTGATTTGCTGCGGTTCTCAAACACTTCCACTTTCCAGTAGTACAACTCATAGTTGATGGTGGAATATTTAGGAGGGAAAAAAAGTTCACAAAATGACTTTTCACTTGGTGTCATCATATTACAGGAGCACGCTTGAATTCGGTGAGTTTTTTGGAAGGAGCCATTTTTTCACAAATGTCTGTAAAGGCAGACGGCACGGAGAGGGGCTGGGTTTTATATACTTTTGTCCATATAGTGTGTTTGCTTCTAACTATTTACAATAAAGGTGTAAAGTTCTTACAAGTAACGCAGTGCATAGTAGGATTACGTCCTCCCACTTTTTTTTACTTGGAATAGCCATCAAAGTGCATTCCCATTAAGATGTCTGCCGGCTGTGCGGTACGAGTCCTGCACAGGAAATGCAACAGTTTTTTCCCATATTTCAATTAGTGGCATTAAAAGCAGACTGTGAGTGAGCGTGCCAGGTTTGCCAGTCTTCTATGTCCGTAACTGTACAAACGTACTGATAACCAGCACAAACGTTTACACCTGTTGGTTTTTTACACTTGATGCCGGGACGGCACTGAAACGCGCAGTGGGTAATAAAAACCTTCGAAGAATCTCGCAGCATGACACCTCTTTCCAGCCTATTTTTAAGCATGTGTCTATCCTGTTTTGATAAATTAGACAGAAGACGTATGTATTACACAGAGGGCACATTATCCCGGACTTTGGTACGGGGACAAGCAGATGGGCAATGGCAGTGACTAGGCCTGAAGTCCAGGATTTCTAAGATACTTCACTGGTTTTATGTTTATCCATATAATGTGACAATCGACTACGAAGAAAGCCTTAGAATTATTCTATAACAAATATTACATTCTTGCTTCGTATTCTTATTTCATACTCTTCTTATAACACTGATTACACCATCTATGTACTTTACTGAATGTAACAGACTAGTTTGATCCGTTTCCGCACGTCCACATTCTGAAGCTGTTGTTCCTGTGCAGGGCTGAGTTGTAAATGCCACTTTATGCTATTTTCTTTTCAGATTTTATTACTTAATCCTTTCTGTGTTCCTCACTTCACTCCACACATAATATTTTTCCCTTTCACTTACTTCTTTAACAACCTGCCTCTCTTAACTCTTCCCTAATCCTCTGTCCTCAGCTTCTTCACACACACACTTGGATTTTATAGTATGTGACTTCCACTCCAGCTTCCTCCTGAGTGTGCCAGGATCTGCTTTCTCCATCTTAAAGAAACAGACCTGGAAGCACAGGGCCGCTGAGCAGGACATCTGTTAGGTATGCTTTCAGCAGATACACACGCATATAAAAAATATGGACATACACATTTATATACCGCACATATACAATCTTCAACAGTGAAACTGCAACACCAAGAAGTAAAGGTTCACGAAGTATGGAAATCAAACATTTTCAAAACATGTTGATTTATTCTGTATTGAGCATGAGCGCCACACACAGAAATACATACCCACTTTAACCTGCTATTAATGACATTATTAATGGCTGTCTGAGAAATGTTCTACTTAACTACTTAGTTCCCTCCAAAATGACTTAAAATTGACCTGAGATATAAGAGAATAGCCTCCACCAATGGATGAAAAAGCAGCGGCACCCTGTTGCATCAGCCACGATAGGTGTTGGTGCTGTCAATAGTGAGTATGGCATCTAGATGGTTAACAGAGTGTGAAGGCTCCATTTTTTACCCAATCGGCACACTGAGATCATGATTGTGTGGTCCTGATGATTGCGATGGCAAGTCGCAGCCAATAACGGCCTTAGAGTCTGCCGGCTACAGGGGCCTGTTCAGAAGTTATACAATAGTAGAAAGGAATATACGGATAATTTTGCTGCACTGCTGGTCAAGATGGGGATAATGTGTCACACAAAACTGTCTCAATAGCACTGGGATATGTTGAAACATTCCAGAGTTATTGCCACGTAAAGTGACACAGATTTGAAAAATTTGTTCTGATCAGTAAGTGATTAATGCTCTTGGGCACACAAAGCATCAATTTCCTCTGCTGGCAGCTCCCTTTGCAATTTCTAACCAATAATGTCCCAGATTTGCTTAATGGGAGACTGATCCAAAGATGTTGCAGGCCATGGTAGCAGGTTTAGGCCATGCTGGCTTCTCACACCATGAGAAATATGTGGCCTGTTGATATGTTGAAAAACTGCTCATGGGACACTTTCAATACTGATGTAAAATTGCAAACTTTAATAATACAAAGACTGCACAAACAATTTCCAAAGAAAGTGTATTAAAAACATAAGAGTAAGACCAGAGTGACGTTCCCTTGTGAAGGCCTTGTGAAGGAGTTGTTCATGTGGTCTCCAGACCAATCACCACCTATTATTGCATCCAAGACAACACCAGGACACATAGCAGAAAAGGACAGACCTTAGCTCCAGCCTCCAATTCCTTCTTTTCCTGCACCATGATAGCCTTTAAAAGTGGTGGTCTGAGGTCAATGTAACATCTGTAGCTGGATGTCTGGCTTATACCACAATTTTGTACAAGAGTCTTCTGATGGTTTGTGTATATACTGTCTGTGTGACCACTCAAGATATGTATGTGATGTCTAATTTCTCTACTACAAGTACAGAATGGATTACTATATGCAATTCTTGACATCTGAGGACACTACATGGGCAATGTCTGAAGAAGCCTTCACCAAGAAATGTCTCACTGGTCCTAATCGCGAGATTGTGGTGTAGGGTGGCATAGTGTTCAGTATCTGGACCCCTTTAGTCTTCATTCTAAGTACATTAACAGCTTGATGATACCTTGATTTAGTGTTGAACCAGAAGTATGGTCATTTCTCCAAAGTGTCCCAGGAACCGTTTTTCAACACAACAGCCAACATGTTGCTTGCACTACTGTGTGAAACGTGCGAGGCATAAACGTGTTACCATGGCCTGCAGGATCTCTGGAATTGTCTCTCATCAAGCACATCAGGGACGTCATTGGTTGGTAAATTCAAATGGTGCTGCCAGCAGTGGATCTTGATGATTTACGTGCACTCAGTGCTGGCAGAACATTTCTCAGAAAACCATTAATAATCACATTAAGAGCATGCCATGACATGTAAGTCTGTGTATTTATGCAATGCTAAATAAATTAATATATTTTGAAAATATAGTTTTAATTTATCTATTGATTGTGTTATTTTTATAATTACACAACTTTTCTCCCTTGGTGTTGCAGATTCAATGCTGAGGAGTCTATATAAAATACACAAATAAACATGTAAAAGCATGTATGCACGCATATACACAAACAGTACATAAGATACATACATTCAAATGCATATTCAAATTAAGTGCACATTTATACGTTAAAAAAGCATATGTAAAATATTACACCTATACACATGCATATTTATAATGCACACACAAAAACACATTATACATTCATATACAAATTACAGAGGTACAGTGGGGAAAAAAGTATTTAGTCAGCCACCAATTGTGCAAGCTCTCCCACTTAAAAAGATGAGAGGCCTGTAATTGACATCATAGGTAGACCACAACTATGAGAGTCAAAATGAGAGAACAAATCCAGAAAATCACCTTGTCTGATTTGGTAAGATTTATTTTGCAAATTATGGTGGAAAATAAGTATTTGGTCATTAACAAAAGTTCATCTCAATATTTTCTTATATATCCTTTGTTGGCAATGGCAGAGGTAAAACGTTTTCTGTAAGTCTTCACAAGGTTGGCACACACTGTTGGTGGTATGTTGGCCAATTCCTCCATGCAGATCTCCTCTAGAGCAGTGATATTTTGGACCTGTCACTGGGCAACACAGACTTTCAAATCCCTCCAAAGATTTTCTATGGCGTTGAGATTCGGAGACTAGCTAGGCCACCCCAGGACCTTCATATGCTTCTTACAAAGCCACTCCTTTGTAGCCCTGGCGGTGTGCTTGGGATCATTATCATGCTGAAAGACCCATCCATGTTTCATCTTCAATGCCCTTGCTGAAGGAAGGAGGTTTGCACTCAAAATATCACGATACATGGCTCCATTCATTCTTTCATGTACACGGATCAGTTGTGCTGGTCCCTTTGCAGAGAAACAGCCCCAAAGCATGATGTTGCCACCCCCATTCTTCACAGTAGGTATGTTGTTCTTTGGATGCAACTCAGCATTCTGTCTCCTCCAAACACGACGAGTTTTGTTTCTACCAAGCAGTTCTACTTTGGCTTCATCAGACCATATGACATTCTCCCACTACTCTTCTGGATAATCCAAATGCTCTCTAACAAACTTCAAACGAGCCCGGACATGTACTGGCTTAAGCAGGGGGACACGTCTGGCACTGCAGGATCTGAGTCCCTGAAAGCGTAGTCTGTTACTGATGGTAGCCTTTGTTACGGTGGTCCCAGCAATATGCAGGTCATTCACTAGGTCCCCCATTGTGGTTCTGGGATTTTTGCTCACTGTTCTTGTGATCATTTTGACCCAACAGGGTGAGATTTTGCGTGGAGCCCCAGATATAGGGAGATTATGAGTGGTCTTGTATGCCTTCCATTTTCTTATTATTGCTCCCACAGTTGATTTCATCACTCCAAGCTGCTTGCCTATTGCATACTCAGTCTTTCCAGCCTTGTGCAGGGCTACAATTTTGTTTCTGGTGCCCTTCGACAGCTCTTTGGTCTTTACCATAGTGGAGTTTGGAGTGTGATTGTTTGAGGTTGTGGACAGGTGTTTTTTATACTGATAACAAGTTTATACAGGTTCCATTACTACAGGTAATGAGTGGAGGACAGAGAAGCCTCTTGAAGAAGTTACAGGTCTGTGAGAGCCAGAAATCTTGCATGTTTTTAGGTGACCAAATACTTATTTTCTACCATAATTTGAAAAATAAATATTGCCAAATCAGAAAGGTGATTTTCAGGATTTGTTTTCTCATTTTGACTCTCATAGTTGTGGTCGACCTATGATATCAATCAAAGGCCTCTCTTATCTTTTTAAGTGGGAGAACTTGCACAATTGGTGGATGACTAAATACTTTTTTCCCCACTGTATACATAGCATCAATAAAATTCACACATACACATTATACATAGTGAAGGGGTTCCATGTCTCTGGTAGACATTAGGGCCTTAGGTAGTGTTCACACAGTCAATGCAGCTTTGGTCCAAACGTGCAGGTTTATTGCCTTCCACAGATTGCTAAGCACCAAAACAATCTCATAAACATAAATCCCTAGGTTTGTCCAGGCGCTAACTAAACAGAACAGACTTATACACGGCTGAGGTACTCCAGCTCAGTTGAACAAAATAGCTATTGTCCATATATGAGGTACCCTGCAACGGCCCATGCAGACTCTTCTCAAAGAGGGATAATGTCATGTCTCTCTCTTTAGCTCCAAGACACATCCGGTATGGTCAGATTCCCTGAACTGATTGCCAAGGTGAACAGCTAGCCTGGTTATATGCAGCGCTAGCAAGGTGATCTAATCAGAACCCGTAGTGCTAGGATTTAACCCTAGCCAACTTGGCTTTGCTACATACCCCCATCCTGCACAAAGCCAGGGGCTGGCATTATCAGCTAACACAGAGCCTACAGGGCTTAAAAACTGACCCGAATGTAAGGCTCATGCTTGATGACTTGAGGGTGACCTTGTAACTCCAAGAACAGAAGCATGATAATCAAGACAGCTAATTGATATATCAAACTGGCATAGATGTATCAAAGGTTAAACTGACAGTACTAGGAGATAAAAAAAAGTGCAATTCAACAAAAGTCAATTGCTTGTGCAAGGTTATCTTAACCTTCTTAAATGAGATAACTTTCTGTGTCAAGTTATCAAGGTAGTGCATTGTTATTATGATTTGCTGATAAGGAGCCATCATATTCCTCTGGGCTTTACATGCATTATTATTGCTATCTCCATTGGTGCTCCCCTATCACTATGTTTTTAGTGTGTGAGAAAATCGGAGAACCCGGAGGAAACCCACGCAAACACGGGGAGAATATACACACTCCTTGCAGATGTTGTCCTTGGTAGGATTTGAACCCAGGATTCCAGCGCTGCAAAACAACAGTGCTAACCACTGAGCAACGGTACAGTGCCAACCACTGAGCCAGAGTACAGTGCCAACCACTGAGCCACGGTACAGTGCTAACCACTGAGACACAGTACAGTGCCAACCACTGAGCCACAGTACAGTGCCAACCACCGAGCCACAGTACAGTGCTAACCACTGAGCCACAGTACAGTGCTAACCACTGAGACACAGTACAGTGCCAACCACTGAGCCACAATACAGTGCCAACCACCGAGCCACAGTACAGTGCCAACCACTGAGCCACAGTACAGTGCCAACCACCGAGCCACAGTACAGAGCCAACCACTGAGCCACAGTACAGTGCTAACCACTGAGCCACAGTACAGTGCCAACCACTGAGCCACGGTACAGTGCCATCCACTGAGCCACAGTACAGTGCTAACCACTGAGCCACAGTACAGTGCCAACCACCGAGCCACAGTACAGTGCCAACCACTGAGCCACAGTACAGTGCTAACCACTGAGCCACAGTACAGTGCCAACCACCGAGCCACAGTACAGAGCCAACCACTGAGCCACAGTACAGTGCCAACCACTGAGCCACAGTACAGTGCTAACCACTGAGACACAGTACAGTGCCAACCACTGAGCCACAATACAGTGCCAACCACCGAGCCACAGTACAGTGCCAACCACTGAGCCACAGTACAGTGCCAACCACCGAGCCACAGTACAGAGCCAACCACTGAGCCACAGTACAGTGCTAACCACTGAGCCACAGTACAGAGCCAACCACTGAGCCACGGTACAGTGCCAACCACTGAGCCACAGTACAGTGCTAACCACTGAGCCACAGTACAGTGCCAACCACCGAGCCACAGTACAGTGCCAACCACTGAGCCACAGTACAGTGCTAACCACTGAGCCACAGTACAGTGCCAACCACCGAGCCACAGTACAGAGCCAACCACTGAGCCACAGTACAGTGCCAACCACTGAGCCACAGTACAGTGCCAACCACTGAGCCACAGTACAGTGCTAACCACTGAGACACAGTACAGTGCCAACCACTGAGCTACCGTACTGTCCATTGTAATCAAAAATAACCTTTGCTACATCTGGAAGTGCATCAAAAGCTGCTTCAACTTCATGGTGATAATGGCTGAAAGACTATGGCTTTTTGTACCATTTATGTAAAAGATAATACTCACTTTAAATACTACTTTTAATTGAGCTAATTCCTGAACAAGGATTAGCACACTATGATGAATGAATTGAAAGGAATAAGTATGTAGCACAGTAGTAGGATAGTTTCCAGCTTCTATAAAGGGGCTCTATGTCTTTAATGTCGGGCATCCGTGAAAGCGTATTAATACTAAGTGGTTACCGTGAAGGCTGAGTTGTTATTGATGACTGATTTCATTTTCACACAATCTTTAAAAGGAAGACAATGATTCCAAACAAGATCCAGATTCACCCGGGGTAGGTGGAGGATCACTGGGGGACAGGATGGAGCAAGGAAAGAAGATGTTGGCTTTTGTGCCAAGTCGTGAAAGTGGTAAATAATTTTAAGTGGCGTAACATATGGATGCTGGAACACATAAAACTGGACAGAAAAAAAAATATTTTTTAATAAAAAGTGACAGAATCCCTTTAGCAGGTGCAGGTTATTAATAAATTTGGCACATTTTAACTCCTTGCTGACATATATTTACGTCATCTGTCAGGTCTCCTTCTATGATGCAAGCACAGAAATTGAGCTTGCATAATTGCTGGCAGATAATGTTTGTGATACACAGCCAGGATATGCTGCTGTTAATCATTTAGTCATTTACATGCTGCTGTCAATCTTCAATCTCTGGCAGGGGCATTTAGAGCTTGCAGCCTCGGGGGGGGGGGGGGTACAACATTCATCACAATTACTGGGCGCTGATGGATGGCTATGATAGTCTGCTGCAAACCCCTGTGCCCGTCATGACAAGTGATTTGCTGAAACCAATCCTGTGGTGATGCTTGAAAGAAGACCATGATTTTTACTATTTAATGTAAGACTTTAGTATTTCAGTATGTAGCATTAGTGATCAGTTAATAGTAAGCCCAAGTCACTTAAGGCTACTAAAGAAATACACATATATATATATATATATATATATATATACACATACAGCAGGAGAAATAATTATTGAATACATCACAAATTTTCTAAGTAAATATATTTCTAAAGGTGCTATCACATGAAATTCTCACCAGATGTTGGTAACAACACATCCAATCCACACAGGCAAAGAAATAAAACCATAGATGTCCAAAAATTAAGTTATGTGTAATAATGAGAACTGACACAGGGAAAAAGTATTGAACATTTGAAGAAAAAAAAGGTGTAAAAAGGGGAAGTCAAGACACCAGCTGAAATCTATCAGTAATTAGAAGGCAATGCTGCCACTAAGTAAAAAATAATATAAAAAATAATATCAACTGCTTCAGTTGATGGCTTAGAAAAAGTTGTCTGATTACCAAGGTGACACACAATAAACATGTCATGATAGGTAAAACCAGTGAGTCGTCTCAAGACCTTCACAACCTTATTGTTGCAAAACATACTGATGGCTAGGTTACAGAAGAATTTGTAAACTACTGAAGGTTCAAGTGAGCACTGTTGGGGCGATAATACAGAATTGGAAAGAACATAATTTCACCATAAACTAGTCAAGACCAGGTGCTCCAGCAGGATTTCAGACAGAGGAGTAAAAAGAATTATCAGAAGCATTGTCCAAGAGCTAAGGACCATCTGTGGAGAGATGCTGAAATACCTGAAATCATCAGGTACAATTGTTTCAAAGAAAACAATAAGTAATGCAGTCAACCTCCATGGCCCGTATGCACACTCATCACGCTAGAAAATAAAGCTGCTGGAATGTCACAGCCAATCAGCGGATCTGAATCCATTTAGAACATGTATGGAAGGAACTAAAGCTCAGAGTCCATAGAAGAGCCCATGGGATCTTCAGGATGTGGAAAGTGTTTGTGCGGAAGAATGGGCCATAATCACACCTGAGCAATGCATGTGACTAGTTTCTCCATACAGGAGGAGTCTTGAAGCTGTCATCACCAACAAAAGCTTTTGTTCAAAGTATTAAATAAACTTCAGTAAGCGTGTTCAATTTTTTTTCCCTGTGTCATTTCTCATTATTACACATAATTTAATTTATGGGCATCTATTGTTTGATTTCTTTGCCTGTGTGGATTGGATGGGTTGTTACCGACATCTGGTGATAATTTTATGTCAGTAGCATCTTTCAAAATATATTAGAAAATTGGAAACACATTAAATACTTATTTTACCAGCTGTAAATTATCACTAACAGAGAAGATTATATATATGTGTATATATATATATATACACTCACTGGCCACTTTATTAGGTACACCATGCTAGTAACGGGTTGGACCCCCTTTTGCCTTCAGAACTGCCTCAATTCTTCGTGGCAGAGATTCAACAAGGTGCTGGAAGCATTCCTCAGAGATTTTGGACCATATTGACATGATGGCATCACACAGTTGGCGCAGATTTGTCGGCTGCACATCCCTGATGCGAATCTCCCGTTCCACCACATCCCAAAGATGCTCTATTGGATTGAGATCTGGTGACTGAGGAGGCCATTTGAGTACAGTGAACTCATTGTCATGTTCAAGAAACCAATCTGAGATGATTCGAGCTTTATGACATGGCGCATTATCCTGCTGAAAGTAGCCATCAGATGCCTGTTCTTAGCTGAGAGGAGTGGTACCCAGTGTGGTCTTCTGCTGCTGTAGCCCATCTGCCTCAAAGTTCGACGCACTGTGCGTTCAGAGATGCTCTTCTGCCTACCTTGGTTGTAACGGGTGGCAATTTGAGTCACTGTTGCCTTTCTATCAGCTCGAACCAGTATGCCCATTCTCCTCTGACCTCTGGCATCAACAAGGCATTTCCGGCCACAGAACTGCCGCTCACTGGATTTTTTTTCTTTTTCGGACCATTCTCTGTAAACCCTAGAGATGGTTGTGCGTGAAAATCCCAGTAGATCAGCAGTTTCTGAAATACTCAGACCAGCCCTTCTGGCACCAACAATCATGCCACGTTCAAAGGCACTCAAATCACCTTTCTTCCCCATACTGATGCTCGGTTTGAACTGCAGGAGATTGTCTTGACCATGTCTACATGCCTAAATGCACTGAGTTGCCGCCATGTGATTGGCTGATTAGAAATTAAGTCTTAACACACAGTTGGACAGGTGTACCTAATAAAGTGGCCAGTGAGTGTATATATATATATACACTCACTGGCCACTTTATTAGGTACACCTGTCCAACTGTGTGTTAAGACTTAATTTCTAATCAGCCAATCACATGGCGGCAACTCAGTGCATTTAGGCATGTAGACATGGTCAAGACAATCTCCTGCAGTTCAAACCGAGCATCAGTATGGGGAAGAAAGGTGATTTGAGTGCCTTTGAACGTGGCATGATTGTTGGTGCCAGAAGGGCTGGTCTGAGAATTTCAGAAACTGCTGATCTACTGGGATTTTCACGCACAACCATCTCTAGGGTTTACAGAGAATGGTCCGAAAAAGAAAAAAAATCCAGTGAGCGGCAGTTCTGTGGCCGGAAATGCCATGTTGATGCCAGAGGTCAGAGGAGAATGGGCAGACTGGTTCAAGCTGATAGAAAGGCAACAGTGACTCAAATTGCCACCCGTTACAACCAAGGTAGGCAGAAGAGCATCTCTGAACGCACAGTGCGTCGAACTTTGAGGCAGATGGGCTACAGCAGCAGAAGACCACACTGGGTACCACTCCTCTCAGCTAAGAACAGGAAACTGAGGCTACAATTTGCACAAGCTCATCGAAATTGGACAGTAGAAGATTGGAAAAACGTTGCCTGGTCTGATGAGTCTCGATTTCTGCTGCGACATTCGGATGGTAGGGTCAGAATTTGGCGTAAACAACATGAAAGCATGGATCCATCCTGCCTTGTATCAACGGTTCAGGCTGGTGGTGGTGGTGTCATGGTGTGGGGAATTTTTTCTGGGCACTCTTTGGGCCCCTTGGTACCAATTGAGCATCGTTGCAACGCCACAGCCTACCTGAGTATTGTTGCTGACCATGTCCATCCCTTTATGACCACAATGTACCCAACATCTGATGGCTACTTTCAGCAGGATAATGCGCCATGTCATAAAGCTCGAATCATCTCAGATTGGTTTCTTGAACATGACAATGAGTTTACTGTACTCAAATGGCCTCCTCAGTCACCAGATCTCAATCCAATAGAGCATCTTTGGGATGTGGTGGAACGGGAGATTCGCATCAGGGATGTGCAGCCGACAAATCTGCGCCAACTGTGTGATGCCATCATGTCAATATGGTCCAAAATCTCTGAGGAATGCTTCCAGCACCTTGTTGAATCTCTGCCATGAAGAATTGAGGCAGTTCTAAAGGCAAAAGGGGGTCCAACCCCTTACTAGCATGGTGTACCTAATAAAGTGGCCAGTGAGTGTATATATATATACACACACACACACACACTGTATTTTTCGGGCTATAAGACACTTTTTTCCCCCAAAATTTGGGGGTAAAACGGGGGTGCGTCTTATAGCCGGAATGTACTTAGTATGGTGGCAGCAGGAGTCGGGCGATTCTTCCGGTGGTGCGGCAGTTTCGGTGGTGCTCGGTTCTGCGGGGGGCTCCGGCGACATGGTGCGGCAGTCTCGGCGGTGCACGGTGCTGCGGGGGGCTCCGGCGACATTATGTGAAAGCCCAAAGCCCCCGCAGTTCTACTGCCTCGATGCTGTAGCCTCTGGGAAAATGGCCACCGGAGGCTGCGCATGTGCAGATTGAGATCTTTTTGCCAGGATCTCAATCTGCGCCTGGGGAATCAATCTGCCCTCCGGGAAAATGGCCGCCAGAGGCAGAGCATGCGTAGATTGAGATCTCGGCTCCGAGATCTCATTGCCGAAACCTCAATCTGTGCATGCGTCACCTCTGGCGGCCATTTTCCCGGAGGCCACAGCATAAAGACAATAGAACTGCCGGGGCTTCAGGCTTTCACATAATGTCGCCGGAGCCCCCACAGCATCAAGTACCGCCGAAACTGCCGCACCATGTCACCGGAGTCCCCTGCAACACCGAACACTGCCAACACTGCTGCACTAGCCGCAGGCTGGGATGGGAGTGACATCATCGCCTTGCAATGTCGGATCACCGGAAGAATCGCCCAACTCCTGTTGACACCAGAGCTGCTGATCATCCCTGGGTAAAAAGATGAATTCAGGACTGTAAGACGAACCCCCATTTGACGCATTAATTTTTTTCCCCCATTTTCCTTCTGAAAATTTGGGGTGCATCCTATGGTCCGGTGCGTCTAATAGTCCGAAAAATACGTTTTTATTTAGTTTAAATCTAGAAAAAAAAATAAAAAGTATAATAATTCAAATTATCCCTCAATAAAATTAATAAAGAAAACATAAACAAAACAAAACGAGGATATGTGGTATCACTACAACCGTAAAAATCTGATGTGTCAAAATAATTAATCTAATTAGTAAATGTAATAAAGAGAAAAAATGCAAACATCAGAAACGCATTTTTTACTCAGAAAAACGCAATAAGAAGTTATCAAAATGTCATATCTACCCCAAACTTATATAAATAGAAATGCCATCTTACCACAAAAAAAGCCTTTACACAGCTCTATAGATAGAAAATTTAAAATGCTACAGGTCTTGGAAAATGGTGACATGCAAACTTTTTAGTTACGAATTTTAACATTTTTGTTTTACCACTTAAAAAAAACACAGAAAAAACAAAAACACAAAACTATACAAGTTTGGTTATTTATACAGTACAATGTTACAGAACTGTGTTCTTTTGCACAATTTTGCCGCATTTGGAATTGTAAAAAAGGCAAGAATGAGAGGGAAAAAAGTGAAATAAGGAAAGAACAAGGGGGTTAACGCTGATTTCCCACTTTACTGCTGCATGACATGTTTTGCTGTAATTGCAACAAAAGCGGCAGTGCATTGGCAGCCTAAAACTTTTCCAAGCCACCCATTTTTCTAGATTTGTTAATAAACCAGTTTTGTTTCATTATTCATTATTATTATTCAAATTCATTATTTGCGTTTATTTGTTGTCACTTTTCTTTCTTTGTTGCAGGCGTTTCATTGACGTTTTTGTGTCAAATTCATCAAAATGGAGCATGCAAGTTCAGAAATTTGACACAAAGTAAAAATTGATTTTTTTCTTTGCCAGCAACCATTTTTGCAACTTTGTAACGCAAAATGCATAAGTCGCAAATGATGAATCTGGTGAAAACATCTGGAAACCCTAAGCCCACGGCAGTTAACTAGAAATAAACAGGCGACAATAAATAGAATTGACTTAAAAGAGGCCTCAAATGAAAAGATGAAATAAGTGCATCAAAAAAAGCGCAAAAACTCACCAAAAAAACCAGGCGCAACTGCAATAATGTATTGGGTCATAGTGTGTAAATGCATAATAGATTCGGCACACCAAATGTACCATATATATATATACTTGAGAATAAGCCGACCCGAGTATAAGCCGAGGCACCTACTTTTGCCACGGAAAACTGGGTAAGCTTATTGACTCGAGTATAAGCCGGGCATGCATTGTCCCCTCATCCCTGTTCTGGTATGCATGGCTCCCCCGTACCTGTCATTGTATGCATGGCTCCCCCATTCCTGTCAATGTATTCATGCCTCCCCGTCCCTGTCCTGGTATGCATGCCTCCCCGTCCCTGTCCTGGTATGCATGCCTCCCCGTCCCTGTCATTTTATGCATGTCTCCCCGTCCCTGTCCTGGTATGCATGCCTCCCCGTCCCTGTCATTTTATGCATGTCTCCCAGTCCCTGTCATTGTATGCATGCCTTCCCGTCCCTGTCACTGTATGCATGCCTCCCCGTCCCTGTCATTGTATGCATGCCTCCCCATCCCTGGTTCCTATTGAAAAAAAAAAAACAAACAACACAGGTAGGTGAGTAGGATGTTTGTTTGCTTTTTTTTCAATAGGAAACAGGGATGGGGAGGCATGCATGCAATGACAGGGACGGGGGAGGCATGTATACAATGACAGGGACAGGGAGCCATGCATACAATGACAGTGACGGGAAGGCATGCATACAATGACAGGGACGGGAAGGCATGCATACAATGACAGGGACTGGGAGACATGCATAAAATGACAGGGACGGGGAGGCATGCATACCAGGACAGGGACGGGGAGGCATGCATACCAGGACAGGAACGGGGGAGCCATGCATACAATGACAGGTACGGGGGAGTCATGCATACCAGAACAGGGATGAGGGGACAATGCATGCCCGGCTTATACTCGAGTCAATAAGCTTACCCAGATTTCCGTGGCAAAAGTAGGTGCCTCGGCTTATACTCGGGTCGGCTTATTCTCAAGTATATATATATATGGTACATGTGGTGTGCCGCATCTATTATGCATTTACACACTATGACCCAATACATTATTGCAGTTGCGCCTGTTTTTTTTGGTGAGTTTTTGCGCCTTTTTTGTTGCACTTATTTCATCTTTTCATTTCAGGCCTCTTTTAAGTCAATTCTATTTATTGTCGCCTGTTTATTTCTAGCTAACTGCCGTGGCCTTAGGGTTTCCAGATGTTTTCACCAGATTCATCATTTGCGACTTATGCATTTTGCGTTAGAAAGTTGCAAAAACTTTGCAACCTGGCACTGCAGCTCTTCCTGCTGAGCGATCACGTGGCCCCACTCATTAAGTTAATGAATATGCGCTCCACCCCTGTGGAAGTGGAGAACAATGCATATTCATTACCTTAATGAGCGGGGCCACGTGATCGCTCGGCAGGAAGAGCTGCTGGCGCCGGTGGATGGAACGAGATGCAGTGCCAGCACCTAGGGTGCGCAGGTAGGTGAGTATGCTGTGTGCTGGAAGTCGGCGGCTGCGGCTTGCACTGTGCGCTATTACAGCAGCGGCACAGGCTTTAGCCACAGCTGCTGGCTCCTGCTTCTGTGACCCGCCGCTCCCCCTCCCCAGATAGCTTTCTGGAACAATGACTCGTGTATAAGCCGAGGGGGGGGGGCATTTTCAGCACAAAAAATGTGCTGAAAAACTCGGCTTATACACGAGTATATATGGTATGCTACCTTTGTTGGCATAATGTGAGATAGAATTCCACCTAGTTTGCATAGTCCATCTGCCCCATCACGTTTTGGTCTGCATGACACGTAAAGTGGTGCAACTGGCGAATATTAACACAGTTTCAACTTAAAACGCGCCAATCTTCTCACGGTGGCTCATCATGGTGGATGAAAAATTGAGTGAGTCTTTAAAAACACTGGTCTAACTTTAGATCCCCTATTGGTTGCCTTAATTTACACTAATAGTTTGCTGCAAAATTTTGACACAATTTTGACATACAGCATCACCTGTGAAGAGTAGACCCTTTCCCTCTAACCCTGAATCAATAGCAGTTGTCAAAACACAAAATAAATGTGGGGCAAAGCATGTAGGTAGATTTTAGTGTGAATTACTCCCATACTGTAAATCCCCGGCAGTAAATTGGAATGCTACAATGCAGATAAGCTGTGTACTTACTCGTTGAACACCAGATCTGGAGCAAAGTAAAGCATTCTAGAGTTGACATTTTTAAAGGACCTCCATCCCATGGCAAAAATCATAAGGCCCATCCAGGAGTACTGTATGACTGTCATTTGGTCACTTACATGTAGGTTACGGAAACCTAAAATATGCAAAGAAAACAAAAGTAATATCTTGTTACTAATCACAAGTGAACTTCATTCCGAGGGAACAAAGTATTTTGTCCTTACAGTTACAGCCTGGGCTTAGATGGAGACCAATCTGTGCCTGCTTTGAAAAGCCTTCATTTATATACTTTTGCCAGAAACAAGACACATACCACTCATCAGATGGAACTATACATGCTGTGCTACCTCAAGCTACATTCTACCAATAGTTGCAAGCGATCACTAGCTTGTACTGAAGGTCTGAGTTGAATTGCTAGCGTTCATACGTCCGTGCTCTCAGTAGGAGCGTGAAGAACGTCCTATTTGCCTAGATGATGTCATAGAATTGTATATATAACATTTGGCTTATACTGTTTAATGCTTGTATGTGAGACTTCCTGCAATACAGATGTGGTGGATGCAATAAGGGACAAATGCCCCACGTGTCCTACAGAAGCCCAAAGAGGAATTTCACTTTGTACAAACATTAATTAAGCCCAGGCTGGCACAGGGCAGTTTATTGAGCATCCTTTTAAAGGGATTATCAGTAGCATCAACCCTGCTAAGCCTTCTATATGGGATCCAATGTCTTTATTCCAGAGAAATCCATGTTTTTCTTAATATGTAAATGAGCTGTTCAGGGCTATGGGCCAGACAATGATCTGTATGAGAATCCAGAGATTGTCTTTAATAAATGGAAGCGTTACTAGTGTGATGGCCATTCTCTGCTCTCCTGATCTCAATGCAGAGCGGTTTGCAATTATAACTGACACATCTAGAGGTTCCTCTCAGCTTCAGCGTCACATCACTGGCAGACAGTGTTATATTTTTACAATTCAGCAGAGCTGTGAGAGCTACAGCAGATGTGTTTGTAAGAAGACAAAGTTCAGTTCTGCTGTTGTGTGTTAGTTACATATCTCACACCGGTAACTCCCTCTTATATTTATAAAAATCTCTGGAGGCGGAGTCTCATATAGATCAGTGTCCGGCCCATAGTTTGGAACAGCTCATTTACACATAAGAAAAACGTGGATTTCTCTGGAATAAAACATCGGATCGCAGATATCAAGGTATCATTTTATTCAGCTTCCTATGACCCCATTGATCCCACTGACAGATTCCCTTTAAACAAAACACGAGAAGTCCTTACTTTATAGGACATTCACATGCTGCATTTGAACATCACATGCAGTTCTAAAGTGAGATTGTGTTATTCTACTGGGTGCATGGTTTTTTTTTACATGTGAAACACATTCATCCTATTGATTTCACCTAGCAAAAATATGCATCCAATTAGCGGTAAAGCAGTGTGCGGTTTTCAATTGTGGTTTTTAGATGTGGCTCTTAACTGCATATCAACTTTCAAATGACCCTATCCTCCATTCTTCAATTAGAATCCACTTCCGGCTTTTACATAAAAATGACCAATCGCCATAACTTTTAGTCCCGACAGACACCTTTACCGCAGCAGCACTACAGCGGCAGTCAATTGGAGAAGTAAGTAATACCGTCTCTTCGCACTAGCAAAGCTTTAAAAGTTAAGGGAATCCACTTTACCTTTAGTAAATGTTATCCGTCTTTTGCAAACCAATGAAATTGATAAAATATTTTACAATACTGCTACTATTATAGCTCTCCATGAAGTGATGCCCAGAACAGGCTACATAATGAGTAAGAGTATCACTTTTGGGATACAATCATTTCCCTTTTCACCATTTCTATCAATGATCTTTGTATACACAAATAATAGTACATTGTGTTTCTCTGCTCACTCACGTACTGCTCTTCTGAAATTATATTATCTTTGGAAGTAAAATACAAGTTTCTGTTTAATAAATTTACAATACAGTTTACGGTATTTACACATTTACAAGTTTCTGCAAAGACGTCACACATAAAACTAAGACCGTGATCATTATTCATGCAAACTATTTTGTATTACAATCGTTATTTCTTACTTTTATAAAGATGTCTCTGCATTAATAAAGTAGGCAAATTCTACTAAGTCTTTTGGAGCATACAGTCATGGCCAATGGTTTCAGGACTAAACACAAGTTTTGCTTTCACATAGTTTGCTGCTTCAGTTTTTAAAATGGCGATTTGCATTAACTATTATGATCAGATGAATTGCAAAAATATACAAAGTCATTCCTGGCCATGACAATTAACCTAATTATAAATCCCTCATTTTCACTGAATTTCAGAGGCATGCCACAAAATGACGTGGTTATATAATCTTTTCACTAAAGTGTTATGACTAGCTCAGGAAAAAAGTGTTAACATGGATAATGCAAGTGATATGATTCTGTCATACTAATTGATTTTGTAAGAGTTGATTGCTTACTTTAAAACGGGGGTCATAGAATCATAGAATCGTAGAGTTGGAAGGGACCTCCTGGGCCATCTGGTCCAACCCCCTGCTCAAAGCAGGATTCGCTAAATCATCCCAGTCAGATGTCTGTCCAGCCTCTGTTTGAAGACTTCCATTGAAGGAGAACTCACCACTTCTCGTCGCAGCTTGTTCCACTCATTGATCACTCTAACTTTCAAAAAGTTTTTTCTAATATCTAATCTCTGTCTCCTCCCATTCAGTTTCATCCCATTGCTTCTAGACTTTTCTTGTGCAAATGAGAATAATGTTGATCCTTCTACAATGTGACAGCCCTTTAGATATTTGTAGACAGCTATTAAGTCTCCTCTCAGTCTTCTCTTTTGCAAGCTAAACATTCCCAAATCCTGCAACCTTTCCTCATAAGACAGGGTTTGCAGACCGGTCACCATTCTGGTCGCTCTTTTCTGAACTTGTCCAGTTTGTTGATGTCTTTTTTAAAATGTGGTGCCCAAAACTGGACACAATATTCCAGATGAGGTCTGACCAAAGAGGAGTAGAGGGAAATAATGACTTCACGTGATCTAGACTGTATGCTTCTGTTAATACATCCTAGAATTGCATTTGCCTTTTTTGCTGCTGCATCACACTGTTGATTCATATTCAGTCTGTGATCTATTAGTATACCCAAGTCTTTTTCACATGTGCTGTTGCTTAGCCCTATTCCTCCCATTCTGTATATGCTTTTTTCATTTTTATTGCCCAGATGTAGTACTTTGCATTTTTCCGTTAAAAACCATTCTGTTAGTTGCTGCCCACTTCATCAGCAAATTTAATCAGTTTACCCTCAATTCCTTCATCTAAATCGTTGATAAAGATGTTGAACAATACAGGGCCCAGGACAGAGCCCTGTGGTACCCCACTTGAGACATTCTTCCAACTGGATGTGCAGCCATTTACGACCACTCTTTGGGTCCGATCACTAAGCCAGTTATAAATCCACCTAACAGTTGCCTTGTCTATTCCATACTTAGCCATTTTTTCAATAAGGATTGTATGAGATACTTTGTCAAATGCTTTGCTGAAGTCAAGATATACTATATCTACAGCATTTCCTTGATCCACCCAATCAGTGATTCCATCATAGAAGGAAATTAAGTTAGTCTGACATGACTTATTAGTTACAAACCCATGCTGACTCTGTTTAATCACTTCCTTCTTATCCAGGTACTGACATACATGTTGTTTAATAATTTGTTCAAAGATCTTTCCTGGTATAGAAGTCAGACTCACCGGCCTATAGTTGCCTGGGTCCACCTTCTTCCCCTTTTTGAAGATAGGAACAACATTTACTCTTCTCCAGTCTTCTGGGACTTCTCCTGTTCTCCAAGAATTTTCAAAGATTATGGAGAGGGGTTCAAAAATTTCTTCTGCTATCTCCTTCAGTACTCTGGGGTGTAATTCATCTGGACCTGGAGACTTGAATTCATTTAGGTTTGCTAAGTGTTTCCTCACTATCTTTCTGTTTATAGATATCCTGGATTCTTCTATTCCCTTAATAGGACAGTGAAGAACAGTTGATGTTACATTTCCTTTCTGAGAGAAAACAGATGCAAAATAGGAATTTAAAAGTTCGGCCTTCTCAACATCCTGTCTTACCATTTCATCATTTTCATCCTGTAAAAATCCTATAGCATCTTTGACTTTTCTTTTACTTTTGACATATCCCCAAAATCCTTTATTATTGCTTTTGACGTCTCTTGCAAGCCTCAATTCATTGTCAGCTTTAGATAATCTGATTTGTGCCCTGCAGGTTCTGCAGACAGCATTATATTCTTCTTTAGATATGCCTCCCTCTTTCCATTTTATAAACATTTTTTTCTTCCTTTTTAGCATGTGCTTAAGTTCTGTGTTCATCCATCCTGGTTTCCTTAAATGCTTCATATTCTTCCCTCTTTTCGTAATTGTTAACAGTTGTGCATTGAGAATTTCATTTTTCAAGATTTCCCATCCTTCCTGGACATTTTTGTCTTTAAGGATATCCAGCCATTGGATCCCTCCAATTCTCTTTCTGAATCCCTTAAAATCTGCCTTTCTGAAATCTAACCTTGACGTCTGAGTCTTCACAGGTCTTCCTCCTCTAGTTATCCAAAATTCTAAAATAGCATGGTCGCTACCTCCTAGGGTCCCAGCCACTTTTACCTCCTCAACCATTTCCTCCCTGTTTATAAGGATTAGATCCAAGGTAGCAGTTCCCCTTGTTTTCTCCCCTACCTTTTGGAAGATAAAGTTGTCAGCAAGAGAGGATAAGAATTTCCTTGACCTGTTAGTTTTGCCTGAGAGAGATTCCCAACAAATGTCTGGATAGTTGAAATCTCCCATGACAACTATGTCATATTTTTTGGAGAACTTGGCCATTTGATGCATAAAGAGTTCATCCATATCTTCAGCTTGAACAGGCGGCCTGTAGTAAATTGCACTTAAAGTGGTCTTGCTTTTAATGTATCTAGGAGGCCGTAATGGCACAGTGTTTATTAAAAACGTAGAGTAGGACCCCCCACATGAGATTGCCTTGGCGCGGCAGGGTGACTCAATTGAATTGATCAATTTTTTTGCTAAATATCTCATTTTGAATACAGTTAGATGTTATGTGCATATGCACTTTATGTTATGCGTTCTGACCTTGGCAACGCTGGCTTCTCTTCTCTTTTTTTGTATATTGGTATGTGGCTGACCACCACTGTTGCCGTGCGCGCTGGGTTGTGTTCGCCATTTTTTCTGTGTTCACTGTGATGGATCTAGGTTGCTGTGCACACACACAGCAGCCCCACCCTGCCCCAAGCTTTATTTAATTGTGCACCTGTATCTGAACCTGCATTGCCCTTCATCTATGCTTGCTGGTCGGACAATGTGTGGAGGCTAAACCTGACACGTCTGCATTCAGACCTGGTTGGCCTTCATCCGCACTTGCCTTTTCTGGCATCATGGGAGCGATCCAGAAATGCTCAGGTACGGATTGCACTTAAAGTGGTCTTGCTTTTAATGTATCTAGGAGGCCGTAATGGCACAGTGTTTATTAAAAACGTAGAGTAGGACCCCCCACATGAGATTGCCTTGGCGCGGCGGGGTGGCTCAATTGAATTGATCAATTTTTTTGCTAAATATCTCATTTTGAATACAGTTAGATGTTATGTGCATATGCACTTTATGTTATGCGTTCTGACCTTGGCAACACTGGCTTCTCTTCTCTTTTTTTGTATATTGGTATGTGGCTGACCACCACTGTTGCCGTGCGCGCTGGGTTGTGTTCGCCATTTTTTCTGTGTTCACTGTGATGGATCTAGGTTGCTGTGCACACACACAGCAGCCCCACCCTGCCCCAAGCTTTATTTAATTGTGCACCTGTATCTGAACCTGCATTGCCCTTCATCTATGCTTGCTGGTCGGGCAATGTGTGGAGGCTAAACCTGACACGTCTGCATTCAGACCTGGTTGGCCTTCATCCGCACTTGCCTTTTCTGGCATCATGGGAGCGATCCAGAAATGCTCAGGTACGGATTGCACTTAAAGTGGTCTTCTTTTAATGTATCTAGGAGGCCGTAATGGCACAGTGTTTATTAAAAACGTAGAGTAGGACCCCCCACATGAGATTGCCTTGGCGCGGCGGGGTGGCTCAATTGAATTGATCAATTTTTTTGCTAAATATCTCATTTTGAATACAGTTAGATGTTATGTGCATATGCACTTTATGTTATGCGTTCTGACCTTGGCAACGCTGGCTTCTCTTCTCTTTTTTTGTATATTGGTATGTGGCTGACCACCACTGTTGCCGTGCGCGCTGGGTTGTGTTCGCCATTTTTTCTGTGTTCACTGTGATGGATCTAGGCTGCTGTGCACACACACAGCAGCCCCACCCTGCCCCAAACTTTATTTAATTGTGCACCTGTATCTGAACCTGCATTGCCCTTCATCTATGCTTGCTGGTCGGGCAATGTGTGGAGGCTAAACCTGACACGTCTGCATTCAGACCTGGTTGGCCTTCATCCGCACTTGCCTTTTCTGGCATCATGGGAGCGATCCAGAAATGCTCAGGTACGGATTGCACTTAAAGTGGTCTTGCTTTTAATGTATCTAGGAGGCCGTAATGGCACAGTGTTTATTAAAAACGTAGAGTAGGACCCCCCACATGAGATTGCCTTGGCGCGGCGGGGTGGCTCAATTGAATTGATCAATTTTTTTGCTAAATATCTCATTTTGAATACAGTTAGATGTTATGTGCATATGCACTTTATGTTATGCGTTCTGACCTTGGCAACGCTGGCTTCTATTCTCTTTTTTTGGCCTGTAGTAAATGCCTACAATGGTGTCCTTTCCATTGTTCTGTCCTTGTATTCTTACCCAAACAGTTTCCACAGAACTCCCAGTCTCTGAAGCTTCAATCTCTGTGCAGATATATGCGTTTCTAACATACAATGCGACACCTCCTCCTCGTTTATCAAGTCTGTTTCTTGCAAATAAGTTGTATCCTTCTAGTCTTGTATTCCAATCATGTGTATCGTCCTACCAAGTTTCAGTGATTCCAATGACATCATATTTCTTTTCCTGTGTTAGTAGTTCCAATTCTCCTTGTTTGTTGCCCATGCTTTGTGCATTAGTATAGAAACATTTTAGTTTGTGATTGGTTTCTCTTTCTCCAATATTTTTATTAATTAGATTCTTTTGTCTTTGTTCTTCCTTTCCACTTCTAATAGCAGAGTTCTCAATAGCATTTGTCAGGTGTATGGCTTCTTCTGGTCTTTTGCTTCCCTTCTCATGTTGTTCTAGTTTAAAGCTCTCCTTACAAGTGTAGCAAGGCGACTTCCAAATACATGTTTTCCAGTCTTCGTAAGGTGCACCCCATCTCTAGCAAGTAGTCCATCGTAAAGGTAATTCACTCCGTGATCCATAAATCCAAATCGTTGCTGACGGCACCATCGACGTAGCCAGTTGTTCACCTGCAGAATCTTATTCCACCTCCTTGTTCCATGGCCATCCACTGGGAGGATGGAAGAGAAGACCACCTGCGCTCCCAGTTCTTTCACTTTCTTGCCTAAGTCTTCAAAGTCTCTGCAGATGGTTTCCAGGTCGTTTCTTGCGGTGTCATTTGTCCCCACATGTAGTAGCAGGAATGGGTAGTCATCTGTAGGTCTGAAGTGTCCTGATATCCTGTCAGACACATCTTTAATTTTTGCCCCTGGAAGACAGCACAGTAGTAGGTGGTAGGTGCTTGAAATCATTGTCTTTTTAAGTTAAACCATGGTTACCTCCAAAGAAACACATGCAGTCATCATTGCTTTACATCAAAATGGCATTACAGGCAAGGACATTGCTTCTTGTATGATTGCCCCTGAATCAATCATTTATTGGATCAAAAACTTCCAATTGTGCTGAATGACACTGCCATGAATAAAGAATGCTATCTACACATCATCCAAAAGCAACTTCACCCAATAATCAAGGAGCGATTTGGTGATGAGCAATGGCTTTTCTAGCATGATGGAGCAGAATGTTCCAAGGTAAAAATTATAATTAAGTGGTTCACTCCCCAAAACATTGAAATTTTGGATCCATGGCCAAGAAAACTACCCACATCTGAATCCCATTGAGAACCTATTTCTGCCCTAGAAATGACCTGTTTCACAATTGAAAAAGCAGCCTTTAAGGCCCTTTTACATTTAGCGATGCACCAGCGATCCAACCAGCGATCCGACCCGGCCAGGATCGCTGGTGCATCGCTAAATGATCGCTAGTGAGCTTTCATACAGAAAGATCTCACAGCGATGCAGCAGCGACGCAGCGCACGATACTTACCATTCACACACAGCGATCCTGCCTCCTCCCGCCCGCGTCCAGCGTCGCTCGTCGTCACAGCAGGAAGTCTCAGCAGGAAGCGCCCGACGAGAAATGGAGCCGGACATTCTCGCGCGATCAGCGATGGACAGCGGGGGAGCCGGTCGGAGGTAAGTATCACACATAGCAATATCGCTAGCAATATCGCTATAACGTCACAAAACCGGTGACGTTTTAGCGATATTGCTAGCGATATCGCTTAGTGTAAAACCCCCTTTACTTAAGAAATCAATCTCCTTTTAATGGGTAACTAACTGATACAGAATGTAAGAACAGTTCAGAAGTTTTGTATGGGTGCTTTCACATTGCATTCTGGCAACCATTCAGTGGCCCCATCGGTGCTTACATCCAAACCACCTGCAAAAAGGGATTCGGGTGTATGCTCCAATGGGGCCAAAGACCATAATGGTGCCGGCAGAGCAAACGCGTGCTCTGTCGTGCATCATTTTTGGGTGTGTACACTGGATGCAGACACTCAGACGTAGTAAACACTCCCACGAGCGGTGGGAGATCACACATCAAGGACCAGATTTATTTATTTTACTCATTTATATAGTGCCATTAATTCCACAGACATTATCATCGCTGTCCCCGAAGGGGCTCACAATCTAGATTCCCTATCAGTATGTCTTTGGAATGTGGGAGGAAACCAGAGAACCTGGAGAACCCAGAGAAAACCCACAAAAACATGGGGAGAACATACAAACTTCTTGCTGATGTTGTACTTGGTGGGATTTGAACCCAGGTCCCCAGTGCTGCAAGGCTGCAGTGCTAACCACTGATGAATAGTGAAGGGGACGAAGAGGTAAGCAGAGGGTGGGTATAACGATTTTTGATATTTTTTACATGTTACACGTGTTATGCTTTGAAGTCTGGAGAAAACCTACAGCATCATAAAGGGAAATTAAATTTGTGGAGAACATGTGTTTCCTTAGGAAAACCAGGCACATAGGTGAATTTGGATTTCGCTTGATCCTTTCATCTCTAATTACTTGGAGTGTGTTTTGTTGTAATTAGTCTGTAAATGGCAAATTAAGTGACCTGTCTTCTCATCACCCTGAGAGGCTCTAAACCTACCTCCGATTAAAAAGGAGGCAAAACCTTGTCTCATACCTAAGATAAAAAAATTCTGACACACGACCTTACTCATTGTACGCAATGCAGTGAGACAATCAAAAGCTATAAAGCATCGTTCTGAGGCTCCATAGGCTTTGAGCAGCAACTAAACCCGCCTCCTGCTGTGCTCCATGAGACAGTTCCCGGTTGTCCGGAACGCAGCTGGAGTCGGGAGCGGCTGCTGCTCAAAGCCTTTGGAGCCGAAGAACAAGCTCCATAGCCGTTGATTGTCGGAATCGAGGAACGCCATGGGAAGCGCTGGACTACATCGGGACAGTGTGGGAACTTTGGTTTCTAATAAATTGGTGAACAAGAGGCAGTCTCTTGTTCCCCTACGTCCACAGCAGCACAATATGGGTTATCATGCCCCTGCGCGGGACAAAGTTGAATATTTAATGATTTTAGTAGTCCCACCCCCTTATTTCCCCCAGGATAAAGGGGGAAGCATCCTAGAAGCCATCCCTTCCTTTTTAAGTGTTTTTTTCAGCCTGCATGCTTGGCTTATGACTTGTTGTCCAGTATTTCATCTCGGGATTCTGCCGGCTGTGCCTATGGAGGCGGGAAAGCGACCTCCAAAAGACATCACCTGGAGTGTGCTTCCTATAGTCTACCCCTCCCGGACGGTTGGTCTGGGACCATGTGCAATATGTATGTTCCCAGTATGGAGGAACCCACGATTAAAGACTTAGTCATCTGGTAAAAGACCTAATAGGTGGCTCTGCAAGATCTAATACCTTACCTTCCAGGGCTCGGAAACGTTCCAGACGTTGCCAGTCTCAACAAGGAGGTGACTCCCACACTGAAGACCTTATGGTCATTGATAAGAACAGATCTTCATCGGATTCTGAGGAAGAATTGTTTAAGAAAACTGTCATGAACTCATTTTCTGCTCCACCAGTTGAGAGTTCCCCTTCCGTTCTCCCTCTGGTGGTGACAGGAGGTAGTGCGGTTGGTTTAAGTGGTAGTGATCTGCCACCTGATGAGGAAGATAACGATTGGATCTTAGGAGTATCAGACTGGATATAAGACAGCCGACGTCCTATCCGGGTGCTGGTGATTCAGTCTGCTTCTCAGGTCCTGGACTTCAGCTCTCTTCCAGTCTTCTCAAGTTAAGTTTGTTTTTTGCTAATGTTCACACTTGCGCTTGTTGGTCAATTCAGTTTTTTGTGTAATCAGCCTACCCCTGCTGGGGCTATGCTGAAATTCCACTCCTATTAATCAGTATTTGCCAATCTGTTTTTTGTCCCTTATTAGATTGGCCTCTTTTTTGCTCTGTCTCAGAATATTTCAGAGTGCTGATATAGGTTTAGAAGTCTAGTGACTTAAGGGTTACTTTTGCTATCAGAAGTGTTGGACAATATTTTTGTAGGTTTTTTTGGCAGATTGCAGACAGTGTCTTTCCTTTTCTGTCCTTTTTAGTTAGCCGGGCCCCATCGTTTGCTCAGCCTATTTTCCTGCCTGTGTTTGTGTTTTCATCTTGTTTCACCGTCAATACATGTGGGGGGCTGTCTTTCCTTTGAGGTCTGCTCTGGGGCAGTTAGTTTTCCTCTTTTCCTGCTTTAGGCTTATGTAGTTCTCCGGTTGTGACGAGGCGTCTAGGACCAACGTAGGAACGCTCCACAACTGCTGCTAGTTGTGCGGGTAAGATCAGCGATCTGCAATCTGCATAGTTACCAACTTCTCTGTTTTTCTGAGACTTAGCTTGTAGTCTTTTTTTCCTCCTCGGGTTCCCATTCATAACAGAAAACCTACCTTCCAGTTAAAAAATCAGGAAGACTTATTAAAGCTGTGCAGAAGGAACTTCAGCCATCAGAGTTGCCTACCACGTCTAAAGTGCCTAGAGCCTTTACTGCCTTTACTGTGGATGATAAGGTCATGGACCTTATGAAGGGTGAATGGCAAAGACCAGAGAAGGCACCGTTTCAATCTAAACAGTTTAAAATGCTCTACCTCCTGTATGAGTCTTAGTCTAAGGACTGGGTGTCTCACCCTAAGGTAGATACACCAATCGCTAGATTGTCCATAAAGGCTATTGTTCCTTCCAAAGATGATGCAAGTCTTAAAGATCCTATGGACCAGAGGATTGAGGTCTCCTTGAAGAGATCTTATTTCTCAGCAGTTGCACAGTCCTCCATTGAGATCTCAGCCCATGAAACATCTAGGGCCCTTAGACGGTGGCTAGCCAGACTGGAAGAGGATATTGACTACGGCATCTCCAGACAGGATCTACTTAAAGGGTTTAAGCATATGAACCTAGCAGTGGGTTTTCTGTGTGATGCTTTGGAACAGATGATAAAGTCGGCGGCTAGAACCAAGGCCCTGTCCACTGTGGTGAGGAGAGCGTTGTGGCTTAAGCCATGGTCAGGTGACGTACCTTCCAAATACCATCTCTGTAATCTGGAATATTTTCCAGGAAGGTTGTGTGGCCGGAAGTTGGATTCAATTATGGAGAATCTAGCCGATAACAAAGGCAAGTCACTTCCTGAAAGACGGTCCTTCGTGGCTTTTCCTCGTCCCGTTGCGATCAACCCTGTACTTAACCCCCTAGATTAAGAGTAAGATATCAGTATGGTGGAGGAAGAGCGGGGACCGCATCTTCCCATTGGGGAGCATATAGGAACCCCAGAGCAATCAAAAAAGTTACTAGTGAGGGGAAGAGTGACACCTTTCTTGCAAAACTGGAAAGATTTAATAAAAGACACCTGGGTGATCAGAATTATAGAGAATGGTTATATAATTTCTTTCTTTTCTTATCCCCAAGAAAGATACTCGGTGTCCAGAACTCTTCCTCCCTCCAGGCAGAAGATTCCTGAGAAGGAGATACAGAATTTAATTCTTCTTTCAGCCTTGGAACCTGTTCCAGCGTCCCAGGTTGGAAGAAGCGTATACTCCCCTGTCTTTCTGGTTCCGAAACCATCAGGCAAGTGATTTATTTATTATTTATTAGCTTAAACCAGGCTAAACATCATATAGTGCCACTTGAAAGGGACTAAAGGGTGCAAATTTAAAATATGTACAGTGGCATGTAATAGTTTGGGTATTCCTTATTCAAAATTACTGTTATTGTGAATAGTTAAATATGCTGAAGACGAAGAGATCTCTAAAATTCCTAAAGGTAAAGATGACACATTTCCTATGAATTTAAGGCAAAAAAAATAAATATATTGCCATTTTTTAGATTTTAAAAATTACAAAAAGGAAAATGGGCCGATGCAAAAGTTTGGGGACCATTGGAGATTTGTGAGCTCAGTAACTTTGACCAAGGTATCAGACTGTAATTAGCCAGTTAGGTTTATGGCTTGTTCGCCATCTTTATTTGGAAAGGCCAGGGGATGCAAATTTCTCAGCTTAAAAAAAAAATCAGCCTCCTCTAACTTTGTGCCAAAAAACAGCAGTCATGGGCCAAAAAACAGTCGCTGACTAGCACATGGAAAATTAAAATATTGGAGGCCCACAAAACTGGAGAAGGAACTGGAGGGGAACATTTCACAAGTAGAGGGAAGAATGGATTCAATGAAGTTTCAGCAAATTCTTGATGCAAACATAACATCATCTGTAAAACTGAAGTTGAAAAGAGGATGGCTTCTACAAATGGCTAATGATCCTAAACACACGTCAGAATCCACAACAGATTACCTCGAAAGGCTCAAGCTGGAGGTTTTACAATGGCCCTCACAGTTCCCTGATCTGAGCATCATTGAAAATCTGTGGCTAGACCTCAAAATAGCAGTGCAAAATAGCAAGACAACCCAAGAATCTTACAGAACTGGAAGAATTTTCCAAGGAACAATGGATGAAAATCCCTCAATCAAGAACTGAAAGACTCTTGTCTGGCTACAAAAAGCATTTGCAAGCTGTGATACTTGCAAAAGGGGGTATTACTATGCATTAACCATGCAGGGTGCCCAAACTTTTTAAAATGTAAAATATGAATTTGTTTCTTTTTTGCCTAAAATACAAAGGAAATGTGTCAACTCTAACTTTAGGCCATTTCATCTTCAACTTGCCTAACTGTTCACAATAACAGTAATTTTGATAAGGGGTTCCCAAACTTTTACATGCCACTGTAGATGGGTTGTGACATTGGATATCTGCATATCTGCAAGATATCTATCTATTCTTTTTATCTATTCTATTATCTATTTATAGCTTTATAGATTTTTTTTCTTAGAGATCTGTGCGTAAAAATCGGAAGGCATACGTATGGTACGTGTTCGGATTTTTTTTTTGCACCCATTGACGATTCTCGGCCCGACTGCAGCTGAGGAAAAACTCACAGATGAACACGGCCTCACTGAATAACATTGGTGCGAGTATAATGGGATTTTTATCACATTAAACTCGGCTCTGTGTGTGTATTGTATGCTTTAGAAAACATAACCAACTAAAAACAAGATACAGAAGTGCATAGATGTGTGGATCTTGTGCGCGATCAGTCTAGCTCCTGACTTTGTAGTAATCTCCGAGGACAGGATGTGGTATAACTCAGTGTCCATTGTCCACACAGAGTTATCAATCACAATGCAGTTTGCCTGACTCTGAACAATATGGAAAACGTATGAATATCCAATACTAAATAAGTTTTATTAAATTTCATTTATTACAGTCTGCTATAAAATAACATTTGTATACACATTAAGCTTCTGGAAAATCCTTTTAAGAAATGAGAAGAAGTGCAGTTGATCTTCTGTATTACTTTCATCCAGAGAGAACAGCAAATTCATGTCTTCTGTGCTGTGGCATTCTGCCAGCTGGGAGACTGTTTAACAAGACAGATCTAATTCAGCTTCAATATTAAGAGAAAGCACTTCTGGAGTAATGGTATGAAGATCTTACAAGTTAAATTCTTTCATTTCTACATTTTGAATTCTTGTACTATGATATAAGTAAATTCAAATGTTGCTCCTGCTATCTGTGCTCGGTAGTACTTCATGGGTGGGATGGCTGTAAGCATGTACATTAATTGCTTATTATCTCAGTATACCTACTGAAAAGGTTAATCCAGGACTATTTCATTTTTTTACTACAGGCCTAAGAGCTAACAGACAGGTAGTCAGCAACTGCAGGAAGCCGGCTGTCAATCAGCATGATGACCACCTGCCAACAAAGCAGCCTGCAGTGATTGTTCTGAGCAGGCATTGTAGTTGTCTCTGTTAGAACTACCTACCTGTTCATTTTCATGCGCATAATAAAAAATAAAACAGTCCTGGACAACCCCTTTAACCCTGGAACAATATTTTCCAGCCCTCTAAACTCTTTATACAATGAGAGTATGTGGACATGCTTAGTATTAGCAGCAAATTTTTCCTACAAAGTGTTGGCAGGAATAATGCTGCCTAAAATATGTGCATTTTGCCTCATTTTTTTCTTGCATCTTTTTCCCATTCATTTGAGTGATAAATTGACATTATGCCAAGAATATCTCCAGCAATGTATCATTGTGGAGCAGTCAGAATAATTTTACCGCCCTCGTACACAAGTGATGTCTGTATAAACTCAAACAGCTAAGGCTAGTTTCACATTTGCGGACGGAGGAGTTGTGTAGGGCTGCAGACTTCCTCCTTGAAGCTCCGTCCACTGCCGCACCTCCTCCGGTCAACTCCGCCTACAGCCGCATACTTCTGCATGCTGCCTGCGTACCCTATCTTTAACATTGGGTACGCAGGTCGTGCGGAAGTATGCGGATGCCTCCGCATGCGTCATTTTGACGATGCGGCGAATAAGACAAATTCCAACATGCTGCGTTTGACGCAGGTCGCCGCATCGTCAAAACGACGCATGAAGAGAGATGTAACACCATATTATAGTACAGATTTTTTTTGTTATGGTTTGAAGGTATCGTGACCCAATACAAGAGCCCCTGAGGTACCAGAACAGCAGAACTCTCATAAGTGACCCCATTTTACAAACTACACCTCTCAATGAATTCATCTAGGGGTATAGCTAGTCATATTAACACCACAGGTGTGTCACAGAGTTTTATACTATTGAGCAGTGAAGAAAAAATAATTAATTTTTATCACAAAAATTTTGTTTTAGCCCCAAATTTTACTAATAAACTGGCATCAAATTTGTCACACAATTTCTGCTGAACGTGGCAATACCACATATGTGGCTGTACAGTACTGCTTAGCGACACAGCAAGACTCGGGAGGGAAGGTGTGCTACATGACTCTTGGAGAACAAATTATCCTACAACAGTTTGCACACTCCAAATACAAATAAATGCCGAAAGAGCAAAATTCCCCCTCAAGTGACCCAATTTTGGAAATTATACCCCTTTAGAAATGTATCTAGAGATGTAGTGTTGAATTTGACAAGTGAAATTTGCAAATCTGACAGTGTAGTGCCCAGTACATTGCAGTTCTTAGTACATTTTACTGCCTAGTGATTAGTACATTTTACTGCCTAACACATTGCAGTGCCTTACATTGGAGTGCCCGTACACTGTAGTGCTCAGTACCTTAGTTCCAGATTGTGCTTTTGTAAACATGCAGCCATAAAATAGACGGGCTCTCATCACACCAAAAATGTCAAACATGTGGGCACTAAATCTGATTTAGGCACACTGGGGCTAAGAAGGGAGGGGGGCATTTGGATTTGGGAGCGCAGAATTCCCTGGATTTCTTTTGGGGGATGAGTAGCCATAGCACTTTTCCAAAGCCCTTGTCATACCAGTAACATGGAAGACCCCTATATTTCCATTACCAGATGATAGACCTGAGTGGGCACTTTTTGTGGATTGAGTTGAAGCTTTTATTGGGAACAATTTACATTAATATTTTGGATCACATTTATCCTGCGCTCTATGCTGAGCCCTTCCAACAGGGTTTCCATCTTTATCTTTGAATAATATGATTCAGACGACACACCCACTGGGTCTACACTATAATGAGACAGCAGAGTTACTCTGTACTTCGTCTGGCCTCTGTTCAGCGTTATCCTTCTTTTAATAGATGCACAAAACTGTGGCCAAACGTGCTTTCATTCTCACTCAAAGAGACAGACACTGCTTTATCATGAGCCAGGCGGTGTCTAAAGTATCTCTTTCTGCCTCATTATAGGGCATCTTTCACCGGGGTTCTGTCATATGAAAATTGGCACACTATCATCCTGCATCTAATATCTGTCACTGCCTTTGTACCTGGCCTCCTGATGATGCTGCACATGGAGAAACACGTTGAGTTTGAGATGTACAGACTGCCATCATAATAAAACAACTAAATGATAAGTCTTTAATATTTTTTATATGGGTTGCACTTGCACTATTATCAGAATATGATTACTTTGTCTAGATTTAAATGTTATTTATCCTAGCATCAGGGGAATAATAGGGTAAGTAAGGGCAAGCCGCCGTGGATCAGGGGCGCCAAATCTGATATAATAGAGTGCCAACCTCCGCTGCTAGGCAGAGGCAGCCTAGTGGACAGCATAGGGTTTTATAGTCCCATTACGGTAATTGTGATATTACCTGGGATAATGAATGTACATGACACAGCAATGATTTGTATGCATGTAAAAAGATGTCATTGTATCTTTGTTTAATGCATTTGTACATAAAGTATATTAAATTCTCCTTCCATCTTTTTCTCTAGAAAATTTTGCAGATATAAGGTATGATGGGATAAATAGTCCCATCACTTATTAAACAAGTATGATACAGTACATATATAAATATATAAATTTCAGCAAGCTGTGACAATTTTAGACTCTCAGTGTGCACTGGGGTTTATCAGTGCAGTTTTAGTAAACTTTAATAAAATAAAATTTTAAAGGGATTTATGTACACTAGTGATTTCACCTTTTGATAAAAAGAATCATTCCTTTATGCTTTACTGAATAACGTATTTCAGAGACTTACATGGAAACCCCGGTATAAGCGCTCAGCGCAAAGCACAGGATAAGGCTGGGGTTTCACTAGCGAATCACATCCAATGCGAGATGCTAATGACACTCGGCACCAGCTCTGCTGCGAGTGGGAGCAGAGTGTCAGTGCTCTGTGCTCAGATCCTCTTACATGAGAGAATGGCAGCATAGCTGCGGAGGAGACGGAGAAAGCAATTTCTCCATCTCCTCTGCTGCCAGTGTCGGTAGAAATCGCACTGCACTCAGGTGATATCAGAGTGCAGTGTGAGGTTTCACTCGCACCCATAGACTTAAATGGGTGCAGGTAACTTGAATTCAGCATGCAATTACAGCATGCTGCAATATTTTTCCTGTCTGACCATGATCTGATCAGAGAGGAGAAAAAACGCAATTGAGAACAGAATCATGGGATTAAATTGGTATGAATGCACATCAAATGTGTTGGCAGCGGATTATTCAGGATACTCTCCAAGAATGTGACAAGAGAGCTTCTTTATTCAGGAACAATCAGAAACAATATATGATAAGCTTAACAGATCAGTAATAAATCATATGTGTGTCTATCTGTGCAGCATCTAGAGCCGGCTGCTTCTCTTCTACACAGACACAGGAAACAGGAAATACAGTCACATGCTCTTCCTGTGTGAGCCTCTGGGAGTTTTTTTTTTAACTTTATAAACAGCATACAAATCTAACAACTGAACACTCATAGACAGGAATTGAGTTGTTGCACCAAATATATTCCAACACTCTCACTCAACAACTACTTATTATGTTAGTCCCATTGCGGTTCTGCACTCCACAAACTTGGCTCTTGATAATGACTTTATCATACCATCGGCTATCATCTTTTCAGACTCTTAACAAACTCGAGTACACCACGTTCCACTAAGTCACATAAGTGGTGATGTTTTACATCAATGTTGCTAGGAGTTTGAACACTAATTGGACCACATACATCTGTATGTATCAGATACAGTGGCTGTACAGATATAGTGGTGCTTATTTTAAGAAAGGATTTTCTGGAAATTTTCCCTTTAAGACATCTAGTGCACTTCATTATTTGACTACACTAGTTGATTTTTTTGATACCATTTGCAAGTTGAGCTACCTTCCTTACTGCTTCTGGGTCTCTGTGCCCAAGACGTCTGTGCCATACATGGATACAGTGCTTATGCAGATCTTGTCTAGCGCTGCACTCTTTCTTTGCATTTTAGCTGATAAAGTTCATCTTGGATTTTTTCTTCCGCAAGAGTGTGACTCTTCTTTGAGATGATGCAGCTGTTATCTCTAAAACTACATTATCCTTTCGCATGAGCTTCTTTACTGACAGAAGATTGCTTTCAAGACTGGGAACATAGAGAACATCCTTTATTGGGATCTTTATGCTTTGTGCTGAGGAAACTGCACAGTGAAGGTAGCCGTCTCCTACTCCTTCTGAAGTCATATCGTGACCATTAGCTAAGATGACCTTTTCTGACTTTCATTAAGGTCAGTGAAGAAATCCTTGTTATTTGTCATATGACTGCTTGCACCAGAATCTATACACCATATATGCTTTGCAGATAGGCCTGTACTGGCATTAAATGCAGCTTCAACACATGCAGAATCTTCCTTTACAGCTGTTTTAACCCTTTGATGTCTGTTCTGCTTTTTAAGCTCACTCATTCTTGTTTTCCAAATTCTGCAATCTGCTTTAAGGTGGCCGGGCTTTTTACAGACAAAACGTTCACAAGTTTCTTTTAGATTATGCTTATATTTAGTGGAAATCCTGTATCTTTATTGCTGTTTCTGCTCTGGATTCATTACTGCTGCTTACATGCTGCGTTTTTCTCTTGAATTTTTCCACAAATTTGCCTTTAACATACTCTAGTGTCAGCTCATCATCTGACCGTGCATCTAGTGCAGTCACGAGTGTGTCATAACTCTCTGGAAGACCACTTAATATAAGTGCAGCAACATGAAAATCTTTAATTTCTTCTCCAATAACTCTGAGTTGCTCCACAATCTCGAAGGTGTTTCTTATATAGTCCTGCATATTCTGTCTATCGCTTAGCTTAGACTGATACAGCTTTCTCATGAGATAAAGCTTATTGCTGATAATTCATGCATTTTCTGTAACTCATCCCACATCTCCTTTGCAGTTGCACACTTGCATATATGCACAATCTGATTATCATCTACACTGAGGGAGATTGTGCTTTGTGATCGTTCTCTAGCCAGTCATCTGGTAATGGATGAGACACTTGTTCCTGAGTATATTTCCACGTACCTTCTCTTATGAGCAGCATCTTGAATTTCCAGGACTGGTAGTTTTAATTAGTAAGGCTTGGCACTGAGAAATTGACAGGATTGTTGCTAGTGGATATCTTCTCTGTTGCTCTGTGGAGCTTGTGCTTTGGGCTTCTGTTGCTGTGTTACTCTCTGGTTCTGTGTCACTCTGGGCACATAACCTATTGGCAGCGGAATATTCAGGATACTCTCCAAGCGTGGGACAACAGAGCTTCTTTATTCAGGAACAATCTAATATGTACTTACCATGTAATCTTTTCACATCCTGTTCTGTCCAGATGTGCCCGGATCCCAGAATTCCAAGCGACGGAAGTTCACCGACTGCCATATTGGGACACCCAAGTCATGGGTGTCTCAATATGAAAACTGCTGGTGGTACCAGCCTCTCGCGGTAGGGAGACCGGGCAAAAACTGAGAACAAGGATGAATTCTCATTGCCACACAATAAGAGAAAAAATAACGGATCTACCTTTGGCAAAACATTTTTCTATGCCTGATCACAGCACCATGGACATGAAATTACTGGTATTGAAAGGTAACTTCACATCTCAGAGAGACAGAAAAGTCTGGGAGTACAAGCTCATGACGACCCTTGACACTCTCAATGCAGGAATGAATGTATCGCATGGATTTATGTCTTTTTACATAAATTAAGGAATTTTCTCCTAAGACCTTGTGGGAGCATCACAACACATTGCCAGACCCCAATCAGAGGTCAATAAAACTTTCACTCCTTATCTATGAACTGGTCCAGTATTTATGTTTATCCCTCTTCCATGATAGTTCTGTTTCACCTCACTTGTCTTATCTATTGCATTTTTTCTGTGCTGTGTTGTGCATAAATATGTGATTCTTCAGATTTTGTATTAATCAATGCCTGATGAAGAGACCTGAGTAGTCTCGAAAGCTTTCAATTTGTTACCATCTTTTCAGTTAGCCATTAAGGCTGAGTTCACACGTCGCGTTTTTTTCGCGCTTCCGCGGCGGTTTTAAACATGCGATTTTGCCGCGAAAACGCGAAAGATAAGCATCCCATGCAATCCTATGGGATTCCGCAATGCTGTGCTAATGCGGCTTTTTTTTCTGTGGGGGAATCGCTTTGCGGTAAAAAGCGCAGCATGCTCATTAATTTAGCGGAATCGCGGCGATCCCGCACCCATAGGATTGCATTGTTCCGCTTACTTCCCGCATGTGGCTGTGCCCACCATGCGAAAAGTAAGCAGAACATTTGCGGATGGTACCCACGGTCCGGAGAAGAGGAGACTGTCCTCCGGGCTGTGGGTACCATATCCCTGTAAAAAACAGAATTAAAATAAAAAATATTGTTATTCTTACCTTCCGGCGTCCCGCGCAGCCTTCCTGCCTCTCTCCACGCTCCCGGTCCCAGTAATCCTTTACGAGAATGACCGCGATGATGACGAGATCTCACGGGAGTGTGACGTCTCGCAGTCATTCGCAATGACGTTGCGGTTGCGCGACGTCTCGCGGTCATTTGCGCAAAGGATTACTGGGACCGGGAGCGTGGAGAGAGGCGGGAAGGCTGCGTGGGACGCCGGAATGTGAGAATAACAATATTTTTTTTATTATTTTTTACATTTTATCTTTTACTACTGACGCTGCATAGGCAGCCTCAGTAGTCCTCACGTAGAGTTGAGCGAAACGGGTCGAAAAATTTCAAAAGTCGCCGACTTTTGGCAAAGTCGGGTTTCATGAAACGAAACCCGACCCTAGGATGAGGTCGGCCACGAGTTCGGCGACTTACGTGCCAAAGTCGCGTTTCAAAAGTTTGTTTTGCGCTCTTTTTCAGCCAATCAGGATCCACGGACACTGTGGGCAACGTGATGACATAGGCAGGGGTCACCACCATCTTTCAGAAGGGCATGCAAGTGATTGGCTTGATTTGGTGGGCGTCACAGGGGGTATAAAAGGGCGTGCACACCGACCGCCATGTTCCTCATGCTGATCTCAGAATAGGGAGAGCTGCTGCTGCTGATTCTGTAGGGAGAGCGTTAGGCAGGTAAGAAGACACCAAAAACTGCTTCTGCTGCTAGCGATTTTGCCTGTACAACACACCAGTCACTGTGTGTGCAGTGCAAGGGGAGGCTATATTTTGCTGGATCAGCGGTGTTGGTTGTTAGGCTGCCTTCTAAGGCTTCCTGACGGCTGCATTGCTGTTTACCCACTGCTCTGCAAACTGCTTTTTTAAAAGCAATCCCAATTTTTTGTTTGTCCTTCTGAGGTACTGAGCGTGCGTTTTTCAGTGCGTAACTAGTATTATGAAGTTAATTAAGGTTGACAAGCTTAAGTAAGAAGAATTGATGCTTTTGGCATTCAAATGGGCACTGTAGGTGTGTTTCCTGTCCTCTCACTGCCGACTTTTATTCCCCATTGACTTACATTGGGTTTCGTGTTTCGGGACGACCCCGACTTTTCCCTATAGTCGGCCGATCTTGCTCGACCCGACTTTTGGAAAAGTCGGGTTTCACGAAACGAAACTCGACCCTAAAAAACCAAAAGTCGCTCAACTCTAGTCCTCAGTGGTTGATACCTTTTAGGCTATGTGCACACGTAGCGGAACTCTTGTGGAAGTTACCGCGAGAATTCCGGAATTCCATTCCGCGGGACAATCGTATTTTAAATTCCCACAATTTCCCTGCGAAAAAACTAGCGATTTGCAAATCGCAAGTTTTTCTGCGGGAAAATCGCGGGAATTTAAAGTGCGATTTTCCCGCGGAATGGAATTCCGGAATTCTCGCGGTAATTTCTGGGAGAGTTCCGCTACGTGTGCACATAGTCTAAAAGGTATCAACCACTGAGGACTCTCAATTCTAAAAATTTTTAGATGCTTTTAGATTCATAAATCTGGCACAATGGACAAAATTTGGGAGCATGTGTCTGAACAGGTCTGTAGTTCTTTACATGTAGGTTCCACCAGACAAGAATTTCACCAGCTCTGAGATCCAGACACCTACCTGGTAATGCCTTCGCCCACTTTACCACATGGACTAATTGTCTCTCTCCCAGTTCGTTTAGGCTGCTGAGGAGCACGGCAAAGCTGTCTGGCTGATTGTTGTCATGTCCGGCACAGACCACAATTGGCTCTATGGCCTCCAGAACATTGAGGAAGATTGGTTGGCAGCTGTAGCCTTCAAGCTGCGACAGAGATATATTGGGTGTCATGTCTCTGCCTTCACCCTGGCCAGAAGATCCCTCCAACTCCTCCTGAGCTTTGAGGTTACCTAATTTCTTCAGCTTACGTGCTGCAATGACAAAAAAATATATATTATAATCATAGCAAAACATTTGCGGACAGGGCGTGACAGAAACCGAGGTTGTGAGGCATGAAGATTGCAATACATTGTGACCTGACAAGTAATGATGGAGAATATATTTACATTGTGGCACAAGAGGTAATGTAAATGCAATGCACAAATTACACAATCACCCTTTTAACCTGCTGATTGGTGACGGATTGTAAGTCGCATGCAACTTTGCCATTAATGTCACCCAACTGCGACATATTTGTAATTGTTTTTACTGTACAATGGGTTTTAGACAGCAAAATAGCAAGTTGGAGATAAATCGCACAAATTTGTTTTCTGTGCAACCAAATGTCAATGTGTTAACACAAGTATTAAAGGGAATCTGTGAGCAGGTTTTTGCTAATATAACAGCTCGTTTTTATTAGTAGAAGTAAAACTATATATATATATATATATATATATATATATATATATATATATACACACACTTGTGGCCAAAAGTATTGACACTCCTGCAATTCTGTCAGATAATACTCAGTTTCTTCCTGAAAATGATTGCAAACACAAATTCTTTGGTATTATTATCTTCATTTAATTTGTCTTAAATGAAAAAACACAAAAGAGAATGAAGCCAAAAGCAAAACATTGATCATTTCACACAAAACTCCAAAAATGGGCCAGACAAAAGTATTGGCACCCTCAGCCTAATACTTGGTTGCACAACCTTTAGCCAAAATAACTGCGACCAACTGCTTCCGGTAACCATCAATGAGTTTCTTAGAATGCTCTGCTGGAATTTTACACCATTCTTCTTTGGCAAACTGCTCCAGGTCCCTGATATTTGAAGGGTGCCTTCTCCAAAGTGCCATTTTTAGATCTCTCCCCAGGTGTTCTATGGGATTCAGGTCTGGACTCATTGCTGGCCACCTTAGAAGTCTCCAGTGCTTTCTCTCAAACCATTTTCTAGTGCTTTTTGAAGTGTGTTTTGGGTCATTGTCCTGCTGGAAGACCCATGACCTCTGAGGGAGACCCAGCTTTCTCACATTGGGCCCTACATTATGCTGCAAAATTTGTTGGTAGTCTTCAGACTTCATAATGCCATGCACATGGTCAAGCAGTCCAGTGCCAGAGGCAGCAAAGCAACCCCAAAACATCAGGGAACCTCCACCATGTTTGACTGTAGGGACCGTGTTCTTTTCTTTGAATGCCTCTTTTTTTCTCCTGTAAACTCTATGTTGATGCCTTTGCCCAAAAAGCTCTACTTTTGTCTCATCTGACCAGAGAACATTCTTCCAAAATGTTTCAGGCTTTTTCAGGTAAGTTTTGGCAAACTCCAGCCTGGCTTTTTTTATGTCTCGGGGTAAGAAGTGGGGTCTTCCTGGGTCTCCTACCATACATTCCCTTTTCATTCAGACGCCGATGGAGAGTACGGGTTGACACTGTTGTACCCTCGGACTGCAGGGCAGCTTGAACTTGTTTGGATGTTAGTTGAGGTTCTTTATCCAATATCCGCACAATCTTGCGTTGAAATCAATTTTTCTTTTCCGTCCACATCTAGGGAGGTTAGCCACAGTGCCATGGGTTTTAAACTTCTTGATGACACTGCGCACGGTAGACACAGGAACATTCAGGTCTTTGGAGATGGACTGGTACACACAAGGACACAGGACAGAGGTTGAGTCAACTTTAATCCATGTCAGCTGGCTGCAAGTGTGATTTAGTTATTGCCAACACCTGTTAGGTGCCACAGGTAAGTTACAGGTGCTGTTAATTACACAAATTAGAGAAGCATCACATGATTTTTCAAACAGTGCCAATACTTTTGTCCACCCTCTTTTTTATGTTTGGTGTGGAATTATATCCAATTTGGCTTTAGGACAATTTTTTTTGTATTTTTTCATTTAAGACAAATTAAATGAAGATAATAATACCAAAGAATTTGGGTTTGCAATCATTTTCAGGAAGAAGCTGAGTATTATCTGACAGAATTGCAGGGGTGTCAATACTTTTGGCCACAACTGTATATATATACACAAATACAGCTCTGGCAAAAAATAAGACACCACTACACAGTTTTATAAAAATCAGCTTCTCTACATGTCTGACAGCCATTCCAGTGTCAGTGGAATTCCAACCAGCGTACGCCTCATCCTACTTAATGTGCTTCTGGTTAGGTGATCACTTGAAACAAATCTTATTTAATGAATGAAAGTATAAAAAACCCTGCTGTGGTGTTCACAATCCTCTTGCAATAGGACAAGCTGGATGGCAAAACAAGTGCTAGTAATATCCCAAAAATAATAGGAATGAAAAAATTACTTTTAACCATGCCAAAGGAGCTGAAAAGAAAAGTCTTGAGTGAGGAAAAGAAGGGCTCAATTCCGGCTTTACTAGCAGAAGGATACAGTGAGCGTCATGTTGCCTCCGTTGTTAAAATTTCTAAGACGGCAGTCCATTACAACAAGGTCAAGCAGCAGACACTGGGGACAACAAAACTACAGACCGACAGAGGGCGAAAATGACTTTCCACTGACCGGGATGACCGTCATCTTATTTGAATCTCACTCAGCAACCGCAGGATGGCATCAAGTGACTTAGAAAAGGAATGGCAAATGGCAGCTGGGATGAACTGCACGGCAAGAACAGTTCGTAGAAGCATGGCTCCTAGAAGCATGGCTCAAGTTATGTAAAGCTAGAAAAAAGCCTTTCATCAATGAGAAGCAAAGGAAAGCCAGGCTGAAGTTTGCCAAAGACCATAAAGATTGGACCATAGAGGACTAGAGTAAGGTAACCTTCTCTGATGAGTCTAATTTTCAGCTTTGCCCAACACCTGGTCGTCTAATGGTTAGACTGAGACCTGGAGAGGCGTACAAGCCACAATGTCTTGCACCCACTGTGAAATTTGGTGGAGGATCAGTGATGATCTGGGGATGCTTCAGCAAGGATGGAATTGGGCAGGTTAATATTTGCGAAGGACGTATAAATCAAGCTGCATACAAGGTTTTCCTGAAAAAACAGTTGATTCCTTCTATTCAGGCAATGTTCCCCAACTCTGAGGTCTGTTTTTCCAGCAAGACAATGCAACCTGCCACACAGATAGGTCAATCAATCTGTGGATGAAAGACCACCACATCAAATCCCTGTCATGGCCAGCCCAATCTCCAGACCTGAACCCCATTGAAAACCTCTGAAATGTAATCAAGAGGATGATGGATAGTCACAAGCCATCAAACAAAGAAGAACTGCTTACATTGTTGTACCAGGAGTGGCATAAAGTCACCCAAAAGCAGTATGAAAGCCTGGTGGAAAGCATGACAAGATGCATGAAAGCTGTGATGCATGAAAGCTGTGATTAACAATCATGGTTATTCCACAAAATATTGATTTCTGAACTCTTCCTGAGTTAAAACATTAGTATTGTTGTTTCTAAATGATTATCAACTTGTTTTCTTAGCATTATTTGATGTCTGCAAGCACTGCATTTTTTTGTTATTTTGACCATTTCTCATTTTCTGAAAATAAGTACAAAATGTAGTGCTTGGAAATTCGGAGACATGTTGTCAGTAGTTTATAGAATAAAAGAGCAATTTACATTTTACTCAAAAATATACCTATAAAGAGAAAAATCTGACAAAATTAAAATTTTGCAGTGGTCTCTTAATTATTGCCAGAGCTGTATATATATTGTAACTTAAAGAGTGTCTGTCATGGTGTATGTTTGTATGTGTAGTTTTATCGGTGGGCAGCGTTGTATAAAACAGGTGAAGCTGAGCAAATCGACATAAAATTTTGGGGAAAAGATTCAGCGTAATTGATTATGTCCCGGCTTATTATGGGATTATGTGTCCAGTGACTGTCATCTTCTTTTATTATGTCGAGTAGTGTGTCAAATTGAAAAACCTGTCTACCAGAAAAGCGAGCACATTATGTAAGAAATCACAAAGGACAGTGAAGAGGACTTTTTGAAGAGTTACACTGCTACTCGTACATATTATTGCTGTCCTTCTTTGAAATCTTTTTTATCCCCAATAGGACTAAACTATATTAAAATTTGTAACAAGTGATCTACATATTTTGATAAGTTTGATGTTACACCGTTAAGTTCGGACACAATTGGCCAGTCAAGGGTAAGGACTTGCCTAATTATTCAACTTAACATGTTAAAACCTGCTGGACTCATTAATAAAATCGAACTGTTTGCATTTAGGAATAAAAACGAATCTATCAGCAGGTGTTTGCTATGTTACCTGAGGGTTGCATGATGTAGGGTCAGAGAGCCTGATTCCAGGGATGTGTCACTTACTGGTCTGCTTGGTGTAGTTTTGCCAGAATGAGTTTTCTCTGTTGTAGATGCAGCAGAGGTCAGAATGCTGAGCTGTGTATAACCCCACCCACATCCCTGATTGGCAAATTCCAGCGTGCACTGTGAATTGTCAGCAAGCTGCCAATCAGTGGTGGGGGCGGGGTTACACAAATAAGCCTGACTGCCATGCACGTGAGATCCAGTCAGGAAGTGGTAATCTCCTGCTGATAAAACACTGATTGTATTGAAGCTACAGAACACAGCCTAGTTAGTGACACATCCCTATAATAAGGCTCTTGTGCCCTATATTATGCTGTTCCTTTAAAGTGAATATTGAGTAAGCATAAGTGATAGAAGTAATAAACATTGGTGCACTACAAATCCCTTATCAGCACAAACATGCTCACTAAGGATCTATTTAAACTCTGTAACCAGAATATTCCATATCCATGACAAAGTAGGACGCTATCTCTGAAATGCATAGTTAGGACGGACAGGCAGCACTGGCCGTAATTTGGGATGTGACAACTGGAAAGAGGTCTGTACACAGGGCGCTGTCAGGGCTGCGACAAACAAGAAGCTTTCCATTATACTAAGGATATCAATTGGAAGGAATCACAACATCTGAGACAAGTGATAGTGTGTGCTAGTATGTGAGCAGGAAAGCGATACGTGACAAGCACTATTAAACACCTCACTAACCCGATAGTTTTATTTTTTTTCCTTCTTTTCTTCCATGAGACATAACTTTTTTATTTTTCAGTCAACATAAACATATGAGGGATTGATTTTATTAATATTTGTAAATGAGGAATTAGTTCAAGCGGGTCTTTGGGAGTTTTTATTATGGGGACTGCCCCAAATGCTTCTGATTTTCTCTAGACCAAGAATTTAGAAGAGGCAAACTAGTGTATTAATTATCAAGAAGCATTTAGGACTCCAAATGGTGGGTACAGGAGGTCCTATATAACCTTGTGGGGTTAGATGGGTAGGACAGTCTGGGGCACAGCATGATCATTAACAAGCTGGAAGGATCACCATCTGGTAACATGTGTCTCCCCCGTCTTTCATCTTTCATATTTACACTGAGTATAGAAGATCGATATGAAGTGGTGGTGAGAGCTATCATTTTCCTGCACTATGGATGAACTCGGTGCTCCTATTTTTTAATAGATCATCACCGTTCAGTCCACTAGTGCTTTGGCAGTAATATCGGGCCAATACAGCCCGGCAATGCTGAAGGAGGTGTTTGGCCTAACAGACTGGTCCATTGAACAATAGTGATTGCTGAAGCAACAGGCAAAATGATGTTTCGGCCAGTTAATAGCCTTGATCACATAGTCGCCCATTTATTGAAGCATCTTAGGTCAAAGATAGTTCTTATCCCTGTGGTGTAGTATTTCATACTATATGATATGGTGTATCCCCACTGGTAAAGACCGGACCTGTGTTAAGGTGAGGTACCCAGAGTAATGGGTTCTATATTGGACAGGGATCTTTTCACAGGTGCTGACAAAAAAAGGTTCCACACAGTAGGTTCTGGTGTGGAGCTGTCACTATCCGTTGGTGGCACAGTGGTAGAAGCTGACACTTCCGTGTCTAAGCGTGGAGTCCAGTCTTTACCAGTGGGGATACACCATATCATATTGTATTAAATACTACACCACAGGGATAAGAACTATCTTTGACCTAAGATGCTTCAATAAACGTCATTTTGCCTGTCGCTTCAGCAATCACTATTAATAAATCCTCACTTGAAGCATAATTTCCAACTCGTATGTGTGCAGTGATTTTCTTGAACTATTGTTTATAGGACCACTGGCTCCTTTCACGAGCACCGTCATTCTAATCTTTAAGTTGAGTGCTAGCCATGGTATCCTTTCAGACTGGTCCATTGGGCTGAAGAAGGTTAGGCTAGGCTTACACCCGGAGCTGAGTTTCCAATCGGAGGTTCATTTCTAAGTTCGATGATTTTCACCTAATGAAAAATCTCAGCTTCCTGCTTTATTTAATCTGCCAAAATCAAAAATACCTATGGAGATAAAGCATAATCAGTGTCTAGCTCTAAAGGGGGTTTTACACATAGCGATATCGCTAGCAATATCGCTAAAACGTCACTGATTTTGTGACGTTATAGCGATATTGCTAGCGATATCGCTATGTGTGATACTTACCTCCGACCGGCTCCCCCGCTGTCCGTCACTGATCGCGCGACATCGGGCGGCTCCATTTCTCGTCGTCCGCTTCCTGCTGGGCTTCCTGCTGTGTGTGACGAGCGACGCTGGACATGGACGGGAGGACGTCTTCATCGCTGTGTGTGAAAGGTGAGTATCGTGCGCTGCGTCGCTGCTGCATCGCTGTGAGATCTTTCTGTGTGAAAGCTCACTAGCGATCATTTAGCGATGCACCAGCGATCTTGACCGGGTCGGATCGCTGGTGCATCGCTAAATGTAAAAGGGCCTAGGGGTTTTCCAGTTATGTTCCTGTTCCTTAGCTGCACTTTGCTTTACTCACCCTCCCAAGGTCTCTTCTGCTGCTCCGGTCACATCGACATTGCGACCGCCAATAACTAAGCTCAGCAGAGCAGACGACACGAGCCGCTCAACTCACTGATTTACTGCAGCGTTTTCAACGTGACGTCGGAACAGCAGACAATAACAGCAATGGAGCAGAGGCAGCAACTTAGAGGAACCGGTCAGTTTTTAAAACAAACTGCTTCTTTAAAAAACTGTTCTTTTTTTAATAAGCTGCATCATTGGACAGATATTTTCCAAAACTGGAAACCCCTTTAATTTACTGGTTCTCCAATGTAAAAAATGACAACCTTTCCCACTACTCATATACCGCATACATGTAATATATCACAATGCCTTCTGGAAAACTCCAGACAGTCCTAGGTAGCTATTACCAATATCAGCTATTTCCATACAATAATGTACCACCTATTTGCAGGTTTCTCTTAGCTACTTGGGAACAGGGCACGTTTCCTTTTGCTTGACATCCAAAACAGAAGCTCTCCTGTTATCAAAGCTACATAAATATTAATGTTTCTTACTGTGAAGCTAAACTTCAGTTAGAAGTGTCCTGACTGTCCGAGAACTATTCTGCATAAATTACTATTCCCTTCCATGAAGCTGAAGTGCTGCTGTTGAGTATGGCTGAACACGGCAGAGCTGATACATATCTAACAGAAGGCTGTTCTTGACATTTTCATGTCTTTATGACACTGACTTGTAATAGGAGTCATTGTGTGTCAGGGGCATCTCAACACCGGAGCCCGATGTAATAGGGATGCATAGAATGCTCCTTTTCACCCTACAAACTATTCCTTCTATAACAACTGCAATCCATTTTTTTTTTACGAAAAAGCCAGTAGCACAGTATTGCTCAACGAACACAGGTTCCCCCATTTATTTCATCGCTGTGCCCCATAGAATTTTACAAATTATGCTAAAAGCATTCCAAGCTCCGGAAGACTGTATTAGGCCACCATAACGAATGAAAATCCCAGGACAAAATATCACTCCTAACATTATTCTCCATTACAAATTAAGAGAAGAGGCCACAGTAGATGGACTTCCCTCAATATGTGGCAGGAAGCAGGAGCTCCCGAACATGGTCCTGAGAGCCTGCATGTCCTACAGACATCCTCGTATGCTAATTTGGAGCAGCAGTATGATAAATTCAGTTGTAAGTAGGGATGAGCGAATAGTGAAATACTCGGACTCGCTGTACTCGTTACGAGTAGCTCTTAATACTTGGTATTACGAGTAGCGAGTCCAATGTATGTCTATGGGAAATGCGAGTAATGGGCGGAAACTATGTGTGCGAACGGAGAATGTGTGCGGGTGTCTATGGGGCTGTGTGTGTGCGGGCTCTGCCGGGCTGATCGGGGGTCTGTGCAGGCTCTGCCGGGCTAATCGGGGGTCTGTGCGGCACAGAGCCCGCACGGACCCCCGATCAGCCCGGCAGAGCTCGCACAGACCCCCGATCAGTCCGGCAGAGCCCGCACAGACCCCCGCACACACATATGAGGCTGCGCGGCCAGCCAATCACAGTAGTTCCACAACAAAGCGGTGGCTTTACTGTGATTGGCCGACACATGCCGGGCGGGAGATCCGAATATTGCAAGGCAAGTAGTGAAATTTACTCGCTAGGATTCAAGTACCGCGAGTACCACATAACTTGCCGAGTACCGCATCCTAACGAGTATACTCGCTCATCCCTAGTTGTGGGATTAGAGACAAATGTACTCATCATCAGCAGATAGGAGAAATGGTAAGTTGTAATTGTTGGACGAAAGAATTCTGTTGGAGCAGTCTACACACAGTGCTGTGCAAAAGTCATAGGCAGGTGTGGAAAAAACTGCTGAAAAGTAAGAATGCTTTAAGCAATAAAAGAGATATTTTATTTTTATCTCTTAAAATGTAAAGTAAATGAACAAAAGAGAAATTTAAGTGATACTAATATTTGGTGTGGCCGCCCTTTACCTTCAAAACAGCATGAATTCTTCTAGATATACGTGCACAGTGTTTTTGGTGTACGTCAGCAGGGAGATTGCTCTAAACATGTTGGACAATTAACACTGATCTTCTGTGGATGTAAACTTGTTCAAACTCTTCAGTGTCTTAAACCCAAACATATTTGATGATGTTGAGATCAGGACTCTCTGGGGGCTATATAACTTCCAGGACGCCTTGTGTTTCTTTATGGTGAAGATATAGATCTTAATGATGGTGGTTTCATGCTTGGGGTCATTGTCCTGCTGCAGATTTAATATGGAGCCAAGCAGACGCCTCCAAAATGGTGTTACATGATGGATAAGTATCTTCCCGTATTTATCAGCACCTGAGGACTACATTAATCTTAACACAATTTCCAACTCAATTTGCTAAAAACCAGCCACAAACTTGCAAGGAACCTCCATCATGCTGCCATCTTACTGCACCCCAGTTTCTATGTTTTTGTGCATAGTTTTGTCGCTTGGCTTTGATTCATACTGAAGGTATGGTTTTTGGCTACAATTCTTCCATGAAGATCACTTCTGGCAAACTTCTCTGAACAGGAGATGGTTGTAGCTGGGTTCCACTGCTTGCTGCTAGATCTGAGCAGATGGCACTTCTGGACAACTTCCAATTTTGAAGGGAAGTAAGCATGGTACACTAAATTTCCCATTTCTTGGTGTCCCCAGTGTTGATCAATAAAAGCAGCAACTTATACATCATGCAATACCATCAGGCAGGAATCTGATTGGCTCCAAATGTATTTTGTAGCAGAACAAAGTCAATGTTATCATTGAGTCTGAGTGAGATTACATGAAGACACAGAAGGATTTAGGCTATATACATCCACAGAATAAATAATAATAATAATCTTTATATAGCGCTAACATGTTCCGCAGCGCTTTACAGTTTGCACACATTATCATCACTGTCCCCATTGGGGCTCACAATCTAAATTCCCTATCAGTATCTCTTTGTAATGTGGGAGGAAACCGGAGAACCCGGAGGAAACCCACGCAAACACAGGGAGAACATACAAACTCCTTGCAGATGTTGTCCTTGCTGGGATTTGAACCCAGGACTCCAGCGCTGCAGGGCTAACCACTGAGCCACAGTGCCACCAACAATTAGTTCTCCATGATGTCTGGAACAACCTCCCTGCGGAGTTCCTTCAAAAACTGTGTGGAAGTATGAGTACCTGCTATTTGGAAGGCAAAGGGCGGTCACATAAGGAGAGGCGTCAATAAGACACTCCTATTACTAACCCCATAGTCAAATTGTAAATAAAACACAGACACCCAATAAAAAATCATTTAATTGAAATAAAGACACAGACTCCTTTAATATTCTTAATTAAACCATACATACGACCTTGCCTATTTCTCCAATGCCCTCAATCTCCTGTAGTAAAAGTAAAATAATAAACCAACAATATACCACACCTGTCCGTCGTCGTGTCCTATGCTGTAATCCATATCTGAAGGAGAATAGTTTTCAACCTGGACGGTACCAAGATGCGACTGCCCCAGTTGAAAATCACTGGTAAGTGAGCTGCTGGGAGCGGAGTGTCACGATCCATGCTGGATTGTGACAGATAAAAGCACATGTAACCTTTTTTCTTCTTTAAGCTGTTTGCTTAAAGTTAGTTTTGCCCCCGGTGGCCATTAGGGTCATTACACAGTGGTGTCTTTAGTTCTAGTTTTGCCCCCGGTCGTGGTTAGTATTATTACACGGGAATCACTAGCAGGTGTGATTGCTCTGGCTCTTGTCTATAAAGGAGAGTCAGGTGGTCTCATTCACTGTTGGTGATATTGGTCATTTTCAACCATCCTTTGTGGAGGAAGGAGCTAGAGAAGAGTTCCTTGCAGCTCAGTCAAAGTCCTGGTGTGGAAGGAGCAACAGTGAGGAGTTCCTTGCAGTTCTGACAAAGCTTTGGTGAAGTAGCAGCTATTCAGGAGGAAAGTTGCACTCAGGTGCTGGACTCTGTTGCTGGGAGCAATAGCAACAGAGCAAAGCTAAGTGGTTTTTCCCTGTTTGTAACTTTCCTTATGTGTGTTTTAGTGCAGTGGTGGGATTAGTTTCTGCACCGTCCAATTCATTAGAAAGGGATAGGTGCAGGGCGAGCTAGGGTTTTTAGGTATCCTGCTCATCGCCAGGTGCGGAACCTGCCTAGGGACCGTCAGGAGTGTAGAGACACTGACTCAGGGGAGTGCAGGAGGTCTCCACGTCCCCGTTCCCTATTGCAGGGCCCTCCATTGTATCGGTTTCCCTGGTGTTCCCCTTAACTCTGCAAGTTCGCCCTGCTGGAGGTGGTGTATCCAGATACACGTATAATTATTGAAATTCGCCTGCTGGAGGCGGTGTTTTCGGGTGCACGTTACATTGTTTAAATTCGCCCTGCTGGAGGCGGTGTATCCAGGGTCACGGGCGTCATAGAAATTCGCCCTGCTGGAGGTGGAGTATCCAGTCACCTGTGACATCACACGGAGCTTCAGTGACTAGCGGTGAGGTCACTGAGTCTGCGCTTCCTCACAGCCGGCCTGAACTGCTGTGACCTCTGGACCGTGGGAAAATGCCAGTAATGAGGGCACCGCAGTTCAAGCTCAGTGTATTCAGAGCAGATCACCATGAGAAAATTCTCACGGAAGAAGCCAGCGGTGAGATGTGTGTCGGGGTGGGGGGGTTGCCACTAATACCTTCAGGTAGTTACATTATACATACCCAGCTTTTGAAAATATATTGCTTCCCCTTTCACTATGAAATTTATTTTTGCTTTGCATTAATTGGGGATTATACTGTGTCTTAGGGGTTCTACTATTTACATACCAATAGTGTAGATGTTTATTAGCTGTTATACCTGACTATATTCAGATATTCATATTGTTGCACTGTTTACTCCTTTATTGATTTTAGTGGCGTCTCTCTTGGTGAGAAATTTCTGCTTTTTTATTGTGTAAATGACAGAGAACTTCTGTATGTAAAAGCTAATGTTAAAATCGCATTGCACTCGGATATCAATCGCACTGAACTCGGATGTAAATCGGATGCAAGGTGTGAAAATCGCATGACACTCGCATTCTACTCATATGACACCCGTCCATTTTTGCGGTCCAGATATTGGAACGTTTTTTTTCTCACATATGGGTATGCACCCCTAACACTTTTGCTCAGTATGGTACATGCAATGTGCACTTTGCTCTCTGCTTTCACATTGCATCCATTTAAGTGCTATACAGAAATTTATACGTCCATCATTTCTGTCTCATCAAAGGAGTTATCAGTTTTATATATATATATTGGGCCAGAATAAGGAGTGGTGGAAGATTAAATCACAGCAGTATTGCAATGCTGAAGGCACCTCTGGCCATAAACTCCTATTTATTAAGGCTATGTTCCCACTATGAGCATTTGGTGAGTATTTTATTATGTTACTTGCGTTTTTGTTTTTGCTTCATTGTATTTTTGAGTGTTTTTTCATTGCGTTTTTGACCTTGTGTTTTTTGTATCTTTCTGATAAATCATGTTTTAAAACAAAGCTGCTTTTTTTTTTTATAAATCCTTGTATTTGGCTTGGAGAACACTTTTTTTTTAAAAGTGTCTGGACATAATCAATTTCATCATGGGTCACAGTTTGCACTGTTTAATTAGTTGGCAAGAATAGTAAATCTGACCCAAAATTTCCATACTAATTTGTGTACTAAAATTCCCTAAAATTCAATGAGACATTCCCTTTATTAAAACGTCATAACCTTTTCATAGTAGGGTCATGTAATAGGTCAACAGAAGTGTGTTCTGAACGGATGTAAAAAGCTATGTGTTTATTGCACTAAAGCTAAAGTGCAGATGCTTTGTTGAGCAGAGGCTTTTCTGAGCTTTTAGTAATCCCAAAAAGTAGCGCTATTACTTGTTCGGGTTGAAATGACATTTAGCAAGGTAGGATCGCTATGAGCTTGGACAAATCCAACCATGTCACATGTATATTTCTGAATGAGTGATGAGCCATGTGAGTGCAGGCGGGCGGTAATTATATCCAAACTTTAGGTTTCACAAGTCCTGGATGACATGGCAATGGCATCAGTCTGTATGAATAAGAGCAAGAAATAGTGGTAGACACACTACTAAGACCTTCTGATCGATGTCTACACACAAATGCTCTGACTTTTGATAGTCTTGTTTTTCGTGACATTTTTGTATCTGTTCTTTTTTTTCCCTTATTTATCGTTTTTGTAGGATACGACTCTGTTCACACTAGCGTCTCCAGAAAAATGCCAATAGACATTATTGAGAACAGAACTCAAGTTTCAAATTTCCATCCACATACTGGAAATGACCTGGACACAAAAAATAGCATAATGATCTGCTCTTTATGTTGTGAAAAACTGAAGACTTTGCCTTTCATTATATGGCATGCAAATTGGGTAAATCCTTTGCACCAACTGTATGTATTATGCTGTGCACCAATGGCGGACACATACAGAAGATGCCCCTGTCCAAGAACAGTAAATGGCCCTTTACAGCCCAAATGTTCTCATAATTCACAATTCCTCCTGTTCTGGAGGTGATAGTGCCCCTCATAGTTCTCATAATGACAATTCCTCCTGCTCTGGAGGTGATAGTGCCCCTCATAGTTCTCATAATGACAATTCCTCCTGCTCTGGAGGTGATAGTGCCCCTCATAATTCTCATAATAACAATTCCTCCTGCTCTGGAGGTGATAGTGCCCCCCATAGTTCTCATAATGCACAATTCCTCCTGCTCTGGAGGTGATAGTGCCCCTCATAGTTCTCATAATGACAATTCCTCCTGCTCTGGAGGTGATAGTGCCCCTCATAGTTCTCATAATGACAATTCCTCCTGCTCTGGAGGTGATAGTGCCCCTCATAATTCTCATAATAACAATTCCTCCTGCTCTGGAGGTGATAGTGCCCCCCATAGTTCTCATAATGCACAATTCCTCCTGCTCTGGAGGTGATAGTGCCCCCCGTAGTTCTCATAATGCACAATTCCTCCTGCTCTGGATGTGAAAGTGGCCCCTTACCTCTCGGGCCCCCGTGTGACCGCATAGGTTGCACCTGTGATATGTCCGCCCCTGCTGTGCATGTACTGTGTAATCTTTTCAGCTAATTCCTTAAGCTTTTCTCTGGTCTTCTGCAGATGCAGCTTAGTCTTTTCTTTCTAAGCAGTGTACAGTACATTTTGCTTATGCCTGGGAAAAAATCCTGTACTTACACTACCGTTCAAAAGTTTGGGGCCACCCAGAGAATTTTGTGTTTACCATGAAAACTCATACTTTTATTAATCAAATGAGTTTCCAAATGAATTTAAAATCTAGTCCAGACATTGAAAAGGTTCGAAAAAAGATTTTTATTTGAAATAATAATTTTCTCCTTCAAGCTTTGCTTTCATCAAAGAATGCTCCCTTTGCAGCAATTACAGCATTGCAGACTTTTGGCATTCTAGCAGTTAATTTGCTGAGATAATCTGGAGAAATTTCACCCCATGCTTCCAGAAGCCCCTTCCACAAGTTGGTTTGGTTTGATGGGCACTTTTTGCGCACCATACGGTCTAGCTGCTTCCACAACAGCTCAATGGGGTTGAGATCTGGTGACTACACTGGCCACTCCATTACAGATAGAATACCAACTGCCTGCTTCTTCCCTAAATAGTTCTTGTATAATTTGGAGGTGTGCTTTGGGTCATTGTCCTGTTGTAGGATGAAACTGGCTCCAAGCGCTGTCCACAGGGTATGGCATGGCGATGCAAAATGAAGTGATAGCCTTCCTTCCTTATTCAAAATCCCTTTTATCGTGTACAGATCTTCCACTTTACCAGCACGAAAGCAACCCCAGACCATCAAATTACCTCCACCATGTTTGACAGATGGTGTCAGGCACTCTTCCAGCATCTTTTCAGTTGTTCTGCGTCTCACAAATATTTTTCTGTGTGATCCAAACACCTCAAACTTGGATTCGTCTGTCCATAACATTTTTTTACCAATCTTCCTCTGTCCAATGTCTGTGTTCTTTTGTCCATATTAATCTTTTCCTTTTATTAGCCAATCTCAGATATGTCTTTTTCTTTGCCACTCTGCCCTGAAGGCCAGCATCCTGGAGTCGCCTCTTCACTGTAGACGTTGACACTGGCGTTTTGCGTGTACTATTTAATGAAGCTGCCAGTTGAGGACCTGTGAGGCGTCCATTTCTCAAACTAGACTCTAATGTACTTGTCTTGTTGCTCAGTTGTGCAGCGGGGCCTCCCACTTCTCTTTCTACTCTGGTTAGAGCCTGTTTATGCTCAAGTCTGAAGGGAGTAGTACACACCGTTGTAGGAAATCTTCAGTTTCTTGGCAATTTCTCGCATGGAATAGCCTTCATTTCTAAGAACAAGAATAGACTGTCAAGTTTCACATGAAAGTTCTTTTTTTCTGGTCATTTTGAGAGTTTAATGGAACCAATAAATGTAATGCTTTAGATTCTCAACTAGCTCAAAGGAAGGTCAGGTTTATAGCTTCTATAATCAGCCAAACTGTTTTCAGCTGTGCTATCATACTTGCACAAGGGTTTTCAAGAGTATTCTTACCATCCATTAGCCTTCTTACACAGTTAGAAAATGCAAAATACCATAAGAACACTGGAGTGATGGTTGTTGGAACTGCGCCTCTATACTCCTATGAAGATATTGCATTACAAACCAGACTTTTGCAGCTAGAGTAGTCATTTACCATATTAACAATATATAGAGTGTATTTCTGAATCATTTAATGTTAGCTTCATTGAAAAAAACTGTGCATTTCTTTACAAACTAAGGAAATTTCTAAGTGACCCTAAACTTTTGAACGGTAGTGTAAGTTTAACAGATCCATAGGCCCCCAAATTTCCAGACCAAAGCCAATAGTGTCTTTTTGGCTTCCATCTTGGTATGAATAGGGTTTTCCATTTTTTCTTTTCAGCAGAAACATCAGGGGAATGCTACAGAAAGTATTGTGACAATATACCTTGTGTTGTAATTTCTAGGCATTCAAAGATCTGTGCTTGCTGTAACCACTCACGGGTTATCCAGGCTGACCTTGTCTTACAATTGCTGCTTGTTAGAGTGTATGCATGCAATTAAAGGGGTATTCTTAGGTTTGAACGTTATCTCCTATCCATCTCCTATTCACAGGATAGGGATTAACTTTCCGACGACTGGCGCCCTCAGCAATGCGGAAAACTGGAGATCTGAAGAGCCCAGGCAGGATGGAGTGGAGGTCAGTTATGTGCATTGCCGCTACATTCATTTTAGTGGGATAGATGTGGACCAGCTGAGCACCGTGCTCTGCCATCTACCGCGCACCCATTAAGGGTGCATGGAACAGCAGTGTGCATAATCATCACCACTCCATTCACACGGGGTTCTCTAAAGCCCCCTTTCTCGGGATCACTGGGGGCCCCAATGGTTGAACCCCCAGTGATGGTAAAATGATCTCCTATCGTAAGGATTTAACTTATGTGTAAATGAGTCTTCAGTGATCTTGGTGTTAAGTTGCTGAGCGTCTGCCTCCTCGGCACTGGTCCATGTCTGCTGCCACGTTCTTCTGCTTTACAGCTTATTGGCTATGTGGTCAAGCCAGTGAGCTGTCGGTCAGTGAAGCAGAAGAAGGTTGCACAAGTTGTGTAATAAAGCCATGGACGCAAAGGCTCAGGAAGTGCTTTGGCACGTCTAAAGCACTTCAAACTCATTTACATATGGATTTAAACAGCATGTTTTCAGTTACAGAGCAACAGATTGCATAAAACCATAAAATAAATTGTATAAACTGTTCATGTTGCTCTATGAAAAAAAAAACACGTCATCCATGCCTTTATTTATGCAGTCTGTTGCTCACTGAAAGAAAACAACTGTGTTTTAATTCATATTTAAATGAGTCTTACATGTGAACGTGAAGAGTCAGAGCTTCACTGACACTACTCCATGTCTACTGCCACCCTCTTTGACTGACAGCTCACTGGCCATGTAACCCAGACTAAAGCCCCCGTCACACACTGCTGAGTCACAAGTTTTGTGACGCAACAGCGATCTCACTAGCAAGATCGCTGTGTGTGACACTTACCAGCGACCGCCCCCTCCTGCCGGGTATCGCTGATCATCCTGGAATGGCCAGGACATTTTTTTGATCGCTGGTCTCCCGCTGGCCAGCACGCATTGCTGTGTGCGGCAGGTGGGAGACCAGTGATCAGCGAGCTGGCGCTGGTAACTAAGATACACATCAGGTTTCTAAGCGGCGTGCAGCACTTAGAAACCCGATGTGTACCTTAGTTAACAGCGCGCTGGCGCTGGTGCAGGGAGCTGGTAACCAAGGTACACATCAGGTTTCTAAGCACCGTTTAGAAACCCGATGTGTACCTTTGTTACCAACTCCCTACACCAGCGCGCTGGTAACTAAGGTACACAGTGTGCATTGCTTGCTACCCACGTGTCGCTGGTGCTGATCGCTGGTGAAGCTGCCTGTTTTGGCAGCTCACCAGCGATCATGTAGCGACACATCAGCGATCCTGACAAGGTCATATCGTTGTCGGGATCGCTGGTGCATCGCTATGTGTGACGGGGCCCTAATGCTCTTCACACTCATTTGCATATGAGATAAAACAGCATTATTACCGTTTTTGTTTTTTTTTGGGGGGGGGGATCAGGTAACATGAGCAACAAGAGTTTGAGGGGGAGGGATTGTGCTGATTGATTCAATTTAAAAGGAAACTGTCAGGTGGAGATACCAGTGCAAGACATGTAGGTCAGGAGAGCAGACTGTTAGTCATTATCATTACATGTCTCACACATGGACTACGGCTGGGTGCCTTTTCTAACACTAGCCGCAAACCAAGAATGTTTCTATTTATTGAAAATACATGTATATATAAATATATATATATATATATATATATATATATATATACATACACCGTATATACTCGTGTATAAGCATAGATTTTCAGCCCATTTTTTGGGGCTGAAAGTCCCCCTCTCGTCTTATACACGAGTCATATACCTGGGGGTCAGTGGGGGAGGGGGAGCGGGGGGGGTCACAGATCATACTTACCTCCCCTGGCGTGGTTTCTGCAGCTCCCCCCGCTTCTCCATGGTCTCCTTTCCTGCCTTCAGCGGTCACATGATACCGCTCATTAAACTTATGAATATGCGCATATTCATGAGTGTAATGAGCAGTAACATGTGAGCGCTGAAGGCAGGAAGGGAGACCGTGGAGAAGCGAGGCTGCAGTGCAGAGACCGCACCAGGGGAGGTAAGTATAGCGATTTTCACCTGTCTGAGGTGTTCATCGCTGCTCACCGCTGTCTGCTGTATCCTCTGTCTGTGACGTTTAGGCAGCAGGGAGCGCGATGACGTGGTTAGTGCGCGCCGTGCCCTCTGCTGCCTGAACATCACTGACAGACGACATGGAAAACAGCGGTGAGCAGCGATGGCCCCCAGACAGGTGAGGTCCTGAGCAGGAGAAGGGAGTATGGCATGTTTTTTTTGCAGCAGCATATGGGGGCATAATATATGGAGCTTTTTATGGGGGCATATCCTATGGAGCAGCATATGGGGGCATATTCTATAGAGCAGCATATGGGGGCATATCCTATGGGGCAGCACATGGGGGCATAGCCTACGGGGCAGCATATGGGGGCATATTCTATGGGGCAGCATATGGGGGCACATCCTATGGGGTAGCATATGGGGGCATATTCTATGGAGCAGCATATGGGAGCATAGTCTATGGGGCAGCATATGGGGGCATAGTCTATGGGGCCGCATATGGGGGCATAGTCTATGTGGCAGCATATGGGGGCATAGTATATGGGGCAGCATATGGGGGCATAGTATATGGGGCAGCATATGGGGGCATAGTCTATGGGGCAGCATATGGGGGCATAGTCTACGGGGCAGCATATGGGGGCATATTCTATGGAGCAGCATATGGGGGCATATCCTATGGAGCAGCATATGAGGACATATCCTATGGGGCAGCATATGGTGGCATATCCTATGGGGCAGCATATGGGGGCATATTCTATGGAGCAGCATATGGGGGCATATTCTATGGGTCAGCATATGGGGGCATAGTCTATGGGGTAGCATATGGGGGCATAGTCTATGGGGCAGCATATGGGCACATAGTCCATGGAGCATCTTATGGGGGCATATTCTATGGAGCAGCATATGGGGGCATATCCTATGGGGCAGTATATGGGGGCATAGTCTATGGGGCAGCATATGGAGGCATAGTCTATGGGGCAGCATATGGGGGCATAGTCTATGGGGCAGCATATGGGGGCATAGTCTATGGGGCAGCATAAGGGCGCATAGTCTATGGAGCATCTTATGGGGCATAATCTATGGAGCATTTTATGGGGGCATAATCTATGGAGCATCTTATGGGGCATAATCTATGGAGCATTTTATGGGGGAATAATCTATGGAGCATCTTATGGAGCCATAACCTTTATAGAGCATTATATGGGGCATATTATTATATGGAGCATCTTGTGGGGGCATTATTAACCTTTGTGCAGCATTATATGGGGTGTATTTTGTATGGAGCATCTTATGGGGCCCATTATGAACTGTATGGAGCATTATATGGGGCTCATGATTCAATATGGATATTCAAAAACATTTAACCTACTGATTTTAGTGGGATAGCTGTGGACCAGCTGACCACCGTGCTCTGATTGATTCACTTTAAAAGGAACTGTCAGGTGGAGATACCAGTGCAAGACACGTAGGATAGGAGAGCAGACTGTTAGTCATTATCATTACATGTCTCACACATGGACTACGGCTGGGTGCCTTTTCTAACACTAGCCGCAAACCAAGAATGTTTCTATTTATTCAAAATACATGTGTATATATAAATCTATATATAAATATATATATATATATATATATATATATATATATACATACATACCGCCTATACTCGTGTATAAGCCGAGATTTTCAGCCCATTTTTTGGGGCTGAAAGTCCCCCTCTCGTCTTATACACGAGTCATATACCTGGGGGTTGGTGGGGGAGGGGGAGCGGGGGTGTCACAGATCATACTTACCTCCCCTGGCGTGGTTTCTGCAGCTCCTCTGCTTCTCCATGGTCTCCCTTCCTGCCTTCAGCGGTCACATGATACCGCTCATTAAACTCTTGAATATGCGCATATTCATGAGTGTAATGAGCGGTACCACGTGAGCGCTGAAGGCAGGAAGGGAGACCGTGGAGAAGCGAGGCTGCAGTGCAGAGACCGCACCAGGGGAGGTAAGTATAGAGATATTCACCTGTCCGAGGTGTTCATCGCTGCTCACCGCTGTCTGCTGCATACTCTGTCTGTGACGTTTAGGCAGCAGGGGGCGCGATGACGTGGCTAGTGCGCGCCGTGCCCTCTGCTGCCTGAACGTCACTGACAGACGACATGGCAAACAGCGGTGAGCAGAGATGGCCCCCAGACAGGTGAGGTCCTGAGCAGGAGAGGTGAGTATGGCATTTTTTTTTGCAGCAGCATATGGGGGCATAATATATGGAGCATTTTATGGGGGCATAGCCTATGGAGCAGCATATGGGGGCATACTCTATGGAGCAGCATATGGGAGCATATCCTATGGGGCAGCATATGGGGGCATATCCTATGGGGCAGCATATGGGGGCATATCCTATAGGGCAGCATATGGGGGCATATTCTATGGAGCAGCATATGGGGGCATAGTCTATGGGACACCATATGGGGGCATAGTCTATGGGGCAGCATATGGGGGCATAGTCTATGGGGCAGCATATGAGGGCATATTCTATGGAGCAGCATATGGGGCATATCCCATGGAGCAGCATATGGGGGCATATTCTATGGAGCAGCATATGAGGGCATATCCTATGGGGCAGCATATGGGGGCATATCCTATGGGGCAGCATATGGGGGCATATTCTATAGAGCAGCATATGGGGGCATATCTTATGGGGCAGCATATGGGGGCATAGTCTATGGGGCAGCATATGGGGGCATAGTCTATGGGGCAGCATATGGGGGCATAGTCTATGAGGCAGCATATGGGCGCATAGTCTATGGAGCATCTTATGGGGGCATATTCTATGGGGCAGCATATGGGGGCATATTCTATGGAGCAGCATATGGGGGCATATCCTATGGGGCAGCATATGGGGGCATAGTCTATGGGGCAACATATGGGGGCATAGTCTATGGGGCAGCATATGGGGTCATAGTCTATGGGGCAGCATATGGGCACATAGTCTATGGAGCATCTTATGGGGCATAATCTATGGAGAATTTTATGGGGACATAATCTATGGAGCATCTTATGGGGGAATAATCTATGGAGCATCTTATGGGGGCATAATCTATGGAGCATCTTATGGAGCCATAACCTTTATAGAGCATTATACGGGGCATATTATTCTATGGAGCATCTTGTGGGGGCATTATTAACCATTGTGCAGCATTATATGGGGTGTATTTTGTATGGACCATCTTATGGGGCCCATCATGAACTGTATGGAGCATTATATGGGGCTCCTGATTCAATATGGATATTCAAAAACATTTAACCTACTGATGTCTCAATTAATTTTACTTTTATTGGTATCTATTTTTATCTTTGAAATTTACCAGTAGCTGCTGCATTTTCCACCCTAGGCTTATACGCGAGTCAATAAGTTTTCCCAGTTTTTTGTGGCAAAATTAGGGGGGGTCGGCTTATACACAGGTCGGCTTATACACGAGTATATACGGTGTGTTTATATATATATATATATATATATATATATATATATATACACTCACTGGCCACTTTATTAGGTACACCATGCTAGTAACGGGTTGGACCCCCTTTTGCCTTCAGAACTGCCTCAATTCTTCGTGGCAGAGATTCAACAAGGTGCTGGAAGCATTCCTCAGAGATTTTGGACCATATTGACATGATGGCATCACACAGTTGGCGCAGATTTGTCGGCTGCACATCCCTGATGCGAATCTCCCGTTCCACCACATCCCAAAGATGCTCTATTGGATTGAGATCTGGTGACTGAGGAGGCCATTTGAGTACAGTGAACTCATTGTCATGTTCAAGAAACCAATCTGAGATGATTCGAGCTTTATGACATGGCGCATTATCCTGCTGAAAGTAGCCATCAGATGTTGGGTACATTGTGGTCATAAAGGGATGGACATGGTCAGCAACAATACTCAGGTAGGCTGTGGCGTTGCAACGATGCTCAATTGGTACCAAGGGGCCCAAAGAGTGCCAAGAAAAAATTCCCCACACCATGACACCACCACCACCAGCCTGAACCGTTGATACAAGGCAGGATGGATCCATGCTTTCATGTTGTTTACGCCAAATTCTGACCCTACCATCCGAATGTCGCAGCAGAAATCGAGACTCATCAGACCAGGCAACGTTTTTCCAATCTTCTACTGTCCAATTTCGATGAGCTTGTGCAAATTGTAACCTCAGTTTCCTGTTCTTAGCTGAGAGGAGTGGTACCCGGTGTGGTCTTCTGCTGCTGTAGCCCATCTGCCTCAAAGTTCGACGCACTGTGCGTTCAGAGATGCTCTTCTGCCTACCTTGGTTGTAACGGGTGGCAATTTGAGTCACTGTTGCCTTTCTATCAGCTCGAACCAGTCTGCCCATTCTCCTCTGACCTCTGGCATCAACAAGGCATTTCCGGCCACAGAACTGCCGCTCACTGGATTTTTTTTCTTTTTCGGACCATTCTCTGTAAACCCTAGATGGTTGTGCGTGAAAATCCCAGTAGATCAGCAGTTTCTGAAATACTCAGACCAGCCCTTCTGGCACCAACAATCATGCCACGTTCAAAGGCACTCAAATCACCTTTCTTCCCCATACTGATGCTCGGTTTGAACTGCAGGAGATTGTCTTGACCATGTCTACATGCCTAAATGCACTGAGTTGCCGCCATGTGATTGGCAGATTAGAAATTAAGTCTTAACACACAGTTGGACAGGTGTACCTAATAAAGTGGCCAGTGAGTGTATATATATATATATACACACACATTATTCTCTTGCTAATATGAACGCCCCTTTCTCTTTCTCCATTGCACTTATTTAAGTGGTCTCTGGTCAACATGGCATATGTAGTGATAAGCGATAATCCAAAGCATTATGAATCCTCAAAAAAATGACAATGTTTTCTTGTGTCTGGAGTAATACCTTCAATAATAGGGCTTTCAGTGGTCGTAATCAAGAGGAAATGCCATACAATACTAAAAGAATAAGAACTCAGCATCTACTCATGTGATAGCTGCAGACAATCACTGGACTCAATGATCAATTGTTGTATGCCTCAGTATCACTGCAGAGGCCAGTGATTGGCTGCAGCGGTCTAGGTGGTAGAGAGCTCATACTCACGGCTATAATGAATACAGAGAATAATAGGGCCTGGCAATGATGGCTAATGCTAGTTTATTTATTCTTTTGTGGCATTTCTCCCTCATATTTTGTCATCTCAGAACCCCTTCAAGAGGACAGGAGCAGCTGAATTCCCTGTTTCTGATCTTTGATGTGACCAATGGAATGCAAAGTATCGAGCACGTAATGATGGAGGCAAACATGTGGGGATACCAGGTGATAGAACGAGGAGTTGCTATTGTGATGAAAACTGGAAGAGATTTTTAAGTGGGTGTTGCATAGGCCACTAAGTGATAATCTGTTTTCTTAAGAGATCTTAATTCCACTATATAGAGAATGTCAGCTGCTGTAATACTGTGCGATTAGTGGTAAGAGAAGCAATCACAGGCACTTATAAATAGTAACCATTACATATGTATACATTGTGCTCGCCAGCGATGGCCATAGAGAAGTGCAAATACCCACACATCTGAGGATTCCGCCTTCCTCCCCTTATTAGCTCGGCTTTGCCTTCACTGTTTACTGGAGCCACAAATAAGTGAAATTAAATGTATCAGGCAATCTTCAGCTTGTTTCAACTTGAGACTGCACTTGCTATTAGGTTGGGAAATAGTTCATGAGGATAGCGAATGTGAAGAAAACGAGCTGCTGTGCCAAACTGAGAGAGCGCTGACATATTACTGCTACCCGAATGAAAAATTAGGAAAGAAGTTCAATCACGCCGCCTGATGTTTCATTCCTCTTGAGATTCCAGAGAATTACTAACACTGTATGCACTGTACACACCTAGCTATATGTAATGGCACATTAGGCACGCAACAAAGCCTAAAAATATCAGTCTTGAACTCCTCTCTGTCAGTATGTGCGGCAGACTTATGATATCATTTACATGTCGCTCACCAATCGGCCATGCCCTTATTATTTAGCCCAGAAATGGAATATGGTAATCCTAGGGAGTTACGAAATGTTAATGTCCCTATGGGGCACCAATATACAAAAATATGTGCGCCAGCACAAACTACACCAAGATGTGCATTGGCATTTTCGCGGGAATGCATACTGCTGGACCAGAGGACAGAAGCTGACGTCGGCGTGCACGTGACTGGGGGAGCATGGCAGTGACATCATGCACTCCCGTTGCTGGTAAGTTAAAGTCAACTGCTGTCTTCAGAAGAGGACACAGCGTGGCGGGAGAACGGATGGGACATGAGTATGATTGTTTATTTTTTTCTCTATGTATTAAAGAACAGCAGCAGAATGGGGGACATATTCCAGGATGGGTGATATATAGAGGTGTGAAAGTGTTTGCACCCTTCCTGACTTCCTTTTTTTTTGCATGTTTGTCACACTTAAATGTTTTATATCACCAAACAAATGTAAATATTAGACAAAGATAACAAAAGTGAACACAAAATGTAGTTTTTAAATAAAGGTCTTTGTTGTGAACTCATTTTCTGGTCTGCCTCTGGTTTCTGGTGAGGGAGCTGGTTGTGCTGACAGAGGAGTTGTGAGTTCTCTTTCCGGGCTCCCTCTGGTGGTGGCAGGAGGTAGTGAAGCTGATCTAATTAACAGAGACCTGCCACCTGATAATGAGGAAGAGGAGTGGACATCTGGAGTCTCAGACTGGATTTAAGACAGCCGATTCCCTATTCCCATGCTGGTGATTTTTTCCTGCCTCCTGAGGTCTTAGTTTCCAGCTCAGTTCCTGCCTTCTCAAGCTAAGTTGTTCTCTGCTTATGTTCACATTTGATTTGGTTTTGTGTATTCAGTTTTGTGTGGTCAGCCAGCCCTGACTGGGGCAGTGCTGAATTTCCACTCTTATGTCACTGTATGTGCCAGTTTGCTTTTTGTCCCTTATTAGATTGGCCTCTTTTTGCTCTGTTCTCAGAATATGCCAGAGTGCTGATATAGTGGGAGAAGTCTAGTGACTTCAGGGTAGTTTTTGCTATCAGAAGTGTTGGACATTTTTGCAGGGTTTTTTGGCGTGATTGCAGACAGTATCTTTCCTTTCCTGTACTTTCTAGCTAGTGTGGGCCCCATCATTTGCTCAGCCTATTTTCCTACCTGTGTTCGTGTTTTCATCTTGTCTCACCGTCAATACATGTGTGGGGGCTGTCTATTCCTTTGGGCTCTGCTCTGGGGCAGTTTAGATTTCACCTTTTCTTGCTTTAGGCTTATTTAGTCCTCCGGCTGTGACGAGGTGTCTAGAATCATCGTAGGTTCGCTCCACGGCTGCTGTTAGTTGTGTGGTTAGGATCAGGGGTCTGCAATCGGCGTAGTTACCAACCTCCCTGGTTTTCTGTGACTTGGCTTGGTCTTGTTTTCCTCCTCGGTGACCCATTCATAACAGGTCTTTATTAGTAACGAAAAAAGAAATCCAAACCTACAGCACCCTGTGTGAAAAAGTGATTGCCCACCCACCTTAAAACATAAATTAACTTGTTTATCTCATCTTTGGGAAGCTGAGTTCAAATTCCCTAGTTACACCCAGGCCTGATTACTACCACACCTGTTCTCAATCAAGAAATCACTTAAATAGGAACTGCATGACAAAGTGAAGTACAAGTGATTCTCACTAAATTAGAATAGCATCAAAAAGTTAATTTATTTCAGTTCTGCAATACAAAAAGTGAAACTCATTATATAGAGTCGTTACAAACAGAGTGATCTATTTCAAGTGTTTATTTCTGTTAATGTTGATGAATATGGCTTACAGCCAATGAAAATCCAAAAGTCCTTATCTCAGTAAATTAGAATAAATAACAAAAAACACCTGCAAATGCTTCCTAATCATTTAAAAAGGTCTCTTAGTCTGTTTCAGTAGGCTCCACAATCATGGGGAAGACTGCTGACTTCACAGATGTCCAGAAGGCAGTCATTGACACACTCCATAAAGAGGGTAAGACACAAAAGAGTCATTGCTAAAGAAGCTGTCTGTTCACAGAGTGCTGTATCCAAGCTATTAATGGAAAGTTGAGTGGAAGGAAAAAGTGTGGTAGAAAAAGGTGCACAAGCAACCGGGATAATCGCTGCCTTGAAAAGATTGTTAAGAAAAGGCCATTCAAAAATATGGGGGAGATTCACAAGGAGTGGACTGCTGCTGGAGTCATTGCTTCAAGAGCTACCACATACAGATGTATTCAGGACATGGGCTACAAGTGTCGCATTCCTTGTGTCAAGCCACTCATGACTAATAGACAATGCCAGAAGAGTCTAAACTGGGCCAAGGAGAAAAAGAACTGGACTGTTGCTCAGTGGTCCAAGGTGGTGTTTTCAGATGAAAGCAAATTTTGCATTTCATTTGGAAATCAAGGTCCCAGAGTCTGGAGGAAGAGTGGAAAGGCCACAATCCAAGCTGCTTAAGGTCTAGTGTGCAGTTTCCACAATCAGTGATGGTTTGGGGAGCTATGTCATCTGCTGGTGTAGGTCCACTGTGTTTTATCAAGACCAAAGTCAACGCAGCTGTCTACCAGGAAATTTTAGAGCACTTCATGCTTCCCTCTGCCAACAAGCTTTTTGGAAATGGAAATTTCATTCTCAGGCAGGACTTGGCACCTGTCCACACTGCCAAAAGTACCAATACCTGGTTTAAAAACAGTAGTATCACTCTGCTTGATTGGCCAGCAAACTTGTCTGACCATAACCCCATAGAGAATCTATGGGGTGTTGTCAAGAGGCAGATGAGACACCAGACCCAACAGTGCATATGAGCTGAAGGCTGCTATCAAAGCAACCTGGGCTTCCATAACACCTCAGCAGTGCCAAAGGCTGATCGCCTTGATGCCATGCCGCATTGATGCAGTAATTGGTGGAAAAGAAGCCCCGACCAAGTACTGAGTGCAGTTACTGAACATACATTTCAGCAGGCCAACATTTCGGATTTTAGAATCATTTTTCAAGCTGGTGTTATAAAGTATCCTAATTTACTGAGATAATGACTTTTGGGTTTTTATTGGCTGTAAGCCATAATCATCAACATTAACAGAAATAAACACTTTTAATAGATCACTCTGTTTGTAATGACTCTATATAATATGAGTTTCACTTTTTGTATTGAAGAACAGAAGCAAATTAACTTTTTGATGATATTCTGATTTAGTGAGAAGCACTTGTAAACTAAAAGACCTCAAAAGGTAGACATCATGCCTGATCCACAGAAATTCTGGAACAAATCAGAAACAAAGTAACTGAGATCTATCTGTCTGGAAAAAGGTTATAAAACCATTTCTAAAGCTTTAAAACACCTGCAAAGCACAATGAAAGCCATTATCAACAAATGATGAACACATGGAACAAGTGCTGACTAAAATTCCCCCAAGAGCGCAGCAACAACTAATCCAAGAGGTCACAAAAGACCCTGCAAAAACATCCAAAGAACTGCAGGCCTCACTTACGTCAGTTAATGTCAGTGTTCATGACTCCACCATAAGAAAGAGACTGGGCAAAAATGGCCTGCATGGCAGAGTTCCAAGACGAAAACCACTGCTGAGCAATAATAACATAAAGACTCATCTCAGTTTTGCCAGAAAATGCCTTGATGATCCCCATGACTTTTGGGAGAATATTCTGTGGACTGACAAGACAAAAAAACTTTTTCGAAGGTGTATATCCCATTGCATCTGGAGTAGAAACAATGCATTTCAGAAAAGGAACATCATGCCAACAGTAAAATATGGTGGTGGTAGGGTGATGGTCTGGGGGTGTTTTGCTGCTTCAGGACCTGGAAGAGTTGTTGTTGTAAATGGAACCATGAATTCTGCTGTCTACAAAAAATCCTGATGGAGAAAGTCTGACCATCTGTTTGTGACCTCAAGATGAAGCGCACTTGGGTTATGCAGCAGCACAATGATACAAAACATAAAAGCAAGTCCACCTCTGAATAGCTTAAGAAAAAATAAATTAAGACATTGGAGTGGCAGTAAAAGTCCTGACCTTAATCTACTTGTAATGCTCTAGCATGTCCTTAAAAAGGCAGGTCATGCTTGGAAACCCTCCAATATAGTTGAATTACAACAATTCTGCAAAGATGAGTGGTCCAAAATTCCTCCAGATTGTTGTAAAAGACTCATTGCCATTTATTGCAAATGCTTGATTGCAGTTGTTGCTGCTAAGGGTAGCCCAACCAGTAATTAGGTTTAGGGGGCAATTTCACACATGGATCTGTAGGTTTAAATTTCTTTTTTACTTAACCATAAAGATCTTCATTTAAAAAATGCATTTTGTGATTACTTTTGTTTTCTTTGTCTAATATTTACATTTGTTTGGTGATCTGAAACATTTAATTAAGACAAACATGCAAAAGAATAGGAAATCAGGAAGGAGGCAAACACTTTTTCACACCACTGTATATGCACCAGAATGGAGCCCAGGCACATACATACCAGGATAGAGGACATACATTTAAAATCTTGCAACGGGACCCATCGTTTTTTCTAGTTATGCCTATGGGGATCACAATCTACATTCCTTATCAGTATGTCTGTGTTTGTAGTGTGCGAGGAAACCAATGCAAACATGGGGAGAATATACAATTTCAGATGTTGTCCTTGGAGCGATTTAAACCCAGGACCCCAGTGCTGCAAAGCCACAGTGCTAACCACTGCGCCACCGTGCAGCCTGTAATAGAGAGGATTCCATTTTCAGGATCATTGATGCTTGACTTGTGGATACATGAAGCACCTCCTACCAGGGCTGTGGAGTCGGAGTCGGTGCTCATTTTGGTGGAGTCGGTATAAAATGGACAGGCTCCGACTCCTAAAATATATAACAGTAGTTCATTGCAGAATGTGCTGAATATTTTTTCATAGGAATTTGGGAAAGTTATGAAATGTCCAATAAATGGCTGTTCTATTCCTGATCTAAGGCTACATTCACACACAGCGTTTTTGCTGATATTTTTGAGGACACGGGTTTCAGCTGCAAAAGCAGATCAGCTTTTTAAAAAAACGCATCACCTGAAAGGTTTTTGAGCTCATAGATAATGTTTTCAATAGCAAAAGCAGATTAGAAATCTGCTCTATCTATCCATTGGTGTTTCTCTGGAAAGAGAAAGTATTAGAAAATTAGTAATTGAAGAAGCCCTTAAACAAAAGGAAGATCTTAAAAAGATGCTTCATGTTTCTTAAAATGGATGCCTGCACACGTCACAGAGTGAACTATTTTGCCATCAATGTTCGATATGTTTGTGACAACAAAGAAATTGTTACCAAGACACTGACAGTAAAAGATACTAAAGCTCATCACAGCAGCCAGTTTCTCTAGGCCTTAGTGGAAAAAGTTCTGCAAGATTCAGGAGTCAAGGCTAACCCAAGGACAACAAGGAAGGAGCTCCGGGAAGATCTCATGGCAGTGGGGACATTGGTTTCAGTCAATACCATAAGTAACGTACTCCACCGCAATGGTCTCCGTTCCAGACGAGCCCGTAAGGTACCTTTACTTTCAAAGCGTCTACAGTTTGCTCATGATCACTTGGAGGACTCTGAGACAGACTGGTTCAAGGTTCTCTGGTCTGATGAGACCAAGATCGAGATCTTTGGTGCCAACCACACACGTGACGTTTGGAGACTGGATGGCACTGCATACGACCCCAAGAATACCATCCCTACAGTCAAGCATGGTGGTGGCAGCATCATGCTGTGGGGCTGTTTCTCAGCCAAGGGGCCTGGCCATCTGGCCCGCATCCATGGGAAGATGGATAGCACAGCCTAACTGGAGATTTTGGCCAAGAACCTCCGCTCCTCCATCAAGGATCTTAAGATGGGTCGTCATTTCATCTTCCAACAAGACAACGACCCAAAGCACATAGCCAAGAAAACCAAGGCCTGTTTCAAGAGGCAAAAAATTAAGGTGTTGGAGTGGCCTAGTCAGTCTCCTGACCTTAACCCAATTGAAAACTTGTGGAAGGAGCTCAAGATTAAAGTCCACATGAGACACCCAAAGAACCTAGATAACTTGGAGAAGATCTGCATGGAGGAGTGGGCCAAGATAATTCCAGAGACCTGTGCCGGCCTGATCAGGTCTTATAAAAGACGATTATTAGCTGTAATTGCAAACAAGGGTTATTCCACAAAATATTAAACCTAGGGGTTGAATAATAATTGACCCACACTTTTATGTTTAAAATTTATTAAAATTTAACTGAGCAACATAACTTTTTGGTTTGTAAGATTTATGCATCTGTTAATAAATCCTGCTCTTGTGTGAAGTTTGAAGGCTCTAACTTATTTGCATCTTATCAAACCTGCTAAATCTGCAGGGGGTTGAATACTACTTGTAGGCACTGTATAAGATACATTTTTAAGAGGAACAGAGGTGGACCTAAGGTCAATGCCACAATTAGTCAGTGGATATCTGAAGGTAAGGGATGATTTGTCTGTTCCTGAATGTTGCCTCGTGAAAGAAGTAATGAGCTACAGCTAAAGTTCAGAAACTAATTAAAATGCTGATAGCTATATTGCAAAATGAATCCCACATGACTGTACAGGAGAGTTGCTGAACACTGGGCATGTACAAAATGCAAGAAACAAATCTACAAAAATGTTCCAAATTTACAATAAAAAGGTTGTCCTACAATCAGTTATTTTTCCCAAAAGCACAATACATTCTTGACTTCTATAATGAATTTGTCCATGGGTTTGTTCCAAGGAAGCCCCCTTTATATGGAAAAGTGGGCAGTCCTGTTTCTCCTATGAAACCTGATTCCATCCAGGAACGACTACATTATTCATTGGTGGTTCCAGTGGATCCCTGCATTTCTATGTTCTGCAATTGGTGGTTTAGGTAGATATTCCTTTGTGTCCCCGCACTCACTTTGGTGCACTCGGCTGTGGAGTCATAAGCTGAGCAGCACATATTAAATACAGGGAATGCCGACAGAGACCAAGCGGTCTTTTCTCTGCATGCTCAGCCTGCTTAGTGTGGAGAGGCAAACCCCACATGTGCAAAGAATTAAGGTAGCAGGTAAGACAGCATGCTCGACAACAGAGTCAAGAACTACTGAAGAACAGATCCAGAAGAATGAAGAAAAAATACTGCCAGATTTCTTGAAATTTTTTTGGGGGGTGAATATTCAGGGACAGTACATTTTTAAAAAATATATTATATTGAGAAAGTTTATTAATTTTACGATTAGGACTCACTCAACCACCAATGAGATCCTGGGAATACCATTGTAAAGTAACAACTAGTTGTCAAGGCCCTATAAACTACATGTTCTTCAATTTAAAGAGCTGGAAAAAAAACAATATAATAATCTAGTATAACATATTTGGTGATCAGTGCCATAATAATTTGAGATCCAATGACGTAAAGGGTTTTTTGTTTTAAAATCTACTCCTGTTCATGCCCTAGAGGGGGTCTGTCTCAATCTGTCCTCTCATTCCAGGAACGGCCATTTACCTGAATGGCTGCCATGCAATACTACAATTCTTTAAAAGATGCCAAAATGATTGAAGGGAATTGAAAGAACACCAAAGAGAGAATCCGTGGGCTTTCCCCTCAGTCCTTGCAGGAGACATACTCCAGTGTATCAGTTTGCCTGGAGTGCTCCCCTTTTTACTAGGTTTGTGGATTTACTATGTGTTGGAAGTGAGCGCACATGTAAATACCTGTTCTTCAAAGACTTTCCTGGACCAATCTAGCAACTTTCAGGCCAACTCCAGCATTTAATAGCTATTTATTAGCTACTAAAAAAGTAACTGCACTTTCAATCTTTTCACCATACTCTTAAATACAATACCATTTGGAATTTCCTTGTTTAGACGAATTTCCAATTCATATGTGAAAATTTAGCATTAAAGGGGTTGTCCACTACTTGGACAATGCCTTCTCATGCCTCATGTTTGGCCCTGTTAATAAATACATTTATACTCATCTCCGGTGCTGGTGCTGTTCCAGTGGTTTGAGCACTCACGTTCCCAAGACTCATGTGAGGTTGTTAAGTCACGTAAGCCTTGCGTCCAATCACCACTGGCGTCACTGCCCCGCCTTCGGACAATTCGAACATCAAGAGGAAGTCAGAGAGCAGCCGTAGCCCTGGCTTCCTGTTGGTGTTCAATATGTTCAAAGGCTTGCCGTGGCAACACCGTGTGTGCACAAAAAACACTAATAGAGTATTCTACAAATGAACTGTTGTATATACTGTATACAGCAGTACAGTGTAAATATTACAAGTGCAGTTACTCTTTCAAAGAGATGTCCAACTCTAAAGGTTAATATAAAAATCTAAAGTAGTGATACTACCCTAACTAATCCATTACTATCCACAGATTCCCAGCAAGTCTCTACAATCAATCGAAATGACTGTCATTTCCCTGGGTTCAAACCCTTGAGCCTGTACTTTGTGGTCGGCATCTCTGTCCGCCGAGATACAACTGACACACCTTTTCTCTGGGTGTTTAGGTTCTGCTATACTGGCTGCAGTCTGTTTAGCATAACAAATCTGTTTTTATTTGCCCTATCAGCTTTCAGGTGCAAATTTATTTTCTTTCTCCCTAGTGGCATTACCTGCTCGTGATTGTCTTTTTTGGATGTTCAGCCATTCTGCTGTTTACAGCCAGTCAGTGAAAATCCAGCTAGGGTTTATCTCTTTGCTGTTTTTATTCTGCACTTTGCACCTATCTTCTGTTTACTTTTAGAAAGTAGGCTGCATATTACCTAACAGTACATACTTTATACTTTATTTTGCATTTCGTAGTTTATTTTACTCACTCTGATATCTTTCCTTTTTCAGCACACTTTCCCTTCTGTCGGTAATTCACACTCTGCTCTGCCCTCCACTTCTTTAGGAAGAAAGTTAAGAGCTCGACAACCTTTCAGGCAGCATAGTTCCAAATTGCAAATCTTCTAGTCTGTGGTTAGGGCTATCTCTGCTCATACATGAACCACTAGGGGTCAGGATCTCTAGTCTGTACAGGAACTGGGAGGGTCAGTTGAAGTATCTAGTATTACCTATTATCACGAGTGAGGAGCTACACTAACATAACAGACTGCTTAACCAATCCTTGCACTCAGTTGTGAGTGAACTCAGGCAGAGATTGGATAAATATCCAAGTGTTAAGACTTCACAACTGTAAAAGAGACCAGTGTAGGACTGGGAAGCATTGAAATGAAAGTGGAAAAGGATTGGTAAATGTCAGTAATGTATTTTTAAGAACTGTGACCCAGTTCATTGCTCAACCTAGAACTTTACCCATAAATATTATTACTCATCAATATTATTCAAAGTTTAAAATATTGTGTGATTACTAAACACACCACAGAATGCTTTAACCTTTCTTTGGTTTTTAGAACAGAAAGTGCCCTTTTAGTGTATGAATGCGATAACTCTAAACTAATATTTACGGAAGTCATTGATAATTGAAAAACGGTTAAAATAATTTGCTCTTGGCTGTTTTCATGTAAGGTGTCACCTTAATTTATTAAGAAAAGTACATAAAGGAAATATTACACAATCAATTTGTATTTGTATCCCAAATGCCTGCACATAACAAAAATGAAAGCTCATAGAGCTATAATTAGACCCATTATCATAAGGACCTAGTGCCAGAAAGAAAGAAACTGCCCCATAATATTAAAGAGACTGAATTCATGCTCAGTAGGCAGGTACTGGTGCTTGTACAGATAAAAATTGCAATAAATGTTACATTTTACCTTGCAGATCCTGAACCAAATACAAATGTTATCATAGTTAGAACCACCCATCATACAATGACATATGGTCCTTGAATATAAAGAGTATTTGTCAGCAGGTTCTGCTACTTCATCTGAGAGCAGAATAATGTAGGAAAAGAGACCTTGAATCCAACAATGTATCACTTAGTTTACTGGGTGCAGCAGTTATTATACAATCAAGAGTTTTTAGATGTAGCATAGCTCAGAAAGCTAACCCCACCCACACCCCGGATTAGCAACTTTCTGTGTACATTGTATATTGAGAGTAAGCTGTTAATCAGTAGTGTGGGTGGAGTTGGACCAGGATGCATATGAGCTGTAGTCCTGTAATGATAATCTCCTGCTGATAGCACACAGTTTAATAAGTGACACCAGGGTCGGACTGGGACAAAAATGCAGTCCTGCCACACAGACTCTACCAGCCCACAAACTATAACACTCCTCACCCCGATCAGTGAATTTTTGCTATACTTTGTCGTCCCCTCATCACTCTCATAAAAGGAGATATTTGAAGAGCCACATGTGAATGGCGCCACAGTGCGTACGATCGACCACAGCTGCATTTATATGGTGCTCCACAGAGCTCCGATTTTCAGGATCATGAAGGTCCCAGCAGTTGGATCTCCAGGAATTGGAAAGTTATCCCCTCTCCAGAGAGGGGATTACTTGGGATAATACATTTAAACAACTGTTCCAATATTTTATTTTTATTTGGCCATAGTAATATTAAAAATACTAAACCGATATTGACCCTCCCAAAGTCCAATGTCGACAGGAGAAGTGGTACTGTGCAGTTCATACCGGGCCGGCTCCAGGTTTTTGTGGGCCCCGGGTGAAAGTCTCAGTGGGCCTCTTTAACACATACCAGAATTCATAATGCACAGATACAGCAAAGAAATATAGATATACAATGCCAAAGATTTCACTTCTTACATTACATGACTGATATCTATTGTACATTCTACAATAGGTCAGAAACCAGACAGTATTGTCCTCCATATACTATTATGGGCACCACATAGTGCTCCATACAGAATAACATGCCCCATATATTGCTCCATACAGTATAATGAGCTCCATATATTGCTCCATACAGTATAATGAGCTCCATATATTGCTCCATACAGTATTATGGGCACCACTTAGTCCTCCATACAGTATTATGGGCAACACATAGTCCTCCACACAGTATTATGGGCACCTTATATGGGGCTCTTTTCTGAATGGAGCAATGCTCCATACAGTATAATGAGCTCCATATATTGCTCCATACAGTATTTTGGGCCACACTTAGTCCTCCATACAGTATTATGGGCACCACAATGCTCCATACAGAATAATGAGCCCCATAAATTGCTCCATACAGTATTATGGGCACCACACAATGCTCCATAAACAATAATAAGCCACATAAATTGCTCCATTCAGAATAATGAGAACCATATATTGCTCCATAAACTGCAATGAGCCCCATATAATGTTCCATACAGAATAATGCGCCCCATATATTGCTCCATTCAGAAAAATGAGCCCCATATAATGCTCCATACAGAATAATGAGCCACATATAATGCTCCATACAGAATAATGAGCCCCGTATTATGCTCCATACAGAATAATGAGCCCCGTATAATGCTCCATTCAGAAAAATGAGCCCCATATAATGCTCCATACAGAATAATGAGCCCCATATATTGCTTCATTCAGAAAAATGAGCCCCATATAATGCTCCATTTAGTAAAAGGGAGCCCCATATAATGCTCCATACAGTATTATGGGTACCGCATAGTGCTCCATACAGTATACTGAGCCCCATACATTGCTTCATACAGCATTATGGGTACCATACAGTGCACCATACAGAATAATGGGCCACATATAATGCTCCATACAGAATGAGCCCCATATATTGCTCCATTCAGAATAATGAGCCCCCATATATTGCTCCATAAACTGCAATGAGCCCCATATAATGCTGCATACAGAATAATGAGTCCCATATATTACTCCATACAGAATAATGAGCCCCATATAATGCTCCATACAGAATAATGAGCCCCATACATTGCTCCATTCAGAAAAATGAGACCCATATAATGCTTCATACAGAATAATGAGCCCCTTATAATGCTCCATACAGAATAATGAGCCCAGTATAATGCTCCATACAGAATGAGCCCCATATAATGCTCCATACAGAATAATGAGCCCCATATATTGCTCCATACAGAATAATGAGCCCCATATAATGCTCCATACAGAATAATGAGCCCCATCTATTGCTCCAGTCAGAATGAGCCCCATGTATTGCTCCATACACTGTAATGAGCCCCATATAATGCTCCATACAGAATAATGAGCCCCATATAATGCGCCATTCAGAAAAGGAAGCCCCATATAATGCTCCATGCAGTATTATAGGCAGGGCTGTGGAGTCGGTAAGCCAAATCTGCGACTCCGACTCCTCAATTTCCCTTACACCGACTCCAACTCCGACTCCACGACTCCGACTCCCACATATATTGCTTATATTTAAGAGAAAAATTTATTGTAGTACAATGTGAACATCAGACATTTAATCATTTTTATGATACAATAATCAAGATATTTAGATAGAACATAATATATATTTATTGGAATACAACTTTAGAACACAAAAAACTGTAATAAATTGTAAATATGTAATACACTATGTAATATCGATTACACACACACATATATATATATATATAACACTATGTAATAAACTATGTAAGTGACAAAAAACAGTTTTCCAACAAAAACATACTAAATAACACTTGTGCCGTCTATGAATTTGTTTTAAGAAATAGAATTGCCTCCATCAGATCCTCCTTCATAGATGACCTCAAATCTGACCTAATAATTTTAAGGCTAGAGAACAACCTCTCTACACTAACTTGGGTTGGAGGCAAAGCCGTAACCACATGGGCAACATCTCTAACAATTTCCGGGTATAAAGGAATTGCCTCATGCACAGTCAGTTTTGATGAACGGTTGAATTTTTCTATTTCTTTGAGAGCAAGTGAAACATTTTGCTGAAATATGGTCAATCTGCTTGCTATAGGAGACGGAGTGAAATCTTTTTCCTTGCGGCAACGCTTTGCCTGCTCCATGTCATCCGAATACTTGACAAAATCAAACTCCTCATCTGATGATGATGAAAATATGGCAGCAGTAGCACTGTCAGGATCCAAGTCCTCTTGCGCCTGGCAGTCCTCCTGTAGGCCACTCATCCTAACTGCTACCTCAGTCAGAGCTTCTTTTCCTTTAGTAAGCTGGTGATCATCAAGCAGTATACAATGACTTGGGTCCACATAAACAGCTGCCAGAAGAATTTTATTTTCCAGTAGCTGTGTCTCTCTCCGTTTCATTGAAGCAGAAATGCCATCTGCGATTAAACCTCCTCTTTGGGACAGGCAAAATAGCAAGTTCTTCCACTCCCTTATGAAAATGCCAGGAGTTAAATCCTCAGCTTGTAATTTTTTAGTCACAGTAAATGGGTGATTAAGCAATTCCTTCAATTCAGCCACCTGTGTCCATTGACCTTCATTTAGGGTTACCTGAGGGTTCTCCATATCTATAAGAAACGGTATTAGTTCAAGCAATTGCTCAATCATTAAATAAGTGCTGCCCCACCAAGTGGCTTGATCAACAATTGCCCCTTTCCCAGGACGTCTCTTCAAGATGGAATCAATTTTAGGGGTTCTGGCGGCAATAACCACTTTCCTCACTTTTCCAATCAGATTTCCCGCATGTCCCTCTTGCAGACTATCTCTTATTGCCAGCTGCAGCGTGTGCACAACTTTCTCCAGCTCGGGGCCCAGGAATCAGATCCTGCGCAGGGCAGGCACCCCTCCCCCTCCTCTCTCTGGTGAAGGCAGCAGAAGACAGGACAGAGGAGGGGAGATTGCCCCCTGCAGTCTGGAGCCGGTGCAGGACGGAGCACTGCAGCATACAAGTGCGTTTTGATAGGTGCGTGCCCCAGCTTCTAGAGGGGGGCAGCTGCCCCCCCTGCCCCTTGCTGGCTACGGCAATGATTCACACACAGCATTTTTGCAGATCCGTTTTTTGCAATAAAATGCAGTGACTCTGGGCATCCCAGCAAAGTCAATGGGTTTCAAGATATGACATTCAGACACATTGTTTTGTGAGGATCTGTTTTTGGGCTCAATGAGCATGTCAGTTTGTGTGGCGTTTTTCTAATCTGCTTTTGCTATTGAAAACATTATCTATGAGCTCAAAAACCTTTCAGGTGATGCGGTTTTTAAAAAAGCTGATCTGCTTTTGCAGCTGAAAAACGTATCCTCAAAAAACGCAGCAAAAACGCAGTGTGTGAATGTAGCCTTAGATCAGGAATAGAACAGCCATTTATAGGATATTTCATAACTTTCCCAAATTTCTATGAAAAAATATTCAGCACATTCTGCATTGAACTACTGTACCCAATTTATTATATATTTTAGGAGTCGGAGTCGGTCCATTTTATACCAACTCCGACTCCACCAAAATGAGCACTGACTCCGACTCCAAGACTCCGACACAGCCCTGATTATGGGTACCGCATAGTGCTCCATACAGTATACTGAGCCCCATACATTGCTTCATACAGCATTATGAGTACCATATAGTGCTCCATACAGAATAATGGGCCACATATAATGCTCCATACAGAATAATGATCCCCATATATTGCTCCATTCAGAATAATGAGCCCCCTTGTATTGCTCCATACACTGTAATGAGCCCCATATAGTGCTCCATTCAGAAAAATGAGCCCCATATAATGTTCCATACAGAATAATGAGCCCCATATATTGCTCCATACAGAATAATGAGCCCCATATAATGCTCCATTCAGAAAAATGAGCCCCATATAATACTCCATACAGAATAATGAGCCCCATATATCGCTCCATTCAGAATAATGAGCCCCATATATTGCTCCATTCAGAAAAATGAGCTCCATATAATGCTCCATACAGAATAATGAGCCCCATATAATGCTCCATACAGAAAAATGATCCTCATATATTGCTCCATGCAGTATAATGATCCCCATATAATGCTTGTGAGGTAGCGCTGTCATTCGGGTAGGGGATTCTCGCTTGGCAGCACAATAATCACATCCGGCACAGGTTTTCCATAAAATCATATCAGTCCCTGCGATTTATTATGCAGCATAAACTGTGACCAATAACATACAGTTTATATCACCAGCATAGAGTCCATTACAGAGCTTCCCTCTGTTAAGCCTGTGGTCACACAGGATCTCAATGCCCAGTACTCAGGCTCTTCAGCCTCACAGATTTCTCACCCCATCAGGGTTTACCTCATGGCTGCTACAGCTCACTGCAGAAGTTCCTTTCCTTCCTCCGGCAACTCTCAGATGCTGGCAGCCATTCCACATAGCCACTTCTCATGCTGAGTGCCAGGAGACACATCTCCTAGCGGGACCTTCCACACTGGACCAACCAGGTCCCTACATTCACCCCATGTGACCTACCCTGGCCACCATATATGGTCCGTAGCCACACCCACCGGGTCACATGGCTATGACCTCATCACAGGTCTTTCACACACTCACAGTCTTTTACTATAGTGTACTAAACACACCCCCTGGGTGGGTTTGTAGGTAACTAGGCTCGCCCGTCTCCCTAGTTACCTGGAGACGTCTCCCTGATACATTGACACAGCATCTCGCAGTATCACTGCTGCTCAACACACGCATCAGTCTCCATCTCAAGGCCACCCACTTTGAGATACATAACGGTCCTTCCATATTCTGCCACTCATCCTCTCTCTTGGGACATCCACACAGCGCCCCCTAGCGGACACAGTGGTCATTACACCACATACCCTGCCCATCTGTTCAAACTTGTGGGGTTGAACACACAACCTTACACCAGGATCTCGAGACCGGGCACTTATTACACCTTGCCCCATAGGTCGAGAAAACCGTCTCCCTGTCATACGGCCTCATTTCTACGTTAGGCCTCCCCCGCCCCCAGCGGTCAGAATATCGGTCATTGTCTTTGACCCTCCAGTTGCAGTCTGTCTGCGTCATCAGACACTGTTCAGTCACCACCCTCCTACAGTGCGCTTCGTCATCTGACCTTTCTCCCACTGACCGGCTCTCCCGGTTGGTACGGTCATCAGTCTTAATCGGGCCTACTGTCTGGCCTGAGTCTGACCCATTCAGCGTCTCACAGGAACTGCGGTCTCTCAACGTCATCGTGCCAGTCAAGCTACCACTTGCTGACATTCTTCGGCTACCTGCCATGTCACTTCTTGGAGGAACCGTTCGGGTCCTTACATCTTGGGTTGAAGGCGGTCGCCACCTGGTATTCCGTACCTCTTTACAGATTCGACGACGGTCCCGCCTCAACTGCTCAATCTCTTGCAGGTACCCCACTCGATACTCCACGAGCATCCGAAAGTCTCTCAGGCTCTCCACGGAGCCAACCACCATGATGGGAATCCTACCCACTTCACTGGATACCTGGTCTTCATCATCAGGAGGGATCCTCACCCTCAGCACACTGGAGATATTCACAAGGTCTTGCATTACCTTCCCAGATCTTCCAATGATTCTCCCAATCAGAGCTTTGGGTACCGGAACCACATCTTTCCGCAAACCCAGCCGATCCATAGCCTCCTTCGCTAACTCTAGGCATCGAGCAGCCTTCACATTACTCCTCCTGACCAGCTGTTTGGTGTGGAGACATTGTAGATGCATCTCTTTCAGGACAGCTACTCGGTTTGATGTATCTTCTCTGACTGATACTATCACCAACTGCCGAGTCTCAGGTGCCCTGTGCACCTTACACGCTTTGACCGCCTCCTTAAAAGCCTCAAGCACACCTTCCTCAGCACAGGCTTCTTGCATGTCTTCTGGTACATCGATCACAGACTGGAAGGTCGAGGTCTTGCTCTCTTCCTGGACCGAAGGCTCTGGCTTTACCACAGACACTTCCCTCACTACAGTTGACCCGACCGGATGACTGTCTTCTTCAGTTCTTAACACACAAACTTCACACGACTTGATCTCTTCATGACCCTTGGCCACGATGGATACTGGCAGTTCTGTCTTGTTATCACTCGCGCTCACCCGCGGTAAGTCTTCGTCCAACTTCTCCCGCAGAAGACTTTTTACTACTCCTCTGAGTTCCTACATCTCTCCTTTGAGGTTCTTGTTCACACTTTGCCAGGTGGACCTCTGAGCTCCAAGACTTCTTTCTCGAGCTCCTCGACCCTGTGCTCGGCCGTTTGTCTCAGGACTCTTTCTCGTTTAACATGTTTATCCACCTCTTCTCTGAGGGACTTATTCAGTCCTTGCCACGTTACCATGTGACCTTTGAGCTCAGAGACTTCTTTCTCTAGCTCCTCTAGTCTGTGCTCCCTGTCTCTCTCAGAGCCACAGTCACCCCCAGAGATTGAGTCACCCCGACCTGCCGAGTCATCCCTCCAGTTACTCACTAACCGTGTGACTACTTCAGCCGTCTTATCCACCATGTCAGCGTCAGTTTTGTCACAAGATGTCCGGTCCGTCTGTTGGGCTGACGTACCCCTTTTCCCGGTAACTTCCACCTCTGACCTCTCCACTTCAGGAGCCGTCACCGTCTTCGTATTGGTTAGCCCAACAGTAGGAACGTCTCCATCCTCCTGGCACATATCATTAAACCTGACAAAGTCCCGGCCCCACTCCAAGGCACACACTAAGTCTGATGGTATACTGCCACCTTGGCACTCACTGCCTCCGAGCCCCTCAAACATTATTCTGTCTACCGCATAGTTCACCGTGACCCCATGTTTACAGCGAACCTGGACCATTTTCTCGGTCAGACAGAAAGTGAGAGGAGTTCCTACCAGAGTCACTTGACTCTTTGAGTCCAACCGTCCCGAGATTCCTTCCCGATGCAGCATTACGGTACACACTTGCGGCCAATCATCACCCGGAAAGAATATCCCACATTCAGGAAACGACATACACGTACACTGCGGTTTCCCAGACATAGCCACTGAGCCAACCAGTGCTGCCCTTTCTTCAAATTCTGCCCCTTTCTGGACCACCACCTCAATTTGGGTCACCGCCCCCCTCTGGGACTCCACCTCTTTTTGGGTTACCACCCCGATTTGGGACTCCACCCCCTTGTGGGCTACCACCCCGATTTTGGTCACCGCCCTCTTCTAGGACTCCACCCCCTTTTGGGATTTCCCCATGTCCATTATACCGGTCTTCTCAGACCACAGTTCACACCACACAGTTTGTGACTCTTACGATACCACACAAGTCCTTACTGGCAAGACCACAGCTCCTGCTGTCAGCGATCACCGACACCACCGGCTGCCGTTCACACACCGCTGCTGGTGTCCTCTTCGTAACCCCGTCGAGTTACCAGAAGCCGCTTGTCCCCTTCGTAACCCCGCCGAGTTACCGGAAGCCGCTTGTCCCCTTCATAACCCCGCCGAGTTACAGGAAGCCGCTTGTCACCTTCTTGACTCCCACTCAGCCACCGCAGGCTGAGTTGAGAAAAGAGAAAAAAACACACCACACAAAAACTCACGTGTCCTGACTGTGTGCTATTCAGGACGCTCCTGTCTCCACCTGAGACCATCCAACACACAGGGCGCACCGGGTGCAATTCAGGGAGCGACCCTCCTCCCAGGGTCTCCCCACACACCGGCCTCACCAGGTCCAGGGGCTCGGCAGGTGCTCTTCAGGACATCTGTCTCCGCCTGAGACTGCCCAACACTCGTGCCTCACCAGGTCCAAGGTCCCCACGTGCTCCTGGGATCCGACTCTTCTCCCAGGGCTGACCCTCCGGGACCTTTCCTCACTGAACCCTCCAGGTACACAGTCTTCCTCACTGACCTAGGTCAGTACCACACGAACACCTGTTCGATATCTGTGTCGGCCACATGGGTCACCGTTTTACTCATTGACCCAGGTCAGTACCACAAGAACACCAGTTCTTTTTTCCTGGGGAAGTGGTCGCACTGAGCTCACCGATCCGGACAATGCCTTACTCACTAGGCCGCCCCACGGTTTCCAGAACCACAGCCGGACAGTGGCTTCCCCAATTGCAGGCTGTCACAGGCTCTGCTCACACACGTGGCTGGTCAGCAGCACATCACACTGCCCATAGCCTTCTCCACCAATTGTGAGGTAGCGCTGTCATTCGGGTAGGGGATTCTCACTTGGCAGTCCAATAATGACATCCGGCACAGGTTTTCCATAAAACCATGAGTCCCTGCGGTTTATTATGCAGCATAAACCGTGACCAATAACATACAGTTTATATCACCAGCATAGCGTCCATTACAGAGCTTCCCTCTGTTAAGCCTGTGGTCACACAGGGTCTCAATGTCCAGTACTCAGGCTCTTCAGCCTCACAGATTTCTCACCCCGTCAAGGTTTACCTCATGGCTGCTACAGCTCACTGCAGACGTTCCTTTCCTTCCTCTGGGAACTCTCAGACGCTGGCAGCCATTCCACACAGCCACTTTTCATGCTGTGGGCCAGGAGACAAATCTCCTAGCGGGACCTTCCACACTGGACCAACCAGGTCCCTACATTCACCCCATGTGACCGACCCTGGCCACCATATATGGTCCGTAGCCACGCCCACCGGGTCACATGGCTATGACCTCATCACAGGTCTTTCACACACTCACAGTCTTTTACTATAGTGTACTAAACACACCCCCTGGGTTAGTTTGTAGGTAACCAGGCTTGCCTGTCTCCCTAGTTACCTGGAGACTTCTCCCTGACACATTGACACAGCACCTCGCAGTATCACTGCTGCTCAACACACGCATCAGTCTCCATCTCAAGGCCACCCACCTTGAGATACATAACGGTCCTCCCATATTTGCCACTCATCCTCTCTTGGGACATCCACACAGCGCCCCCTAGTGGACACAGTGGTCATTACACCACATGCTCCAAACAGTATAATGTGCCCCACATAATACTCCATACAGTATAATGAGCCCCATACCTTGCTCCATACAGAATAGGCCCCATATAATGCTCCATACAGAATATGATGGGCCCCTTATATTGCTCCAAACAGAATGGGCCCTATATAATGCTTCATATATAATGGGCCCCATATGAGTCTCCATATAATGTTCCAGTGTATGATGGGCCCCATATGATGCTCCAGTGTATGATGGGCCTCATATATTGATCAAAACATAAAAAAACAAAAACTGAAATCCTGACCTCTCCTCGCTGGCCGCTGCCCTGCTCCGGACCCCTCAACGTCGGTGTCTTCCGGCTCTCTGCACTGTGACTGTTCACGCAGATGAAACAGCACAGTCAAAAGACGCTGCAGCAGAGGAGCGGGAAGAGGTAAGAATTGCAAGTGCCACAAGTATTGAAAGCCCAGCAGCACCTGTATATACATCACCACACCAGCCCCGCAGCACCCGTATATACATCACCACACCAGCCCCAGCCCCACAGCACCTGTATAAAGTATACATCATCATCCCAGCCCTTGTATATACATCACATCAGTCATCTCATCAGACCAGGCAGACGGTGGCCCCCCAGCCCTTGTATATACATCATCATCAGCGCAGGCAGATGGCGGCCCCCAGCCCCTGTATATACATCACATCAGCACAGGCAGATGGTGGCTTCCCAGAACTGCCCTTTATATACATCACATCAGTGCATGCAGATGTGGCCCCCCCAGCACTGCCCTGTATATACATCACATCAGCACAGGCAGATGGCAGCCCCCCAGCCCTGCCCTGTATATACATCCACATCAGTGCAGGCAGATGGTGGCCCCCCAGCCCTGCCCTGTATATACATCACATCAGTGCAGGCAGAGGCAGCCCCCCCAGCCCTGCCCTGTATATACATCCACATCAGTGCACGCAGATGGCGGCCCCCCAGCCCTGCCCTGTATATACATCCACATCAGTGCAGGCAGATGGTGGCCCCCCAGTCTTGCCCTGAATATACATCCACATCAGTGCGGGCAGATGGCGGCCCCCCCAGCCCTGCCCTGTATATACATCCACATCAGTACTGGCAGATGGCGGCCCCCCAGTCCTGCCCTGGATATACATCCACATCGGCGCAGGCAGATGGCAGTCCTGTTCTGTATATACAACACATTAGCGCAGGCAAATGGTGACCCCCAGCCCTGCCCTGTATATACATCCACATCAGTGCAGGCAGGCAGATGGCGGCCCCCCAGCCTCTTTGTAACTCACCCCCGACCAAGGCCCATACCGCTTGGAATGAGATTGCTTGAACTTACTGGACCTGAACTTCAGCCTGAGCCCGGCCCGCGGGGGTAGGAGTTGAGTCGCACAGCAGCTCCTCTGGATAGATTCCTGGGTTGGTGAATGCAGACGCCAATGATAGGTCAGTGACTCAGTGTGGCAGTAGTGCTACCTGCAGGCAGCCAGTGACGGAAGAGCAGAGCAGAGGCGCGCTCTCTCCGGCTCTCCGCCTTCAAAGAATGTCCGACGACGTGCAGCGTCACGTCGTGGCGCGTTCTTAACCCCTAGGGTGCCGCCCCAAAAACCTTTGGAACCGCCGTGCCTGCAAATTTAAAGGGCCGGCGGCAGGAAAAAAGAGGCCGGTGGCCGCCGCATTAGCTGGCAAGCGGCCAGAGGAGCGGGTGCCGCCAGCCAGTGGCCCACAACTGGCTAATAAATAGCGGCCCTGCGGGAAAATGCCATTACCAATCCGGGCCTGAGTGACACCTTTATGAAATCAGTGTCTCAGACCCTACCACATGCTGCCTTAAATAGCCAAAACCTCGTGACAGATTCCCTTTAAATCTTCTCCATCACAAACAATTGGAATAAGTGTAAGGACTCATGCACGTGGCTATATTATGGGGCTGTATATTTCTTACTGGAGCGCAGAAAATCTGATACTCCAACTAACCTCAACCCCAGGATGTACAGAATAGACTTGTGCATGTAGCTTTCTACAATGCATATATCACTTTACACTTTACAGAGGAAGAACCAACAGCAGACGAATGTCGCTGTCAGGAAATGAGTTATTTTTTAATGTTCTAAGTCCACCTCTGGCACTGTCTGTCGCCCTGCACCCAGTTGGTCTGTATATTGTACTTCTGTAAGTGCCCAGCAGAGACACCACTGCAAAACATGCCCCCTCTCCCTCTCTCTGCCTGTGTGTAATTCTATCCACCCTTCCCCCTTACTTCCTCACGGCAGCTGGTCATTATCCAGAGCAGTTCAGAGCAGTTCTTCCCGCCATGGATTTAAACTCTCTTTTGTCTATTCAAACTCAAATTTAATAACACACAATAATCATAGGGACAGGACAAATATATTCCCAGAATCGGTAGAATTTAGTCTACACACAGCAACCAGAAACCGCGAAAAGGGTTTCAGCCCTCCAGTAACACACAGACATATGATGTTTGGTCTCAAAGGAAATATAATTTCGTAAGAGAACATATAATATCCCTGTCGTCTTTCTGGGAGCTCCTCAGCCCGAGATATGGCCAGTAGAAGTTTTTAAATAACTTTTGAAAGGGGGCGTACCCAGCCCACCAAGTGAGGTCAGCAAGGGGGGAGTCGCTTGGTTTTGGGAAAAAGGTATAAAGCTCAGTTGCTCAATCTGGAAGGTGTTCAGTCTTGGGGAAGGCAGCCAAACATCTATGCTGTGGACTGAATCTTTGCCTTTGAGAACTCCCTACCCCCTTATTGACATACCAGTGACTAAAATGTAGTATGTTTCTTATCTTAATCCTCTTTTATTTGTAACTGTTTGTATATACTGTATTTTGTCTTCTTTGGTAATATCTTTTGTATTTTTTCTCTAAACACTGCCTATATTTTTCTGGAGTAAATTTATAACTTTGCTAGTTCATTCTTTTGGCTCTATGATCGAACTGACATGTCCTCCATGCTAAATTACTCTACCTGTGGGTTGGTTCCTGACCCAATATCGTCTCTGGAATGAAACGAGGAACTGGTGGCAGCGAAGCGTCCTGGTGGTATTGTAGAACCCTGGCAGTGAAGGATCGGAGGTTTATGTGTGTATTTCCAGCCTGAGACTAATGATATACATACAGCCATCACTGCAGAGTGCCCAATATCAAGGACGCAACCAGGCAGCCCTTCTGACGACTAATTAACCTAGGTGCAGTTCACTGACTGACCTGAGGGTAAGAGGGCACCAGAGAGCTGCAAGTTCCGAACCGGAACTGAAAGTGGAAACATAAGTTGCGGGGATTTATATATCATACGACCACATATATAATATATAAATTTCTGACAACTGGGGTGCAAACTATCCCCCTGAACCTCTGACATATTGGTGTCAGCGGTGGGATAGACAAATAAATCCTTGACATATTGGTGGCAGTGGTGGGATCACAGAGAATTAGTGATCTGGTTTGAGCAATCATTTCTCTCACTAAAAACTTGCACGGTGCTTGCAAGGACCCTGCGCAAAAGTTTTGACGATCGAACTCAGTGTTTACTAAATCTGAGACAATATGGTGTGTGTAGCAGTTACCCTGTTCCCTTCTCTTGTTTTTTCTGTCCTTTCAAGCAGGCTTGATCTTTTTTCATGGCCGCAAATACGGCCATACAGCACATACAGCACATGGCGCACCGTGGAATTTTTGAGGGCCGATTTTGAGGCCACATAGAAATCTATTGGGGTCGCAAAAACGGCCAGCAAAAACATGGTAAATGTAAAAGAAGCCTTATTTGGCAATTATGGCTGCAAAGGGAGAATCCTGGTACACCTAGCGGAAAAGAACGCTCTTGCTGGGATACAACCCCTGGCAAAAATTATAGAATCACCGGCCTTGGAGAATGTTCATTCAGTTGTTTAATTTTGTAGAAAAAAAGCAGATCACAGAGATGGAACAAAACTAAAGTAATTTCAAATGGCAACTTTCTGGCTTTAAGAAACACTAAAAGAAATCAAGAACTAAAAATGTGGTAGTCAGTAATGGTTGTTTTTTTTAAACCAAGCATAGGGGAAAAATTATGGAATCACTCAATTCTGAGGAAAAAATTATGGAATCACTCTGTAAATTTTACTTCTCAAAACTAACACCTGCATCAAATTAAATCTGCTCGTTAGTCTGCATCTAAAAAGGAGTGATCACACCTTGGAGAGCTGTTGCACCAAGTGGACTGACATGAATCATGGCTCCAACACGAGAGATGTCAATTGAAACAAAGGAGAGGATTATCAAACTCTTAAAAGAGGGTAAATCATAACACAATGTTGCAAAAGATGTTGGTTGTTCACAGTCAGCTGTGTGTAAAATCTGGACCAAATACAAACAACATGGGAAGGTTGTTAAAGGCAAACATACTGGTAGACCAAGGAAGACATCAAAGAGTCAAGACTAGAAACTTAAAGCAATATGTCTCCAACACAGGAAATGCACAACAAAACAAATGAGGAACGAATGGGAGGAAACTGGAGTCAACGTCTGTGACCGAACTGTAAGAAACCGCCTAAAGGAAATGGGATTTACATACAGAAAAGATAAACGAAAGCCATCATTAACACCTAAACAGAAAAAAACAAGGTTACAATGGGCTAAGGAAAAGCAATTGTGGACTGTGGATGACTGGATGAAAGTCATATTCAGTGATGAATTGCGAATCTGCATTGGGCAAGGTGATGATGCTGGAACTTTTGTTTGGTGCAATTTCAATGAGATTTATAAAGATGACTGCCTGAAGAGAACATGCAAATTTCCACAGTCATTGATGATATGGGGCTGCATGTTAGGTAAAGGCACTGGGGAGACGGCTGTCATTACATCTTCAATAAATGCACAAGTTTATGTTGATATTTTGGACACTTTTCTTATCCTATTAATTGAAAGGATGTTTGGGGATGATGAAATCATTTTTCAAGATGATAATGCATCCTGCCATAGAGGAAAAAACATCTGGCAACAGCAATCAGAGAAAGTCGGAGCCAGATTGATGAAGAGTACTATTTGACACTCATTAAGGCCATGCCTCAGAGACTGCAAGCTGTTATAAAAGCCAGAAGTGGTGCAACAAAATACTAGTGATGTGTTCGAGTGTTTTTTTGTTTGTTTGTTTTTCATGATTCCATAATTTTTTTCCTCAGAATTGAGTGATTCCATAATTTTTCCCCAATGCTTGGTTTAATAAGGTAACCATTACTGACTACCACATTTTTTGTTCTTGATTTCTGTTAGTGTTTCTTAAAGCCAGAAAGTTGCCATTTGAAATGACTTTAGTTTTGTTTCATGTCTGTGATCTACTTTTTTTCTACAAAATTAAACAACTAAATGAACATCCTCCAAGGCCGGTGATTCCATAATTTTTGCCAGGGGTTGTATTTACGTACAAAGGCATTGATCTCCAGGGCAAAATCAAAGGCCAAATGGTCACAGAATTGGTGCAACTTGAAGCAGATCAAGACCGTTCCCAGAGCCCGGCGGAGGCCGGGGTCAGCCAAAGTATGGACGATAATGAACCAGAGGACAAACCGGTGGAAGCCAGCCCTACTCGCAACCAGGGTAGCATGGACCACTGTCTGCAAATGGCTCTACAATATTGCCCCGCAGACGATCATGAGAGCCGTCTGCAGCTGATCTAGCAATAACAAGAGAGAGCTGAATGGGAGGCCAAAGCTCCGAGAGACCATGAACTGCAGATGGCCCGACTCAGGGCAGTACCATCTAACCCACGGAGCTGTGAGTCCAATAATGCAACAACTCCTAAACCCTGGGCAGAGCACTTTCCTGTGATGGAAAAGGACAGGGACTTGGACATTTTTCTGCGGGGATATGAAAAAGCCTGCAGACAGTACCAGCTGCCTGAGAGCCAATGGGCCCGATATTTAACACCAGGGCTCAAAGGAAAAACTCTGGAGACATTTGCTTCTCTCCCTCAAGACCAAGATGGAAACTATGCGGCCATCATGCAGGCCCTGAGAAAAAAGTACCAACTGCCTCCTGAGGTTTATCGTAAAAAGTTTCGGAACCTCCAACGTGGCCTATACGACAGTTACAGCGATGTGGTGAATGGCCTCAGAACCCACTTTGATCAGTGGGTCCAAGGACTGTCAGTGACCGACCACTTTTGAGCAGCTGCGGAACCTGATGATAAAAGACCAGTTCCTACATCTTTGTCTGGCTGAAGTGCGACAGTTCGTGATGGAACGTGAGCCAAAAGACAAGGATAAAGTGGCGCAGATCGCTGACATCTACGAGACCAACCGTAAACCGGAGGTGGGTAAGCCGGTCACCGCCACCTGGAAAGGGGGTAAGCCAACAACCAATCCTAGTACCCCTTGCCAGCCAACCTACTGGAGGGCTCATCCCCTTTGCCGATGCCAGGCCTACATCCAACCCTCGCAAGTGTTATCTCTGCAATCGGACTGGACAACTCAGCACCACTTGAACGGAGAAGCAGAAAAAGAGCCCCCCTGCCAAGGCCTCAGGGACTAAAGCAGCAGTTCTTTTTGTGGGTGGGGCAGGTGGGAGGGCCTGTGAAAACTGGCAGAAAATCACAGTGACGAACCATGTCACTAAAGGCCTCAAGGACACTGGGGCCGAACAAACACTCATCCGACCCAAACTGGTGGCCCCTGAAGAGATTATTCTGGGGAAAAAACCCTGACTGTCATCGGGATTGGGGGCATCCACTGTACCTTGCCGATGGCCTTGGTTTTGATAGATTGGGGTGTCGGGAACGAGGTGAGGGAAGTGGGGTTAATCGAAAACTTGTCCGCACACGTTTTGTTGGGAACTGATTTGGGGAGGATTTTTGCGTATTATGTCCCTGACTCCCCTCTCCAATCTGACACTGAGAGTAATGTTGATGCTAATGATGTAAATGTGTATGCTTTACCTGATTTTACCTGATAATGATGATGTATCTGAAGGTACAGGAGTACTCAGCTACCTCACGCTGCGGGGTGATCTGGCTGAAAAACCCCTAATAGGAGCTCGTGACAGTGCTAAGGGGAAATGGGGAGAGGCACGGGAACCATGAAGAAGGTGATGCCGTGCAACTGACCGGTGCCACAAAGAAAGGTGACCTGGCCGCAGGTAACTGCCCCATATATAGCACTGCTCCTGAGATAGTGGAGGTGGATGGGCAGGTAGTACCCATGGCCGAACAGGCTGATGGGACTGTGGTAATCCCCGGGGAGACGGTCTACATAGCTGCTTTCACCCGCAGTCAGACTGCCCAGAATGCAGGTAACGCCCTGCCTTCTGGATCCTCCTCAGTCAGAGGGATGACTGAACCAGAGCAGGTCCCAGAGGGTCCCCACGAGGAAGGGACCTTAATGTCACTTCTGGCTGCCTTCAGCCAGGAGTTCCAGGCTACTTTGCATTCTGATGCTAGTCTAGAGACCTTGAGAAACCTTGCTGGAAAGCCCACCTCCAACACTGATAAGGATAGGGTATTCTGGGAACAATGGAGGTTGTTCCCTGAAAATCCCAAACGGAGTGGTTGATGGAAAGACAGCTGGTTGTACCCTACCAATTTAGGGGTGAATTGTTACGGATTGCCCATGAGATTCAACTCACTGGACACTTGGGTATCAGCAAAACTAAGGCCCGGCTGTCTAAACACTTCTATTGACCCAAATTGGGGACAGATGTACCAAACTACTGCAGCTCCTGTATCATATGTCAAAGAGTGGGGAAGTAGGGGTCTGCCCCCAAGACTCCCCTGATCTCTTTGCCAGTGATAGAGGAGCCTTTCCAAAGGATTGCTGTGGACATTGTGGGACTACTGGCCATACGCAGCAGCTCTGGAAAGCATTACAACCTTATTGTGGTAGACTATGCTACCCGGTACCAGGAGGCAGAGGCTCTGTCATCAACTAGGGCGGATAAGGTGGCGGAAGTCCTGTTGGCCATCTTCTCACGAGTAGGATTTCCCAGGGAGATGCTTACTGACCAGGGGACTCAATTTATGTCTTGCCTAATGGAGGCTCTCTGTGAGAAAATGCAGGTGAAGCGTCTGGTATCCGAACCGGAACTGAAAGTGGAAACATAAGTTGTGGGGATTTATATATCATACGACCACATATATAATATACTAGATTAAGGCCCGATGCTATCGCATCGGGAGGATAGTGACACACCTCTTGCCATGTTATCCCTCAACACACACACCTCCTCAACACACACTCCTCTCACCTTTCACCATCTCCACTCACTCTTTCACTCCACATACGACCCTTTCTCTCACTCCGTATCTCATACTCACGCCGTCATCGCCGCTGCTCCACGATCCCCGACATCTTCTTCCGCCGGCGCCATCTTGGATCCAGACGTCGTCCACGCCGGCGACATGTTCTTGCGGCGACGCCATCTTGAGTATCGCGAAATCCCGCAATACTCAAGATGGCGTCGCCGCAAGAACATGTCGCCGGCGTGGACGACGTCGGGATCCAAAATGGCGTCGGCGAAATCTCGTGAGATTTCGCCGACACCATTTTGGATCCCGACGTCGTCCACACTGGCGACATGTTCTTGCGGCGATGCCATCTTGAGTATCGCGGGATTTCGCCGATCCAAGATGGCGTCGCCGCAAGAACATGTCGCCGGCATGGACAACGTCTGGATCCAGGATGGCGCCGGCGGAAGAAGATGCCGGGGATCGTGGAGCAGCGGCGATGACGGTGTGAGTATGAGAGACGGAGTGAGAGAAAGGGTCGTATGTGGAGTGAAACAGTGAGTGGAGATGGTGAAAGGTGAGAGGAGTGTGTGTTGAGGAGGAGTGGTGTGTTGAGGGTTAACATGGCAAGAGGTGTGCTGTGACGTCACCAGTTACAACTGGACGGTGTCATGATCCAGTGTTGGATCTGGCGGTATTAAAAGCACAAAGTGAACTTTTTTTTACTTTGGTTAAGTTCAAAGGTGTTTTGACTGTCCCCGGTGGTGGTTAGTGGTATTGCACCTTAGGTTAGGTTGCACTTAATTATGGTTCAGGTGTGGGGCTCTATAAATGGGTCTCAGGGTGTTCACTCACTGCTGGTGATATTCCTTGCTTAGTTGTTGGAGAGCCTGGTGGAAGGATGGCGCTGGATAGGAGTCCTGCGCAGTCAGCCAGAGAGAACGAGTGCCAGCTAATGGTGTCTGCAGGAAGGACTGGCATGGCCTGGTGGAGTCGCAGTTTATGGTGTCGGCGGGAAGTGCGGGCATGGCTTAGAGGAGTGGCGACTTGGAAGAGAGTTGCACTCAGCATGTTCGACTTGGTTGCTGAGAACTGGACTCGAGCATGCTTGGATTCTTGGCAGAGGCTGGACTCATCTTGGGACTCTGTGTACTGGACTGCTGCAAGTGGTGATGGACTCTGCTCCCAGGCTGCACGATGGTGATGGATCAGGGTGGAGGGGAAGATGCACGCAGGTGGTGGGCTCTGTTGCTAGGAGCGCACGCAACAGAGCAAAGCTAAGTGGTGTTCCCCCTGTATTGTCTCTTTCTTCATGTGTGTTATTAGTGCAGTGGTGGGATTAGTCTCCGCACCAACCCATTCCCTAGTGAGGGTTTAGGGTCAGGGCGAGCAAGGGGTTAAGGTTTGCGTGCGGCGACAGGTGCGGAGCCTGTATAGGGAATGTTAGGAGTGCAGGGACACTGGCTCAGGGGAGCTTAGGAGGTCTCCATGTCCCCATTCCCTATCGCAGGACCCACCATTGTTAAAGTTTCCCAGGTTCCCCCCTTATTATTTAAATTCGCCGTACTGGAGGCGGTGTTTCCAGAAATGTATATGTTAACGTGTAATTCCTAAATTCGCCAGGTGGAGGCGGCGTATCCATCTGCACATTTTATTATTTAAATTCGCCCCACTGGAGGTGCTGTATCCAGGGTCACGTGTGTTATGGGTCCGCCTTGCGGTATCATCTGCGTCCAGACACACATGACCATGACAGACGGAAGTTGTTACAACCCGGAAGCTGCTTAGCGCATTTATTATATAATAAATTCCTGACAACTGGGGGGCAAACTTTCCCCCAAACCCCTGATATATTGGTGTGAGACAACATTTTCATAGTCTATTCTCCTAAACAGACTTACAAACGCAATAAATTAAAATGCTTGTCTTCAAAACAACACGTTAATGAGCAGTATTCATTGCAGCACTTTGACAAAGTGCAGACAATCAGATATCAGTGGGCTGTGAGCCAAGTAGTGATTTTATCTAGACAGGACTATAATCTCTCCTTCAAGCCTTAATTAAAAAAGTAAGGCCATAAAAATAATGGGTGTGGGTCCATAAAGGCAGCTTTGTGATGAAACCAACACAGAAATGATTTCTTTGTAGCCGCGTGGAGGAGGGTGGTCTTAGATGAAAAAATCTGCAAGTGCCCATCCATGTAATCTCTCCTCTGAAGTTCAGACTTTTAAGCAATAATTCTTAGTTTTGCACTGAAGGATGAAATCAGATTAATAACAACTGCTATAGTTTACGCAAATAAATGCACAACTGCTGAAAGAAAACATATTACCTATAAAAGGTTATTCTCCTCTTAAAGGGGTTTTCCAGCATTACCTTGCTCATGCCAGAGGCTTGCTCTATGGAAAAATTAAAAATGATGCGCTGCAGTGGTGATGCCACAACACATGACTGCTGCAGCCAATCACAGGCCTCAGGGGTGATGCTGTTATTCAGCTATTTCTTTGTCTCACAAAAGGCAAAATTTTACTGTAAAAATGGACAGGTTTCCCCTTAAAGGGTTTGCTACCTTACTTCAGTATCTATAAGCTAAAACCAGGAGTGGGTGATAAATACAGAAGTGGTGACGTGTTTCTATTAGGGTCCCGTTACATTTAGCGATGCACCAGTGATCCCGACAACGATACGACCTGGTCAGGATCGCTGGTGCATCGCTAAATGGTCGCTAGTGAGCTGCCAAACATGCAGATCTCATTAGCAACGCAGCAGCGATAAGCGATCCATCGGCGGTCGCTGTTACCTGTCACACCGCAGCGATGATGACGACTTTCGCCTGCGTCCATGCATCGCTAGTCGGCGCCAGCGGGACGCCAACGAGGAAAACATGGCCCAGGCCATTCGAGGGCGATCAGCGAAATCCAGCGGGGGGGACTGGTCACAGGTACGTGTCACACAAAGCGAGATCGCTAACGATATTGCTGTTGTGTCACAAAATCGGTGAGGCTTTAGCGACACCGCTAGCGATCTCGCTATGTGTGAAAGGCCCTTTATACTTTTCCTCTGATTGTTCCACTCCTGGTTTTGGCTTACAAATACTGATGGAAAATACTGACCAAAGACTGAACGTGTAAACGTGGCCTTAGACGCAACAAAATTAAGCAGTATAAAAAACTCAACAAAAGCTCATTGTGGGAATATGGCCACAAGCTATGTTCCCACGATGACCTATTTGTGAGATTTTGATGTTGCACATTTTCTGCACCATTTATGCACCCAATTATGGAGTTGTCTGGTCCAAACCGATAAGTCTTAAGTCACTCTGTGTGACTGCAGACTTATGAATTCCCCCAATGTGCGCTGCGAGGATTCGATGGTTATCTCAGCTGAGGCCTGAGGGTATGTATGCGTTATACATACTCCCGGCCAGTGGCCACAGCATTGCTTTTATACACTTGAATGTAGCGAGGCCTCACCCTCTAATTGGCTACGTCCACTGGACAGCCGGATCACTAGATGGAGCGAATCACTCTACACAAGTGTAGAGGGCGAGCATGTGTCCTCTAGAGGGGCCATAGTCGGGAGTATGTATAACGCATATATACTCTCTGTGTGTGCTGGTGGGATTCATAAGTCTGCAGTCACACAGAATGACTGCAGACTTATCAATTTGGACCAGACAACCTCTAAGTAACACAGGTTAAGTGCAGTGTCAAAAATCTCACCAAAAACTCATTGTGGGTACATAGTCCACAGCAGAAAGCTTTCAATCAGGAGGTGAGGGGAAGCCTACGAGAGATGAACACCGAGGACTCATCACAGCACACATATGATACACGGTAATATTACTGACAGGGCAGCGACATATTGCTGATATCAGGCATCCATCCCCACTCCATTCTGCCCTCATGTAGAGCAGCATAACCCGGTTACTGATTCACATGAATTGCTCACACTGCCTTTATTTGCTCTCAGCACCAGCCTGACATGTAATATTGCTGCATCACAATATATGGACCCTGGACTCTCCAAGCTAATTTTTGGAGTGCACCCCTGTCTGAATAAAGGTGTTAACCCCTTAGCATCACAGACACTTTTAGATATTATGCCAGCCCATATTTTACTTTTTATTTTTTTAGCAACATAGTCATATGAGGATGTGTTTTTTTGAGGGGATGAGTTGTGTTATACCGTGATGACTCCGGAGTGGACCCTTTGGGTCATGGCACCCACCTTCCCTGGGCGAGCTGGCCTAGTGAGTACCACCCCCTATTCAGGGAGAGTCAGGGGCAAGCCAAAGGGGGAAAGATACCATGACTGCTGTAACCAGTTGGACAGCTCACAGGAGACAGGAATGAGTATGTTTGCAGGATGCAACGGAAAGTGAGCTGAAGACAGGAGAGTGCAAAGCGTGGTCTCAGGAGTACGCAGGGTATAGAACCATAGAGAGTGTGTACACGGGAGTGTGCTAGATACTGAGCCGTGCGAGGCGGGTGTACGAGAGCACGTGTCGCGTGTACGGGCGAGCACGTCCGGCAGCGTGTAAAGAAGGCTGCGTGCAAGGAAGTACACCAAAGTAATGGACAGACAGAGCACAGAGTAGAGTGTAGGTATGGAGCATGTGCCAGCGGGCACGGCAGAGCAAAGCAGAGAGACAGGGGAAAAGAGGACCCGAGTACGGCATGCAGCCAAGCAAGGACCGAACTGACCAAGCCAGGAAGCACAACAATAATCAGGCACCTCCCACAGGGGGAGGTAGCCTGATATAGCACATGATCACATGGACTTCCGGGTCAGGTCCCCCAGGTCATAGAGGATGAGACCAGAGGCAGAACATAGAAGAGCACGCGAGCGTACAGGAGCGCAGCGCCACCATGGGACTAAGTGCGAGAGGTGCGCGTGCGCACCCGACGAGAACCCTGGAGTGGGCGCGGCCCTGGAAGAGGTGACGTCGGACCCAAGTCTCCGCCCCCAGGTGAGAGCGGCGTGACAAGTTGTATTTTAGTGGTATTATTTTGGGGTTCCGAACAACTGTTAACAAACTTTAGCTCTTTATGGGAATGAATGTAAACTAAACAATTCTGCTCTGCTTCACATTTCATGCTATTTGCTGTTGATTTTGATTGCAATATTATGAGAGCCATAAATGTCACAATTTTCCCTCAGAGGAGCTGTATGAGGGTTGATCTTTTTCTGTAGTTTATATTGGAGCCTTTTTATGGTACATGCAACTTTTTGATCACTTTTTATTAACTCTTTGGGAGGCAAAACGAACAGCAATTCTATTTTTTATTCATTTATTTTTAAACAACAGTCAGAATTTGGTATAATCTGTATGTGGTTCCACTATTACTCCCCAGCAACATGCCAAAATTCTTACTGCTTCTCTTATTCATTCTCGTCTCGACTATTGTAACTCTCTTCTAATCGGTCTCCCTCTTACCAAACTCTCCCCTCTCCAATCTGTCTTGAATGCTGCAGCCAGGATCATATGCCTCACCAATCGTTACACCGATGCCTCTACCTTGTGCCAGTCATTACACTGGAATTCAGTATAAACTTATTACCCTCACCCACAAAGCCCTCCATGGCTCAGCACCACCCTACATCTCCTCCCTTGTTTCAGTATACCACCCTACCCGCACCCTCCGTTCTGCTGATGACCTGAGGTTAGCATCCTCAATAATCAGAACCTCCCACTCCTGTCTCCAAGACTTTACACGTGCTGCCCCAATTCTTTGGAATGCACTTCCCAGGTCAATATGATTAGTCCCCAATCCCCACAATTTTAAGCGTGCCCTGAAAACGCATTTATTCAGACAGGTCTATAGCCTCAACACATTAACCTAATCTATCCCTGTGTGGCACAGCCAAAAGTTTTACCATAACCAGGTTCCCCGCATCATGGTCCCACATGCTTTATGCATCCATTAGCCCTCTGTGTCTTACTGTTACACACTTAACATTATGGCTGGTCCATACAATCAGGGCAACTGTTACCACCCACCTTTCGTGTCTACCTTTTTTCTCATAGATTGTAAGCTTGAGAGCAGGGCCCTCATTCCTCTTGGTATTTGTTAGAATCTATGTGATTATTGTTATGCTGTAATGTCTATTGTATGTACAAATCCCCTCTGAAATGTAAAGTGCTGCGGAATATGCCGGCGCTATAGAAATAAAATTTATTATATTATTATTATTATTATAATTTATGTTACTTTTACTCTGCGGCTCATCACAATCACGGCAATATAACATTTTGATACGTATATATTGCTACTTTTGCACAAGAAACAAATCTTTTTTTTATACTCTGACATCCACAACTTTTTACATTTTTCTCTAGACTGAGCTGTATAAAGTTCTGTTTATTGTAGGACAAGTTGTAGATTTTACTGGTACTACCTTTCACGAAATAATATTTTTGATCACTGTATTTTTTTTGTGTAGTAGATATGAACAAAAACTTTCGCTGGGAGAAGCCCATCGTTTGTCACATTTAAATGTAATTCATCAAGTTTATCGCACTCCCAAGTTTTTGTTCGATATTGGAGTTAGGCCCGATCCTTTGTCCAAGGTGTCGAACAAACATAGCCACCCTACTGCACATGTCATAGTCGTGTCCAAATCTTGAAGCATTCTGGAGTGGAGTAATAGGGATAACTAATAGAGTATATTCGGCTGAGCTGAGCAAAACCCCCTTTTTATGTATCCTAGGATATATAGAAGACTTGCCAACAGAAGAGGTTGGGAAGTTAGCTGTGTCTAGAATGCTTTTTATGGCCAGAAAATTAATAGCCCAGTACTGGATCTCCCACCAAACCCCCTCAATTGCAGAATATGTAATAAAAATTAACTGGCTAGTTAATTTGGAAAGAGGTATATATCGCAAGAGAGATTCTATTTCCAAATTTGAAAAAATATGGGCATGTTGGATTGATCATTCTGGTCTGGCGTCGAGAGAGCTGACCAGGTTCAAGTTGGGTCTATCCTGATACGACGATATAAAGGTGGAACAAGATTTGACTCTGACAGAGATTATTACATTATAATTTGATTTGGCTTACAATAAGGAGACTTCAGATATGTAGCTCTTTAACTGAGACTTATATTAACCTGTTGTTGTTATCTTCCTTTGTACTATTGTAACAATTTTGGGAGCGGCACTATATGTAATCAGCTATACCATTTTACCATTAAAATATTGTTTGCATTTGGGTTGTAAACTGGGGGGAAGGGGAGAGCGGTGTTAGAGGTGTATGCACCTCTATTGCGGGTTGTTGTGTTCTTCTTAGTTTTTCCTTTTTGTATTAAAAATTTCAATAAAAATTACTTTAATTAAAAAAAGATCTGAACAAAAAACATTATAAGCGTATAACAGACATATTAATTCTATCTGTGTGTCGATGCCATTACATTGATACCCAATTTATTACTTTTTATGTTTTGATACTTTTTCAGAATAAAAATCACTTATTTGGTCATCTTGTTTTAAGAACCCGAACTCTTTCATTTCTCTGGTTTACAGAACTGTATTAGGACTTGTTTTTTTTTGCGTAACATTTTGCAATACATACATTTTTTTTACTTGGCGAAGATTAAGAGCAATGGCAATTACTATATAACTTTTCATATTTTTGCTGGCTCTCATCGTATGGGATGAATATTGACACAGTTTTATAATAAGGGCGCCCCCTGACAAAGGTGTTCCAAAACGCGCGGTGGGGCGGACACCGGAACCCTGTGTCTGCCATCTGCATCTCTGTCCAGGTATTACACATAGTGTACATGTATACATTGCAGCTGCCAGTGATGTCCTTTATTTAATTTCAATTTAAGTCCACTGCTTCTGAGTTCTTCTCCTTGCTTTACTTCTTATTGGTGCATGTATCTGCCCTTAATGTTATATTCATACATTATTTATGTATATATGGGCACCGTTGTCCCCCCGTTATGTACCTGGTTCATCCTGCTGCAGTCTGTTGTCCTACATTTTATTCAATGATATTTGTGCATGTCTTTACAATTGGTTCTAATAAAATGATGTTTATATTAATATTTACCCAGTAGCTCACTTTTCTCCTTTGTGCTAATATATGAATACTACTTGTTGGGTATATATGGTCATTGTGTAATTCTTAATGTCCTCATGTGCAGTTTTGGCTACTAGGGCCACTGTGTCCTCATTCGCTGTTTTTATTATTTTTATGGCTTTTCATCACGTTGTATTTGTGCCTTGCCTCACTATGTGAAATAAAGCAATTTTATTAGGACCATTAGTTGGTGTTTGGATTCGTCCTCCCCCTGTGTGTCGTTAAGAATGCAGTGACATCAAACTGAATCTTTTTATGGGTGGTTGGGTTATTTTTCTACACAAAAAAATCATTTTTTTTATTAATCAAACTATGATTTTATTTTTTCCTTTTTACTATTACAATGCTTTCTAGTTCCATAAGGCTCTTGGACCTGCAATTTATTGATGGCATTGATAATACACTGAAGTACTCAAGTAGTACAAAGCATTATCTCCACTGTCAATCTATAATTGACAGCCACCGAGGCCTGGCTCCCGGCAGCATCTGATTGGCTGAGGAACATGCAGACAGGGAGGCTATTGTCAGGCCTTCGGAGGCTATAACAACTCGTCAGAACACCGTGATTGAGGTGTGTAGATGTCAATGAGTTGACAAAGGGAGCAAACTCCCTTTGTCATAAGTTACATGCCATTGTCACTACTGACAGCAGCATGTGAGGGGTTAAAGTGCTTAGATCGGCACTATGTTGTGTCTCAGCACTTTCAGCAGAAGCCTGGCTGTGTGTAAAATCCAGCTCTTGCTGCAGACTAGAGAAAATCACAGTTATGTACATTTGCAGGAAGCCGTTAAAGTTGATACTGATGATTTGGGCCTAATTGGGATTGCAGACTCAGGATTGTGTTGTAGGTGGTCTTTGCGATTTGTAGGTGACAAAAGTTTGAGTCTGTCCACAAGAAAATAGAAACAAATTGGGATATACAATGCTCAGGATCAAGAAATTAAAACAGTTGATCAAAGTGTTAAAGAGAGTGTAAATCAAAGAGCGTAACTTACACAGTTTTGGTGGGAGAGGTACCAGTGAAGGTTCAGGTTTGCGTTTTAGTGAGTTCTGAACTAGTATAAAGGAGTGTTGGGAGTTCATTTTCCCCTTCACCATTGAGGTATGATGAACTCCCTCTTCTGGTGAAGGAAGGTAGTGAGGCTGATTACCAAGCACCTGGGCAGGATGATGATGACTGGGTGACGGGAATTACTGACTGGATATAAGGCAGCCGACGCCCTTCTGCCTTGCTGGTGATCTCTCTGAGGGATTCTAGGAGACCAGTCTGATTCCTGCTCCTCAAAAGCTAAGTTTTCTGCTCTACTTTTTGCATTTGTGTTTCGGTTTTATTTTGCATTGTTTTCCTTGATTTCTGCCATTCCCTGCTGGGGTGAGCTGAATTCCTTTTTGCTCTGTCTTCAGAAAATACCTGAGTACTGATATAGTCTTTTTGAAGCCTAGCGTCTTCAGGGCTTTTTTCCCTATCAACTGTTGGCTCTTGTTTTGATAGGGTTTTGGCGGATTACAGACAGCAGCTTTTCTATCCTGTCCTATCTAGTTAGCTTGGGGCCCATCCTTTGCTCAGCCTTTCTTTCTATCTGTGTGAGTGTTTTTTCATCTTGCTTCACCGTCATTATATGTTGGGGGCTGCCTATTGCTTTGGGGTCTGCTCTGGGGCAGTTTAGATTTCCCTTTCTGTCTTTAGGCTATGTAGTTCTCTGGCTGTGATCGAGGGGTCTAGGGCACCGTAGGAACCCCCCACGGCTACTGCTAGTTGTTGTTGATAGGTTCAGCGGTCTGCAATCCGATAGCTGAAAACTTCTCTGGTTTTCTGGACTTAGCTAGTATTTCTGTTTTTGCCTCCTACGGTGACTCATTCATAACAAAGGAGTTTCCAAAGTTTGCTCAAAGAATCTAATTGGACCTATTCAGTCGCTTCCAATGGATTTATTGGAAGCGACACATTAATCCTGAAACCAACTCAAGAGCTCAAATAAGACAGCTATTGTTAACTGTCTAATATATCTGCGAATCTGACTACAAGCGAACCTGGACCATGAGGTGAATTGGATCGCCACTGGTACTTCTCCCACTCTCCAATATTTTATACCCATTTTCATTTTCACTAATTGATTTTTTTATTTCCTCCTCCTGAGTATTTTTATGTCCATATTTTCTTTTATTTTCCTGTGAATACGTACACTCAGCTGCCGAATAATAATAAAATTCTCACCTATAATAAGGGTCCAACCCCAGGACTGGAGGTTGAATGATCCTGTGCTGAACCTTCATCTGGAATTTTACTGGACATGGATTCTAAGTGTGGTATCAATCAAGTGGGTTTACAGTTAGGTCCATATATATTTGGACAGAGACAACATTTTTCTAATTTTGGTTCTAGACATTACCACAATGAATTTTAAACAAAACAATTCAGATGCAGTTGAAGTTCAGACTTTCAGCTTTCATTTGAGGGTTTCCACATTAAAATTGGATGAAGGGTTTCGGAGTTTCAGCTCCTTAACATGTGCCACCCTGTTTTTAAAGGGACCAAAAGTGATTGGACAGATTAAATATTTGTAAATAAAATTTTCATTTCTAGTACTTGGATTACAAAAGAATTGAAATACTTACTAAATGAGAAAAAACTGGCATTTAAAATGAAGGATACTAAGAAACTGAAATTGATACAAAGAGACTGAAAGGGGAAAATAAAGAATCCCCGTGAGGCGTTCCGAATTAAAATAGAAAATAAACTGTCACACAACAATTCCAAGGAGGTGTGGTCGAGCATGAAGCAGCTAACTGGCTTTAAGGCTAGGTCGGAGCATGGGGAAGTGGATTTGCACATGGCTAATGAAATGAACGAGTTCTTCAACAGATTTACCAACACATGTGCTGCATCATCAGGAATGAGGGATAGAGCTGAGGAACGATCGGCAGCATTGACTTTGGGTGATGAACTGTCTGCTTTCACTATCTCCCCAAGTGATGTGAGGAAACAGTTTCGTAAACTAGTCATTGGCAAAGCAGCTGGGCCTCATGGCCTCAGTCCCCGTGTCATAAAAGTGTGTGCAAACCAACTGTGTAATGTCTTTCAGCTCCTGTTTAACAGGAGCCTACAATCTCAGAGAATACCAGTGCTGTGGAAGACCACCTGCCTGCTGCCGGTTCCCAAGATCACCTTTCCAACTTCCCTACACGACTATCATCCAGTGGCCTTAACATTGCATGCTATGAAGTCGATGGAAAGAATAGTACTAACCTACTTGCACCCGAGGGTGAGGGCCTACACTGACCCCCTGCAGTTTGCGTACCAGCAGAGATTGGGGGTGGATGATGCTGTAGTGTCTCTGCTACATACAATACATTCATTCTTGGACAATGATGGAACTGCAGTGTGCGCCATGTTCTTTGACTTCTCTAGTGCTTTCAATACCTTACAGCCACTCTTATTACGAAATAAGTTGACTGATATGGCAGTGGATGAGGAGATGGTGAACTGGATAAGCGACTACCTGACAGGCCGCAGTTTGTAAGGATGGGGGAGGTGGTATCTGGCAGTGTGGGAGCCCCTCAGGGTACAGTGCTGTCGCCCTTCCTCTTCACATTGTATATAGCTGACTTTCAGTATAAATCCGATTTCTGTCACCTCCAAAAATTCTCAGATGACTCAGTGATTGTAGGGGGCATTGTGGGGGACCGGGGTGAGGAGGAATATAGAAGGGTGGTTTCTGACTTTGTGGATTGGTGCCAGACTAACTGTCTAGAACTAAATGTAAAGAAAACCAAGTAGATGGTGGTAAGTTATAGAAGGAAAAAAGATGACTACTTACCGATCACTATTGCTGGCCAGGAGGTGGAGATGGTTGAGACCTACAAATATCTGGGGGTTCACCTTGACAGCAAACTTGATTGGAGGTGTCATACAGAGAAGATTCACAAGAAGGGAATGATCAGACTGTACTTTCTGCGGAAGCTCAGGTCGTTCAATGTGTGCAGTAAAATGCTGGAAATGTTCTACCAGTCCGTTGTAGCAAGCGCCATCTTTTTTGCTATCATCTGCTGGGGCAGTAGTGTGCGAGTAGCTGACGCCAATAAGCTCAACAAACTTATCAAGAAGGCAAGCGCGGCTGTTGGCCTCCATTTTGACTCTTTTGAGGAGGTAGTGGAAGATAGGATTCAGAAGAAGTGCTATAATGAACAATAATACACACCCACTATACGAGCTGTTCTTGAATCAGAAGAGCACATTCAGCAGCTGTCTAATCCTACTAAGGTGCAAGAAGGAGAAATACAGGAAATTGTTGGTGCCTACTGCTATGGGGATGTATAATAATTCACTAAGGGTGAAAGATGGCTATGACCTAGGGCCGGCGCATTAATGTAAAGGATCAGAGACTTGTGTACCTTTGTTTGTTACGTATTGTGGTTAGTCATGCACAGGTTCTGTGTCTAGTAATTACTCTATGTAATGCTGTTCGTAATGTTTTGTTTGTAATGCTGTTGTAATGCTGCTGTGATACCATAATTTCCCTCGGGATCAATAAAGTGTATCTTATCGTAATCGAACACTATTCTTGCTGAATGTATGTCTTATGATCAGTTCTGAACATATTGGGTAATTTTTGCTCCCTTTGACTCTAACGGCATTCAGCTGTGTTCGACAAAAACTGCAAAAACAAAATTCGAGTTCGATTGTATTCGGAACTGAATCCAAACAAATTCGCTCATCTCTATTCATCACTCACTTGCATCAAATAAATATAGGTAAAAAATCATATTTTCTCCCCCATCATTCATTTTTACATAAATTAGACCCTTAACCAAGTCTAAGGGCATTTTATGTCAAATAGTACTACGCAAGTGAAATGAGCTCCCTGCAAGAGCCAGGATGCCCATATGAAAGTCTGCAGTCACTCTATGTCCAATGATGGCGTCGGTCATGTGACCACAAATATGTGATATGCATACCCCTGGCCACATTCCGACTAGACTGTTTCCGGCCTTGCTCAATACTCTTGCATTCGGCCCATCTAATCAGAATGTGTCCAATATTTTTGAGGTAGCACGGTGGCTCAGTGGTTAGCACTGCAGCGCTGGAGTCCTGGGTTCAAATCCCAGCAAGGAAATCTGCAAGGAGTTTGTATGTTCTCCCCGTGTTTGCGTGGGTTTCCTCTGGGTACTCCGGTTTCCTCCCACATTACAAAGACATACTGATAGGGAATTTAGATTATGAGCCTCATCGGGGACAGTGATGATATTGTGTGCAAACTGTAAAGCGCTGCGGAATATGTTACTGCTATATAAAAATAAAGATTATTATTAAATCACATACTTGCGTTCACGTGAGCGCCGCCCACCAGCACCGGAGAATCCTCACAGTTTGACTGTGAGGATTCACAAGTCTGCAGTCACATCTAGTGACTGCAAACTTGTAGTTTAGAACCAGATATCTTAGTATAAAAAGCCGAAAAGAACATTAATACTAGTCTGTTGAGTGCAGATTTTCTGCATAGACTTGCATTAGATGCAAAAAATTTGCAAGAAAAACATAAAAATCGCATGTAATCCACACATGACTATATTAATAAAGTTGTGTCAAAGCCATATACCAGGAAGTCTCAAAGTCAAAGCAGCTTTGTTTGAAACAATACATACCAACAAGAGACAAAAAACGCAACGTGAAAAATGCAATAAAACTGCATGTAGAAAAACGCTTTAAAAAACTTAATGAAAAATGCAAGTAACCTAATTTACCTATGTAAATCCACGATGAATTTTTTGTGACTTTCTTTTTACGTAGCATATTTTCAATGAAAGTAAAGTAACCTATTTTACTTAATAGGTTCAGAAATGTTGCAAAAAATCTGCAACATGAAAAACTCATGAAAGCTCATTGTGGGAATGTTGCCTTAGAGAAATTTATTAATCAATAATTCATGTATTCAGTTTTTGAAAAAGTGACCAAAACAAATAACTCTGCCCACGCTTGTCAAAAACACAACAAATTTAACAAGGAAGGTCCATTGAGGAAGCTACTGATGCGAAACGCGTATTAGTGATAAAGACTGGTACGCTGCTGGGACTTTAATGTGTAACTAGTACTTTATACTGATGACAGTGCACACATGTCACAGAGGCTGGTTATTTTGGAAGGCATTATAGTAGTGACTTGTGTTCATATCATACAATTGAAATGTAAATATGTATTATCGCCTTTGCACTTTAGTGCTATCCTGTAACCTCTATACCTCAACATCACCTATATATACAGCTATGGCAAAAATTAAGAGACGACTGCAAAAAATTTTCAGTTTGTCTGATTTTTCTCTTTATAGGTATATTTTTACGTAAAATGTAAATTTCTCTTTTATTCTATAAACTACTGACAACATGTCTCCGAATTTTCAAGCACTAAGTTTTGTATTTATTTTCAGAAAATGAGAAATAGTCAAAATAACAAAAAAAAACCCCAGTGCTTGCAGACCTCAAATAATGCTAAGAAAACAAGTTTATAATCATTTAGAAACAACAATACTAATGTTTTACCTCAGGAAGAGTTCAGAAATCAATATTTTGTGGAATAACCATGATTTTTAATCACAGCTTTCATGCGTCTTGGCATGCTTGCCACCAGTCTTTCACACTGCTTTTGGGTGATCTTATGCGACTCCTGGTACAAAAATTTAAAGGGGACCTGTCACCCAGCCAGGGCGTTTTTCCGTTAAGGAGCCACCTTCAGCAGCACTAAGGCTGCATTCTGTGAAGGTGGCTCTTATTTTTCTGACTCCCAGTAACGCTGAAATATCGACTTGTATTACTAGCTCCTCATACCTGTAATGTGTCCCATAGGTATGTTGTGTCCCCCCGTATCAGCCGCCTACCATCTGTCCATCATGCCTGTCCTGTGTCTCGGCACCGCCCACCATCCGTCCATCATGATGCCCCTGTGCGCCGGTGCCTCCTCCTGTTTTTAATGCCGGTGCATGCGCTGTGACAAGAGTTCTCGGGCACCAATTATTCCTCACCAATCGTTACACCGATGTCTCTACCTTGTGCCAGTCATTACACTGGCTACCCATCCACTCCAGAATTCAGTATAAACTTATTACCCTCACCCACAAAGCCCTCCATGGCTCAGCACCACCCTACATCTCCCTTGTTTCAGTATACCACCCTACTCGCACCCACTGTTCTGTTGATGACCTGAGGTTAGCATCCTCAATAATCAGAACCTCCCACTCCCGTCTCCAAGACTTTACATGTGCTGCGCCAATTCTTTGGAATGCACTTCCTAGGTCAATACGATTAGTCCCCAATCCCCACAATTTTAAGCGTGCCCTGAAAACGCATTTATTCAGACGGGCCTATCGCCTCAACACATTAACCTAATCTATCCCTGTGTGGCACAGTCAAAAGTTTTACCATAACCAGGTTCCCCGCATCATGTTCCCACATGCTTTATGCATCCATTAGCCCTCTGTGTCTGTACTGTTAAGCACTTAACATTATGGCTGGTCCATACAATCAGGGCAACTGTTACCACCCACCTTTCGTGTCTACCTTTTTTCCTCATAGATTGTAAGCTTGCAAGCAGGGCCCTCATTCCTCTTGGTATTTGTTATAATCTATGTGATTATTGTTATGCTGTAATGTCTATTGTCTGTACAAGTCCCCTCTGAAATGTAAAGTGCTGCGGAATATGTCGGCGCTATAAAAATAAAATGTATTATTATTATTATATAAAGTCAGAATTGAGCCCTTCGTTTCCTCACTCGATACTTTTTTTTTCAACTCCTTTGGCATGGCTAAACTTTTGGGGGAAAGTAGGGGGTGCGTCTTATGGTCGCAATGTACTAACATCCGAGGCTTGTGCGGGTGCCGTGGGGGCTCTGTAGTGCGGTGGTGGCAGCGGGCTGTGCTCCGGTGCAGGGGTAGAGGCTCTCTGTACTCCGGTGCAGGGGCGGCGGCTCCGCCGGCATTTCCTCCAAGCCCGGAGGCCACAGCACATCCCTTGCTGGCCGCCGCCATGTTGCGGTGGCCTCCGAGAACATGGACGTTGGGAAGATGGCCGCCGGGGGACGAGAGATCTCGGGGGACGAGATTCAAATCTCAGCAACGAGATCTCATCCCTCGAGATCTCGGGACGAGATCTGAACCTGCACATTCGCCGTCCATCTTCCCGGCGTCCATGTTCCCGGAGGCCACCGCAACATGGCGGCGGCCAGCATGGGATATGCGGGGGCCTCCGGGCTTGGAGGAAATGCTGGCGGAGCCGCTGCCCCTGCACCAGAGCACAGAGAGCCGCCACCCTCACCCCACAGAGCCCACCTGCCCCAGCCCAGCTGCCCCAGCCCCAGCACAGCCCAGCTGCCCCAGCACAACCCAGCTGCCCCAGCACAGCACAGCTGCCCCTGCACAGTCCAGCTGCCCCAGCACAGCACAGCTGCCCCAGCACAACCCAGCTGCTCCAGCACAGCCCAGCTGCCCCAGCACAGCACAGCTGCCCCAGCACAGCACAGCTGCCCCAGCCCCAGCACAGCCCAGCTGCCCCAGCCCCAACACAGCTGCCCCAGCACAGCACAGCTGCCACAGCACAGTACAGCTACAGCTGCCCCAGCCCAGCCCAGCCCAGCTGCCCCAGCACAGCTGCCACAGCCCAGCTGCCCCAGCACAGCCCAGCCCAGCTGCCCCATTACAGCCCAGCTGCTCCAGCACAACCAACCTGCCGCCACCGCACGAGCCTGGACCACTGAATGACCCCTGTGACCACTCCTCCACCTGTGCCGGATCCCTTCCCAGGTAAGCTGAATTCGGACTGTAAGACGGACCCCCATTTGACACATTATTATTTTTTTCCCTGTTTTCCTTCTGAAAATTGGGGTGCGTCTTATAGTCCGAAAAATACGGTATATATGAATATGAGGTGTGTACTGTCCCTTTATTATACGTAGATGCAGATAACACAAATATGGGTCATTGATGTTATGGCTAACCTTAAAGATGGAATACTATTTAAACCCTTTCTGCATCGGTCCTCTCAATGCTGTCAACATACGCTAACTAATAATTATATTCTAGGACATATAGTCATATTCATGTGTTCCTGATGCAATGCATATTTCCAATGTACTGTAGCCCAGCTACTTAATAAGATCGTTTCAATGAGTACATACCGTACATTATGTGTATGTTTTTATAATTGCCTATAATGAAAATGTTATTTTCTCATAGCTACATGGACTCTTGGTTCTCCTTTCTCTTTAAATATATTTGAGTCGCTATGCCTATAGGCTTTTGATAATTACCGTATTTTTGACATGTTAATCTGTAAGTATATAAGGATTCAAATTTAACATGGAAGGGCCAACTGAAAGTGGTGACAAAACAGCAAGCAAGAAGTGGTTATTTCAAGAAGTTCTGAGGACAAAATTTACCCCCCAAAAGGGGCTTAACAACATTTTTCTTGTTTTAAAAATATGCATTTTTCCAAGTGTCGTATTAGCTGTAGCAGGGATGACATCCATGCGCAGTCCATATTTTCACATATTCATTGTGGCGAATGAGTAGTTTTAATCCTCAGATCAAAATGAGACATGTTTTTATCGTTGTTTGCAGACCTATTGGTCCATGCAAATGAAAGGGTCCATAAAATACCAATGAAAAAAATGGATAGAACATGTACAACAAAAAAAATATTGCCTTACATTATAGGGTGTACAATATTACTGTATAAAAGATGTCAAACTTATAATTACACATTTGTTTTACATAAATATTTATGTTATAAGTAATTATCCTCCTCTACTTCTCTTTGGTCAGGTCTCTTCTGGAATACTGTGTCCGGTTCTGGGCACCACATTTTAAAAAAGATATTGAAGAAATGGAGCAAGTTCAGAAAAGAGCTACCAGGATGTGAGCAGACTGCAAAGTATGTCCTACGAGGAATGATTAAAGGATCTGGGAATGATTAGCTTGCAAAAAAGATGGCTAAGAAGAAACTTAATAGCTGTCTATGAATATCTGAAGGGATGTCACAGTGTAGAGCGATCACCCTTAGGGTACCGTTACACTTAAAGATGCACCAGCGATCCCGACAACGATACGACCTTGTCAGGATCGCTGGTGCATCGCTATATGATCGCTGGTGAGCTGCCAAACAGGCAGCTTCACCAGCGATCAGCACCAGCGATGACGCTGGTATCTAAAGTAAATATCGGGTAACTAAGTGACATGCGCCGCTTAGTAACCCAATATTTACCTTAGATACCAGCTCCCAGTGCCTGCTTAGAGCGCTGGGAGCCTCGCTGATCGATGCGCGCTGGCCAACGGGAGAGCAACGATCAAAAGATGGCCCAGGAGGATAGTGCACGATCAGCGATACCTGGCAGGGGGGCCGGTCGCTGATCCCCGTCACACACAGCGATCTCTCTGGCGAGATCGCTGTGTGTGACGGGGAGTTTATTCTCATTTTCACAAGGAAAGACTAGAAAGGGAGAAGATACAGATTAGGCCTGTTTCACACATCCGTTTGTCACCATCAGTCAAAATCCGCCGTTTTGGAAAAAAAACGATCCGCCATCTTTCTTCACGGATCCGTTTTTTTCCCCCTTTGACTTTCATTATCGGCGGATTTTGACTGATGACTGTCCGTAGCATCCGCATTTTTGCTGAACCGCCAATATTTTGGTGTCTGCTGACCTGACTGGATGGACCCTGCAACGTTTTTTCTCTCTCCGGATCCGCTATTTTCTATTTTAACCCGCAATTCTGTCTGGCTGCTGGATGAATCTCTCTCTCTCATCGTTCGATCTCCAGCCCCATTTCTCTCATCGCGCGATCTCCAGCCCCATTTCTCTCATCGCGCGATCTCCAGCCCCATTTCTCTCATCGCGCGATCTCCAGCCCCATTTCTCTCATCGCGCGATCTCCAGCCCCATTTCTCTCATCACGCGATCTCCAGCCCCATTTCTCTCATCGCGCGATCTCCAGCCCCATTTCTCTCATCGCGCGATCTCCAGACCCATTTCTCTCATTGCGCGATCTCCAGCCCCATTTCTCACATCGCACGATCTCCATGCTCTCACCCACATCCCACGAGATGATCACTCACCGCAGATGCCCGCTCACTACATCCGCCGGCATTAATTTTTTATTTTTTTTTATTTTTCCCCAGGCGCGGCTCCTTTAAATTTTTAACATTGGCGGATCCGTACATCCGCCGATCAGCTGACCCCCGTTTCTGTCAGTCCGCCTGCGGATCCGTTTTCCGCTATTTTGGCAGATTGAGACTGACAGAAAAGACTGATGTGTGAAACAGGCCTTAGATATTGGAAAAACCTTTTTAACAGTGAGGAGTGAGGATGATCAATGAGTGGAACAGGCTGCCATAAGAGGTGGCGAGTTCTCCTTCAATGGTAGCCATCAAACAGAGGCTGGACAGACATCTGTCTGAGATGGTTTAGTGAATCCTGCATTGAGCAGGGGGTTGGACATGAAGACCCTTTAGGTCCCCTCCAACTCTAAGGGCCCCGTCACACAAAGCGACTCACCAGCAATCCTGACAACAATATGAACTTGTCAGAATCGCTGGTGAGCTGCCAAACAGGCAGCTTCACCAGCGATCAGCACCAGCGACGACAAGCACGCGCGTCGCTGTGTACCTTAGATACCAGCGCGCTGGTGCAGGGAGCTGGTAACCAAGGTAAACAGCGGGTTTCTAAGCGCCGCACAGCACTTAGAAACCCACTGTTTACCTTGGTTACCAGCTTCCTGCACCAGCGCGCTGGTATCTAAGGTACACTGCGGGTTTCTAAGCGATGCGTGGCGCTTAGAAACCCGCTGTTTACCTTGGATACGAGCAGGGAGCTAGCTGATCGTTGCTCTCCCACCTGCCACACGCAGCGATGCGTGCTGGCTAGCGGGAGACCAACGATCAAAAAAAAGTCCAGGGCATTCGAGCACGATCAGTGATACCTGGCAGGGGGGACGGTCGCTGATACCTGTCACACACAGTGATATCGCTGGTGAGATCGCTGTTGTGTCACAAAACTTGTGACTCAGCAGCGATCTTGCTAGCGATCTCGCTGTGTGTGAGGGGGACTTAACATTCTATGATTCTAGGAACTTGTTAAAGAAGCACTCCTCATCTATATGACCTGAAGACTTAGTGACGTCATTAAGAAAAGGAGCAGAACGACGCTGGAGTGAGCGGCGATAGGTGAGTATACACTCACACTACATGCTCATATGCACACATTCAATTAAAAACATATACTGTGTATGGGAGTGCTTGTTTAAGAAAGTGAATTGTAAAAATATAATATTGTGTATGTATATTTCTTCAAACTTGCACTTGCACAATGATGATGATGACATCTTGAACATAGAATAGAGTTATCAGAAACGTCTTGGAAAATCATGGATGTTTTTGTACTGCTCTTTGCAGCTACCTAGTAAGTGGAATGAAATTGGAACTTTTTTGAGCCTTTTTAAAATCTCTCAGTTGATAAATCAGAAAAATGCAGACATTTCAATGAAAAAACTCCTTAGTTTAATAGAATAGAAAATTCTGGAAATGATGCCAAAAAAGGTTCACATCAATAATAAATGTAACAAAAAAAAGAAAAAAATACCCACTCCAAAACAATCAATGATAAATTGCCCTCCTAAATCTATGCCAGCACGAGCACATCCCTCATGTCATGCTTCTTTAACATGAAGCAACAACCATTATTGTATAAAAATGGTCTAAAGCATGCAGTCATATGTTAAAGTTTGGGCACCCCTATTAATGTTAACCTTTTTTCTTTATAACAATTTTGGTTTTTGCAACAGCTATTTCAGTTTCATATATCTAATAACTGATGGACTCAGTTATATTTCTGGATTCAAATGAGGTTTATTGTACTAACAGAATATGTGCAATCTGCATTTTAACAAAATTTGACCGGTGCAAAAGCATGGGCACCTCAACATAAAAGTGACATTAATATTTCGTAGACCCTCCTTTTGCAAAAATAACAGCCTCTAGTCGCTTCCTGTAGCTATTAATGAGTTCCTGGATCCTGGATGAAGGTATTTGTGACCATTCCTGTTTACAAAACAATTCCAGTTCAGATAAGTTTGATAGTCGCCGAGCATGGACAGCCCGCTTCAAATCATCCCACAGATGTTCAATGATATTCAGGTCTGGGGACTGGGATGGCCATTCCAGAACATTGTAATTGTTCCTCTGCATGAATGCCTGAGTAGATTTGGAGCGGTGTTTTGGATCATTGTCTTGCTGAAATATCCATCCCCTGCGTAACCTCAACTTCGTCACTGATTCTTGCACAATTGTGTCAAGAATCTGCTGATACTGAGTTGAATCCATGTGACCCTCAACTTTAACAAGATTCCTGGTGCCGGCATTGGCCACACAGCCCCAAAGCATGATGGAACCTCCACCAAATTTTACTGTGGGTAGCAAGTGTTTTTCTTGGAATGCTGTGTTTTTTTAGCCTCCATGCATAACACCTTTTTGTATGACCAAACAACTCAATCTTTGTTTCATCAGTCCACAGGACCTTCTTCCAAAATGTAACTGGCTTGTACAAATGTGCTTTTGCATACCTTAGGCGACTCTGTTTGTGGCGTGCTTGCAGAAACGGCTTCTTTCGTATCACTCTCCCATACAGCTTCTCCTTGTGCAAAGTGCGCTGTATTGTTGACCGATGCACAGTGACACCATCTGCAGCAAGATGATGCTGCAGGTCTTTGGAGGTGGTCTGTGGATTGTCCTTGACTGTTCTCACCATTCTTCTTCTCTGCCTTTCTGATATTTTTCTTGGCCTGCCACTTCTGGGCTTAACAAGAACTGTACCTGTGTTCTTCCATTTCCTTACTATGCTCCTCACAGTGGAAACTGACAGGTTAAATCTCTAAGACTTTTTGTATCCTTCCCCTGAAAAGCTATGTTGAATAATCTTTGTTTTCAGATCATTTGAGAGTTGTTTTGAGGAGCCCATGATGCCACTCTTCATAGGAGAATCAAATAGGAGAACTACTTGCAAGTGGCCACCTTAAATACCTTTTCTCATGATTTGATACACCTGGCTATGAAGTTCAAAGCTCAATGAGATTACAAAACCAATTTCGCACTTCAGGAAGTCAGTAAAAAGTAGTTAGGAGTGTTCAAATCAAGAAAATGATAAGGTTGCCCATACTTCTGCACCGGTCAAATTTTGTTTAAATGCAGATTGCACATTTTCTGTTAGTACAATAAACCTCATTTGAATCCAGAAATATAACTGAGTCCATCAGTTATTAGATATATGAAACTGAAATAGCTGTTGCAAAAACCAAAATTGTTATAAAGAAAAAAGGTTAACATTAATAGGGGTGCCCAAACTTTTACATATGACTGTATATACACTGTATGTATGTATGTATGCATATATATATATATATATATATATATATATATATATATATATATATATATATAATATGTAACAGCAAAATGCCTACCCTAATAAAAGATAAAACTTAAGGGGGTTTTACACATAGCGATATCGCTAGCAATATCGCTAAAGCATCACCGATTTGGTGACGCAGCAGCGATATCGCTAGCGATATCACTATGTGTGACACTTACCTCCGACCGCCTCCCCCGCTGTCTGTCGTTGATCGCACGAGATCGCGCAGCTCCATTTCTCGTCGGACGATTCCTGCTGGGCTTCCTGCAGGTGCCGACGAGCGACGCGTGGACGCGGTCGGGAGGACGTCAGGATCGCCGCGTCTGACAGGTAAGTAACGACCGCTGTATCGTTGCTGCATCGCTGTGAGATCTGCCTGTGTGGCAGCTCACTAGCAACCATTTAGCGATGCACCATGATCCTGACCAGGTCGTATCGTTGTCGGGATCACTGGTGCATTGCTAAATGTAAAGGGGCCTTTAGGCTAAGAACATCATTAAACACAACTAGAATCAAAAATCACATTATCTATTCATGACAAAGAGGGCCTATTTTGCATATAAATAGGGTGCTATGCAGACCAACTCAATGCAAATGAAGATTAACACCTCCAATTGTATAATCTCTATTAATGAAGGTCAAGAAGGCGCTATCAACAATTTAACAAGGCCAACAATAAACAGCATGAATGAAGAACTAACATAAATGTGGGATGTCCAAGCTGTGTTTGTTCCTCCACCCCAATGCACGTTTCGTCCACACTTCTTCAGGGGACTCATTTGCATTGAGTTGGTCTGCATAGCACACAAAATTTATATGCAAAATAGGCCCTCTTTGTCATGAATAGATATTGTGATGTTTGATTCTAGGTGTGTTTAATGATGTCCTAAGTTGCTCCTTTTATCTTTATTAGGTTAGGCATCTTGCTGTTACATTATATATATACACTCACTGGCCACTTTATTAGGTACACCTGTCCAACTGTGTGTTAAGACTTAATTTCTAATCAGCCAATCACATGGCGGCAACTCAGTGCATTTAGGCATGTAGACATGGTCAAGACAATCTCCTGCAGTTCAAACCGAGCATCAGTATGGGGAAGAAAGGTGATTTGAGTGCCTTTGAACGTGGCATGATTGTTGGTGCCAGAAGGGCTGGTCTGAGTATTTCAGAAACTGCTGATCTACTGGGATTTTCACGCACAATCATCTCTAGGGTTTACAGAGAATGGTCCGAAAAAGAAAAAAAATCCAGTGAGCGGCAGTTCTGAGGGCGGAAATGCCTTGTTGATGCCAGAGGTCAGAGGAGAATGGGCATACTGGTTCGAGCTGATAGAAAGGCAACAGTGACTCAAATTGCCACCCGTTACAACCAAGGTAGGCAGAAGAGCATCTCTGAACGCACAGTGCGTCGAACTTTGAGGCAGATGGGCTACAGCAGCAGAAGACCACACTGGGTACCACTCCTCTCAGCTAAGAACAGGAAACTGAGGCTACAATTTGCACAAGCTCATCGAAATTGGACAGTAGAAGATTGGAAAAACGTTGCCTGGTCTGATGAGTCTCGATTTCTGCTGCGACATTCGGATGGTAGGGTCAGAATTGGGCGTAAACAACATGAAAGCATGGATCCATCCAGCCTTGTATCAACGGTTCAGGCTGGTGGTGGTGGTGTCATGGTGTGGGGAATTTTTTCTTGGCACTCTTTGGGCCCCTTGGTACCAATTGAGCATCGTTGCAACGCCACAGCCTACCTGAGTATTGTTGCTGACCATGTCCATCCCTTTATGACCACAATGTACCCAACATCTGATGGCTACTTTCAGCAGGATAATGCGCCATGTCATAAAGCTCGAATCATCTCAGATTGGTTTCTTGACCATGACAATGAGTTCACTGTACTCAAATGGCCTCCTCAGTCACCAGATCTCAATCCAATAGAGCATCTTTGGGATGTGGTGGAACGGGAGATTCGCATCAGGGATGTGCAGCCGACAAATCTGCGCCAACTGTGTGATGCCATCATGTCAATATGGTCCAAAATCTCTGAGGAATGCTTCCAGCACCTTGTTGAATCTCTGCCACGAAGAATTGAGGCAGTTCTGAAGGCAAAAGGGGGTCCAACCCGTAACTAGCATGGTGTACCTAATAAAGTGGCCAGTGAGTGTATATATATATATATATATATATATATATATATATATATATATATATATATATATATAGAATTTTTATAGTATATTGAATAAAATTGCAATTTATTTGAAAACAATTTTTTGGTTCTTGTGTTTTTTCTGTCCACTTACTCTCTGGTAGTAGAGTTTGGAGCGACAGTAATTGGTTTTATGGGGCCATGTACATGTCTGATTTTTTTCTCGGACTAAGTGGTACGAGGAAAAGATCAGTGACATGTCCGATTTTGAACCGTGTTGGATCAAAATTGCCAATGCAAGTCTGTGGGTCAGTGGAAAGCATCAGACCAAACTCAAATGACATTTGCGTGCTGCTCGATTTACATAGACTTTCAGAATGGAGAAGATAGTTTTCTTCTCTCCATCTGAGAGAAAAAGTGATGCCTCTCTGATCAAACTCTGATTAAAGTCTCATCAGTGAACTGACCCCAAGAGTCCACCAAAGCCCCTTAATTTACATATCCAATAGGCGGTGCACTCGTTAAGTATTTGGACCAGAAATTTCTGCATCATTAGTGCATCTCTTGGCAAAAAAAACGCTGTGTAAAAAAGGGGCGTTTTTGGTGCAGATTTTTCTCCACTCATTTGTATGACTGAAACGCTGAAAGAATTGATATGCTACAGATTTAAATCTGCTCCAAAAAAAAAGCCATGTGCGCATGAGACTTCACGATTCTCATTCACTTTGCTGGCATCAAGAAACCCTTCAGATCTGTAATGTTTTCTTTCCTTTATGAAATAAGTAAAATCTACAGTACAAGGGTGAATTTTATAGGGGCTAAAGGGACATCACTTGTGGGGGTGGGGATAGCCACTGCTTACCGGGATTTCTCCTTATAATGCGCGCTGACAGTGCGCTCTTTTGCTGGCTTGTCACTTCTCATCAGAGCCAATTAGGGAGTGCACCGTCACTGAAAAAGAATATTGCACAGTGACAAGATCCTACTGTGCATATTTCGAAATTGACAACTGACGCATGGCCAGTAGAGCAGGGACTAGACCATCCCCTAAAAGGAAATCACTGATGATGCCTTTTTTTCTGGGTGGGGACAGAGGCTATGGTAGTGACCACAGCCTCTGCCCCCTGGTTACATATCTGTAGTATTCCAGAATGTACTGGGGGTTCTCATAGGAAGCGTCAAACAGGTAATAGGTGAAAAAATAAATAAATATATATATATATATAGCAGATAGCGTAGTGAGGGAGCAAGAGGGACTTTTTAATTGAAGTATATTAGGAAAGAGATTAGATTATTGCATTAAATAGAGATTTAGGATTAAAATAAATGTTCAGACCAACCAATTACGGTAGGTCCCCTATATGAATGTATAAATGTTTCAATTGAGTTTTGGTGACGACGGACTCACTTTAAACATGAAACAAGGACCATGTTTACATTGCAGCACAGGGTCTGACTACTTGGTTTCCAGACCTGACCTAACAGCTTCATAGGTAATTTAGCTCCTTTAGGAGGCCTAGAGGTCGGACAGAGTGCTTTGATGCGAGAATGCTACAAGTTTCACGAATAAATGAAACTAATGAGAGCACAGAGCCATGCATGGTGCAAAGTCAGGAAAATGTAGTATGTACAAGAGAATACTTGTTCTTGTGCTATGGGGCACAATGATGGCTTTGGATGTCACCAGTGTCCCTCTAGGATGGGTGTTTGTATAATAACAAGTCTTACAATTCATCTGGCAGATGCTTGATTTTGGTTTGCATGTGGGTCTTTGTGCCACTCTGGTGCTTTTTCCGAGGTTTTGCTCCACTGCCTCTGTCCTATAACTGGTTAATGTCAAACAAATATTGTTCTGCTGTAAAATTAAAGTGGAGAATACCGGCCAAGGCAGAAGAGGTCAGACTGACCTCAGAAACAGTGCTGTCAGGGCAATGAAATGTAGCGTGTTTGTTACTGACTCCAGTCTGTAGCTCTATAATGGGCAAGGAATAGAGATTCAATTAACCCTTTTTTTTCTTTTATGTTAGAGGCTAAATCGACGGCATTTTATTCTTGTTATTTTCCTTATTTTGTGAAGTGAATTGTGAAATTAACCAGAGTTTTCAATGTCTTTCCTCCAGAATCATACTTTATTGATGAGTCCAATTAACGTGCTTCCTTTTAGGTTATTTTAACCGGACAGGTCTGTCATTTTATTTGTTACTATAATTATAAGAATCATAACTGGAGAAAGAAATAATGAAAAGCGAGACTGTCAATTCACTAATGAGAATGTGTAGATGAGTGATCGTTCGATTAGCTATAGTCGGAGGCTTCTGCATTATAGGATTTGTGGGGACTTCCTACGCACGCTATTAGGATAAAGGTGTTGGAACATGTACAGATTACACCTACAGGAACTTTTATGATATCTGTAGACATTAAAGGGATTCTTCCAGAATGATTTTTTCATGTCCCCTGTAGCCTAGCGCACTCTCTATATTAATCTGGTCATATCGTAGCGGGTTAATGTCTTGCACCTCCCTTGCTCTTGCCCCTTCAATATTGTGTCTGCTCAGTGTGAAGTGGGCGGTCCTTTAGTGCTGCTCTTGTGACCATGGTAGACTACATTTCCCACCAACACCTGCTCCTTCTCCATGCTCCATACTCGGCTAGTGACCACCGGGGCAGGACTGACAGGAGTGGGGCTTTGCATTGTTTCGAATGTTGGTGAAAGTTTCTAATCCTCCGGCCTCCCACTACGTATGTGTTTCAGACATATTCCCCCTACATGCCTTCTCGTAGCTCTTTGTCACCCATTGGAACCAATAACAGGGCGGCTTTCATTTTAACACAGCAGTTTAAAAAATGAAAACTGAGCTTTGGTTGATTGGTTGTGGTAAAATGAAGTCTGAGCTCTGATTGGTTTCTGCGGGTAACAGAGATGGATTACTCAGGGTGGCCCATGGAAAAGTAGCCTGCGGCGGGTGATAGTTTAACAAGATGAACGCGCAAGTGGATTGCTTTTTATCACTTACCCACAAGTCTCCACAGTTATGGAGTCAGCGGAGCCTCAGCGACTTCTATGCGCTCTGCTCCTCAGCGCTGAGCGGCCCTCATTCTGTAACTCACATGGTCCCCACTCCTTGGCTGAGCCGCTGACTTCCACACTTCTGTATTTCCACTCACAGTTGATGGCAGAATAATTAGGAGGGAAGACATTTCACAACCGGCATACAACAGAGACATCCTAATAGAGCACCACGGTCACATTCACTGAGAAAGAGACATTCTTTCACAGATGTTTGCAAAGGCAGACGTCATGGGGAGGGGCTCGATTTTATTGGGGCTAAATGAAAATCCTAAATACTGTGATTAGGAGATGTGTCCTTAAATGCTTGTCTACACAGTGTCACCCACCCCAGTGACCCCCACACATACACAGGCAGAAATAAGGAAAAATTGTAAACACTGCTGGCAACCTCATTATAAAATGAATAATCTCACCATGGTGTATGTAGACTATACGTTTCACACTGAAAAAAATAATATTGTCTATGTCAATGTAACAACAACCAGAATGCCCCCAATAATAGCACAGTCATGGCCAGAAGAGTGTTTCATTTCATTTTGCTAACGACAGATTTCTGCAGTCTACTTTCTCCTGTATTGGAATATTAATGGCATATCATTAAGATCATCATTGTTAGAAAAGTAATGGTCTATCTTCTGTTTTAAAGGGGGTGATAATGTAATGTTTGCATCTACCATTACACTGTTTAGTTATGCAAACTGTCTCTTCAGAAAGGAGAGGAACTTGAACTCTAGCGCCACCTATTGGAAGTAGCAATCCTACAAGTCAATATGGACCCTTTAACAAGCTCTAGCGCCACCTGTTGGAAGTAGCAATCCTACAAGTTAATATTGACCCATTAATGAACTCTAGCGCCACCTATTGGAAGAAGCAATCCTACAAGTCAATATTGACCCTTTACCAAACTCTAGCGCCACCTATTGGAAGTAGCAATCCTACAAGTCAATATGGACCCTTTAACAAGCTCTAGCACCACCTATTGGAAGAAGCAATCCAACAAGTCAATATTGACCCTTTAACGAACTCTAGTGCCATCTATTGGTAGAAGCAATCCTAAAAGTCAATATCGACCCTTTAACGAGCTTTGCCATATGACAAGGGTACTTCACACATAGTGAGATCATTAGCAAGATCGCTGAAACGTCACAGGTTTTGTGACACAACAGCAACCTCGCCACCGATCTTGCTACATGTGACACATAGCGGCGACTGGCCACCCGCTGCGATATCGCTGATCGTGCTTGAATGTCCTAGGCCATGTTTTGATCATCGGCGTCCCGCTGGCCAGCGCGCATCGCTGTGTTTGAGCCGATGAGCGACCTCGTTGGCGACGCTGAACTCAGGGACGCAGGCTGGAATCATTCAGAAAAGCTGCTGTGTGACAAGGTACCAACGACCGCCGAGGATCACTGGATGGTTGCTGCGTCGCTGAAGAGATCTGCCTGTTTGGCAACTTACTAGCGACCATTTAGCGATGTACCAGCGATCCTAAACAGGTCATATCGTTGTCGGGATCGCTGGTGCATCGCTATGTGAAACGGGAACCTTAGGATAAAAGCCAAACTAGAATCTGCCCATGATGAGCTTTACACGTGTATGTAAAAAAAGGTGTCTAGGTGAATATAGACTTTATTACAAAATATTAATTTATTGGTCAAAAAAGCATTAATATAAGAAATGATGTACCGGTATTAATTATGTCCCCAAAAGACAACAAATGTCAACACGTAAATGCCATAAAGACATTATTTCACATACTCCTGAACAAGGTGCAGTATAAGTACAGAGTGTTGTATCTTAAGCGAAACTAAGTAAGGGGCAGCTCACATAAATAGCCATGAATATATGATTCTGTGCTAGATACTGTACTTATGGAATTATAAAGTAAATGTTCTACAGTAAATATACAATCATCACAATCTATTAAATATATTTTCAAAACATCATTGTTAATTGAAGTATTAACAATAGCAATCTATCATCACTTTTATGGACCCGGCAATACCATATAGGTGTGATTTTTAAAAAATATCTCTGTTTAATGAGGGAAAAGGGGTGTTGCTTTGAATTTTTTATTGTTTTTTTTAAGATTTTTTAAAACTTTTTTTTTTGTTAGTATCTTTGATCATCTGATCGCTTGTGCTACATACAGCAATACCACAGTATTGCTGTATATGGCAAAAAATTCAGTCTACTTCGAAGCCCAATTTTCAATGGAGGTCTGTGATGACAGTCATGGAGGTCTTCAGACCCCCAGATGTCACTGCAACACCCGGAGATCATGATGAATAAAGTATCCACATGCTGGAGCGCCATTAATGCCACTGTCAGAGGCAGATCCTGGCTGTGTCATTTTATCCTGTGGGCCCGCTCCATACACCCAATCCCGACCAGTGCTGTACATGTGTGGCAGATTTTGGTTAGGGGTAAAGAGACAGCACCACTTGCCATGAAATCAGCTAATTTCTAAAGAGCCAAGATTCGGACTGCCTCAATCTAACATTTATAGCCCATTTTCATAGTGGCTGTACAAGTACTTTTGGGGGCAAAAGAAAAAGCCTTTTAAATGCGTGACCTTCCAAAGTTTAGTGCGACCGCTGACTAAGATACATTTATTACCGTCACATTGGGGATTGATCTAACACTCAAAAAGCATGGTATATACTGTACAGGTAATGTCGTGACAATCTCTGCAGCACACTCTACAACCACACTCTCCACATACATACCCTCCATAACTGTCCGACTTTGTCATGTGTTGTTGTTCAAGACCTTCTGAGGACCAGATTTATTTTATGTCCTGATATAGTAACATAGTTTTTAAGGTTGAAGGGAGACTTTAAGTCCATCTAGTTCAACCCATATCCTATCCTAACTTGCCCTAACATGTTGATCCAGAGAAAGGCAAAAAAAACCCCCATGTGGCAGACAGTAAGCTTCACATTGGGGAAAAAATTCCTTCCCGACTCCACATACGGCAATCAGACTAGCTCCCTGGATCAACGCAATATCAAGGAAACTAGTGTATATAACCTGTAATATTATACTTTTCAAGAAAGGCATCCAGGCCCTTCTTAAATTGTAGTAGGGAATCACTCATTACAACATCATATGGCAGAGAGTTCCATAGTCTCACTGCTCTTACAGTAAAGAATCCGCGTCTGTGAGTATGCTTAACCCCTTCCTGACATGAGACGTACTATCCCGTCCACGGTACCCGGGCCCGTATGACCGGGGACGGGATAGTACGTCTACCGCGATCAGCGGCGCCCACGTGGTGAGCGCCGCTGATCGCGGCCGGGTGTCAGCTGATTATCACAGCTGACACCCGGCACAATGTGTCAGGGGCGGTCACGGACCGCCCCCGACACATTAACCCCTTGCACACCGCGATCAAACGCGATCGCGGTGTACCGGGAGTTAAAGGGAAGCATCGGCAGGGAGGGGGCTCCCTCCGTGCTTCCCTGAGCCCCCCACGGCAGCGCAATGTGCAGCGCTGCTGCGGGGGACTCCTATCCTCCAGGCCCCCGAATCCAAGATGGCGACGGGGGCCTTCGGGGGCCTGGGGAAGCTGGCTTCCTCAGTGCCTGCAAAGCGCAGGCATGAGGAAGCCTTGTGCACTGCCTGTGACAGATTGCTGATCTGTCACAGTGATCTGTGATGTGACAGATCAGCGATCTGTCACAGGACAGTGATGTCCCACCTGGGACTATGTAATAAAGTAAAAAAAAATTAAAAAAAAAGTGTAAAAATAAATTAAAAAAAATCGCCAAATAAATTAGTAAAAAAAAAAAAAAATATTCCCCAATAAATTCATTTTTTTAAAATAATAAAAAAAAAACAATAAAAGTACACATATTAGGTATCGCCGCGTCCGTAACGACCTGCCCTATAAAACTGTCCCATTAGTTAACCCCTTTAGCGAACCCCTTAAAAAATAAAAATAAAAAACGAAGCAAAAAATAATGATTTATTATCATACCGCCAAACAAAAAGTGCAATAACGCGAGATCAAAAAGACGCATATAAATATCCATGGTACCGCTGAAAACGTCATCTTGTCCCGCAAAAAACAAGCCGCCACACAGCATCATCAGCAAAAAAATAAAAAAGTTATAACTCGCAGAATAAAGCGATGCAAAAATAATTATTTTTTATATAAAATAGTTTTCATTGCATAAAACCGACAAAAACATAAAAAAAGACCTAAATGAGGTATCGCTGTAACCGTACTGACCCGAAGAATAAAAGCGCTTTATCAATTTTACCGCACGCGGAACGGTGTAAACGCACCCCCCCCCAAAAGAAATTCATGAATCGCTGGTTTTTGTTCATTCTGCGTCCCAAAAATCGGAATAAAAAGCGATCAAAAAATTTCACGTGCCCGAAAATGGTACCAATAAAAACGTCAACTCGTCCCGCAAAAAATAAGACCTCACATGACTCAGTGGGTCAAAATACGGAAAAATTATAGCTCTCAATATGTGGTGATGCAAAAACTATTTTTACAATAAAAAGCGTCTTTTAGCGTGCGACAGCCGCCAAACATAAAAACCGCCATAAATAGTAAATCAAACCCCCCGTTATCACCCCCTTAGTTAGGGAAAAATAATAAAATAAAAAAAATGTATTTATTTCCATTTTTCCATTAGGGTTAGGGCTAGGGTTAGGGCTAGGGGTGTGTTGGGGTAGGGTTAGGTTAGGGTTAGGGCTAGGGCTAGGGTTAGGGCTAGGGTTAGGGTTAGGGCTAGGGTTAGGGCTAGGGTTAGGGCTAGGGTTAGGGCTAGGGTTAGGGGCGTGTTGGGGTTCGGGTTGGAGTTAGAATTGGGGGTTTCCACTGTTTGGGCACATCAGGGGCTCTCCAAATGCAACATGGCGTCTGATCTCAATTCCAGCCAATTCTGAGTTGAAAAAGTCAAATGGTGCTCCTTCCCTTCCAAGCTCTGCTATGCGCCCAAACAGTGTTTTACCCCCTCATGTAGGGTATCAGCCTACTCAGGACAAATTGCAAAACAATTTTTGGGGTCCAATTTCTCCTGTTACCCTTAGGAAAATAAAAAATTGGGGGCAAAAATATCATTTTTGTGGAAAAAAAATGATTTTTTTATTTTCACGTCCGTGTTATAAACTTCTGTGAAGCACTTGGGGGTTCAAAGTGCTCACCACACATCTAGATAAGTTCCGTGGGGGGTCTAGTGTCCAAAATGGGGTCACTTGTGGGGAGTTTCAATAGTTTAGGTACATCAGGGGCTCTCCAAACGCACATGACAACCGCAGACCATTCCATCAAAGTCTGCGTTCCAAAACGTCACTGCTTCCCTTCCGAGCCCCGACGTGTGTCCATACAGTAGTTTTCTCCCACATATGGGGTGTCAGCGTACTCAGGACAAATTGGACAACAACTTTTGGGGTCCAATTTCTCCTGGTACCCTTGGGAAAATAAAAAAAATGGTGACTAAAAGATCATGTTTGTGGAAAAAATACGAATTTTTTATTTTCACGCCCGGGCGTTGTAAACTTCTGTGAAGCACTGGGGGGGTCAAAGTGCTCACCACACATCTAGATAAGTTCCTTGGGGGGTCTAGTTTACAAAATGGTGTCATTTGTGGGGGGTTTCCACTGTTTAGGTACATTAGGGGCTCTCCAAAGGCAACATGACACCCGCAGACCATTCCATCAAAGTCTGCATTCCAAAACGTCACTACTTCCCTTCCGAGCCCTGACGTGTGCCCATACAGTAGTTTTCTCCCACATATGGGGTAGCAGCGTACTCAGGACAAATTGGAAAACAACTTTTGGGGTCCAATTTCTCCTGGTACCCTTGGGAAAATAAAAAAAATGGTGACTAAAAGATCATGTTTGTGGAAAAAATACGAATTTTTTATTTTCACGCCCGGGCGTTGTAAACTTCTGTGAAGCACTGGGGGGGTCAAAGTGCTCACCACACATCTAGATAAGTTCCTTGGGGGGTCTAGTTTACAAAATGGTGTCATTTGTGGGGGGTTTCCACTGTTTAGGTACATTAGGGGCTCTCCAAAGGCAACATGACACCCGCAGACCATTCCATCAAAGTCTGCATTCCAAAACGTCACTACTTCCCTTCCGAGCCCTGACGTGTGCCCATACAGTAGTTTTCTCCCACATATGGGGTAGCAGCGTACTCAGGACAAATTGGAAAACAACTTTTGGGGTCCAATTTCTCCTGGTACCCTTGGGAAAATAAAAAAATGGTGACTAAAAGATCATGTTTGTGGAAAAAATACGAATTTTTTATTTTCACGCCCGGGCGTTGTAAACTTCTGTGAAGCACTGGGGGGGTCAAAGTGCTCACCACACATCTAGATAAGTTCCTTGGGGGGTCTAGTTTACAAAATGGTGTCATTTGTGGGGGGTTTCCACTGTTTAGGTACATTAGGGGCTCTCCAAAGGCAATATCACACCCGCAGACCATTCCATCAAAGTCTGCATTCCAAAACGTCACTACTTCCCTTCCGAGCCCCGACGTGTGCCCATACAGTAGTTTTCTCCCACATATGGGGTATCAGCATACTCAGGACAAATTGGACAACAACTTTTGGGGTCCAATTTCTCCTGGTACCCTTGGGAAAATAAAAAAATGGTGACTAAAAGATCATGTTTGTGGAAAAAATACGAATTTTTTATTTTCACGCCCGGGCGTTGTAAACTTCTGTGAAGCACTGGGGGGGTCAAAGTGCTCACCACACATCTAGATAAGTTCCTTAGGGGGTCTAGTTTCCAAAATGGTGTCATTTGTGGGGGGTTCCACTGTTTTGGTACATCAGGAGTTTTCCAAACGCGACATGGTGTCCGATCTCAATTCCAGCCAAAAACGTCAAATGGCGCTGCTTCCCTTCCGAGCTCTGCCATGCCCCCAAATAGTGGTTTACCCCCACATGTGGGGTATCAGCGTACTCAGGACAAATTGCACAATAACTTTTAGGGTCCTGTTACCCTTGGAAAAATAAGAATTGAGGGTGAAAAGATCATTTTTGTGGAAAAAATATGATTTTTTAATTGTATGGCTTTATGTTATAAACTTCTGTGAAGCCCATGGGGGTTCAAAGTTCTCACCACACATCTAGATAAGTTCCTTAGGGTGTCTAGTTTCCAAAATGGTGTCATTTGTGGGGGGTTTCCACTGTTTTGGTACATCAGGGGTTTTCCAAACGCGACATGGTGTCCGATCTCAATTCCAGCCAAAAACGTCAAATGGCGCTGCTTCCCTTCCGAGCTCTGCCATGCGCCCAAATAGTGGTTTACCCCCACATGTGGGGTATCAGCGTACTCAGGACAAATTGCACAATAACTTTTAGGGTCCTGTTACCCTTGGAAAAATAAGAATTGAGGGTGAAAAGATCATTTTTGTTTAAAAAATATGATTTTTTAATTGTATGGCTTTATGTTATAAACTTCTGTGAAGCCCATGGGGGTTCAAAGTTCTCACCACACATCTAGATAAGTTCCTTAGGGGGTCTAGTTTCCAAAATGGTGTCATTTGTGGGGGGTTTCCACTGTTTTGGTACATCAGGGGTTTTCCAAACGCGACATGGTGTCCGATCTCAATTCCAGCCAAAAACGTCAAATGGCGCTGCTTCCCTTCCGAGCTCTGCCATGCGCCCAAATAGTGGTTTACCCCCACATGTGGGGTATCAGCGTACTCAGGACAAATTGCACAATAACTTTTAGGGTCCTGTTACCCTTGGGAAAATAAAAATTGGGGTGAAAAGATCATTTTTGTGGAAAAAATATGATTTTTTAATTGTACCGCTGTACGTTATAAACTTCTGTAAAGCCCTTGTGGGTTCAAAGTTCTCACCACATATCTAGATAAGTTCCTTGGGGGGTCTAGTTTCCAAAATGGGGTCACTTGTAGGGGGTTTCCACTGTTTAGGTACATCAGGGACTCTCCAAACGTGACATGGCGTCCAATCTGAATTCCAGCCAATTTTGCATTGAAAAAGTCAAACGGCGCTCCTTCCATTCTGAGCTCTGCCATGCGCCGAAACAGTCGTTCCCCCCCACATATCAGGTATCTGCGTACTCAGGACAAATTGCACAATAACTTTTGCAGTTCAATTTCTCCTGTTACCCTTGGTAAAATAAAAAAAATTGAACCTGAAGTATTTTTTTTATGAAAAAAAGTTAGATGTTCATTTTTTTTTAAATATTCAAAAAAATTCCTGTGACGCACCTAAAGGGTTAATAAACTTCTTGAATGTGGTTTTGAGCACCTTAAGGGGTGCAGTTTTTAGAATGGTGTCACTTTTGTGTATTTTCTATCATATAGACCCCTCAAAGTGGCTTCAAATGTGATGTGGTCCTAAAAATAAAATGGTGTTGTAAAAATGAGAAATCGCTGGTCAACTTTTAACCCTTATAACTTCCTAACAAAAAAAAATTTTGGTTCCAAAATTGTGCTGATGTAAAGTAAACATGTGGGAAATGTTAGTTATCAAGTTTTTTGTGTGCCTTATCTCTGTGATTTAAGGGCATAAAAATTCAAAGTTGGAAAATTGCAAAATTTTCAAAATTTTCGCCAAATTTCCGTTTTTCTCACAAATAAACGCAAGTTATTTGAATGAAATTTTACCACTAACATGAAGTACAATATGTCACGAGAAAACAATGTCAGAATCACCGGGATCCATGGAAGCGTTCGAGAGTTATGACCTCATAAAGGTACAGTGGTCAGAATTGTAAAAATTGGCCCGGTCATGAACGTGCAAACCACCCTTGGGGGTGAAGGGGTTAAACCTTCTTTCCTCCAGACGGAGAGGATGCCCCCTTGTCCCCGTCACAGGTCTATATATTTATACATTGTAATAAGATCACCCCTAAGCCTTCGATTCTCCAAACTAAATAACCCCAAGTGTAATAACCTGTCTTGGTATTGCAGACCCCCTAGTTCCCTAATAACGTTCGTTGCTCTTCTCTGCACCCGCTCCAGTTCAGCTATGTCTTTCTTATACACCGGAGACCAGAACTGTACACAGTATTCTAAGTGTGGTCGCACTAGTGACTTATATAGAGGTAAAATTATGTTCTCCTCATGAGCATCTATGCCTCTTTTAATGTATCCCATTATTTTATTTGCCTTTGCAGCAGCTGCCTGACACTGGCCAGTAACGAGTTTGTCGTCCACCCATACACCCAGGTCTTTTTCAGTGACAGTTTTGCCCAGTGTTTTACAATTAAGCACATAATTATTTGCTCTACCCAAGTGCATGACCTTACATTTATCCCCATTAAAGCTCATTTGCCATTTATCAGCCCAGCTTTTAGTTTACATAAATTGTCCTGTAATATAAAATTGTCCTCCTGTGTATTGATTACCCTGCAGAGTTTAGTGTCATCTGCAAATATTGAAATTCTACTCTCTATGCCCCCTACAAGGTCATTAATATGTTAAAAAGAAGCGGGCCCAAAACTGACCCCTGTGGTACCCCACTGCTAACCGTGACCCAGTCCGAGTGTGCTCCATTAATAACCACCCTTTGTTTCCTATCCCTGAGCCAGCTCTTATCCCACTTACACATATTTTCCCCTATCCCCATTGTTCTCATTTTATGTATCAACCTTTTGTGTGGCACCGTATCAAAAGCTTTTGAAAAGTCCATGTACACCACGTCCACTGCATTTCCTTGTTCCAGTCCGGAACTTACCTCATCATAAAAGCTTATCAGATTAGTCTGACAGGAATGGTCCCTTGTAAACCCATGTTGATATTGGGTCATAAGGTTATTCTTCTCCAGATACTCCAGTATAGTATCTCTTAGAAAACCCTCCAGGATTTTACCCACAGTAGAGGTCAAGCTTACTGCCCTATAATTTCCAAGTTCAGTTTTAGAGCCATTTTTGAATATTGGCACCACATTTGCTATACGCCAGTCCTGTGGTACAGACCCTGTTATTATGGAATCTTTAAAGATTAAAAATAATGGTCTATCTATGACTGTGCTTAATTCCTGCAGTACTCGGGGGTGTATCCCATCCAGGCCCGGGGATTTGTCAATTTTAGTGATTTTTAGACGCCGCCGTACTTCCTGCTGGGTTAAGCAGGTGACAGTTAACGGAGAATTTTTATCCCTGATCATGTTATCCGTCATGGGATTTTCTTATGTAAATACTGTTGAAAAAAAGTCATTTAGCATATTGACTTTTTCCTCATCCTCATCCACCATTTCACCCAGACTATTTTTAAGAGGGCCAACACTATCATTTTTTAGTTTCTTACTATTTATGTAGTTAAAGAATATTTTGGGATTATTTTTACTTTCTCTGGCAATGAGTCTCTCTGTCTCAATCTTTGCGACCCTGGTTTACTTTTTACAGAATTTATTTAATCTTCTGTATTTATTTAATGCCTCATCACTACCTACTTGCTTTAATTCTCTAAATACTTTCTTTTTGTCCCTTATTGCGCCCCTTACAGCTCTATTTAGCCATAGTGGTTTCCTCCTATTTCTAGCATGTTTATTCCCATACGGTATATATTGTGCACAGGTCCTATTCAGGATGCTAATAAACGTCTCCCATTTTCTTTGTGTACTTTTATGTCTCAGGATATCGTCCCAGTTAACTGCACCAAGATCATCTCTCATCTGTTGGAAATTTGCTTTCCTGAAGTTTAGTGTCCTTGTAACCCCTCTACTGCACATCTTATTAAAGGATACATGAAAACTTATTAATTTGTGATCACTATTACCCAAGTGACCCCCAACCCTTATATTTGATATGCGGTCTGGCCTGTTGGTTAATATTAGGTCTAGCAGTGCCCCCCCCCCTCTTGTTGGGTCCTGGACTAGTTGTGAAAGGTAATTGTGTCTCATAGTTGTCAAAAACCTATTACATTTGCTGGAACTGCAGGTTTCGGTTCCCCAATGTATTTCAGAGTAGTTGAAGTCTCCCATAATAATGACTTTGTTAAACCATTGAAATAAAGAAGGAAGTGCTTAGTTTTTATCATAGCTCTATCTTTGCAGAAGTTAAAAGCTCCATTTTACACTAGTAAAATCATGGCTCCTAATAGCTGTCACTAGAGGAAACTCCTTGTAATATGGATTTATTCAACTTATTGAAGTTTAGATTTACCAACAGCTGAAATGACGACATTTTCCACTCCTGATATCTCCATCACGTCTAGTGATCTTCGTCAATTGTAAAACAAATAAAGGTGGTAGGAAAGGCATTGTGCTCACACAGCCATGCATACAGTACACCTGGGACAGACATCTGAGTTACTACCGTAACTTTCAGGACAGTACAGAAGAGTTAAAGGGTTAGAATATAATTATAATTTAATATCATTTAATGTAAGCAAATGTAAGTTAAAGAGAACTGGACAGCTTTCCCGTGTTCCATAAACCGCTCCATGTCTATATCCCAAACCATAAACTGCTAAAAAAAGTTTTGTTTTTTTTTTTTGCTTAATTTGTTATACAATCAATTCTTCAAATTGTCCAGGGTCACACAATCAGAAGGTAAACTAGTGGAGGGGTAATTACCTATGCTCTTGTATGAGTCAGTAACATGATTTTCAAGAGCAGGGTCACCAACAGCTCTCTGTAAATCTTGCGCATGCGCACAACTGCTGGCTGTGTGCAATTATGCAGGCTCTACATTACACAGATTTTTCTGCACACTGCAAATGATCAGTGAGGCCACAGTGACGATGGAATATGTCATTTATGGAGGAGCCCGAGACCAGAACAAGTAGGACAACAAAGTAAGGACAACTGTTCTTATAGCCCCACTCTACCACCACGGAATCCCACACCCCACCATTGTTCAGACTAACGTGGTTTAAAATAAATAAAAAATCTGCTTTCATAGGCATGTCTGTCAATGGACCATTCTCTCTCTCTCGGTCTCACTCTCTTTCTGTATATATTCCTCCAAAACAGCAAGCAACCCTCTCACAGACACATAAAGGGATATATTATAATGAGCCATTGCACTGCATTGGTCCCATACATCCTCTTCTGTCTATGTTTTACCCTGTATAGTAATACATATATAATATACAGTTCTGTCAAAAATTAAGAGACCACAACATCAAATCCCTGTCATGGGCAGCCCAATCTCCAGACCAAAACCCCATTGAAAACCTCTGGAATGTAATCAAGAGGATAATGGATGGTCACAAGCCATCAAACAAAGAACTGCTTAATGGGAATCTGTCACCTACTTTTTCTTATATAAGCTGCCGGCACCGCCATCAGGGGCTTATTTACAGCATTCTGTAATGCTGTAGTTAAGCCCCTGATGTAACCTGAAAGAAAAGAAAAATAAGTTAGATTATATTCACCCGGGGGCGGTCCGGTCCGATGGGTGACGCTGTCCGGTGCCTCCTATCTTCATGTGATGATGTCCTCTTCCTTGTTGCCTGTCACGGCTCCTACGCAGGCGTACTGATTTGCCCTGTTGAGGGCAGAGCAGAGTACTGCAGTGCGCAGGCGCTGGGCCTCTGTGACCTTTCCTGGCGCCTGCTCACTGCAGTACTTTGCTCTGGCGTGAAGGTTCTGGAGTGGCCATCTCAGTCTCCTGACCTCATTATCATTGAGCGTCTCTGCGGAGATCTCATGCGCGCAGTTCATGCTAGTGTGCCCAGGAATTTACAGGAACAGGAGGCTTTTTGCCAAGAAGTGTGGGCAGCTTTACCATCTGAGAAAATAAAAACCTCATTCACAACTACCACAAAAGACTTCAAGCTGTCATTGATGTTAGAGGGGGCAATACACGGTATTAAGAAATGGGGTATGTGAACTTTTGATCAGGGCCATTTGGATGTTTTGGGTTGTCATTATGATTTAAAAAGAGAAAACACAGAAGTTTGACAATAAATGGCTTCACTCAACCAGTAACCATGAGTGGAGAAAAAGTTTTGGTGTTATCATTCATATTCTCTGAATGAAGACCATGAAAGCAAAAAATTCTGCTGGGGTATATAAACTTTTGAGCACAATTGTATTTTAGTTATTTTTATTTTTCTTTATCCACCCAGCTTATTTTTCTATTGAATTATACAGATTATAGGTGGCATTAAAGAAAGGAAAATATTTGAGCGTAACCCCGCCATGGCCATGCCCACTACACCCTTCTATTTACTGATCTGCCGGCCGGCTGCATTAGTCACCCTGCTGCTCGCCCGATCCCAGTCACCGGCACCATGGTCCGATTCATCGAGAGTCTGGATGAAATTAAAACTGCCCTAACAGATGCCGGTGAAAAACTTGTAGTTGTTGACTTCACAGCAACATGGTGTGGACCATGTAAAATGATCGGCCCTTTCTTTGATACCCTGAGCACAAAATACCCTGAAGTTGTATTTCTTAAAGTGGATGTGGATGATGCATCGGACGTTGCTGCATTTTGTGATATCAAATGCATACCAACCTTTCACTTCTATAAAAATGGAAATCGGGTGCTTGAATTTAGTGGCGCCAACCAGGCCTCTTTGGAGCAGAAAGTGCAAGAGCTGAAATATATGTGTAATTGTGTCTGCTTTTATTCATTTATTTTTTGTACATTATAACTTCAATCAAACTGTGCTATCAATGAAATATACAGTATATGAAGGAAACTGCAACCATTCCTTTTTTTATTTAAACTCTATAGAGGATGTTAGCCTTTCCATTATTCCTGCATTGTACTGTAAATGGAATGGACCCAAGGACATGTGTTTTATAAAATGGCTGCTAGAATCCCCCCCCCCCCAAAAAAAAAAAAAAAAGAAAAAAGAAAAATATTTGAAATGATTCTTTTGGGGTATGAGTTTTTTTTATACAACAAAAACTGGCTTTTTAACAGGGGTGTGTAGACTTTTTTTTAATCCACTTTGTGTATATACACACAATTAGCTACTCTATGTGTACCTATAAACAGTGGATGTAAAAAGTCTACACACTCTATACATACAGTGTATAGGGAGAGAAAAAAAGAGAGAAAGGTCAGTTGAAAGGTTTGCCCAGAAAGCCAGATTTGAATTTATTTATTTTAAACCACATTTATATGCATAATGGTGGGGTGTGGGATTCAGTGGTAGTAACGTGGGACTGGAAGAACAGCCATCCTTATGCTTTTGTGGTCTTTGGCTCTTTCATGGATGGAAGATTTGGTCACGACTGCAGCCTCCTTGGACGTGTGCAGATGAAGCTGGGGAACGTACATTGGGCTTCATTGCCCATTACCAGGAAGGTTGACGCTCGTGTGCATGCGCAAGATCAAGTTGCTCACGCTCATGGAGGTGAGATAACATGATTAGTTGTGTGATTAGTCTAGGAGAAGAAAACACCCCTTAGACCAGTCGCCCAATGATTTTCATATCCCTGGCCAAATTATAGAATAAATTTTATGGAAATTAATGTAACAGAAAACAAAAGAAGGGGACTTGTTGGATTCAATATAAAGAGTGAGATAAAGACATGGGATCAGTCGATGAGACATGAGAAAGATGAAAAGTTCCCTTTACTGTTGATATTTTGTCCTGTGATTTCTGCTTCCCCTCAGTTAGTACATGACTGACCATTTTAGATATATGGTTTGTCAAATTCGACCTCCTTTGGGTCTGTACAGAAACAGATCTGATCATTTCGCAGTATAAGCATTTGGAATCGGGCTTGATAAAGAGAAAAGCCACAAAACATGTCACTTTTTCATATTCACCAAACAATTTTGCCCCTATGTACATAATGGGGAAAAAGTGTGTATGTATGTATGTATGTATGTGTGTATGTCCGGGATTGGCATCTGCACCATCGCAGCTACAGCCACAAAATTTTGCACAGTCACACGTCTGGACCCTGAGAGCATCATAGGCTATGTTGTGAGGCGAAATTTTAACCCCGCACATTCCAATTCACTAAACAATTTTGCCTATTATTCTTATCATTTCTATGGTGTTATCATCCTTCTGTAAAGCTGGAAATAACACAATTTATTACCGTGCCAACACAGACCACCCTCTGACATAGACTGCAGGGGGAACCCAGTATCACACAGGATAGGATTAGATACACAGCTCAGCAGTCAGTATCACACAGGATTGGATTAGACGCATGGCTCAGCAGTCAGTATCACACTGGATAGGATTAGATACACAGCTCAGCAGTCAGTATCACACAGGATAGGATTAGGCGCATGGCTCAGCAGTCAGTATCACACAGGATAGGATTAAATACATGGCTCAGCAGACAGTATCACACAGGATAGGATTAGATACACAGCTCAGCAGTCAGTATCACACAGGAGAGGATTAGACACATGGCTCAGCAGTCAGTCACAATTTATTACCATGCCAACACAGACCACCCTCTGACACACAATGCAGGAGGTGCCCAGTATCACACAGGATAGGATTAGATACACGGCTCAGCAGTCAGTATCACACAGGAGAGGATTAGGCACATGGCTCAGCAGTCAGTCACAATTTATTACCGTGCCAACACAGACCACCCTCTGACACACACTGCAGGAGGTGCCCAGTATCACACAGGATAGGATTAGATACACGGCTCAGCAGTCAGTATCGCACAGGATAGGATTGGATACACAGCTCAGCAGTCAGTATCACACAGGAGAGGATTAGACACATGGCTCAGCAGTCAGTATCACACAGGATAGGATTAGATACACAGCTCAGCACACAGTATCACACAGAATAGTATTAGATACATGGCTCAGCTGACAGTATCACACAGAATAGGATTAGATACACAGCTTAGCAGTCAGTATCACACAGGATAGGATTAGATACACGGCTGAGCAGTCAGTAACACACATCATAGGATTAGGTGCATGGCTCAGCAGTCAGTATCATCACACAGGATAGGGTTAGATACACGGCTCAGCAGATGGCATCACACACGATAGGATTAGTTACACTGCTCAGCAGTCAGTATCACACAGGATAGGATTAGATACACAGCTCAGCAGTCAGTATCACAAAGGAGAGGATTAGGTACACAGCTCAGCAGGCATTATCACACAGGATAGGATTAGATACACAGATACACATGTTGTTTATCAAAAGGCTCTTGAATGAGTTGAAAATAAAATACTACCAATACTTGGGTAATTGTTTAGTTAATTTGTGTTGCAAATCTGTAGTGTTGAATATATGATGTGAAATGTTTTTATGTGCAATATAATCATTATAATTTGTTATAACTAACCACAGTTGGTTACTATGCCCAGGCAACGCCGGGCTCTTCAGCTAGTGGATGTATACAATCTGAAGATTCTTCCTTACAGAATTCAGTTCTATCACTTTTCCATATCCCTGCTCTTCTTTTTAATTTAAATATAATAAACCAACTGCATCTGTACTCAGGTCTGTAGCGTGGGAGACAACCGTCTTCATATATGGCTCATGAACAGTACAGACCAAAAGTTTGGACGCACCTTCTCATTCAAAGAGTTTTCTTTATTTTCATGACTATGAAAATTGTAGATTCACTCTGAAGGCATCAAAACTATGAATTAACACATGTGGAATTATATAATTAACAAAAAAGTGTGAAACAACTGAAAATATGTCTTATATTCTAGGTTCTTCAAAGTAGCCACCTTTGGCTTTGATTACTGGTTTGCACACTCTTGGCATTCTCTTGATGAGCTTTAAGAGGTAGTCACCGGAAATGGTTTTCACTTCACAGGTGTGCCCTGTCAGGTTTAATAAGTGGGATTTCTTGCCTTATAAATGGGGTTGGGACCATCAGGTGTGTTGTGAAGAAGTCTGGTGGATACACAACTGATAGTCCTACTGAATAGACTGTTAGAATTTGTATTATGGCAAGAAAAATCAGCTAAGTAAAGAAAAACGAGTGGCCATCATTACTTTAAGAAATGAAGGTCAGTTATTCCGAAAAATTGGGAAAAGTTTGAAAGTGTCCCCAAGTGCAGTGGCAAAAACCATCAAGCGCTACAAAGAAACTGGCTCACATGAGGACCGCCCCAGGAAAGGAAGACCAAGAGTCACCTCTGCTGCGGAGGATAAGTTCATCTGAGTCACCAGCCTCAGGAATTGCAGGTTAACAGCAGCTCAGATTAGAGACTAGGTCAATGCCACACTCCACACAGCGTTCTAGCAGCAGACACATCTCTACAACAACTGTTAAGAGGAGACTTTGTGCAGCAGGCCTTCATGGTAAAATAGCTGCTAGAAAACCACTGCTAAGGACAGGCCACAAGCAGAAGAGACTTGTTTGGGCTAAAGAACACAAGGAATGGACATTAGACCAGTGGAAATCTGTGCTTTGGTCTGATGAGTCCAAATTTGAGATCTTTGGTTCCAACCACCGTGTCTTTGTGCGACGCAGAAAAGGTGAACGGATGGACTCTACATGCCTGGTTCCCACCGTGAAGCATGGAGGAGGAGATGTGATAGTGTGGGGGTGCTTTGCTGGTGACACTGTTGAGGATTTATTCAAAATTGAAGGCATACTGAACCAGCATGGCTACCACAGCATCTAGCAGCGGCATGCTATTCCATCCAGTTTGCGCTTAGTTGGACCATCATTTATTTTTCAAGAGGACAATGACCCCAAACACACCTCCAGGCTGTGTAAGGGCTATTTGACCAAGAAGGAGAGTGATGGGGTGCTACGCCAGATGACCTGGCCTCCACAGTCACCAGACCTGAACCCAATCGAGATGGTTTGGGGAGAGCTGGAGCGCAGAGTGAAGGCAAAAGGGCCAACAAGTGCTAAGCATCTCTGGGAACTCCTTCAAGACTATTGGAAGACCATTTCTGGTGACTACCTCTTGAAGCTCATCAAGAGAATGCCAAGAGTGTGCAAAGCAGTAATCAAAGTAAAAGGTGGCTACTTTGAAGAACCTAGAATATAAGACATATTTTCAGTTGTTTCACACTTTTTTGTTAATTATATAATTCCACAAGTGTTAATTCATAGTTTTGATGCCTTCAGAGTGAATCTACAATTTTCATAGTCATGAAAATAAAGAAAACTCTTTGAATGAGAAGGTGTGTCCAAAGTTTTGGTCTGTACTGTATATTAATTGGTAATAACGCTTTCTGTAGTACAATGGTAAACAGGCGCATCGGACTGATACAGCATAACATTTATTTGTATCTGTCTGAAATTCATATGAAAGTAAATAAGTTATATTAAGAGGGAATTATTCATAGAACATTAATAATGTATAATGTTTCATATTCTTATTTTGAAGCCTCAGTTGGAGTGGTTACACTTCTACTGACCCAAAACGGACTTCAACTCCACAGGTTTCTTGATAAATTGTGAAATATAATATACCTTAGAAGATGTGTTAAGTTAATGTCCCCATCTCATTTTTTTCCCAGACCTAACCGTGGTTCAAGTGATGTAAGTTGCATGTTCCTAAATAATAATAGCATGTAGGATAAATATACTGGAGTTGAAATCTTGGCCAAATCTTATTAGGTGTGAAATCTAACTACATGTCGGTTGTGGATTATCACACTGACCATTAGGTCCATCATAAGACGTCTCGGGAATGTACATGAAATGGATTCTCTAAGCTTTCTAGTTGTGCTGTCAGTGACAGGAGTGTCCATTCACATTTATTTGGTTAATCACAGCCACGATATACGGTAAATGCAGCGTAATGTGTGTGCTGAATGTCCGTGGATGCCAAAAAATAATCATGAGCATTATAGATTAGATAATACGATCTATGCCATGTAATATGGGTGGAGGGGAAGGCGGAATGACAAGTAGAACACAATCAGTGATACAAAATATATAACACTCCATAAAAAGGATTGGCATTCTGAGTAAGTAACTGATGATAGAGACAGCTTAATGGTGGAGCCATGATAGAGGTCAGTTGAAAATTGAGTGCCAATAGGTGTACATGACTCAATTACACAAATTCCGTGACTCACATTTAAAGAATCTGCACACACTACAACAGGACTGACTTACCTCCTAATGTCATTCCAGCCTCGTAACATTTCCGCAAGCGACATGATGGACAGTTTTTCCTCCGGAATTTGTCAATTGTGCAGTCATTCCGGCTGGCACAAAGATACTTCTGCTTTCCTAAATGTGATAAAGAAGATATAATGATGACAAAAATTGAGATGACTAATACAATGGTTGATATTAATATACTCTATGAATTTGTTTGCTGAAGCTGACAAAAATGTGTGAAGAAAAAGCCTTTTAAACTTGTCATCTTGCATGTGATTTGTACACCGCTTTTATGCATGCTTTATGTATGGAAATGGCTAAAAATGTAACAAACAGTCATTTAAAAAATGTGAATAGAGCTAGAAATATCATAGCCTCCAAGCAAAGTGATAAACTAAAAATGTAATTCCCTCTATAGCATCAATTAAATAATTAAATTACTAAAGTATTTTAAAACAGGAAAATACAATTACTATAGATGACTGTAGTTACAGAAACAAGGGAGATCAATCAATAACACAGTACAAAGATTTCTTCTCGTATGATATTCATATAGTGATGGTTGTTATAATGATGAGAAAACTCATATATATATATATACAGTATATATATATATATATATATATATATATATATACACACTGCTCCAAAAAATAAAGGGAACACTTAGTCAACAGAATATAACTCCAAGTAAATCAAACTTCTGTGAAATCAAACTGTCCACTTAGGAAGCAACACTGACTGACAATCAATTTCACATGCTGTTGTGCAAATGGAATAGACAACAGATGGAAATTATCAAGACACCCTTAATAAAGGAGTGGTTCTGCAAGTGGGGACCATAGACCACATCTCAGTACCAATGCTTTGTGGCTGATATTTTGGTCACTTTTGAGTGTTGGTTGTGCTTTCACACTCGTGGTAGCATGAGACAGACTCTACAACTCACACAAGTGGCTCAGGTAGTGCAGCTCATCCAGGATGGCACATCAATGCAAGCTGTGGCAAGGTTTGCTGTGTCTGTCAGCATAGTGTCCATTGGCTGGATGCGCTACCAGGAGACAGGCCAATACACCATGAGACGTGGAGGGGGCCATAGGAGGGTAAAAACCCAGCAGCAGGACCGCTACCTCAGCCTTTGTGCAAGGAGGAACCGGAGGAGCATTGCCAGAGCCCTGCAAAATGACCTCCCGCAGGCCACAAATGTGCATGTGTCTGCATAAACAGTTAGAAATCAACTCCATGAGGATGGTCTGAGTGCCCGATGTCCACAGATGCGGGTTGTGCTCACAGCCCAACACCGTTCAGGACGCTTGGCATTTGCCACAGAACATCAGGATTGGCAAATTCGCCACTGGTGCCCTGTGCTCTTCACATATCTAAGCAGGTTCACACTGAGCACATATGACAGACGTGACAGTCTGGAGACACCGTGGAGAGCGAGCTGCTGCCTGCAACATCCTTCAGCATGATCGGTTTGGCAGTGGGTCAGTAATGGTGTGGGGTGGCATTCCTTTGGAGGGCCGCACAGCCCTCCATGTGCTTGCAAGAGGCAGCCTGACTGCCATTAGGTACTGAGATGAGATCCCTTGTGAGACCATATGCTGGTGCAGTTGGCCCTGGGTATCTCCTAATGCAGGACAATGCCAGACCTCATGTGGCTGGAGTGTGTCTGCAGTTCCTGCAAGATGAAGACATTGAAGCTATGGACTGGCCCGCCCATTCCCCAGACCGGAATCTGATTGAACACATCTGGGACATCATGACCCTTTCCATCCACCAACGCCACTGTGCACCACAGACTGTCCAGGAGTTGTCTGTTGCTTTAATCCAGGTCTGGGAGGATATCCTTCAGGAGAACATCCGCTGCCTCATCAGGACCATGCCCAGGCATTGAAAGGAGGTCGTACAGGCATGTGGAGGCCACACACACTACTGAGCATCATTTCCTTGTCTTGAGGCATTTCCACTGAAGTTGGATCAGCCTGTAATTTCTTTTTGCACTTTGATTTTGAGTATCACTCCAAATCCAGACCTCCATGGAATATTTATTTTGATTTACACTGATAATTTTTATGCTTTACAATTCTCAATGAATTCCACTATGTAATGAATAAATTTGAAATGAATTTATAACTGGAAAATTTCATTCAGTGACATCTAGGATGTGGTATTTTAGTGTTCACATAATTTTTTTGAGCAGTATATATATATATATATATATATATATATATATACCCACAGGGTGGGGCATTTATATGGATATACCTGGGTGGGCCATCTTGGAAAGTTTTCCTCCTCTCATATACTAATGTGCCACAAACAGGAAGTTGACATCACCAACCATTCCCATTTAATTTAGGTGTATCCATTTAAATGGCCCACCCAGTTCTAACCTTATAAATGGCCCACCCTGTATATATATATATATATATATATATATATATATATATATATATACACACACATACATACATTGTAGGGGTTTTTGCTGTTTGGTAGCCACTTGGAAATGCACAGGAACAGGTTTTAAAATCAAAATGGAATAAAGTTTATTGTTTTTCATTAGCTTTACAGCTCCCAGTTGAAAACAATCCTTTCTTCAGCACAAATGAGTAACAAAACAGTCCTTTCTCAGGGTAAGGCAAAGTAAATCAAAACTGTCTCACCAACTTGGTATTACAGCCACTTCTCAGTCTTTAGCATGGACTAAAGTTTATTGTCTTTCATAAACTTTACAGCTCCTAACTGAAAACAGTTCTTTCTTCAGCACAAATGAATAACAAAAGAGCCCTGTCTTCAGCACAAATGTATAACAAAACAGTCCTTTCTTTCTCTGTGTAAGGCGAAGTAAATCAAAACAGTCTCGTCATCTTAGGGTACGTGCACACGCTGCGGAATCCGCTGCGGATTAATCCGCACGGATTTTGCAAAAACCGCAGATAATCTGCAGGTCCAAAGACCTGCGGATTATCTGCGGTTTTGCCTGCGGTTTGGTCCTGCGGATTCACTATCTCCACAATGGTGGAGATAGGAACCCGCAGCGGTTTCCGCAGAAAGAATTGACATGCAATTCTTTCTGCGGATTCAAAACCGCAGCAAATCCGCGCGTTTTTTTCCGCAGCGTCGGCACAGCGTTTTTTTTTTCCCATTCAAATGAATGGTACTGTACACCGCAGCTAAAACTGCTGCGTGTCCGCAGCGGCCAAAACCGCTGCGTGTCCGCAGCGGAATCCGCAGCGTGTGCACACAGCCTTAGTCTTACAGCCACTTCTCAGTCTCTAGCATGGACCGTACACCATTAATGGTCTTTCTCCAGGTCCAATGAACATAATCTGCTAAAATAACCCAGCTGTCTGTTATTATGCCTGTAAGAGCCCAACTGGAGTGTGGGAGCGTTTTTTCCCACCCCTGCTGTCTTACTGCAATTTTATCTGCCAGTTTCATGTGAGACCACCCAAAACCATGCACAGATATTGACAGATAAATGCATCCAAAATATAATTTATCATCTCTAATACTATTATTTTTAGCAAACCATACTTAATTACTGGTGAACTTTCCATTAGAACATTTCGCTCTGTAGGAGCAGTAGAATATGGTGGTGGCCATTAAAAAAAACAACAATGTATTTTGCAGAGTTAATACATGTAATTGTTTTTACTTATTTATTTAAATCTGATATAATATTCTACAAAAATGTTTGCTTTTCATTTTAGGTTAACCTAAATCTTTCAATGTTGTTTGAAAAATAAACTTTTACATTTTTAAACTATGAAAAAAATGAGAGATCATGGAAAAATAACTATACATACAGGATTGCTGCAGTGTTTTGCCATGATGTTAACAAGTGCTGGATTTAAACACATATTCTAACATGCTAAAAACATATACATTAGCTAATCCTACCTATACGAGGAGAGCGAGAAATATACTGTACAGTCAAATGTAGGAGAAAAAGAACGCAGCCGAGCACTTTGGCCTCTTCATTCTCACAACTGGTTGGGGTCTCTGCATTTGGACTTACACTAATCAAAATTTCTGACATGGTTAAATCACAGCAACCTTTTACGGTTTATATTGGACGCTATCCATGACATCCTAATATTTAGGCTTATGTACTATGACGGGCAAGATTGTTTTGTTAGCATTTACGCAGTGGAAGATATGGCACTGGTTGGCAAGTGCACTCAGATATGGAGCCAATAACATCCATAACGTGGAAAAAGGCACAGAAAGCAACAGAAAAAGCACACTCATAAATACTGAAATAAGAGGTGTTGTAAATATATATGATTAACTAAGTCCATTATTCTTCATTGCACAAATACCGTATATAACAATGCCCATACAAGTGATGTTATTGGGGCTGCCACATTGACCCAGTAAAACATTTGTAATCCAGCTGGTAGATAAAAACTTCATTCAATCTATATTTGCTCAGTTTAGACGAGATATTGCTGCTTAATGAGGAAAGATGAATTAGTTGCGTTGAAGTTTTATGTTTTATTTCATTGTTTTATTAGAATCCTAGAATGGTAGAGTTGGAAGGGACCTCCTTGGTCATCTGGCCAACCCCCTGCTCAAAGCAGGATTCGCTAAATCATCCCAGTCAGATGTCTGTCCAGCCTCTGTTTGAAGACATTTCCTTACAAATACAAGTGGTGATCTATTGTGTTCTTTGCCTTTACGCGTACCCAATGCCTACGTCCCATAGCAGTCAAAGGATTTTTCACACTTTTTAAAAACACTGTGCCATTACATGGATTCAGTGCTAGAGATATCTTTTCTAAAAGCAATTTTCACTTTCATTCATGCACAGTTCATAACAAAAAATGCCCATAAGCCTCTTCATGGAACTGTTGGCAAACAAAATACAGTATGTGCCCAAAGAAATATTGGGGTGATGTTTATAGCTCTGTAAAAATCATAGGTTTATGGAGCTTTAGAATGCTCAGGTACAGACTTATACTTATTTGGAAGCATTTCACTCCCATGAACTGAATGGCAAAAATGGTGAGGCTTAAACAAAAGGGTGCTACTGGACTTTAGAGGTCATTTCTAAGACGGGGTTTGTACGCTTTGAATTTTTGCTTGGTGATGAATGTTGATACTTGTGAATGTAAAATGAGGAAAGATTCCGGCACAACCATCCACGGAAAAAATGGATTCTTTATTGAAATGTAGTTAAAACATTAAAAGGCGAGGCCTTGTGGCTGACGCGTTTCAGAAGTATACACAGCCTTAGTCATAGGCTAGCAGTTATTCTATGACTAAGAATGTGTATACACCTGAAACGCATCAGCCACGAGGCCTCGCCTTTTAATGTTTTAACTACTTTTCCACAAAGAATCCATTTTATACCTGGATGGTTGTGTCGGAATCTTTCCCCATTTTTCGTCTACTTTCCTGTGATCACCAGTGGAAACGGCACTCTCAGGAGGAACTCTTGGCTTATTTCAAGGGATAAGCGTTCCCTTTACCTCACCATGATGATACTTGTGACTTGTACTTAGGTAGTCATTATCGTTGTACTTTTATACGTAGGAATCTTTGATCTCTGAAAAATAGAACTAGTTGGCTCCGGTAGAGAAGACATTAGAGGGGTTAGTGGGTAAAGTAGCTTAGTTGTTTTTACATAACCCCAAAAATATGAACAAAAATCTTGACATAAACTGAATACAAACTTTCCGTGAAAGCAACATTTTCTATGAAGCCATCTGGTTCTCTCTGCAGCTACATTAGTCACACAAAGCTTAAAAAGATTTATTGGAAGGTTTTAATTCGTAAGGGCCCATCATGGCAGTATAGGGTATTGCAGCTTTTTTGGTCACTTACAAACAGCTCTAAGCTTCCAAGCCAATAAAGTACTTGAGTGAATTTCTAGCAGGTAATTACTTTGATTCGAAGTCATTGACAGCTCACTTTTCATATAGAACCAGGCCTCGGTCACACAAATAACCTAGTAAGAGTACATTATTGCTGCCAAACATTAGCCCTCGCGATCTGATTTCATGCGGCTTGCCAGCTTTGAGATATAGCTCCCCCAGTGCTTGGCCTAATATTCAAAGTTGTATTGATGTCGGCCAGGTCAATATTTACGCAGAACAAAATTCTTCCACATCACACGTTAGAATCTGAACTAAAGCTTACCGCGCTGGGCACACTGAGCCTATTTCAAGAAAAAAATAATATTAATTTTTGACCTTTTAAATATTTCATATCTAAGATTACAAATCAAGTTTATAGGTTTGTGCCCTTTTAACAATCACCAATAATAACCCATTTCCTATGTGACTTTTCCTCTTTTATTCTATGAATGCTTTTGATTGTTGTCGTCATGGTAACTAACAGACTCCTGACAGGTTAAAGAGGACTCTTGTCAGGTATTCATTTTTACTTGAAAATGCATCCAGTTAAGTATTGTGTCTGGAACTAACCCTCTTAGTCTATAATTGTGTCTTCTCGAGCAGGTAATTTTCTATCATTCGTATAGGCCTGTAGTAAAAAAGATTCTAAGAAATAAAAGCCACCCTTTGGTTTGACATTAAAAATTAATATTATCTGGGGAAAATTTAATAAAGGTACCGGGTACCCTCCTTTTCCATGGTTCCCGATCTGCCACTTCTCAGCAAACCTTTTTCCCCCAACTTTTTAGTTGAGACATTTTACCATTCTCAGAATGGCCTGCCATGCTGACATTATTTTATTGTTGCTGCAGTGGTAATTGGTTCTCGAGCCACTGACTTATTGCTTCGCTAATGTTGGGATCATGTTTTAAAAGGGTTGTCCGGGATTTTTATATTGATGACCTATCTGTAAGCAGGTGCTGAGATGCAGTATGCAGGGATTCCAGAGCAATGTGGTATAAGAATAGCATTTAATTTAACAGTAAAGATGAAAGTAATCTCCTCGCAGGGAGTTAATGAACAGTAAACAAGAATTAAAGGAATAGTAAGAATTGATGCAACATTCTGAGGATTAAACAACAGTTATCGTGACTACCACTGGTCCTCCTTGATATACAGTCCTATTGAGATTGTAGTACCAGCAACAGCTGGCGTGGTGTCCTCAGATGGGGTCCTCTGTCAATGGTCCAACTTCTGGTGGCAGCAGGCGGTCACTGGTTTTATCCGCTAAGCCCCTAGTCCATAAGCCTGAGGAAACAAAGTGAGGGAAGCCGCAGGAGTCCCTGTAGCAAGCGTGGGCTGATGCGCGCTAGTCGGCAGAGGGAACCGCACCTCAGTGTCCTATAGCCGGCCCACACTTCTCCTCAGTCATAGTCCCGCTGGAGCGTGTGGGTAAGTCTGGTCACGGCACATCTCGGCTCCATTAGAAACTGACTGCTGCTTCACATGCTCTCAGCTTAGCTTAGACACGCCCCCTCTTCCCAGGTCATGGGGAGTGTCCGGTCCTCTATTCCTTCCCCAAGGCAACATGGGAAGCAGCCTCGACAGTTCCGGACCCGGCATGATGCAGGTACCCACAGCCACCCACAGCCCGGTCTTCCTCCTATCATATCCATAGAATAAGTCATCAATATCTGATGAGTGGAGGTGCCACATCCAACCCCCATCGATCAGCTGTTCCAGATGCCAATGTCATCAAGATAAGTTCAGTTGCAGAGCAACACAGCTTCATTAATTGTGTAGTGCCACAGCAGGGTAAAAAACAACTGCCCCCTATTCAAATCAATAAGGGCCTATGTGCAGTACCAGGCTCGCCCACTAGGCAATTGATGAAGATGTGTAGTTCCACTCCAAAAGTGAATTTTCTCTTCAGAGTGGAAGAGAACTAGAACTGTAGCGCCACTTATAGGAAGTGGCAATCCTAGAAGTCAATATCGACTCTAATGAGTCTTGTTACATGACTTAGTAAAGAAAACTAAACCAAAATCTCAATTTGCAGACACTGGGTTTCGGGGTGCTGCCCCTCGTCAGGGCAAAGTGTGAGATCTGAGTGAGAGGTATGTGAACACATCAGTCTGCCATGGCACAAAACAGTTGATCGGCAGGGATGCCAAGTGTCTACCAATAGGCCATTAATATAAAATTCCCGGACAACCCCAACAAGTCATTCAAAGAGGTAGAGGTGCTAATGATGGTTTATTTCACGATAATGTCCTCCCCTGCTTTTCTATCAAGAAAGCTATCAAAAGTATCTATATGCCCATATTTACCTGGAAAATGCAATATGAGTGTCCTTTTGGCCTCTAATGAGCATAGCGTAGTTGACTATTCTATATAGAGCCATTCATTTAAAAAATTATATACAAAATATGCATACATTTTTCTACATGGGAGCTTATTGGCGACATATGCCACCGTATCTAGTATAATGCTCCTGATATATAGTGCTGACATACACTGCAAACCAGATGAATGTCAATCTGCAAGGACTGATGATAACCTATTGCAGTTACCTAGTTAAATATATTGTAGGAAGTCACATATAACTGTGTCATATTTGAGGTGTTATTTTTATTTTGTCCATATCATAGACCACATTTGTGTCATATAAATCTCATTAAACATCTAACCGCAGCAGTCTCCACCATTAAGGGCTTAAGAGTAGAGATTATAGTCCTCTCGTAATTCAAAAACACCATTCAATGCGCAGAACACAAAAAAAGATGATGTAAGTGAAAAAGACGGAGAGAAGAAAATACAAAGTTTGTAACTTTACTTTGTAATGGAGTGCTTGTTATAGCTGCCGTGTGGGATACATAAGGCTTGCCAGACATATTCTAACGAGGAGCTTTTACTCCAGAATCAGTCACCTAGAATAGCTAGCATCTCAAATCCAACATTTTTTTTGTTTTTAAAAGAGGTTTACAACAAATATCAGGGCTCCGCTTGTCCAGTTTTCTTAGCGTGTTACAACTTAGAGTTAAAGGTTAATCTTATATAAATAGAGAATTAGGAGAAAAGAAACAGGAAATGTTGGCTCTGCCTCTGACCAAAGAGCTTTCCTTCTCAGCCATTTCTTTTGCCAAAGAATTAAAGAAGTTATCCATCCTTTAGACCAAAATTGTTTAATCTTAGGAAATACCATCTATATGACATCAACGGGCCTCCACCTCTTATCAGCCCCACCGATCAGGGGTCGTGAAAGCGTTGCAGCCTTCTCGTCTTGAAGGCTGGACCTGCACATAACTTTTAGTAGGGGAGGTACAAGGTATTATAGCATGTAGGTGAATTGGATAAGGGTACAATAACTTCACTGCTGTTTCTAAAAGTGTGTCACAGGCAAGAAAGAAAAGCTGGCAAGCTGATGAAAACCTTGAAAGAGGTGAAGTGCTGGGTGGAAGGTTGACTGACTACTCGTTTAGATCAGGGCTATGGAGTCGGACTCCTAAAATATACAATAAATTAGGAACAGTAGAAATAATGTATAAAAATAATGTATAAAACTTTGTAAAAAAGGAAAAAAAAATTTCTTTTACAATACACTGAATTTTTTTGATCATATAAATAAAAAAAAAAATGTTGCACATTTGGTATCGCCTTAATTGCCCTGACCAGGGCAATCATGTTTCCAGGTTACTTTTACCACTCAATGAATTCTATAAAAACAAAATCCAAAAAAACGGAATTGCATTTTTTTACCTATTCATCCAATTTGGAATTTAATATTTTTTAGTACATTATGGAGATGCTAGTCACTACTCAAGCCATGAGGCTTGGTAGTCAAGAGGTCCAGGGTCAGATACCAAGAAAGCTCATCATAAACAAAGGAGTAAGACAAAGGCGTAATCAGGTCATGGTTTGAGGTCAGGAATCCAGGAAGGTAGGGGACCAAGACAGAGGGGCTAGGCAAATAGAAGGTCAAAAGCACGGTCAAAGGTCGGGTAATAATAGATCTGAGACTGAACACAGGAACACAAGGCACACAGATATCATTGAGCATAAGCTACAATTCGCCATAATTTGAGGCAGAGAGCCAGCTAAATAGCCAAGCAATCATTCCGAACAGAAGACACATGGCGGAAACCCTGCACACACTGGTCCTGATAGGACAGCTGAACTGTCAATCAGCACACTGACAGCTCAGCATGCTCCAAGTTCCGATTAGACGGATGACCTGTCCATCACCATACTATTGAAAAGAGGAGAAAGAGAAGTATTGCGGCTAAAATAATTATTTTATTGTGTAAATCTATAGTAAATAATACAAATCAGTAAAGTATATGTCAGATGGAACAAACCAACGGTGCCAAATGACAGCAAAAGCCAAGTAATGTGTCACTAGTTGTTAGGCGTTGGATTCCTGCAGCTGCACAGCAGGAATCCAGAGCCATACATCCAGCGGTCTCCCATTTCTCTCCGACCACTCAGGGACCTGCACAGCAATCTCGGCGATCCAGACGCCCTGCTCAGACCAGCTCTCTGGGTCTGGATGTTGCTGCCACCTCTTCACCAGCAATGGTAGCGCAGCCTGCTTTGCAGGAAACCACTCCAGAGGCTAAGTCCTCTCGCGTGCTACTGGACATGCCCACGAGACGATCTCCCAGTGGAGATCGGAGGTCATGTGCTCAGGTCCTTGTCCTGATCTGATTGGCCCATCTCAGAGGTCTGGAAGGTCCCAGAAGCGCATGGCTTAAAAGGCCCGCTTGGCCGCTTGGCCATGCGCTAGTATAGGCTATACTTGCTAGATGTGTGAATGGTGACGGATGTATGACGCCGCACACACGGTAGGTCAGGATGGACACCGACCTCGGCCTTGGGCCGTGTCCTGTGACCTCATACCATGTGTGCACTCCAGCTGAGACCTGTGAAGCTAACAGGCTCGGCATTTATGCTTTATTTGTACTAAAGCGCCTCTGTGAGTTTAACAGAGTCCGCTCTGAGCACCTCGGGTGATGTTTAACACGAGTGCAGTATACCGCCATATAAACTAGTCTGCCATTACTCAGCAGCGGTTGTTACACCTACTGCACGGTGGACCCCGAGCGGCGAACGCACTTCCTATTATTTATATTTAGTGCGTTCCGCCGTCCCTAACACTAGTAGAGTTGAGCGACTTTGGTCGGATCGGGTTTCATGAAACAAAATTTGTTTCAGATGAAACTGGTCCGACTAGGGCAAAAGAAGTCGGAGTTTCGTCCGAAACCCGACCCCAATGCAAGTCAATGGGGAATAAAAGTCGGCATTGAGTGGGTGAATGTCATCCGCTCAATGCCGACTTTTATTTCCCATTGACTTGCATTGGGGTCGAGTTTCGGACGAAACTTCGACTTTTTTTTTGCCTTAGTCGGACCAGTTTCATCTGAAACAAATTTTGTTTCATGAAACCCGATCCGACCAAAGTCGCTCAACTCTAGTCACTAGTATTACTGTGGAAGAAGCCCTATATTCAATACAATATTTAGACCATGTTCAAGATCCAAGAGGCCAAGTGGCAATACATATTTGGACAAATATGGGCATAGCTAACCACGAATAATGCACAACTGTCAGGAGGCACCGGACCGGATGCAAGAAACCCCAACGTGCGTTTTGCATGTCATTTCTCAATGGGATGCAGTATTGATGCAAACCAGGACCTTTTTACTTCATTGGTGGCCAGTCAGGTGATCAGCTAGAGGGTTTCCAAGGACCAATAAAATGGCTAGATTGGCACGTACGTACTGCACCCGCCGAGTCCAGCAGCCGGGGCCGTCAAGCATCAATGAGCATGTGCGGGGAGGACCCGAAGGTCATAGTCCCGGGCATGCACAGGAAGCATAATGATGCCGGAAAAGGCTGTAGTGTGGCACGCACGTGTACCGCCGTATTGGAAATGTAAGTACGGTCACATATGTATCACATTTGTCCCAATAGTGGTAACAGTGGCAAAAAGTTCAACACTTATAATTAGATAATCATGATAAGAAAATCAATGTAACCACACTAGTGGGAGCTATAATAGAATTTCTTCCAAAAGCCTTTCAGGGGGAGCGGGGTGGAGACTGGATGGAATAGCCCCAGGTGGAGATAAACAAAAGGTCAATGATGGAACCACAAAACAGTCATGGCTGTAAATAATGACAACATAAACAATAATAGTGAGAAAAAATATAAAACAATCAATTAAAAATCCAGAATAGATTAGGGGGCAAGATAGGAAAGGAAAATGGAAAAAGAGGAACAAAAAATAGATTGGACAAAAATAATAATGATGTACTATAAGAAGGAAGAGAAGCTAAGGGTCTCATTTAAGCTCTTAGGTGTCATATTGTCAAGTCTCGCAATCCAATTTGTTTCACGTTGGGCTAACAGTTTTTTATTGTTACCCCCTCTGATCCCCAAGTGTAGACTCTTAATACTCCTGACCATAAGTGACTTGGTATCACAATTATGGTAAGCCTTGAAGTGGCGGGGGATTGTTTTTAGATCAGAGGGATCGGTCACTGTCTTGGCTGCGCAAACATCCCGAACATGCTCCTGTACTCAGACACGAAGCTCAAGACTAGGCACACAGACATCATTGAGCAAAAGCTACAATTGGCAGTAATTAGAGGCAGAGAGCCAGCTAAATAGTCAAGAAATCATTCCGAACAGGAGACACATGGAGGAAACGCCGCACACTATGGCCATAATAGGGCAGCTGAACTGTCACACAGCACACTTACAGCTCAGATTAGATGGATAAGCTGTCCGTCACCATAATAACAGCTTAGAACGGCCCTTCCCCAGGCTGAATGGCTGAACTTTCACTCACTGTGTCCCGATGAACCAATAAGAGGAATCAAGACAATCATATGGTGAAATGAATGGTGTCATTCAGTACAATTCGTCCTGCAAAAAACAAGTCTTCCGTTTGTGATGTAAAAATATAAACGTTATGGTTCTTGGAAGAAAGTGAGATAAAAAACAAATGCAAAAAACATGAAATTCCTTGGTCCTTACAGGGTTAATTTATGCTCATTTAAAGTGAAGCATTCAGAAGATTTTTGCTATGTAATCTGAGAGCAGCATAATTTAGGGTCTGGGATTCTGATTGTGTGCTGCTGTTTCAATAAACTCACTGTTTTATCAGCAGAAGATTATCTCTACAGGACTAGATATCTCATGCCTCCTAGTCCTCCTGCTCTGTATCCACTGATTAGAAGCTTAATGTCAATATACAGTGTACACAGAAAGCTGTCAATCAGTAGTGGGGGTGGGGTTATACAGGGCTCAGCCTTCAGAGGACTGCCTTATCTGCAGCAGAGAAAACTGTGATTGTATCACAACTGCAGCCCTACATCACGCTGCTCTCAGATGAGGTAGTACAAACCTGGTGACATATTTCCTCTTTAACTACGGGTGTTTTTTTTTTAAACAAACTCTGCAAAATGTCCCTTCATATCAGCCAATACCACTATCAATTCTCATCCATTTTCCTTCACTTACAACTTGGCAAAATTGGCCATATTCTACATTCCAATCTTTCATATCACCAGAACTCCTCCAGTTATACCATCCTTATATAATAATTGAGAACCTTCTCGTACACAAAGTAATACAGGGAAAGCTATCGATCTGTGTGTGTGGGAGGGATAATCAGGACTCTCACTGTCTCTGCTGGGAGTGCTAAGCAGACAGTGGGAAAAAGCCAACAGCATACCATAAGGTTGCCTTTATTCCTCCATAATCCACTTGACATCTTTGCTTAAAATGGAAACCACAGCTAAAACCCAGCTAAATAGTAACCGCTTTGAATTGGTGAGAAAGCTGCACATGGTTACTGTTCAACACTAGTCTTCTAGTGTTATAGCATCTGAGTAGCCGTCCACTGCCAACAATACATGACTTCCTGGGTGAAATGTAATTACTGTATATACTCGTGTTTAAGCTGACCCAAGTATAAGCTGACCCCCCTAATTTTGCTACAAAAAATTGGGAAAACTTATTGACTCGCGTATAAGCCTAGGGTGGAAAATGCAGCAGCTACTGGTAAATTTGAAAAATAAAAATAGATACCAATAAAAGTAAAATTAATCGAGTCAACAGTAGATTAAATGTTTTTAAATATCCAGATTGAATCAGGAGCCCCATATAATGCTTCATACAGTTCATGATGGCCCCATAAGATGCTTCATACAAAATACACACCATATAATGCTGCACAAAGGTTAATAATGGCCCCATAATATTCTCCATAGAATATGCCCCATATGCTGCCCCATAAGATGCTCCATAAAGGTTATGGCCCCATAAAATGTTCTATAGATTATGCCCCATATGCTGCCCCATAAAATGCTCCATAGATTATGCCCCCATAAAATGCTCCATAGATTATGCCCCTTAAGATGCTCCATAGATTATGCCCCATAAGATGCTCCATAGATTATACCCCCATATGCTGTCCCATAAGATGCTCCATAGATTATGTCCCCATATGCTGTCCCATAAGATGCTCCATAAAATGCTCCATAGAATATGCCCCACATGCTGCTCCATAGATTAGGCCCCCATAAGATGATCCATAGATTATGCCCCCATAACATGCTTCATAGATTATGCCCCCATAAGATGCTCCATAGATTATGCCCCCATAAGATGCCCCATATGCTGCTCCATAGATTATGCCCCCATAAGATGCTCCATAGATTATGCCCCCATAAGATGCTCCATCGATTATGCCCCCTTAAAATGCCTCATATACTGTTCCATAGATTATGCCCCCATAAGATGCTCCATAGATTATGCCCCCATATGCTGCCCCATAAGATGCTCCATAGATTATGCCCCCATAAGATGCTCTATACATTATGTCCCCATAAGATGCCCATAAGATGCTCCATAGATTATGCCCCCTTAAAATGCCCCATAAGATGCTCCATAGATAATGCCCCAATAAAATGCCCCGTAAGATGCTCCATAGATTATGCCTCCATATGCTGCTGCAAATAAAAAAAAGACATACTCACCTCTCCATCGCTGGGGGCCAGGTGCCGGTGTCACCGCTGGCTCAGGCATCCGGCACCTCAGATATTCACCTTTCCCCAGTCCACCGCTGCCGCTCTCTCTTCCTGGTCCTCTGTCAGTGATGTTCTGGCAGCAGAGGGCGTGGCGCACACTAACTACATCGCGGAGGACAAAGCAGCCGCAGCGGTGGACCGGGGACAGGTGAATATTGCATATACTTACCCCCTCCTGGCACAGTCTCTGCATCCCCGCTTCTCCCGGTCTCAGGCTCCTTCCCTCAGCGGTCACGTGGTACCGCTCTTTAAAGTCACGAATATGCGCATATTCATGACTTTAATGAGGGGTACCACGTGACCGCTGAAGTAAAGAGCCTGAGACTGGGAGAAGCAGGGGGGCTGCAGAGATGCGTCGGGGGATAAGTATGATCTGACACCCCCGATCCCCCTCCCCCGCCGACCCCCTGGCGTATGTGACTCGTGTATAAGCCGAGAGGGGGACTTTCAGCCCCCCAAAATGGGCTGAAAATCTGGGCTTATATGAGCGTATATATGGTAATCAAATAATAGTAATAAAATAGAAAAATATAGTGCTTTGGAATTTTGCAGTAATGACCACCGAAATCTGATACCTTACAAAAAAGAAAAAAAGGCCCACTTGTTGGGTATGAAATGCTTAGCAATACTACTAATTTTGCAGACCTGTACTAGTCCTACTTACCACTAGCAATATGTGTCATAATATACATAATAATATGTTTGACAATAATTGGCTGTTTTCTTCGATTTTTCTCATTGCAATTAACTCCCACAAAATTACACAAATTGTTCCTCCACTATCCTTAAATTCAATACTAATTTTCCGTAAACAAGGAAAAAATTTTTTGCCGCATTATCTACTTGGCTATTTACAGTAGAATAAAAAATACATTCTGCCACAGAAATAATGGACAAACTGTGACGTGAAACAGCTTTTATGACAATACATCTTATACGTTAAAAGAAACTAGTGAATGTACTGAACCAATTGTTTTTTTTTTCAATAGGGACTTCTATCTATAATGGTATAGTACACATACAGTCATGGTCGAAAGTATTGGCACCCTTGAAATTGTTTCAGAAAATGAAGTACTTCTGCCAGAAAATTATTGCAATTACATATGTTTTGTTATACACATGTTTATTTCCTTCGTCTGTATTGGAATAACACAAAAAAAAACAAAGAAAAAAAGGCAAATTGGATATAATTTCATACTAAACCACCAAAATGGGTCAGACAAAATTGTTGGCACCTTTCCAAAATTGTGGGTAAGCAACTCTGTTTCAAGTATGCGATGCTTGCTCAAACTCACCTTTCACAAGTAACAGGTGTGGGCAATATGAAAATCATACCTGAAACCAGATAAAAAGGGAAGAACTTGACTCAACCTTTGCATTGTGTGTCTGTGTGTGCCACACTAAGCATGGAGAACAGAAAGAGAAGAGATCTGTCGGAGGACTTGAGAACCAAAATTGTTGAACAATATCAACAATCTCAAGGTTACAAGTCCATCTCAAGAGATCTTGATGTTCCTTTGTCCACAGTGCGTAACATAATCAAGAAGTTTACAACCCATGGTTCTCCATGGCAACTAATCTCCCTAGACGAGGATGGCAGAGAAAAATTGATGAAAGGTTGCAGATCAGGATAGTCTGAATGGTGGATAAGCAGCCTCAATCAATTTCCCAAAAAATTCAAGCTGTCCTGCAGGCTTAGAGTGCATCAGTGTCAACGCAAACTATCCATCAACATTTGAATAAAATGACAGGCTTTTTGGTAAAATACTACATTCTGTTGTTTACTAAAAATGGCATGCAGACTACAAAGAAAACAACACAGTACCTACAGTCAAATATGGTGGATGTTCAAAGATGTTTTGGGGATGTTTTACTGCCTCTAGCACTGGGTACCTTGACTGTGTGCAAGGTATAATTAAATCTGAAGACTACCAAAGGATTTTGGGTTGCAATACTTCAAGAAGCACCCAGAAATAGATGGAAACAAAGTGCTGGAGAGATCTGAAATCACCAGCAACGAATCTGGATCTAAATCCCATTGAACACCCGTGGAGAGATCTTAATATTGCTGTTTGGAAAAGCTGCCTTACAATATAGAGACCTGGAGCAGTTTGCAAAAGAAGAGCGGTCCAAAATTCCAGTTGAGAGGTGTAAGAAGCTTGTCGATGGTTATAGGAAGCGACTGATTGCAGTTATTTATTCCAAAGGGTTTGCAACCAAATATTAAATTGTATGGTGCCAACAATTTTGTTTAGACCATTTTTGTGGTTTTGTGTGAAATTATGACAAATTTGCCTTTTTTTCTTTGTTTTTTTTTGTGTTGTCCCAATACACACAAAGGAAATAAACGTGTACAACAAAACAAGCGTAATTGAAATAATTTTCTGGGAGAAATACTTCATTTTCTGGAACAATTTCAAGGGTGGTAACACTTTAGGCCATGACTGTATGTTTGCAGTCCTGAAGATGTACACTTATTCTTCCATGCTGCATTTGTATACAACAATAAATAACTCAATTTAAAATTAGCCCAAGGCTAAATCAGAGACAATTATTTCTCTACGATTGAACTTCTCAGCCTATAAAATGTTTCTACAACACAATGTTGATGTCCACATAAAACAAATGACCCATTGTTTAAATAGATTTTATCTTACACATGTATCTTTTTTAATTTACTTTGTCGGATATTTTTCTTGCTTCCTATGATGGTAGTTGCAGCACTCTCTTTCTTGCATATCGGTAAGTGACATAAGGAGGCCCCCAAACCCATCAGAAGGTAACAGTAACGACCCAACATCAACTGCAGGCCTCCATGTAGGTCTAATGGGCCTAAGTAGTGTTCACATGGCCTGTCCAATCTTCTCTGGAATCATCTCCTGTTGACCTAAAAACCCTGCTCTAAAATGGGACTCAAGTCCTGTCACATGGCCAAACTCAATAAAAGAGAATGAAGAAAATGGGGGTAATGTCACTGCCTTCCCTTGAAAAGTCTATAAAATATGTTTTGAGCACTAGAAATGTTCATAAATGCACACCAGCTACATAATAATATGGATGAATTTGGCACAAGTGTGGCATGTATCAAATCCAACCTTAGAAAATGAAGATGCATAGCTGTCAGAAAAGGTCGCAGACTTTGAAGAAAGGTAACAAAGGAATCATATTAAATTCTTGTCATTCCTGAAAACATCAAACCTAAATGACCTTATCCTTTTCTTGCACCAGCTCTATAAACACTCCATTTTTATTACCCAGGGAGATTATAATTTACCAGGCCCCAAAAATTGAAAAACACTGATACATCCCTGAAAAAAAAAATACCAAAACAAAACAGAGGCATCCTTGTGCACAATAAAGAGCAAGTAATGGAAGCCATCCATAAGCATTCATCATTACTCCTAAGCTCATCTTTCAATGCTCATGCTGCTACCACAATTTACCATTCACAAACATATTGCAATAGGGCATCTAATACCGTACATGTAGGGAGCTTCCGACAAAAGTTATCATCTTCTATGATATTGTTATGCAAGCAATCAATATTACACAATGGCCACAGAGTTATGGAAGGTTCCGAAAAAAAAAATACTCCAAAACCCCTGAATGACCACTGACATGTCATCTGGATATCATTCTATGGTGTGATGTAAGTTTATTGGTAGGGGAGTGTTGGATAATTGTGAAGGTCTAAAAGTACTAGGTCTTGTTTCATCATCTGAAAATCTGGGTCTCATGATGTCAGGCCAGATCCAACACTTTGATGAACTAAATGTTTTACTTATGTTAAGAAGGTAAAACAGAGAAAATTAGATCTTGGAATAAACAACCTTAGTCCAGAGCAGATAGTATTTGTCCTTGTAGTACATTTGTATTTCCTCAGATTACGTTCATTTTTGGGCAGCATGGTGGCTCAGTGGTTAGCATTGTAGTCTTGCACCACTGGGGTTCTAGGTTCAAATCCCATCTGGGACAAGAACTATAAGCAGTTTGTATGTTCTCGTATTTGCGTGTTTCCTCCCGGTACTCCGGTTTCCTCCCACACGCCAAAAACCTACTGCTAGGGAACTTAGATTATGACAGTGATGCTGATGTCTGGAAATCAGTGTGTAATTAATGTTCCTATATAAGTAAGCATAATAAATATTGTATAATTTTTGACAACCAACTTCTGTGGTTGGAAAAAACATTTTTAACCACACTAATGAATTTGGTCTGGTGATAGAGAAAGTCCCAAACTTCAGAAGTATTTCCCACCCTCCGAGATTTTTTTTGTTGATTTGTTCAGAATTATTATCGTTCTTACAGGATATTAGTTGTAGTATTTGCTTGTCCGAACATTATAGAAGTATTTCGGAGCCTCACCAACTACAAACACTATCCATTACGTACGTTAAAACTCTGGTGCAGTTTGAAGGTCACTTTCTGGGTAACGTTTTTTATCTATTTCCTCATTGTTGAATAGCACTACTCTTTCACGATTAGTTAGGTCCAAAAATATCTGAAGAGTGATTTGGGCCTCACAGGCCACTATTTGGGATATTAAAATGAAACAATGGAGAAGCAACTGACATGTGGACTTTCAGGTTTAATGAAAGGAGTTGAGCAAAAATGTCCTATGAAACATTTAGGAATTGTAATAAATTTTCTATAAAGCCTACTCATTTCAGAGTCTCAAAAGTAATTGGACAAATTAACTTTAGAAAAAAAGCAATGTTTCAGCCCCTAAAAAATGTCCTTTATTGAAACCATTTAAAACATGAATGCTCCAGGACAATGTAGTAGCTAGGAAGGAGAAACCAAACTTGTCTCTCCTGTCTACTACATTATCCAGGCGCATTCATGTTTTAAATGGTTTCAATAAAGGGCATTTTTTAATTTTATCCAAGGAGCTGGAACATTGCTTTTTTTCTACTAACCAGGACGTAGTTCCGTGCACCTGTCTTCAATTATCGGTGAGCTGGCTTTTTCTTTATAAATATTTTTTCACAAATTAACTTTATCATAAATAAAACTTTCATTTTAAATATTTTATAGAAAATCCGATGCAGGCAATAACTGCCTCAAGTCTGGAAGCCACGGACGTCACCAAACGCTGGGTTTTCTCCTTTGTGAGGTTTCCCAGGCCTTTACTGCAGTGGACTTCAGTTGTTGCTTGTTTGTGGGTCTTTCTGCCTGAAGTTTTAACTTAAGCATGTGAAATGCTGCTGGATGGGGCTGAGATATGGTGACGACTCGGCCACTGCAAAATGTTACACTTGCCTTAAATGCCTGTGTTACTTTTGCAGTATAATTTGGATCATTGTCCTCTGTGAAGTATTGTTCAACCAACCCTGCGGCATTTGGTTGAATCTGAGCAGAGTATCGCCCTGTACACACAGGATTCATCCGGCTGCTTCTGTCTTCAGTCACATCATCAATTTACACTAGTGACCCAGCACCATTGGAAGCCATACATGCCCGTGTCATCACACTGCTTCCACCATATGTTAGGCAAGATTCACACTAGCGTTCGGCAGAGCTGTGGACGGCTGCCTAGTTCCTCCGTGAAGCTCCGCCCACTGCCTCACCTCCTCCGGCCAGCTCCACCTCCGTCTGCATGCGGCCTGCGTACCTATCTTTAACATTCACTGAGAGTTTTTTTCGATCTTCTAATAATATAGATATATTCAGAAAAAAGTAATATTTCCAAAGACAATAATGTATAAAAAATTATAAGTCTTTATTAATACATATATACAACAATGCACAAACCAACAAAAAAAAAATAAAATCCATACTGATTATTAAATCCATATGGAAAAGAACAGGCAGGCAGCAAGTATCACAATGGAAGTGATGGAGGGCATATATAATACATTTCACATAGAAAAGGAAGAATCCTCCATGTAAACATGAAACACACATAAAGTGCATAGTGGATGAAGTGTGCTGTCCCAATGTAAACAGGGGGATGCTATCCAAAAATCATAATAGCAGAGGGTAGTGGCCATAAAATGGCACAAAGATAATATAGGTACCAGAGTTGTAATGCATAATGCATAATATTATCAAAATTATCATGCTGATGCCCAAACCAATGCACAAAGAGCCCCGACGAGCCTTTTGCTGTAGCTTCTTCCGGGGGCAGTGCCTTGTGTCCAGATTGTGCTCTTAAATATCCCAGAAAACCCCCCACATCCAATGGAAACAAGAAAGCGGGCAGCTTCCGGACATATCATAAGGGCGGAGCTTATTGATTCAATCAAAAAATACGCCAAATAATATAGCACAAATAAAAGAAGGCGTAACAACCCGGGGTCCCGATACGTCACATCCGGTTACGTCACATCTGGTTACGTCATGCGAGCTTGTGGAGGCGGAGCTCACCACACCGGCATCCAATCAGACATCACTGGTCAGTGAGTCAATTTATAACTCCTATGACCGCATGTTGCGGACCTAATTGTACATGGGGTGTAATTTTTTTAAGGTTTGGAGAAAAAAAGAGGCGTTTGAGTAGCAAATACACAAGCAAGGTATTATTCTGTGTTTGAAGTGCTTTGCTTTTCAGTTTTATTTGGGGAAAAAGATACTTGCAATACAAATAAATATCAGGAATTGAATTTGATATACAATACTTTCTGATTCCAGATTTTATACTATGTAGTGAAACACTTCAGCTGGTCATATGTAGTCTATACTAGTTACTTCTCACCTGTCTGGAAACACTAGATTTAAGCTACGACAACATTGAGTTGGGCGCATTCACAGATATTTGATGGCACAAAACGTTAGAATTTAACTAGTTTAAACAATGTATGTAAGTTCATTGACTATATTATATCTTTTTTACATTTGGATTATGGCACACAACAAAGTGTACTTGTTGTAAGGACAGAAAGCTGACTTTTTTCACGTGATTTTGTATTTCCCTGCCCTTTGGTAGTAAAAGGTTGTTAGTATTACAGTAATTTGCTTTCATTTTTTTTCTCACCCTCTTTCCTCTTTCTTCAACAATGGTTGTGTAGATTAGATACTTTCTAAATGTGAGCATTATTTAACCTCTTAGGGTTCTTTTACACTTACCGGGTTTTTTGCGGACCGTTTCTGCGGGCCGTATTGCCGTGATTTTTGCGGTCTCCCGCAAGAAACCTTCTCAGATCGCCGTTTTTCCCTGTTTTAACAAATTGGTGGAAAAAATACGGCGATCCGCAAATACGGTGCACCGCAAAAACAAGCTACCATTGTTTTTGCGGTACCATTGAAATATATTGCGGCCGTGTCCGTGAGCCGTGAAAAATATCAAGCAAACTTGATTTTTTTTCATGGCCGTATATAGGGCCCTCAGGGCCATAAGGCACACGGCACTCAGATGAACTTTTGCGGGCCACTTGTGCGGAATAGAAATCTATTGGGGCTGAAAACCTACCCGCAAAAACACTGCAAGTATAAAAGAACCCTAAGTGACAGAGTCAATTTGGTACTTAATGACCAGGCCAATTTTTATAATTCTGACCACTGTCACTTGATTATAGCTCTCAAACACTTCAACGTATCCCACTGATTCTGAGAAAGTTTTTTTGTGACATATTGTACTTCATGTTGGTGGTAAAATTTCTTCGATATAACTTGCGTTTATTTATGAAAAAAAAGGAAATTTGGCAAAAAAATGGCAAATTTCAAACTTGATTTTTGTACCCTTAAATCAGAGTGGTGTCACACAAAATAGTTAATAAATAACATTTCCCACATATCAACTTTATATCATCACAATTTTAGAAACATAAATTTTTGTAAGGATGTTATAAGTGTTAAAAGTTGACCACCAGTGATTTCTCATTTTTCCAACAAAATTTACAAAACCATTTTTTTAGGGACCACCTCACATATGAAGTGTTTGGGGGATCAATACTGTATAACAGAAAATACCCAAAAGGGACACCAATCTAAAAACTGCATCCCTCAAGGTGCGCAAAACCACATTCAAGAAGTTTATTAACTCTTCAGGTGCTTCATGAGAACTAAAGGAACGTGGAAGGAAAAAATTAACATTTTACTTTTTTCACAAAAAATTTACTTTGGAACCAAATTTTTTTATTTTCACAAAGGTATCAGGAGAAACTGAACTACAAAATTTGTTGTGCAATTTCTCCTGAGTACGCCGATACCCCGTATGTTTGGGAAAGCCGCTGTTTAGGTGCATGGCAGGGCTTAGAAGGGAGGGAGCACCGTTTGACTTTTTGAAAGTAAAATTGGTTGGAATCAATGGTGGGAGCCATGTTGCATTTGGAGACCTAAACAGTGGAAACCCCCTAATTCTAACTCCAACCCTAACCTCAACACACCCCTAACCCTAATCCCAACACTAATCATAACCCTAACCACAACTCTAACCCTAGCCCAACCCTAACCCAAGCCCCAATCCTGACCCTAGTCCTACCCTATTCCTAGCTGTAGCTTCAATTCTAACCCAACCCTAACCCTAATGGAAAAATGGAAATATATACTTTTTTTATTTTATTATTTTGACCTAACTAAGGGGGTGATAAAGGGAGGTTTGATTTACTATTTTTTATTTTAATAACTGTGATAGGGTCTATCACAGTGATCAAAATGAACCAATAGGAAAAATTTCCTATTGTTGCCGAATGCCAGCTGGCAGATCTCGGAGGGTGCACTGCGCATGCAACCGCCATATTCTTCCTGGAAGAAGAAGCCCACGGCCTGGGAACATCACGGGGGGATGCAGGATGGTCTAGAGACACTGGAGGTACCGAGGGGGGATCGAGGGATGCAATTTCTCTCTCCTCAGATGTGTGATCACATCAGAGGAGAAAGAAATTAAATGGGAAATCTGACTTTTTTGTGGTCACCATTATTCTGTGGATAACGGTGATCACAACACTGGGGTCGGTAAAAAGCCAAATAATAATAAAGACCCAAATAATGTTCTCTGGGGTCTCAGCTACCCCGGGTAGCTGAGACCATGGAGAATTTCCAACGCTGGGGGGGAGCTGTCCACTTATCTCTCAGCGCTGTTAAAAAGCGGCGGTGATGAATAAGTACCCTTAACTGCCACCGTTTAAATGCGTATTGGAGGTCTTTAAGGGGTTAATCTTTTTTACACATCACATCCGTTTTATATAGGGGGGGCCTAATTACTATAGAGTTAAAATATTTGCCGTCTTGTTACATTGACAAAAACCTGTCCTAGAATTTTAGGAATGTGCCAGTAAGCATGTGCAGTAGGAAGCTGACACAACCTCACTTGGTGTGTAGGAAGACATGCTCCCAGGTAATATTTTGATCTATACAGTAGACATCAAGAAGGCTGAGATAAGAAGAGGCTGCTCAAACTGCTGTCCACCCTGTCTTTCTGATCAAATACTGGAGATACAAGAGGTGCTGTGGTAAGAAGAGGCTGCTCACACTGCTGTCCACCCTGTCTTTCTGATCAAATACTGGAGATATAAGGGGTTGTGATAAAACACTCCGGGATCGCATTTGCTGGGGTCAAAGGCCACGTGCGTTCAGCATGAAACTCAGGCGCAGAGCTGGGATTCGGGTGTAACTGACCCTGAGTCAGGTTTATTAACGGTGAAAGCAATGCAAAAAGGAAATAAAACATAAAACAAATCCTTGCCTGTCCGGCACTAACTAAACAATGGACAACCTAACTACCAACTGGAGGGCTTCTCCCGTCCAGCCAAACCACAGTTGCAGTGGGCACTGCTTCCACTCACGTGTGTCTCTCACACAGACAGGCTCTCTGTGTTCCCAGGCTGAGACACTCACACAACCACCTGGCATCCTTTTATATCCACCTCCCATTATTCATTAGCAAGCAGGTGCGATACTGACCAGACTAGGCCACATAGGAAAGGAATCTGGGCGAGATATACCTGCCCTCATCCACTATTCCCACATGATTCTCACAGGGTGCTGAGGTAAGAACAGGGTGCTTACACTGCTGTGCACCCAGTCTTTCTTATCAAATACTGGAGATACAAGGGGTGCTGAGGTAAGAAGAGACTGCTCACTCTGCTGTCCACCCTGTCTTTGTGATCAAATACTGGAGATATAAGGGGTGCTGAGGTAAGAAGAGGCTGCTCACACTGCTGTGCACCTTGTCTTTCTTATCAAATACTGGAGATACAAGAGGTGCTGAGGTAAGAACAGGGTGCTCACACTGCTGTCCACCCTGTCTTTCTGATCAAATACTGGAGATATAAGGGGTGCTGAGGTAAGAAGAGGCTGCTCACACTGCTGTCCACTCTGTCTTTCTGATAAAATACTGGAGACACAAGGGATGTTGAGGTAACAACAGGGTGCTCATACTGCTGTCCACCCTGTCTTTCTTTTCAAATACTGGAGATAAAAGGGGAGCTGAGGTAAGAAGAGGCAGCTCAAACTGCTGTCCACCCTGTCTATCTTGTCTAATACTAAATATACCAGGGGTGCAGATGCAGAAAAGCTGTTCATGTTACTTTCCACTATGTCTTTCTGAAATCTGAATTCCTGCTGTGACACATGCTCTCAGGCACATGTCATAAGACGGAGGTTATTATAAAGTAATATAGTGATTACCTGACTAGCTATAATATGTGTGATTTATTAATTTCGGAATTTAGAAATATATCTTTAATGACATTTTCTTTCTTTTCCTTCAAATTACCTCTCTTTGCCATACTCTTTAACACTAGGGAAGGCTAGAATGACCAAAGCTTTATATTATAATGAATCTGGATAAATAAAGAATAATAAAGCTATCTTATACAATATTTCCAAATAACCTGGTGACCACCAGATAATCTTTATGTTCTTCAAAATACAACAAAATTTGTGGAGAAAGGTTGAACTTGTCACATAGGTCTTTTTTCAACCTATGTAACTATGTAAAATGAAGCCCTTCTTTCGGCATCCACTTCACAACTGTACGTACACAATTATAGGAAATTACTTTTTGACCTGAATATTTCAGCAGCAGTGAAGCATAGTATGCTCCAGTGATCCTGATACCATTTGCCTGCCGCGGGTTGGGCACATGCCTTCTTACATCCTGTGTAATCAGTCTGTTGAAAAAGTCATCTTGGGTTCCATGGCACATCGTCAATAGAGCCTTAAAGCATTCGACTTGTTACTGCTTCTGGAAAGGTGTGAGCAGCTGGGGAACCCAGCAAGCGGATAGCTTATGCATGGGAAGATGGTCTTGGATGATTTTTTCCACAGACCCCACACTAATCTTGACATTTTAGGTTATGTGGCGAATGGTTATGCAGCGATTTTCCAAAATGGCGACCTCCACTTGCTGGATGGTGTGTTCATCAATAGCAGAGTGGGGCCGCCCTGGAATTGGAGCTGTTTGCACCAAAGTCCAACCACATTTGAACTGATGATGCTATTTCTTGACTACATCATATGATAGGGAATCATCACCATAAACCTCTTTCATCTCATTAAACGCCTTCTTTGGTGTGTGGCCTTTCAAGTAAAGGAACTTGATGACTGCTCTGTATTCCACTGGATCCATTATCAAACCTCACACCACTTCAGCACCTGTAAAAATCAAGACCGTTTTCAGTTCTGAGTTGCAAAATGGCACGTAACCTACAGAGACTTATATCACTACACATGTACAGTTTCAGCATCCTGTGATAAATAGAAGTGGGTCAGGTGAAATCTTTAAAGAACGCCTCTCGTACATGTGACCAGACACCATTCAGATGGTTGAGAACCACAAAGAAGTGTATTGTGGGGACATATTAGGACCTCGGGCCACTGGTTGTGCACACATGGTCTAAATCTTTTATACTTTTGGACTGGAAAAGAGCAATCAGATAGCCTCAAAATGTCCAAAAGTGTCACATGGCCATACAATAACCACCAAGATATTACATTGAGATAATATCTGTCCACAGTCAATATATCTACCAAGACATGTGCTGTAGATCATGAGGAGAGAGAGAGGTGCTATTCTAAATATGTGGTTGGCAAATTCCTTCAGGATGAAAGTGTTTCACTTTACTTCCAAACTTACATGGGTACATAGCATTAGTCCCTTCTTTGACTGAAATGAGTTGGCCACTTCGAATTTTGAAGCACCTACTATGGCTCTTCTGCTCTTTTTAGTGTGGCCTTCCTGATGGACTGCACAGCCCTTCTGTTTTCAAAATGGTTGCTGTTGGAGAAGCGTGACCAAACTAGTCCATCGGCATCCTTCAAATGAAAACATTTCACAGTCACTATCGTAAGCGGTGAGGTTTGCATTTTCAACATGAGAGTGCTGAGATCAGTCCATTTACAATATCCTCTGAATAACCTTAATAAACTCTACATTCATTAAGATTTTTACGTTAAAAAATACTCACAATAGCTGTTTCTTGGAAATAATTAAGCTTTAGCAGAGAGAATTTGTGAATCTCCGAGAGAAACAATGTACCGTAAAAAAAAGTCAACAAGCTGTCCTAGCGTTGTAATGACTTCAAGACAAGATGTTCATGTTAACAGCAGTGCATTACGGTTTATTGCAATAGCAGCAAGTGGATGAGATTTTACCAAATTTCCTTTATGTGTGTGAGCTCCACATTGGGAATTGACTTACAATGTAGATTATAAATACACAGTATGTCAATTTAAGCTGTAGATCAGTCGTGAATTTTCCCTATTGAGTTCAATGGAGAAGCCAAAATCAGCAACAATTCCAGAATTGTTGTGAGCATTCGGCCAACAGCTATTACTTCCAACCTTCCCATAAACACTCATGCGCAGCATACTATAGGTTTAGCATTCCATAACACACATGCCAATAATAACATGGTGCACAATAGCGAAATCTAACACCTCTTGTTGTGTTAAGTGTACAATTAAAGTTTTCTGCATTGTGATACCTTACTGTTTTGTAACTTAAAGGGGTACTCCAGGGAGATACTGTAATAAAGTATTTTAATAGACATACATCTTCACCCCTTTACGACCTATGACGTATAGATACGTCATAGGTCGCATCCCTCCCTTTGCTGTGGGCTCCGGTGCTGAGCCCGCATCTTTTCAGGCACATGAATAGCCACCTGCAGCTGTTAACATGTTAAATCCTGCTGTCATTGTCTGACAGCAGCTTTTAACATGAGCGCATCGGAAGTGCATCACAAACCACGTCCATCAGAGCCTGTCATATGATTGCAGGGTGCCGATGAATTGGCAATACAACCGAGGGTCTAAAGGAGAACCCTGTGCTTGTCATTGTAGATCTGCTATGAGCGCTGCCGCAGCTTCAAGTCTCCTAAGGAGACTACTGAACCAAATAAAAAGTAAAAAATAATAATAATTTTATTTCTATAGCGCCAACATATTCCGCAACACTTTACATTATAGAGGGGACTTGTACAGGCAATAGACAATACAGCATAACAATAATCACACAGATCATAACAGATACCAAGAGGAATGAGGGCCCTGCTCGCAAGTTTACAATCCATAAGGAAAAAGGGGAGACATGGAAGATGGATGGTAACAATTGCTTTTATTGTTTGGACCATCTCTAGTGTAAGAATCGAGTGTTCCGGTTGCTGCATGAGCCAGTTAACAGTCTAAATAAGTAACAGTACATACACAGAGGGCTATAAACTGCATAAAGCATGTGAGAACATGATGCGAGGAACCTGGATATGGTAAAAAAGAAATGTTTTAAAAAATGTTTAAAAATGTAAATAAAAAAAATAAAACAATACACATATTTGGTATCGGTGCATTCAGAAACATCCTATCAATATGTCAAAATAATCTACCGGTAATTGGTAAAAATGCCAGAATGATGTTTTTTATCCTTCTGCAATATTGCAATAAAATGCAATAACAGGTGACCAAAACACAGTATCTATCACAAAATGGCATCAATGAAAATATCAGCTCGGCAAGCAAAAAATAAGCCTTCACCCAGCCCCAGACCCTGAAAAATGGAGACTCTACGGCTATCAGAAAATGGCAGCTTTTTTTTTTTTTTTTTACAAACAAACTGAGGATTTTTTTTCACCACTTAAATAAAATAGAATCTATACATGTTTGGTGTCTGTGAACTCGTAGTGACTGAAGAATCATAATGGCAGGTCAGTTTTACCATATAGTGAACATGGCAAAAAAAAAAAAAAAAAACAATTGTGGAATTCCTGTTTGTTTTGTTTGCAATTTTACTGCACTTGGAATTTTTTTTTCCCATTTTCAAGTACACTACATGGTGAAATCAATGGAGTCGTTCAAAAGTACAACTCGTCCCTCAAAAAACAAGCCCTCACATGGCCATATTGACGGAAAAATAAAAAAGTTATGGCTCTGGGAAGAAAAAAACGAAAACTCGAACAAGATAAATCCCAAGGTCATGAAGAGATCAAACTATAAAGCTAAAATTCATGGTGTTGTTTGTAATCCTGACAGCACCTGCTACTGAATGTGAGAATGGATCTGCTCCTCACTGCTCCTCCTTCCTTCAGAGAGGCTACGTCACAGATCAGGGGACGTGGCCTGCTCCTCTTTTCCGGCAACAGCCAGCCATGATAATATCTCCTTATCAGCAGTCTGCGATCAGGGGACGTGGCCAGATATTGCCAAGCTGCATTCATTCTATCTGAGCGCCGCCTGCCCTTCGCCTCCATTTTCCACCCAGGATCCATGCCTTCTAATTTCACAGCTTGTTTAGGACAGTCCGATCTTCCTCCATGCTCTCACACATGTCATAAAGAAGCTGCAAATATAGGCTATGCTCCACTACAGAATGAGCCATGACAGGGAATAATGTGTACTGCCATGTGTCAGTCAGGGAGAAGAAGAAAAGCAGTGATCCACACGTCAGTACCTTCTGCACTGCACATGCACTGACATGAGTGGGGTCCAGGGCTTTGCCTCTGCTCCCTGCCTGACATATGACAGTACACATTAGGTATTGACACGGCTTGCAACAGCAGTGGATCGTGGCCTGTTTTTGCAGTAATGTAATATAAACGTAACAGAAGACAACAAAACAATGTAAAGCAGTTAGATTGTGTAGTGAGGGAAAGCTAGGGACTCTTTCATTAAAGAATATTAGAAAAGAGATTAGATTATGACATTAAATAGATAGGCATTTAGGATTAAAAGGATTAAAAAAAAAATTTAGATTCGGACCACCCCTTAAATGAAAGAAAGCCAGACTGCTAGCACTGTGAAGTGCGAGGCAAGGGGAGAAGAAGAGCAAATGAGTTGTAGCACTTTCTGAGCAATTAGTGAGTGGGCAAGCTTATCCAAGAGGTGGATTCACAGCCTCACAGCTCAGTACTGCTCTGTAATCTCCTGCATGCTGCTCCTGCGATTTGTGAACTTGTTCACTGTGTGTGGGAGACATTGAAGCAGCTAGTCTCCTCCAAATAGTTTGGATAGAGCTGATATATAAAGATGGAGAGATTTAGGACATACAGTAAATGATACAATGCCCAGATATTGTGTTCTTCCTCGTGTACACACATGACAGTTTATACAGAAATCATCTAAAACACTTTAAAGGGAATCTGTCACTTCATTTTTGGGCTATGAGCTGCGGCCACCGCCATCAGGGGCTTATCTACAGCATTCTGTAGTGCTGTAGATAAGCCCCCGATGTAACCTGAAAGAGAAGAAAAAAAGAGTTATATTATACTCACCTGGGGGTCCGGGTCCGATGGGTGTCGCGGTCCGGCGCCTCCTGTTGTGAGTTCATTTTCCCCTTCACTACTGAGGCCCGAGGAACTCCCTCTTCTGGTAAAGAAAGGTAGTGAGCTTGATTATCAAACACCTGAGCCTGATGATGATGACTGGCTGAGTGGAGTTACTGACTGGATATAAGGCTGCCAACGCCCCTCTGCCCTGCGGGTAATTTCTCTGTGGGATCCTTGGAGACCTGTCTGAATTCCTGCTCTTCTAAAGCTAAGTTTTCTGCTCGGCTTTTTGCATTTGTGCTTTGACTTTGTTTTGCTTTGTTTTTCTGGATTTCTGCCATTCCCTGCTGGGGTGAGCTGAATTCCTTTAGCTCTGTCTTCTGAAAATACCTGAGTGCTGATTTAGTTTTTGAAGTCTAGCTGCTTCAGGGTCTTTTTCCATATCAGCTTGTTGGCTTATGTCTTTGATAGGGTTTTGGCAGATTGCAGACAGCAACCTTCCTTTCCTGTTCTGTTTAGTTAGCTTGGGCCCCATCGTTTGCTCAGCCTATCTTTCTATCTGTGTGAGTGTTTTTTCATCTTGCTTCACTGTCATTATATGTTGGGGGCTGCCTTTTACTTTGGGGTCTGCTCTGGGGCAGTTTAGATTTCCTTTTCTGTCTTTAGGCTATTTAGCTGTCCGGCTGTGATCGAGGTGTCTAGGGCACCGTAGGAACCCCCCACGGCTACTGCTAGTTGTGTTGATAGGTTCAGGGGTCTGCAATCTGATAGTTGCCAACTTCTCTGGTTTTCTGGACGTAGCTTCTATTTTTGTGTCTGCCTCCTATGGTGACTCAATCATAACAGAATCACCCGCCATACTGCAGATCCTAGGGTACACAATAGCAGGAAAGAATTGTAAAAAAAAAAAAAAAAAAAAAAAAGTGTGTATATTTTTTCCTCTATATCTCTGAGGCCGTAGGGGGAATTTTTTTTTTCTCTCAATGGAGATAAAGCAATTGTCTGATCGTGTGGAGCAGCTCGCTGCGGAAGTGCGGGGAATTTCCGCCTACCTTGCTCATTCACATGCTGCTGAACCAAAGATTCCTACACCTGATGTATTTTTTGGGGATCGGTCTAAATTTTTGAATTTCAAAAATAATTGTAAATTATTTTTTGCCTTGAAGCCTAACTCGTCAGGGAGCTCCGCGCAGCAGGTTAAAATTGTCATCTCTTTGCTGCGTGGCGATCCCCAGGATTGGGCGTTTTCTTTGAAACCAGATGATCCTATTCTGACTAATGTGAACGCATTTTTTCAGGCCTTGGGGTTGTTGTATGACGAACCTAATGCCATGGATCAGGCTGAAAAGACCCTGCTGGCATTGAACCAGGGTCGAGATTCTGCAGAATTGTACTGTCAAAAATTCCGAAAGTGGGCAGTACTTACTACCTGGAATGATAATGCCTTGGCTGCTCTCTTTCGGAAGGGGTTGTCAGAAGCCGTAAAAGATACTATGGTGGGATTTCCTGTTCCCTCTGGTCTTGACGATTCTATGTCATTAGCCATTCAGGTTGATCGGCGTTTGCGCGAACGCAAAGCTGCACGAGAGGTGTTGCCACCTGTTGAACAAATGTCTGAACCCGAGTTTTGTCCAGAGAGCAGCGTCAGGAGTTCAGAAGGCGTAATAAGTTGTGTTTTTTCTGTGGAGATGCCTCGCATATTATTTCCGTCTGTCCTAAACGAGAGAAACGCTTTGCACACACGTTTTCTGTTGGTGGTGTTCAACCTAAGTTTCTTCTGGCTATTACGCTGATCTGCTCCCTGTCCGCATTTTCCGCCAAGGCTTTTGTGGATTCGGGAGCAGCCCTAAACCTAATGGACTTGGATTTTGCTAAACGTTGTGGATTTCCGATGACACCTCTGCAGACGCCTATCCCTTTGAGGGGGATTGATGCTACTCCTTTGGCTAAAAATAAACCTCAGTTTTGGACCCAGGTGGTAATGCGGGTCGCCCCAGACCATCAAGAAAATTGCAGATTTTTGGTGTTGCATAATCTGCATGATACTATTGTTCTGGGGTTTCCCTGGTTACAAATTCATAATCCAGTTTTGGATTGGAAGTCTGTGTCTGTGGTGAGTTGGGGTTGTCGGTGTGCCTTTAGTGAGGCTCCGCTGTTTTCCACCTCTCCTCAGTCGCATGATGTTCTTGATTATTTGGCAGACTTTTATGATGTATTTAGTGAGAATGAGTCTGCGTCTCTGCCTCCTCATAGGAGTTATGACTGTGCAATTGAACTGAGCCCAGGGTGTAAATTTCCCAAGGGTCGGCTCTTCAATTTATCTGTACCCGAGCACGAGGCTATGCGATCCTATATTAAGGAGGCGTTGGAGAAGGGTCACATTAGACCATCCTTGTCACCCTTAGGTGCCGGTTTTTTTTTGTAGCCAAAAAGGATGGATCATTAAGACCTTGTTTTGATTATCGTGCCCTCAACAAAATTACTGTTAAATATCAGTATCCGTTACCCCTGATTTCTGATCTATTCTCCAGAGTTAAAGGTGCTTGCTGGTTTACCAAGCTTGACCTCAGGGGGGCGTATAATCTTATTCGCATTAAGCATGGGGATGAATGGAAGACGGCGTTTAATACTCCGGAGGGACATTTTGAGTACCTGGTGATGCCTTTTGGGCTCACTAATGCCCCTTCTGTCTTCCAGTGCTTCATGAACGATATTTTCCGAGATTTTGTCAATAAATTTTTGATTATCTATCTGGATGATATTTTGATCTTCTCCAAGGATTGGGATTCTCATGTGGAACATATTCGGACTGTGTTCCGGATCTTGAGGGAGAATTCCCTGTATGTCAAAGGATCTAAATGCCTTTTTGAAGTACAGAGGATTTCTTTTTTGGGATTTATTTTGTCCCCGTCAACTATTGAAATGGACCCGGCCAAGGTACAGGCCATTTACGATTGGGTTCAGCCCACTTCTTTGAAGGCCCTCCAGAAGTTTTTGGGTTTTGCTAATTTTTATCGGAAATTTATAGCAAAATTTTCTAGTATTGCCAAGCCATTGACTGATTTGACTAAGAAGGGTGCTGATGTGTTAAATTGGTCTCCGGAGGCTGTTTCTTCCTTTCAGGAGCTGAAGCGAAGATTCACCTCCGCCCCAGTTTTGCGGCAACCTGATGTCTCACTTCCGTTCCAGGTAGAGGTGGATGCTTCTGAGATTGGTGCAGGAGCTGTTTTGTCCCAAAAGGATCCTGTAACATCTAAAATGAATCCCTGTGCTTTCTTTTCCCGAAAGTTCTCTCCATCTGAACGTAACTATGATGTGGGGAATCGGGAACTGTTGGCCATGAAATGGGCATTTGAGGAGTGGAGACATTGGTTGGAGGGAGCTAAGCATCAAGTCGTGGTCCTCACTGACCACAAGAATTTGATTTACCTAGAGTCAGCTAAGAGCTTGAACCCTAGACAGGCTAGGTGGGCCTTGTTTTTTACACGTTTTGATTTTGTGGTTTCTTTTCTTCCTGGAACTAAGAATGTCAAGGCAGACGCCCTCTCTAGGAGCTTCTTTGCTGATTCTCCTGTGGTGACCAAGCCTGCTACCATCTTAGGCGAAGGGGTAGTTCTTTCTGCCATCTCGCCCAATTTGAGACGTGCTCTGGAAGAGTTCCAGGAGGACAAACCTGAGCGTTGTCCCAGTGGAAAGCTGTATATTCCTGACCAGTGGAAGAAGAGAGTGATGTCTGAAGTTCATTGCTCTGCTTTGGCTGGTCATCCAGGTATTTTTGGTACTAGAGATCTGGTGAGTCGGTCTTTTTGGTGGCCCTCCTTGTCTCGTGATGTCAGGAATTTTGTGCAGTCCTGTGGGACGTGCTCCCGGTCTAAATCGTGTTCTCGCTCTAGTGGGTTGTTGATGCCTTTGCCTGTCCCCAAGAGGCCATGGACCCATATTTCAATGGATTTCATCTCTGATATGCCTGTCTCTCAAAGGATGACTGTTATTTGGGTGATTTGTGATAGGTTCTCTAAGATGGTTCATCTTGTACCACTCCCTAAGTTGCCGTCTTCCTCTGAGTTGGTGCCCCTGTTTTTGCAACAGGTGGTTCGCTTGCACGGGATTCCTGAGAACATTGTATCTGACAGAGGAGTTCAGTTTGTGTCTAGATTTTGGAGAACTTTCTGTTCCAAGCTGGGAATTCAGTTGTCCTTCTCCTCTGCTTTTCACCCTCAGACCAATGGGCAGACAGAGAGAACAAACCAGACCTTGGAGTCGTATTTGAGATGTTTTATTTCCGCTGATCAGGATGATTGGGTTTCATTTTTGCCCTTGGCCGAATTTGCTTTAAATAATAGAGCTTGTTCTGCCACTTTGATGTCACCTTTTTTTTTGTAACTTTAGGTTTCATCCTCGATATTCTTCAGGGCAGGTGGAGCCCTCTGCCTGCCCAGGTGTTGACACTGTGGTGGAGAGAATGCACCAGATCTGGGACCAAGTGGTGGATAAGTTATCTCTCTCCCAGGAAAAGGCCCAGCGGTTTTCCAACCGACATAGGACCATTGGTCCCCAGTTTAAGGTTGGTGATATGGTGTGGTTATCATCAAAAAATATTGCTATGAAGGTGGCTTCTCCTAAGTTTAAGCCTAGATTTATTGGACCTTACAAGATTTTGGAGATTATTAATCCAGTCTCTTTTCGTTTGGCTCTTCCTGTCACATTTAAAATCCATAATGTGTTTCATAAATCTTTGTTGAAAAGGTTTGTTGAACCTGTTGTTCCGGGGGTGGCACCTCCAGACCCTGTATTGGTTGAAGGTAACATGGAATATGAGGTAGAGAAAGTACTGGATTCCCGTCTGGCTAGACGGAGACTCCAGTATTTGGTTAAGTGGAAGGGTTATGGTCAGGAGGATAATTCCTGGGTCTCTGCCTCTGATATTCATGCCAAAAGATTGGTGCGTGCCTTTCATCGGGCTCACCCTGATCGCCCTGGTGGCGTGGTTAAGGGTTCGGTGACCCCTCCTCAAGGGGGAGGTACTGTTATGAGTTCATTTTCCCCTTCACTACTGAGGCCCGAGGAACTCCCTCTTCTGGTAAAGAAAGGTAGTGAGCCTGATTATCAAACACGTGAGCCTGATGATGATGACTGGCTGAGTGGAGTTACTGACTGGATATAAGGCTGCCAACGCCCTTCTGCCCTGCGGGTGATTTCTCTGTGGGATCCTTGGAGACCTGTCTGAATTCCTGCTCTTCTAAAGCTAAGTTTTCTGCTTGGCTTTTTGCATTTGTGCTTTGACTTTGTTTTGCTTTGTTTTTCTGGATTTCTGCCATTCCCTGCTGGGGTGAGCTGAATTCCTTTAGCTCTGTCTTCTGAAAATACCTGAGTGCTGATTTAGTTTTTGAAGCCTAGCTGCTTCAAGGTCTTTTTCCATATCAGCTTGTTGGCTTATGTCTTTGATAGGGTTTTGGCAGATTGCAGACAGCGACCTTCCTTTCCTGTTCTGTTTAGTTAGCTTGGGTCCCATCGTTTGCTCAGCCTATCTTTCTATCTGTGTGAGTGTTTTTTCATCTTGCTTCACTGTCATTATATGTTGGGGGCTGCCTTTTACTTTGGGGTCTGCTCTGGGGCAGTTTAGATTTCCTTTTCTGTCTTTAGGCTATTTAGCTCTCCGGCTGTGATCGAGGGGTCTAGGGCACCGTAGGAACCCCCCACGGCTACTGCTAGTTGTGTTGATAGGTTCAGGGGTCTGCAATCTGATAGTTGCCAACTTCTCTGGTTTTCTGGACGTAGCTTCTATTTTTGTGTCTGCATCCTACGGTGACTCAATCATAACAGCCTCCCATCTTCTAGCGATGACGTTCTCCTTCTTACTTTTGCCGGGCGTACTTATATGTCCTGTTGAGGGCAGAGTAAAGTACTGCAGTGCGCAGGCACCGGACCTCTCTGACCTTTCCCGGCGCCTGCGCACTGCAGTACTTTACTCTGACCTCAACAGGACATATAAGTACGACTGCACATGAGCGTGGCAGAAGTAAGAAGGAGGACGTCATCTCTAGAAGATGGGAGGCGACGGACCATTCTGCCATTCTCCAGCTCTTTTCCCGTCAGTCTTTCATATTACTGTGGATGAATTTCAGCCCATACTACTGCATTAATGAAGCCATATGGATTGAGGGCGTTCATGAATTACCCATAAAACTGCTTCCACAGTACGTCAATTATGTAGTGGAATAAGTCAGTAGTTCTTACACTTCAGCTCTCAGACCGATGACCGGATATTCTTCTCCCAGATTTGGGAGTAGACTTGAGAAGTTGGGACAGTTTTCGAGCCCTGGAGTTGGAAGTGAAGGCACTGAAGTTGGCATCTTAATGAAGGTCTGTCATGAATATTCGCACAGTGGCTGTATAAATGTTATGTGGCCACTGACTACATTAGCACGGCTGAGACTGACAAGTGAGCCTGCATGTTGGTTTATGCCATGAAAGTAATAACTTTTCAAATCTGAAAACCTTGCAGATGGAAATATAGCTATTTTCCTGAACACATGCCAAGATCCAACCATACGAGATTGATGGCTATGTTTTCTTAGACCTCTAGCCAATTCAGTCACGTGCCATGATTACATATTTATTTAAGGAGCATTAAGTTTTACTAGAAGGCTTCTTTTTCCTAATTATTTTTGTACATAATCTTAAACCACAGAGGACATATTAGAAATATGAAGAATATCATTAATGTTTTTACCTGGTCGGAGAACTGCAGGATTGGAAAAAATTCAATATCTTATAGGAAAATAAACATAAGCAACTTATACTTATGTGTGGTGCCCCCAAGCCAGGCTTCAGCTGCAGACTTATACTGCCGGAGGATGCTTGTGGCCTAGGCGCAAAGGCAATTTATTTATTGATTTTATTCACTTATCCATAGCTCTATGAATTCCACAGCGCTTTACAGACATTATCGTCGCTGTCCCCGATGGGGCTCACAATCTAAATTCCCTATCAGTATGTCTTTGGAATGTGGGAGCAATCCGGATTACCCGGAGGAAACCCACACAAACTCCTAGCAGATGTTGTCCTTGGTGGGATTTGAACCCAGGACCCCAGTGCTGCAAGGCTGCAGTGCTAATCACTGAGCCACCAGGTAGATAAGTAAATAGAAAGACAGATAACGAGGAAGATGGGAGATAAGAACTCAGGGAACAAATAGGTGAGGTCAGCAAGAAGTAATTGCAATGCACTCCTAGGATATTTTGCAGAGCAGAGCGCTGCACAGCATGAGTGCTAACCACTGAGCCACAGTACAGTGCTAACTACTGAGCCACTGTGCTGTAAGAGCACTGATGCAGACTGAAATATTTACGGGGTGCTGTGGATGATTTTGTCTCACATGCACATTTACTCCACTTGCTTTTGTCTAATAAGAAAAGTTTAGGAATAAGAACTGTTCAAGCCTGATGTGACTTTAACCCCTCCATAGGGGTAAAAGGAAGACAAAGGGAGTGGTCACAGGAAGGGGTGGGGCATAAGGAAAGGTATATGACAAATAGAAAACCTGGTGATTATTACCTTTACTTGTTAACAAACCCTTGAAATGTACCTTTCACACATATCGAGGATTTTTCATCTGTTCACACTGCTGTCATGGATTTTGCATTTATTGCATCTAGCGGACATGGTCTCTTTGGCAATGGATCCAAATACTTTATAATAGATCTATCCTCATCACTGGGTCAAAAATGCAAAGTACACCTCACTATTCTATGCATCAGGTGGAATGGAAAATGAGTAAACTTGTAATGCCAGTGTGGACAGAACCTTACGTCACTGTTCACTTTTGCATAAGGAGGTGTGCGGTGCACATGCCTTCCAAGATGCATGCACAAGTCCTGTAGGTATAAGCACACATGACCTCACTGGTGTCACTCACCGCCCGAGACGGAAGTGAGCAGTGCCAGCGTCTGCTTTGAATACCCCAGTGTACGTTTGTATTCACTCAATCTTCCATTAGAAAAGAAAACAATCTTAGCTCAAAGAGGTTGTCGAATACTTATATATTTATCACAAAACTCAAGATAAAAAGCGGACGGCACCGCTGTTACCGTGTAACTTCAAATGATGTGCGGCATGCAGAAGCCCAGCAGCTGGGAATCTCGGGTGCCAGACCTGGAAACAGTCAATCCTGGGAATCCATGCAAAGAGAAAAGGTCGCACTCATCGAGATTGAAGTTTCACTGATTTATTGACATATCATGAACATGTCAAGTCGGGGGAGTGACATAAGGAGTGCAAGGAAGGCTGACAACGGCCGTTTCGCGCTGCTCGAGCGCTTCAACGGGTCAAACAGTGGGGGGAAGTGCACATTGTTCCACATACTGTATAGTGGTAGTTCTCATGTACTGCAGCTCAACTCCTATTACAGTGAATGGAAACTGAGCAAGAGTATCTGATATTGGCCATTACACAGTATACAAAAGCTATGCTGTTCCTTATACTGTTTACATCCAGCTGTGGTTGGTGCTGAAAAAAGTTGATCAGTGAGGGGCCCATGTATCGGACACCTACCAATCTGATATTGTATTAGTATAACACTTTTATGACCTTTCAGATGGCAATGGCTGTCAGACAACCCACCAATCCAATATTGATGAATTATCCTTCAAATAGGTCACCAATTGGTAAAAGGGCTTTTCCATAAAAAAAAGTTGATTTTAATCAGTAGATCTTGGAATAATAATTTCCACAATTGGATGTGTTTAACAAAAATGTTCTTGTGCTGAGATAATCTTATAAATGTGCCCCTGCTGTATACTGTGTGATGGCTGTGTCTGACCGTACAGGAACATGGTCTGATCATACCACAGCTCCTGGGAATGGGGGGAGAAAAAAGAGAATATACAGACCAGACAGCACGGGATCATAGCTGATTCTTTTTTTTTTAAGTAAAACATGGTTTAAAAACAAGCAGAAAATGTTTCAACGCACAGAAAGAACAGCAGGGGAACGCAAGTGATTCTGTCTTTGTAATCACTTTTGCGTCCTCACCTGCCCAGGAGATGTGGTATGATCAGACCATGTTCCTGAACGGTCAGACACAGCCATTACACAGTACACAGTAGGGGCACATTTATAAGATTATCTCAGCACAGAAACATTTTATATAAACACACCCAATTGTGGAAGTTATTATTATTCCAAGATCTATTGGTTAAAATGCACTTTAGTTCATTGGAAAACCCCTTTAATCCTAGACAATCCTTTTATCACGGTTACCTTGCAGCATTGGGTTATTGGTTTCAACAGAAAACATTTTCATGGGGTTTATACTGAATGTTTTCTTAGTGCAAAGGCTATGGCTACTACAATTTATTCACCCCTGATTTTTAGTGATAAAAAATTCTGGCATGCTCTAAAGTATCCACTACTATCCCTCTTCATGTGGTGTTTGGATTCCCTCCCAGCTAGTGATTAGTTGCAGTGGTCACATACTGAGCACAAAGTATTTGAAGATGAATGGAAGGTGTGACGCGAGTCACTGTAGTAAATATTAGTCCCAGAAGTGGAGAGAAGGATTACAATAACAGATAGTAAAAATACAGTATATACTACGTAGAGAATAAGTAACGGGAGGTCAAACAATCTGAGGTCAGGTCCAGGAAATGGCGCAGTACAACAAAGAGAAGACAGAGACAAAATCCAATTCACGGGCCGAGGTCAGGAGAACCAGAAAGACAAGACAGTTTACAGGGAGCAGGCACAAGAGAAGTCAGGTCATAAGCAAAGGGTCCAAGTCCGGGAAGAGAATCAAGTCAAGCTGGGTCAGGCACAGAGGGATCAATCTTACACAGGCAGCAGCAAGTGTACAATTGACACTGGGTGGAGGAGCTAGCTTAAGAAGAAGACTAATCAAGGAAAGTGAACACAGATGATTGCAGCACCGACCCAGCACAACCAAAACAGACTGACAGCCCCTACACAGAGTAACATATCAGACAGGAACAGAGTGGAGATTGTGACAGAAGGAATTGATAATGTGAAATAATTTATTTTATTATTTTAGAGCATGCTGGGTTTTTTTTTTTTTAAATGGCAGGGTGGGGGGGAAAACTCTTTAACCAGTTTGTGAAAATGGATGTACTATTCCATCCATGTGCCCTGGAACTTAATGCCCATGGACGGAATTGTACGTCATACGCGATCAGCCGCGCTCACGGGGGAAGTGCTGCTGATCGCAGCCAGGTGTCAGCCGATTCTCACAGCTGACACACAGGCACTAAAACATGATTGCAGCGTTCCGGAGCCTGCCTTTGGATCGGAGACCCCGTGTCATGATATGGGGTCCCGATTGCTGCCTTGGAGACATGATGTCGTCATGACGACATCCAAGTCTCCAGAGCTGATAGACTTCCTGTCATGCACAGTGCATGTCAGGAAGTCTCTCAGGTTGGCGTGGAGAAACTGCAGCACTGACCGCTTCTATAGCATGCAGATCTGTTACCACTATCATGAAGTACAATATTTCTGGAGAAAACAATGTCAGAATCACCAGGATACAGAGTTATTACCTCATAAAGGGACAATGATCAGAATTGTACAAATTGGTCTGGTCATTAACGTGCAAACCACCATTGGGGGGTAAAGGGGTTAATTTGCAACCTATTTATATGTAAAACAACAGAGAAAAAGTAAAATATGTTTACCTAGACCTCGGTGCGAATGTTTGAACATTAAATTTGCTTTGATAATCAATGATCCTAAAAAAAGTTATGGGTGTCATGGTCCAGTCCGGAGTTTATCTTCTGCTGTCTTCACTCCGGACTGGTCATGCGGGGGTTAATCTCCTCAGCCTCGTTCTGGAGCTAGCTGGGCTATTTCAGTCTCTCACAGCCTGCTGACCAGTGTTAGTGATAGCTCAAGCTTCCAGTTTAGAGCCTCTGACCTTTGTACCTTGGTGATCCTCCTGCCTCTGACTGATAGTCACGTGTATGACCCGGACTGATTTCTGACCTCGTCTCTTGGTATTCGTCTCTGCTGTTACGTTCCCTCTCTGGCATCTGACCCCCCGGCTTATACCCCGACCACGTATTTCGTCTCACGTTTTGGTCCCCGTGCTCATGTTCTGGCTTTCTGACTATCGGCTTAGTATTTTGACTATGTGTATTGCTGCTCCTTCTGCTACGTCTGCTCCTGCTAGTTTCTGACTCGGTTCGTCTGACTATTCTCTCTCGTTACCTGTGGCACCTGTGCTGTTGCTCAGGGTTGCTGCTCTTAGTGTGTAACCTCTCTTCCCTCACCAGCTCCCCCTGGTGGAGGTTTCACTACATTATCACTAGCCTATACATTTAAACGGGATTTTGCATTTTTTTTCTTTGGTCATGGATCTGCTGCATAACTTGGCAGATCAAGTGTCCAGTTTGACACAGATGGCGCAGGACTTTTCTGTGAATCATCAGTCCCTTGTCATGTCTCAGACCCACTTACAGAAAGAACTGACTGAGACTATTAAGACCATGCAGGGAAACACCTCTCATATTGTTTGTCCACCAGGTGACTCTGTAGATGTTATTTTGCACTCTCCTGAACCCTCAGTTAAACTTCCTGACACTTTTTCTGGCGAAAAGGATAAATTTCACATATTTAAAGGAGAGTTGTAAATTATGGTTTTCTCTTAGACCCCGATCGTCTGGAGATGAGACTCAGCGGGTGGGGATTGTTATCTCCTTACTTAGGGAGGGTCCCCAATCCTGGGCTTTCTCGTTGCCCCCTACTGCCCCTGAACGGATGTCGGTAGATAGGTTCTTTGAGGCCCTATGACTTATCTATGGCAAACCGGACCGTGTTAGGGTGGCAGAGGACACTATTATGGGTCTGGGGCAAGGGAAGCACTCAGCCGAATGGTACAGCTCCGAATTCCGTATATGGTCCACTGAGGTGTCCTAGGACGACTCCACACTGAGATGTCTGTTCAGGAAGGGACTGTCGGATTGCTTGAAGGACGCTCTGGCTCTCCATCCACCTCCCAGCTCATTGGAGGAGGCTATGACTCAGGCTATCTGTATGGATCGGAGACTGCGGGAGAGAGGTGTTACTCAGCGAGGGTTTCCGTTTTTCCCTGCTAACCCTGATGTTTTGCTTCCATCTGTACCTATGGAGGTGGGAGCCACCAACCCCCAGGAGAAGGAGAGGAAACGGCGACGAGATGGAAAGTTGTGTTTTTACTGCGGAGATCCCGGACATTGGAAAAAAGACTGCCCCTCCTGTCCTCCGACTAACAAGCGGCTGAGTCTGGGTGATAATCGTGGAGGTCACCCAGACTCTCAGGTACCTTTTTCTTCATTTTCAAAGATACTGCTAACTGCTAAAGGTGGAACTTGGTGTTGAGAACGGCTTTTTCCATACGTCAGCTTTTGTAGACTGTGGGTCATCCCTGAACCTGATTGATTCTAAGCTGGTGGCTCGCTGTAGATTAGGGACAGTTAGGTTGGGGACTCCCTTAAAAATTGTGGCTATTGACTCTACACCTCTCACTAAGGATGGTCTCCATTTCATTTCTAAAGAATTCACCCTCAGGGTGGGGGCCCTACACCAGGAGCAAATGACATGCTTTGTTTTGGATAACCTCCTTGCTGGCCTGGTGTTAGGGTTTCCCTGGTTGCAACGGCATAACCCGGTTATTGACTGGGGGTCCCGGGATATTGTTAAATGGGGACCTGGTTGTTCTGAAAATTGTCTTGCTACTGTGTCTATGTCATCCGTCAGTCTGGAGGGTATTCTGGAGTACCTGAAGGATTTTGAGGATGTGTTCTCCGAAAAGTTGGCTGAGGTTCTACCACCACACCGCCCATTCGATTGTGCCGTGGATCTTGTTCCCGGTGCCAAATTGCCCAAAGCCCGGCTGTACAATCTCTCCAGCCCTGAGTGGTCTGCTATGAAGGAGTATATCTCTGAGAGCCTCCGTAAAAGGCATATACGGCCATCGGTCTCTCCTGTGGCAGCGGGGTTCTTTTTTGTTAAGAAAAAGGATGGTGGTTTACGCCCATGCCTCGATTTTCGAGAACTGAATAAAATAACCATAAGAAACACTTATCCTCTCCCACTGATACCTGATTTGTACAATCAATTGTCGGGGGCCAGGTGGTTCTCTAAGTTGGACCTCAGGGGAGCGTACAATCTCATCCGTGAGCAGGAGGGGGATGAATGGAAAACTGCGTTTCTCACCTCTGAGGGTCTGTTTGAAAATTTGGTTATGCCCTTCGGTTTGACTAACGCACCAGCGGTATTCCAGAATTTCATTAACCATGTTTTTTCTGATTTTATTGGACGCTTTGTAGTTGTTTATCTTGATGACATACTCATATATTCTTCTGATAGACAAAGTAATATGGGTCATCTTCATGCGGTTCTCCAGAGGATCAGGGAGAACTCACTCTTTGCCAAATTGGAGAAATGTTCATTTTTTACTCAAGAATTGTCCTTTCTAGGGGTCATCCTGTCCGCTGAGGGGTTTCGTATGGACCCTAGGAAGGTACAGGCCATTATGGATTGGATGCAACCCAGAGATCTCAAGGGTCTTCAGCGATTTCTGGGTTTCGCCAATTATTATAGAAAATTCATCAAGGGGTTCTCTCAAGTGGTCAAACCCCTCACTGATCTCACCCAAAAGGGGGCGGATCTCAAAAACCGGTCAGCTCCAGCTGTAGCGGTGTTTTCTTTGTTAAAAGAACGTTTCATGACTGCTCCGCTACTGGTTCAACCTGACTTGTCTAAACCATTCATCATAGAAGTGGATGCCTCTGAAGTGGGAGTGGGGGCTGTGTTGTCCCAGGGGCCCACCACATTAACTAACTTAAGACCCTGTGCCTTCTTTTCTAAAAAATTTTCCTCTGCTGAAAGAAATTATGATGTGGGTAACTGAGAGTTGTTGGCCATGAAATTGGCTTTTGAAGAATGGAGGCATTTTTTGGAGGGGGCTGTCCATCGTATCACTGTCATTACAGATCACAAGAACCTGTCTTACATCGAATCCGCCAAACGTCTGACTCCGAGACACACAAGGTGGTCACTTTTTTTTTTCCCGATTTCAGTTTTCCATCACTTTCAGACCAGGTTCGCAGCCTAGATCCGGTATCACCTCCTGAGCCTCCTTCCTCCATTCTTCAGCGCGGGGTGGTGGTGGCTGTGGTGTCCCCGAAATTGGAGCAGGAGATTCGTGAGGCCCAATCTCTTGCTCCTCCGTCCATACCTGAAAATAAGCTCTTTGTGCCTGTCCAGTATCGGTTAAGGGTGCTTCGGGAGTTCCATGACTCAGCTCTGAGTGGGCATCCTGGAATCTCGGCCACTCGTAAAGCCATCACTAGGCTGTTCTGGTGGCCCTCGTTGACTTCTGACGTCACTGGTTTTGTGTCCTCCTGTGAAATTTGTGCCCGCGCTAAAGCCTCCCACAAGCGGCCGGCCGGGGAATTGGTGCCACTGCCAATTCCGGATAGACCGTGGACTCACCTGTCCATGGATTTCATCACTGATCTCTCACCCTCTAATGGCAAAACCGTGATCTGGGTAGTTGTGGATAGGTTCAGTAAACAAGCACATTTTGTACCCTTAACGGGCCTTCCTAATGCTGAGACTCTATCTAAGCTATTCATTGAGCATGTGATTCGGTTGCATGGTGTGCCTGTCAGTGTGGTGTCTGATAGAGGGGTGCAATTCGTGGCAAAATTCTGAAAAGCTTTTTGTAAAAGGCTGGGCATCAGTCTGACCTTTTCATCGGCCTACCATCCCGAGACCAATGGTAAGACGGAAAGGACCAATCAGTCTTTGGAGCAGATCCTGCGGTGTCTTGTCACATCCAGACAGGATGATTGGTGCTCTGTGATACCTATAGCGGAATTCGCCTTCAATAATCGTGTCAGTCAGTCTACTGGTACTTCTCCTTTCTTCTGCAACTATGGGTTTCACCCTCATTTTGGTGAATTCTCCAGACTAGATTCGGAGTGTCCAGGGGCTGATTCGGCCTTTTTGCGGTTGGAGGAGGTCTGGAGGGAGGTTCAGAGAAACATTGGGGAGGCTCAGGGCAAATATACATTTTTTGCGGATAAACGACGCACGGTGGGGCCGACTTATCAGGTGGGGGATAAGGTATGGTTATCCACCAAAAACATAAGGCTGAGAATTCCCTCTGCTAAATTGGGTCCCAAGTTTATTGGTCCATATGAGATTTTAGAGGTGATTAATCCTGCGTTTGCCTCCGTCATTGCGGATTCCTAATGTGTTCCATAAGGCGCTTCTGAAGCTGTCGGTGCCTTCCTCTGATGAGTCTCCCTCGCACCCGCCGCCTGTTATGGTAGATGATCAGACCGAGTATGAGGTGGAAGAGGTGGTGGATTCTCGCATGCTCCGTCGTTCACTTCAGTACTTGGTCCATTGGAAAGGATGCGGTCATGAGGATCGGTCATGGGTGCCGGCGCGTTCGGTCCATGCGGATCGGTTGGTCCGGGCCTTTCACGCTCATCATCCAGGGAAGGCTGGGGGTCCAGTGGCCCGCCATTGAGAGGGGGTACTGTCATGGTCCAGTCCGGAGTTTATCTTCTGCTGTCTTCACTCCGGACTGGTCATGCGGGGGTTAATCTCCTCAGCCTCGTTCTGGAGCTAGCTGGGCTATTTCAGTCTCTCACAGCCTGCTGACCCGTGTTAGTGATAGCTCAAGCTTCCAGTTTAGAGCCTCTGACCCTTGTACCTTGGTGATCCTCCTGCCTTTGACTGATATTCACGTGTATGACCCGGACTGATCTCTGACCCCGTCTCTTGGTATTCATCTCTGCTGTTATGTTCCCTCTCTGGCATCTGACCCCCCGGCTTGTACCCCGACCATGTATTTCGTCTCACGTTTTGGACCCCGTGCTCATGTTCTGGCTTTCTGACTCTCGACTTGGTATTTTGACTACGTGTATTGCTGCTCCTTCTGTTACGTCTGCTCCTGCTAGTTTCTGACTCGGTTCGTCTGACTATTCTCTCTCATTACCTGTGGCACCTGTGCTGTTGCTCAGGGTTGCTGCTCTTAGTGTGTAACCTCTCTTCCCTCACCAGCTCCCCCTGGTGGAGGTTTCACTACAATGGGTTTCCGAAAATGGTAACGCAAACCAGATTATGTTTTTGCATATTTTTTCATACTTAATAATGTTCATTTATTTTTTATTAAATAGTAAAACATAAATAAAATGGTATAATTTCAGGTATAGCTGTGCTTGTACTGACTAACAGAAGAAAATTTAACTATTCACTTAACAGTAAGGACCATAAAACACGACCACAAAACAATGTTGGAATTGTTGCCTCTCTCCATTTCACCTTTTTTTCTTGTTTTCTAATACAAGATATGATACATTTTAATGATTGTATTGAAAAAATAAAATTTACCTTGCAAAAAAAAACCACATCTCATACAGAGATAATGAAGAAAAATAAAACAGTTATGACTGGGTAAAAAGCAAAAATAAAAGAAAAGGATGAATGTTGCAAAACAAAGTAGAAAATCCCAATAAATATAATTATGAGACTCATCTCCAGGTGAAAGCGACTTAATTCTACCAATGAACTATATGCCATGCAGAAAGTAGACCAAATGTTTCTCAACTGTTGTGGATGTAGGAATCCTGCTGACTTCTTTTCTTGCATGAAATATTGATGTTTCGAATATAAGAATTTCAAATTGACTCTTTTTTTACCAATAATAAAAAGTTACTGATACATGTAGATCATGCGCCATCTTGGAAGGCCTCCTGTGCAAGTACTTTCATTTATTCATGTCCTCCAGGAGAGATATGATCTGAAAGTGATCACTGTACTGCCAGTCAGTTCTACACTATAAATAGTTAAATAGTCCTTTACCGCGCACCGGAATAGGAGACTTGTTTTACCGAGTTGGAAATCTGATTGTTTGCACCAGACACAAAGGAGTTGACATTAAAGTGATATCACTTGTCCTGTATAATCAGGCTGATGGTTCTCTGGGGCTCCGTGTATTATGTTCCAGACAAACACGGGGGTTGTCAAAGCGCTCGTTTTGGCCACAGTAGAAATTCCGTCACTAATACCTGGTTACAACTGGTAAAAGTTTATGGTGGCATCAAAGTAGAAGCTGTGAATCCTAATACTAGTCTACTCACATACTTTATGGAAAGGTTGAAGAATATTAATCTCATAGTGACGGAGCCAATTTTGACCTAAATGTCCGAGCTACATTTTTTAAATCTGACAAGTGTCACATTATGTGATAATAACTCTGAGAATGTTTTTTTTGCACGCTATGATAGTGGTAAATTCAGGACGATATGTGTTGTGTTTTCTTTCTTATGAAAATATCTGAAATCTGATGAAGAAAAATTAGCAACGTTCAAACTTTAAATGCTTGTGTCACTAAACCAGACAGTCATACTACACAGAATAGATAATGTAGAGCATTTTCCTCATGTCTACTTTATGTCAGCATCATATCTCAAACATTCTTATATTTTGCTAAGATGTTAGAAGAGTTAAAAATTGGCAGCAATTTTTCATCTTTTTCAAGGAAATGTACAAATTCTCATTTTTACAGAAATATTTAATTTAGAAGTGAACTTGAGGGACATATCTTTTGGATAACCCTGAGAAATACTATTTCTGAGTCCCTGAAGAGCCAAAACAGCAAACAACCCCCCCACAAATGACCCTATTTTAGAAATCAGATCCCTCATCAAATTCATTTAGGGTTGTGTTGACCTTTATTTTTCAAAGAGGATTTTATTGTTCTTTTTACGTTACATGTTTTAACAAAACTAAACAAACTTGTGGGAGGGGAAAGTATTGATGATGGTAAGGTTGGGTTAACCGGGGAAAAGAGAACGGTAACAATCTCCATCCCTGTCCCCTCCCCCTTTAACCCTTATCATAAGCAACAAGTTAAAGTACAGTACAATAGGGTTCAGTGCAGACTGTTATTTCTTACAAGGAACCTGTCAGTAGGATTGTGCACAGTAACCTACAGACAGTGTCAGGCTGGTGCCGTTACACTGTTTAATGATATCTGGTGATGAAATTCGTCTTGTGGTTGTTGTTTAATCCTTATTTGTAGTTTTCAAATAATGATATGCTCGTGCTCCAGGGCGGCCTGTGGGGGGGTCTTCATGTGATGCTCTGATTAGCTATTCATCTGTATGGCTTATGAAAGGTCAGTGATCCTCAGTGACCTGCCTCATATTTTATATACTGCATGTAATATTGTGGGATTAGAAAAAAAATCATTTCAGCGCCGCTGCCAAATTTTTTTCCCTCCAACAAAATTGCGCTGTGGCATCTTTCAGCAACTGATGGATGCTACTGCGCATGCGCCGGTGCCATATTGCTGAAGTGAATTTATTCAAGTATGAAACAAAATCTCCCAGCAAACCCTTACCAATCTATAGGCCATACTTGGAGCTGTAATCTCAATGAAAGAAATGTCCCTGGCATTCGATAATCTGAAAAAACAATTGTTATATTTGATTTATATTCCTAGAATATATAAAAATACTAAACTGTCCATTCAGTTACCATGCCACATCTACATCATTGATGGGGTTTTCTGGTGTCAGAAAATTACTGTCTCCTGGCTGCAGTTTGTTTTATAAAACTAAACTCACCCTCTCATGTCCAACGATAAGTGTCCGCCACCGCTCCCGCTGTCTGTTATCGTCTGTAGTCAATAGCGCTGCAACCAGTAACTGAGCTTAGTGGCTCTGCTTGAGCTTACAGCCCCGGCCGCTGAGCTTACTGATCGGCTGCAGCGCTATAGACCTGACGACACTACAGCTAATAACAGACACCGGGAAAAGCTGCGTAGACGCATTGCTGGACAAGTGAGGATGAGTAACCAGAACAAAGTGCAGTCAGGAGACAGGAGTTTTCTGAAACCAATAACTATTTTTAATATTATTGCTATAAAAGGATTTTACAGGGTCAGTGAATGAAAGGATACAGGAGTTGATCCTGCAAATCTGTAAATCTAGCTAAGGCAGGCAGCTGGCAACATGTTCCCATGCAGTACCAAGTGACTTGATATGTAAAAAAATACACAAGTAATTAATAAACGAAGCTATACTCACCTATCGGCACCTACCAAGGCCGAGTGCAGCCCCCTCTGTAGCCTGCCTATAGCTGCTCCCTATAGTTGATAGCCTCCACCATCCGATAACTTCCTCTATCTGCTGCTGACCAGAATGCAGTGGAGACTTAGCAAAACCTCCAGGCCTGTTTAGGCTGCGGCTCCATTTGGCTGATAACCTCCACCATCCGATAACCTCCACCATCCGATAACCTCCACCATCCGCTGCTGCTGGAATGCGGTGGAGTCTTGGAGACACCACCTGGCCTGTGTAGGCTGCGGATCCATATGGCTGATAACCTCCACCATCTGCTGCTGTCGGAATGCGGTCTTGGCAATAGTGAAGGCCGAGAAAGATAAGTCAAAGGTTGGGCACTGCTTGGTAAACTGGCGTGATAGGTTCTTGAAGATTATAAACTTTTATTAATGTGCACTAAAAACAATGTATTCCTTTGCCTGTCCTGAACCAGAGGAAGCTGCACACAGATAAGACTTGTATAAGGTACCAGTACACATTTACGTGTAGTGCACCATACTCGCTTACAGCCTATTGGTCATTCCCATACTATTTAATCAGATCGAAAATCCAGCATTATGTAAGTGAACCCCACAAGTAAAAATGCCCTATTTTAAAAGTAGGACACCTTGTCTGATATACATGTGTGTGTGACCAATGGGCTTTGCAGCAGCATGGTGCACTACATGTAACCGTGTGACTGGCATTTTACACAAGCCTTATCTTTGTGCATTTAAAATACTAAGCAACCGCAGACTTTATGGATGATCACTAGTGAGTTACATCGGCGCTATCTCCATCATATACCACTGGGACCAGAGGGCATCCTGCAGTGAGCTGATACATTAACAATGTATTGGTACCATAGGCTGAACATACAAATAACACCTTTAACTCTTGCTCTTTTCTCAATGCTGTGTTGTGAATTTTATGTCCTTTCAGTTTAACCCATTGTATCACCGGCGATTATAGTAGCTAATGTCTTGTATTTGCATAGGAAAAGAGGCCCTACCTTAGGGTCCCCTCTTTATACCTTACAGGACATATGGAAACAGCATAGTATGTTCATAGTGAAAAGTTTACTAAAACAAATTTGGGATATAGAACTATGGGTTATTATGGATACCAGCTACCAGAGCAAGATCTATGTTGCCCTATAGATATTTCTTACTTAAGATGCAGCGATGACATCGGAAGTCAACAAGAGAATAGCTATGGGCAAATCAACAACGAAGTCACTGGACAAGGTCATCAAATTGAGGAACATTTCACTGCCGACAAATAATAACAATCATTTTTATTCATATAGTGCCAACATATTCCGCAGCACTTTACATTTTAGAGTTGACTTAGGCCTCTTTCACACTTCAGTTTTTTGCATCAGTTGAAATCCGCCAAAAAGTCAGACAAGCGGATCCGTTCTCAACTGATGTGAACGGATGCCACAGGATCTGTTGAGAGAGAGAGAGAGAGAGAGAGAGAGAGAGAAAGAGAGAGAGAGAGATTTTGTCCGGCACCCAGACAGAATTTCGGGTTAAATAAGTGTCTGGAGGATCCGCCACAGAAAAAAACGTTGCAAGCTCCGTTTTGAAATCTTTGAGGATGGTGACGGACAGCAACTTTTGGCGGATCCTCACAAAAAACGGATGCAACGGACGGCAATCAGTCACAATCCGCCATTAATGCAAGTCAATGGGGAAAAAAAACGGATCCTCAAAAGAAAATTGAGGATCCGTTTTTTTCAAAACCTGGCGGATTGTGACTGATTGTAAAAAACTGAAGTGTGAAAGAGGCCTTAGCTGACAGTAGAGACATTTCAGAATAACTCATAAATTAGATACCAAAAGGAGTGAGGGCCCTGCTCGCAAGCTAACAATCTATGAAGACACGGCTCAAAGATAGTTTGGTCTTTTGTATGGTAAAATACAGATACAAAACCTGGATGATAAAGAAACAAGAGAGAAAAAGAATCAACACCTTTGAAATGTGGTACTGGAGAAGGATGTTATCAATACCATGGATGACAAGAAGGACAAGCAAATACATTTTGGATCAAATCAAGCCAAACATGTCACTCGAAGCAAAGGTCACCAAGCTACGACTTGCCTACTGTGCACACAAGAGAGCAATCACTGGAGAAACCAGCAACCTGATGGTTGATACTGTCAAGATAACAGCGAAGCAGACCCTGGTGGACTTATCTAGGCTTGCAAAAGATCGATCTACTTACAGAGCGACATCCATCAAGTCACCATTGCTCAAGATCGAGCTGAAGGCCGTAAAAAAGAATAGATAGTCATGGCCGAAATACACACAAAGGAAATAAACATGTGTATAACAAAACATGTGTAATTGCAATAAATTTCTAGGAGAAACGCTTCATTTTCTGGAACAATATCAAGAGTGCCAAAACTTGCGGCCATGACTGCATTTCATGACTGTTTCTTGTAAGGAAATCTTTATTACTGGTATAAACAATATATGTACAAATGTAGTTTTCTTGTTTTCTATTGTACTGCTCCATTATCTGACAAGGGTTACATTTTCTGTAAAACGACTTGAGAAACATGTAAACTACATCTCTGACAGCTCACAAATCACAGCAGCCGGCCAAGCACCGTATGGAATTTTGGAACACCAATGAGTTCAACTTCCTCATCATAGTATTGTTTGTTACTTGTAAAGTATCCAGGATACCTAGAACTTGCTTAAAATCCTAGGGGTGTATTAGAAAGAAGAGGCTATTGAAATCAATGAGGCAGCGGTAGCACGGTACGCAGTGAAGAGGCAATGACCCACAAAATTCAAACCCAAAAGTCTCTTTAATGTGTTATCTTCACACATAAAAGTCCATTCCACACAAGTGCATATAACTTCAGTGCATATAATTAGTATCCAAGTATCCATTTAAACATTTGCAGAATATATATTATACAGCATCCTTCATTTTACAGACACTAAACACGCCAGTCTTCCTCTGACTATGGAAATAGAAAAAGAAAAGCTACTGACCAAACAACCGCAGGGATCACTGCATAAATTACAATTTTATTGGTAACAGATAAACAAAATCATATAAAAACATTTAAAAGTCATAAAAAATGACACAAGAAAGCACACAGACTCTGTTACGGTTAGAGGGAAATAAAGATGTACCTGAAAGTGGACCCTCTGGGTCACAGCTCCAGAGCCCCCGGGGGCGAGTGCCCAGGTGAGGACCACCCCCTATACAGGGAGTGTTAGGGACAGGCCACCAGGGGATAGAGCCGCAACAGCTGGAACCAAAGGGACGACTGAGGCAAATAGAAGGAAGGTACTGACGTGGACAATAAGCGAGGCACCGGGTAATGCAAGGACCCAGTGGGGTACAGGACTGGTGAGCCAGGGGAGCACAGGACCGGAGGCTGAAAGGTAAGGAGCACAGATGAATAAGGAGAAGGACGGCAGGTAACCGAAACGGGAAGGAGAACGCAGGGAGCAAGACAGAGGGAAGAAAGCCTCAGGGAGACTGAGAGGGCAGAGCACTGGAAAGAAAGACCGGGGAAGACAGGCAGCGAACAGCACTAACATACAAAGACAGAGAACGAGAGGGGGCCTGAGACAGTGAGCACCGCAGCAGACAGCGTCACCGTATATGATAATCAGGCGTCTTACCTGAGCCGGCGCCGGGCATATGTAGCGGTGGGCGCCGCCATCTTGGGGGCGGAGCTAGCGCATCACATGATTCAGGAGGCCGCGCGCTGTGTGCTGGTACCCGTCGCCGAGGGAGCCGGAGGCCAGGCGCGGGGACGCGCTGAAGAGCAGGAGCGCGCCGGACCGAGCGCGCAGCAAGGTAAGCAGGAGCAAGGACTAGCGCCGTGACAGTACCCCCCTCTTTACGCCCCCTCCTCCTAAAGTTGGAGAGGAACCGTTTCATGATGCGGGGAGCATCAATATTCTCTTGAGGTTCCCATGATCTCTCCTCGGGACCGAAGCCCTTCCAATCAACCAAAAACAGAGTCTTTCCTCTCACAGTCTTCCTAGCCAGAATATCTCGCACCTCAAAGGTGTTATCCGAACTACATGGTTGGGAAGTTTGAGAAGGTGCAGAATGAAAGTGGTTAAATACGGCTGGTTTAAGGAGAGACACATGGAAGGTGTTGGGAATCTTTAACGAGGCGGGTAACCTCAACTTGTAAGCTACGTTGTTGACCCGACTTAAGACCTCAAAGGGACCAATGAAACGTGGACCCAGCTTGTAGGAAGGGATCTTCAACCTGATATATCGGGAAGCTAACCAAACCTTATCACCAGGGCGATATGGGGAAACGTCTAGCCGTCTCTTGTCGGCATACCGTTTCATTCTGAGGCTGGCACTTTCAAGAGCCACTTTGGTCTCCCTCCAAATCTGAGAGAAGTCTAAGGACAAGGAATCCGCTACCGGCACACCCGAGGTGGGGGACACAGGAAGAGGAATGCCGGGATGTTGACCAAAAACTACAAAAAAGGGAGATTTGGAGGAGGCTTCACTAGGATGATTGTTGTAGGCGAATTCCGCCCAAGGAAGGAGAGAGACCCAGTCGTCCTAATGAGCATTGGAAAAATGTCGAAGGTAAGATGTTAAGGTTTGATTGACTCGCTCCACTTGACCATTCGACTGAGGGTGATAGGCTGAGGAGAAATCCAATGTTATCTTCAACAATCCACAGAGAGCTCGCCAAAAACGGGAGGTAAACTGGACTCCTCGATCCGAGACAATATGTTGGGGAAAACCATGAAGGTGAAAAATGTGACGCAAAAAGATATTTGCCAACTCGGGAGCAGTAGGTAGACCAGGTAGGGCGATGAAGTGGGCCATTTTGGAAAAACGATCCACGACCACCAATATCACCGTACATCTAGACGAAGGAGGCAAGTCAGTGACGAAATCCATGGCAATATGAGTCCATGGGTTTGCAGGTACTGGTAACGGATGCAAGAGGCCCACAGGAGCATGCCGGGGAACCTTGTTTCGGGCGCAAGAAGGACAGGAAGCAATGAAGTCTTGAACATCCTTGCGAAGCGAAGGCCACCAGTAATGGCGGGAGACAAGCGAGAGAGTCTTGTTAATTCCGGCATGTCCAGAGAATCTTGAAGAGTGACTCCAACGCAGAACCTTTAATCTATCCTCACTCCAAACAAAGGTCTTACCAGCTGGTGGGGAAGCCAGGCCTACTGGAGCCACGGTAAGGATCTTGGCAGGGTCAATGAGATGATTTGGACCCTCCTCCTTGTCCACAGACATGAAGGACCGTGAAAGGGCGTCCGCCTTGACGTTCTTCTCCCCGGGTCGGAAGTGGAGTTCAAAGTCAAATCTTTCAAAAAACAGTGACCATCTGGCCTGTCGAGGGTTGAGCCTCTGGGCGGACTGAAGATAGGCCAAATTTTTGTGATCCGTAAAAATGATGAACGGATGGAGAGCTCCCTCGAGGAGATGGCGCCATTCTTCAAGGGCCATCTTTAAGGCCAAGAGTTCCCCATCTCCCACAGCATAGTTACGTTCGGGAGCGGAGAACGCCTTAGAAAAGAAGCCGCAGGTAAGAGTGTGGCCCGAGGAGGACTTTTGCAGGATAACTGCTTCAGCTCCCACCGAGGATGCGTCCACCTTGTGGATAAATGGCCTGCTGGCATCCGGGCGATGAAGTATTGGAGACTTAGCGAATTCTTGTTTCAGGGCAGCGAAAGCAGCCTCTGCTTCAGAGGGCCAACGATGGGGGTCGGCCCCTTTGCAGACCAGAGCTGAGATGGGTTTCGACAAAGACGAGAAATGAGGGATAAATTGCCTATAATAATTGGCAAAGCCCAAAAACCGCTGGATTGCCTTGACTCCGGAGGGACGTGGCCAATTGAGGACTACCGAGACTTTCTCCGGATCCATCTCTAGTCCCGAGTTCGAAACGATGAAACCGAGAAAAGGTAATGACGTTTGCTCAAAGAGACATTTCTCCAATTTGGCAAAGAGATGGTTCTCTCTGAGCCGTAGAAGGACTTGGCAAACATCTCGGCGATGTGTGGCCAGATCAGGAGAGAACACCAGGATGTCATCTAGGTAGACTACGACACAGGAGTAGAGGAGATCCCGAAAGACATCATTGACGAGTTCTTGGAATACGGCTGGTGCGTTGCAAAGCCCAAAGAGCATAACCAAATACTCGTAGTGTCCATCACGCGTGTTAAATGCAGTCTTCCACTCGTCCCCGGAACGTATGCGAACCAAGTTATAGGCCCCTTGAAGATCAAGCTTGGTGAATACTTTTGCCCCCTTCAAGCAATCAAAAAGTTCAGAGATAAGTGGCAATGGATACTTATTCTTCACCGTGATCCGATTCAAGCCACGATAATCGATGCACGGGCGCAGGGACCCATCTTTCTTCTTTACAAAAAAGAAGCCTGCTCCTGCAGGGGACGAAGACTTCCGAATAAAGCCTCTAGCCAAGTTGTCCTGGATGTATTCAGACATGGCTTGGGTCTCTGCCGGAGAGAGGGGGTAAATCCTACCACGAGGTGGAATGGTACCAGGAACGAGCTCGATGGGGCAGTCGTAGGGACGGTGTGGAGGAAGAGTCTCAGCCTCTTTCTTGTCAAAAACATCCAAAAAATCATGGTACACCGGCAGCAGTCCATGGGGAACAAGGGAAGGACGGGGATCACCAATGGGACGCACCGACAGCAGACACCGAGCCCGACAAGACTCCCCCCAGCCCAGAACGTTGCCATGATGCCAATCTAAGGTGGGCTCATGGAGCCGCAGCCAAGGAAGACCAAGCAGAATAGGGTGAGAAATACCTGCTAGAACATAAAACGTAATCCTCTCTTTGTGCAGCGCCCCTACCTGCAACTCTACTTCATGAGTAACTAGAGTAACCGCCTCCAGCAGGGGCCGACCGTTTACGGAGGCGAGAACTTGCGGTATTTCCAAGGCCCTCACGGGGACAGAAAGCTTATTAACCTCCTCTAGCCTAATAAAATTCCCGGCGGCACCCGAGTCCACATAGGCCACCAGAGAAGCCCGCTTCCCACCAACATGCAAGAGGACAGACAGAGTGAGGGGAAGAGAGGTATCATCTACACCTAGGGAGGCCTCTCTTACCTGGCCTAGGCGGAGAATTTTTCCGGACGTTCTGGACAAGTTTGGATGAGATGGGAACCGCTACCACAGTAGAAACACTGACAGTGGAGGCTCCTCTCCCTACGACGTTGGTCTGAGAGCTTCAGGTGATCCACCTGCATCGGTTCGGGCGTCGGGGGTGAAGGGAGACTCCTGGGTCGAGGACTGGGTGGCCTGCGGGCGGAAGAAAAAGGACGAGAAACCCTTCTCTCCCTAGCGCGTTCTTGAAAGCGGAGGTCAATTCGCGTAGCTAAGGAGATCAAATCCTCCAGAGCTGTTGGGGTGTCACGACCTGCGAGCTCGTCCTTTATACGACTAGAGAGACCTCGCCAGAAAGCACCCACCAGGGCCTCATTATTCCAACCTAAGTCTGAAGAAAGAGTCCTAAACTGGATCTCATACTGGCCTACAGTTAAAGAACCTTGACATAGGTTAAATAGAGCCTCAGTGGTGGAGGCTAAACGGCCCGGTTCGTCAAAAACTCAACGAAACGTATCCAGAAAAACGGAAAACTGCGTAACTACTGGATCATCACGTTCCCAGAGCGAATTGACCCAAGCCAAAGCTTCCCCCTCCAGATGAGAAATGATGAAGGCCACTTTGGCTCGGTCGGTGGGATACTGCTGGGGCAGTAATTCAAACTGGAGGCGGCACTGATTTAAAAACCCCCGGCATAACTTGGCGTCTCCGCTATATCGAGGTGGTTTGGCCAACCGGGGACCAGGATGGGAACCCGCGGCTGGGGAAGCAGATGCGGCCGAGTGCAAAGTGAGCAACCGACCGTCCACCGAAGCCATGTAGCTGAGGATATGCGACTGGGTGTCTCGCTACTGCGCCAATTCCTGTTGCATGCCAGCCAACTGGGCGGCGTTGCCGGGGTCAGAGGACTGGAGGGCAGAGAGACGTGAGTCCATAGTTTTCATGAAGGACATCATGCGCGTCTGATTCTCCCGAAGGAAGACTAATTCCTTCTGTGCGGCCGTGGCTCCAGCGGGGTCCATGGCCTGATTATGCTGTTACGGTTAGAGGGAAATAAAGATGTACCTGAAAGTGGACCCTCTGGGTCACGGCTCCAGAGCCCCCGGGGGCGAATGCCCAGGTGAGGACCACCCCCTATACAGGGAGTGTTAGGGACAGGCCACCAGGGGATAGAGCCGCAACAGCCGGAACCAAAGGGACGACTGAGGCAAATAGAAGGAAGGTACTGACGTGGACAATAAGCGAGGCACCGGGTAATGCAGGGACCCAGTGGGGTACAGGACTGGTGAGCCAGGGGAGCACAGGACCGGAGGCTGAAAGGTAAGGAGCACAGATGAATAAGGAGAAGGACGGCAGGTAACCGAAACGGGAAGGAGAACGCAGGGAGCAAGACAGAGGGAAGAAAGCCTCAGGGAGACTGAGAGGGCAGAGCACTGGAAAGAAAGACCGGGGAAGACAGGCAGCGAACAGCACTAACATACAAAGACAGAGAACGAGAGGGGGCCTGAGACAGTGAGCACCGCAGCAGACAGCGTCACCGTATATGATAATCAGGCGTCTTACCTGAGCCGGCGCCGGGCATATGTAGCGGTGGGCGCCGCCATCTTGGGGGCGGAGCTAGCGCGTCACATGATTCAGGAGGCCGCGCACTGTGTGCTGGTACCCGTCGCCGAGGGAGCCGGAGGCCAGGCGCGGGGACGCGCTGAAGAGCAGGAGCGCACCGAACCGAGCGCGCAGGAGCAGGGACTAGCGCCGTGACAGACTCATAATAGAGCAAAGAAGACTCACCCCTAATAATAAGCATATATGGAAAAATGGCTCAAAATATGTCTGCAATGGCACACCTGAAAAATGATAAAAAGGTACCTATGTATACACAGATCACAGTAATCTATAAATAGATCCCTCCATCCAAGTAGGACATAGTAAAAAATGATATATAATCCAAAATATACTAGATATAAGGACCTTATCCCTAAGATACCATAGTCAAGGTAAGCCTATGCAAGTAAAAGAAACCATACAGATAATATAGGGCACAATATACACAAATGATATAGGAGGATTCAACAACCTGTGCAAAGTATCAAAAGCATGGTGAAAACCAATGAGCTGAAAAATGACCAAGATTGGATCCTGCCTGCATAGTCCCTAGATAGTACAGCTTACATGGGGGGAGCTTGTGGAGTGTCTAGTCTTCCTCTGACTAGTTTCCGTGAGTGTCTATGCGCCATATCCAAGACTCTATTCACACAGCATTACATGTTGCAGGCACTACACCCGCTAGTCCTCCTCTGACTAGTTCCCGTCGGTGTCTTGCACCGCTGCATCACAGTCTCTTTACTCACACAGCAGTACACAGTCCAGGATATCCTCCAGATCGCAGCCGGGCACCATATCCACCTGTTTTGCAATTGTTACACACGCCAGTCTTCTTTTGGGCACAGGACATCCACCTCCGGTTCACCTCCGGGCACAGGACTGTCCACATCCGAGACCAGTCACCGTGGACGACTTGCATCTCTGTGTACACTGATGGTTGCCAGGCCTCACTCTGGCCCTGACACACCTGAGACTCACAAAGCAGTCACTCAGTCTGATCTCATTAACTCTTTCCTACAGGGCTTTTATCACAGCAACCTGTGGCTTTCAGCCACATGGAAATCTGAATCCGGAATGGAACAGACTGCAACACTATCATACTGCAATCTGTTTCAAACACAACATCCAGAGCAGATTTTCCCTACCTCTGTCTTGGACAATAACATGCCCAAGACTAACACTTACTTTTATTATCAGTCTTGTGAGGTAGCGTTGTCATTCACATAGGGGATTCTCGCTTAGCCGCCACAAAATCAGATCCTGCATGGGTTTTCCATGAAACCATTATAGTCCATGTGGTTTATTTATGCAGCATAAACCAAAGCAAGCAACATAAAGTTCATATCAGCATAGCGTCCTTGACAGAGCTTCTCTCTGACCTCCCTGTGGTCACACAGGTTGTCATACACAGGCTCTTCAGCCTCATAGTTATCTCACCCACGTCCGGGTTTCCTCATGGCTGTTTCTCCATGCTGCAGACATCCATTCCCTCCAGGGACTCACCAGGCATGTGCAGCCATTACACACAGCCACTCCACATGCAGTTAGCCAGGAGACACATCTCCCAGCGGGACCCTTCACAATGGACCAACCAGGTACCTGCATTCACCACATGTGACCTACCCTGGCCACCTTATATGGTCCGTAGCCACGCCCACCGGGTCACATGGCTATGACCTCATCACAGGTCCTTGAACATCCATACAGCGCCCCCTAGCGGACACAGTGGTCACTACACCACAGTCTGCATTGCAGTCACAGCTACGCCCGTGACTGTCATGCACACCTATGGCCTTCATACACCTCAGTGCATATCCTGGGGAGACTACACGGCAACCCCTACCTGTGACATTGGTCACTGCTTCCCCATTGCAACCTCATCTACACCTGTGACCGCAATGCATCCTCATAGCCTCAATACGCCTCCGTGCGTATCCTGGGGAGAACACACAGCGCCCCCTAGCTGTAATGGGGATCACTGCCTCACAGTATATAGAAGCAACATAATCCATAGCACTGTCAACTTCAAATCTCTTTTGCCTTTATTAACTATATGCATACCCTAAGACTAATTAATATGGGAAACCAAAGGAAACCCGTGGGAGAGGGCACATACATTTTATATAGGTAATACCCAGGTGCAAAAATTAAAGATGTGTCTGACAGGATATCAGGACTCTTCAGACCTACAGATGACTACCCATTCCTGCTACTACATGTGGGGACAAATGACACCGCAAGAAATGACCTGGAAACCATCTGCAGAGACTTTGAAGACTTAGGCAAGAAAGTGAAAGAACTGGGAGCGCAGGTGGTCTTCTCTTCCATCCTCCCAGTGGATGGCCATGGAACAAGGAGGTGGAATAAGATTCTGCAGGTGAACAACTGGCTACGTCGATGGTGCCGTCAGCAACAATTTGGATTTCTGGATCACGGAGTGAACTACTTATACGATGGACTACTTGCTAGAGATGGGGTGCACCTTACGAAGACTGGAAAGCAGGTATTTGGAAGTCGCCTTGCTACACTTGTAAGGAGAGCTTTAAACTAGAACAACATGGGAAGGGAAGCAAAAGACCAGAAAAAGCCATACACCTGACAAATGCTACTGAGAACTCTGCTATTAGAAGTGGAAAGGAAGAACAAAGACGAAAGAATCTAATTAAAAAAAATATTGGAGAAAGAGAAACCAATCACAAACTAAAATGTTTCTATACTAATGCACAAAGCATGGGCAACAAACAAGGAGAATTGGAACTACTAACACAGGAAAAGAAATATGATGTCATTGGAATCACTGAAACTTGGTGGGACAATACACATGATTGGAATACAAGACTAGAAGGATACAACTTATTTGCAAGAAACAGACTTGATAAACGAGGAGGGGGTGTCGCATTGTATGTTAGAAATGCGTATATCTGCACAGAGATTGAAGCTTCAGAGACTGGGAGTTCTGTGGAAACTGTTTGGGTAAGAATACAAGGACAGAACAATGGAAAGGACACCATTGTAGGCATTTACTACAGGCCGCCTGTGCAAGCTGAAGATATGGATGAACTCTTTATGCATCAAATGGCCAAATTCTCCAAAAAATATGACATAGTTGTCATGGGAGATTTCAACTATCCAGACATTTGTTGGGAATCTCTCTCAGGCAAAACTAACAGGTCAAGGAAATTCTTATCCTCTCTTGCTGACAACTTTATCTTCCAAAAGGTAAAGGAGAAAACAAGGGGAACTGCTACCTTGGATCTAATCCTTATAAACAGGGAGGAAATGGTTGAGGAGGTAAAAGTGGCTGGGACCCTAGGAGGTAGCGACCATGCTATTTTAGAATTTTGGATAACTAGAGGCGGAAGACCTGTGAAGACTCAGACGTCAAGGTTAGATTTCAGAAAGGCAGATTTTAAGGGATTCAGAAAGAGAATTGGAGGGATCCAATGGCTGGATATCCTTAAAGACAAAAATGTCCAGGAAGGATGGGAAATCTTGAAAAATGAAATTCTCAAAGCACAGTTGTTAACAATTCCGAAAAGAGGGAAGAATAGGAAGCATTTAAGGAAACCAGGATGGATGAACACAGAACTTAAGCACATGCTAAAAAGGAAGAAAAACATGTTTATAAAATGGAAAGAAGGAGGCATATCTAAAGAAGAATATAATGCTGTCTGCAGAACCTGCAAGGCACAAATCAGATTAGCTAAAGCTGAAAATGAATTGAGGCTTGCAAGAGATGTCAAAAGCAATAATAAAGGATTTTGGGGATATGTCAAAAGTAAAAGAAAAGTCAAAGATGCTATAGGATTTTTACAGGATGAAAATGATGAAATGGTAAGACAGGATGTTGAGAAGGCTGAACTTTTAAATTCCTATTTTGCATCTGTTTTCTCTCAGAAAGGAAATGTAACATCAACTGCTATTCACTGTCCTATTAAGGGAATAGAAGAATCCAGGATATCTATAAACAGAAAGATAGTGAGGAAACACTTAGCTAACCTAAATGTATTCAAGTCTCCAGGTCCAGATGAATTACACCCCAGAGTACTGAAGGAGATAGCAGAAGATATTTTTGAACCCCTCTCCATAATCTTTGAAAATTCTTGGAGAACAGGAGAAGTGCCAGAAGACTGGAGAAGAGCAAATGTTGTTCCTATCTTCAAAAAGGGGAAGAAGGTGGACCCAGGCAACTATAGGCCGGTGAGTCTGACTTCTATACCAGGAAAGATCTTTGAACAAATTATTAAACAACATGTATGTCAATACCTGGATAAGAATGAAGTGATTAAACAGAGTCAGCATGGGTTTGTAACTAATAAGTCATGTCAGACTAATTTAATTTCCTTCTATGATGGTATTACTGATTGGGTGGATCAAGGAAATGCTGTAGATATAGTATATCTTGACTTCAGCAAAGCATTTGACAAAGTCTCTCATACAATCCTTATTGAAAAAATGACTAAGTATGGAATGGACAAGGCAACTGTTAGGTGGATTCATAACTGGCTTAGTGATCGGACCCAAAGAGTGGTCGTAAATGGCTGCACATCCAGTTGGAAGAATGTCTCAAGTGGGGTACCACAGGGCTCTGTCCTGGGCCCTGTATTGTTCAACATCTTTATCAACGATTTAGATGAAGGAATTGAGGGTAAACTGATTAAATTTGCTGATGACACAAAGCTAGGAGGGATAGCTAATACTAGAGAAGAGAGAGAGAGGATTCAAAAAGATTTAAATAAAATGGAGAAGTGGGCAGCAACTAACAGAATGGTTTTTAACAGGGAGAAATGCAAAGTACTACATCTGGGCAATAAAAATGAAAAAAGCATATATAGAATGGGAGGAATAGGGCTAAGTGACAGCACATGTGAAAAAGACTTGGGTATACTAATAGATCGCAGACTGAATATGAGTCAACAGTGTGATGCAGCAGCAAAAAAGGCAAATGCAATTCTAGGATGTATTAACAGAAGCATACAGTCTAGATCACGTGAAGTAATTATTTCCCTCTACTCCTCTTTGGTCAGACCTCATCTGGAATATTGTGTCCAATTTTGGGCACCACATTTTAAAAAAGACATCAACAAACTGGAGCAAGTTCAGAAAAGAGCGACCAGAATGGTGACCGGTCTGCAAACCCTGTCTTATGAGGAAAGGTTGCAGGATTTGGGAATGTTTAGTTTGCAAAAGAGAAGACTGAGAGGAGACTTAATAGCTGTCTACAAATATCTAAAGGGCTGTCACATTGTAGAAGGATCAACTTTATTCTCATTTGCAAAAGGAAAGACTAGAAGCAATGGGATGAAGCTGAATGGGAGGAGACACAGATTAGATATTAGAAAAAACTTTTTGACAGTTAGAGTGATCAATGAGTGGAACAGGCTGCCACGAGAAGTGGTGAGTTCTCCTTCAATGGAAGTCTTCAAACAGAGGCTGGACAGACATCTAACTGGGATGATTTAGCGAATCCTGCTTTGAGCAGGGGGTTGGACCAGATGGCCCAGGAGGTCCCTTCCAACTCTACGATTCTATGATTCTATGATTCTATGATTCTACCCTGATTAGAATTACTGCAGCTACCAGAAGAGGTTTTGCTATGCCTATGAGACTTTGTCTTCCCTCTGCCCAATATAATGATACAATTTCAGCATGCGCAGAAATACATTACTGGTTATTCAGTATTGCACATTTTTAGTGTTGGCTTTGTATGCTTGTGTATCCATTTGTCTCGCTCTCATTTAAACTTTAACTTTAGATTGGTGACATTCTTGTGGAAAAATATAAAGCCAAAATTCCAATAAAGAAAATGAACTGAGGTAGAAAAATGTTTAGATTTGAGTCAGCCAAAAAGGCATATGTTATCCTGAATATTTAGATATTTATTTTGTGCAGAAAGCATAATGAAGATGATGAACCTTCAAGTTGTGCAGTACGTTACATGCAATCAGGCTTGGACTGGCCCATAGGAGAACAGGAGAATCCTCCGGTGGGCCCCTGTGCAGGAGATGGCCACCACCCTCTTACTGTATATGAGCACTAATTGGCACGATATGCTTGAATCATCATGTACAGACACATGCTGCATCTTATTCAATTACCAATCTACCCAGTTCATTGTTATTTAAATTGGTGTTTGAGGGTAATGTCACAATTGCATGTAGCTGAAAAGTGGGGCCCTGGAATTAGTTACTGGTGGGCCCTTGGCACCCCAGTCTGACATGGCATGCAAGATCCACCAGAGATTCGATCACAATCCTCCGATGACATTTCCTGCCGGAAGATAAAGTTGAGTGTCAGTGCATCTGTGTATATAGAATAGGAAGTTACCTTTCTAGATCTATCCGTGAAAGGAATGGATGAGGTCCCTCAGCTCCAAGTTTCCCCATTGTCTGATTAGCCCCAGATACTAGCGTTTGCAGGAACCCCTTTAGAGCTATTCATTTCCGATTTTTCTGCAAAGTAACCCAGTGCCAAAAAGTCTCCTACCTACAAGATATGTCTTTTCACACCAGAAAATAGGTGGTGTGCTTTGAAGTAAGGAAAAACGTGTGCAACTTTAACCCCTTCATGACCCAGCCTATTTTGACCTTAATGACCTGGCCATTTTTTGCATTTCTGACCAGTGTCCCTTTATGAGGTAATAACTCAGGAACGCTTCAACGCATCTTAGCGATTCTGAGATTGTTTTTTCGTGACATATTGGGCTTCATGTTAGTGGTAAATTTAGGTTGAAAATTTTTGCGTTTATTTGTGAAAAAAATGGAAATTTAGCGAAAATTTAGAAAATTTTGCAATTTTCAATTTTTTAATTTTTATTCTGTTAAACCAGAGAGTTATGTGACACAAACTAGTTAATAAATAACATTTCCCACATGTCTACTTTACATCAGCACAATCTTGGAAACAACATTTTTTTTGTTAGGAAGTTATAAGGGTTAAAAGTTGACCAGCGATTTCTCATTTTTACAACAAAATTTACAAAACCATTTTTTTTAGAGACCACCTCACATTTAAAGTCACTTTGAGGGGTCTATATGGCAGAAAATACCCAAAAGTGACACCATTCTAAAAACTGCACCAACAAGCTACTCAAAACTACATTTAAGAAGATTATTAACCCTTCAGGTGCTTCACAGGAACTAAAGCAACGTGGAAGGAAAAAAAAGGACATTTTAATTTTTCCAACAAAATTTTTTTTTTAGCATCAATATTTTCATTTTCACATGGGCAACAGGATAAAATGGATCCTAAAATTTGTTGGGCAATTTCTCCTGAGTACAATGATACCTCATATGTGGTCATAAACCACTGTTTGGGCGCACAGCAGGGCCCTGAAGGGAAGGAGCTCCATTTGACTTTTGGAATGGAAAATTAGCTCCAATAGTTAGCGGACACCATGTCGCGTTTGGAGAGCCCCTGTGTGCCTAAACATTGGAGTACCCCCACAGGTGACCCCATTTTGGAAACTAGACACCCCAGCGAACTTATCTAGATACATAGTGAGAACTTTGAACCCCCAGGTACTTCACAAATCGATCTGTAAAAATGAAAAAGTACTTTTTTTTCACAAAAAATTTCTTTTTGCCTACACTTTTTCATTTTTTCATGGGCAAAAGGATAAAGTGGATCCTAAAATTTGTTGGGCAATTGCTCCTGAGTACACTGATACCTCATATGTAGTCATAAACCACTGTTTGGGCGCACGGCAGGGCCCTGAAGGGAAGGAGCGCCATTTGACTTTTTGAATGGAAAGTTAGCTCCAATCATTAGCGGACACCAGGTCGCTTATGGAAAGTATGTAGTGTACGTCAGGTTGGTGTGTGTGGTAGGGTATGCACCACACACCCACCAACCTGACGTACACTACGCCACACACACACCAACCTGACGTACACTTCGCCACACATACCAACCTGACACTACATCAGGTTGGTGTGTGTGGCGTAGTGTGCGTCAGGTTGGTGTGTGGTGTAGTGTACGTCAGGTTGGTGTGTGTGGTATAGTATACACCACACACCAACCTGACGTACACTATGCCACACACACACACAACAACCTGACGTACACTACGCCACACATACCAACCTGACACTACATCAGGTTGGTGTGTGTGGCGTAGTGTACATCAGGTTGGTGTGTGGTGTGGGTCAGGTTGGTGTGTGTGGTATAGTATACACCACACACACACCAACCTGACGTACACTATGCCACACACACACACCAACCTGACGTACACTACGCCACATATACCAATCTGATACATCAGGTTGGTGTGTGTGGCGTAGTGTACGTCAGGTTTGTGTGTGGTGTAGTGTACGTCAGGTTGGTGTGTGTGGTGTAGTATACACCACACACCAACCTGACGTACACTATGCCACACACACACAACAACCTGACGTACACTACGCCACACATACCAACCTGATACTACATCAGGTTGGTGTGTGTGGCGTAGTGTACGTCAGGTTGGTGTGTGGTGTGGTGTAGTGTAGTGTACGTCAGGTTGCTGTGTGTGGTATAGTATACACCACACACCAACCTGACGTACACTATGCCACACACACACACAACAACCTGACGTACACTACGCCACACATACCAACCTGATACTACATCAGGTTGGTGTGTGTGGCGTAGTGTACGTCAGGTTGGTGTGTGGTGTGGTGTAGTGTAGTGTACGTCAGGTTGCTGTGTGTGGTATAGTATACACCACACACCAACCTGACGTACACTATGCCACACACACACACAACAACCTGACGTAGACTACGCCACACATACCAACCTGATACTACATCAGGTTGGTGTGTGTGGCGTAGTGTACGTCAGGTTGGTGTGTGGTGTGGTGTAGTGTAGTGTACGTCAGGTTGCTGTGTGTGGTATAGTATACACCACACACACCAACCTGAAGTACACTATGCCACACACACACACCAACCTGACGTACACTACGCCACACATACCAACCTGATACTACATCAGGTTGGTGTGTGTGGTGTAGTGTACGTCAGGTTGGTGTGTGTGGTGTGGTGTACGTCAGGTTGGTGTGTGTGGTGTGGTGTTGTGTATGTCAGGCTGGTGTGGGTGAGTTCTGTAGTGGAGTGTCAGGATGTGTTTAGTCCATGGACGTGTGATGAATTCTGAAGCATTCATTCAAACACAGTCCAGGTTTGTTGGGACACGTTTCACATTGGAAACGAGTTTCCCTTCTTGTCCCCCTTTTATAGCATACCCGGCACCGTTTTTTTTTTCTCTCCTCACGGGGAAAATGTTGCCCTGGTACCATACGGGAAACATGAGTTCCAGGGGTGCTGGGGCGCGCTCCGTCCTCCTCTCCAAAAATCATGGCCTTTATCACCGCCTCCTGGAAATCAAGGAAGGAGTGGTTCTGGCCTGCACATCGTGATAGCACGCATGCGTTATACAGTGCCATTTGTACGAGGTACACAGCCAGTTTTTTGTACCACACCTTCGCTTTCCGCATGGCACTATAGGGCTGGAGGACTTGATCAGAAAGATCAACCCCCCCATGTGATGGTTGTACGCCAGGACACAGTCCGGTTTGTGGACCGGTACTGGGGTACCTCGAATGGTGGTGGCCGTGATGCCGGGACCATGGATTGTGATCAAGACAAAGACATCTCTTTTGTCTTTGAACTTGACCACAAGCATGTTGCCGCTACATTGGATTCGAGTCTCACCCTTTCGGAGAGGCTGCTCAATTAGCGGCAAAGGGAGACCCCTCTTGTTTCTGTGCACGGTACTGCAAGCGACGGTAGCTCTGGCAGAGAGGGATTGAAATAGTGTGATGCTTGTATAAAAGTTATCAACGTACAGATGGTAACCTTTATCAAGCAGAGGGTGGACCAAATACCACACTATTTTCCCACTCACCCCCAAAGCAAGTGGACATTCTGGGGGCTGGATCCTACTGTCCTTTCCTTGGTAAACTCTAAAGCTGAGAGTGTACCCTGAGGTACTCTCACACAGCTTGTAGAGTTTCATCCCGTACCTTGCCCTTTTGCTGGGCAGGTACTGACGGAACTGAAGCCTCCCTTTGAAGTGGATGAGGGATTCATCCACACAAATTTCCCTTTCGGGAATGTACACTTCAGCAAACTTGTTGTTGAAGTGTTCGACGACTGGCCGAATTTTGAACAGTCTATCAAAATTCGGGTCATCGCGGGGAAGGATTTCAGTGTTGTCCCTGAAATGAAGAAATTTATGAATAGCCTCAAACCGTTTCCGAGTCATCACCATGCCAAATACTGGAGTTTGATATAAAATATCAGTACTCCAGTATTGGCGAATTTCTGGTTTCTTCACAATCCCCATGTGAAGGACCAGTCCCCAATATTTAATCATTTCTACAGAGTCCACAGGACTCCAAGTAGAGAATGAAGAAATTGGGTGTTCCGCCAAAAATTTGTTTGCTCCACCATGAGACTGACGATTGACTCAGAGAAAAAGACTTTGCAAAAGTCTATTTCCCTGAAGTTGGCAGTCTCAAACTGGATTCCTGATTGGGGAACAAAATCAGGAATCCGTGGAGCAAAATTTTCAGGGACGGGGGTCCAGGTGGGAGACCTAGTGCTAGGTTGGGAGTCACTAGCACTAGGTTGGGGGAAACTCACACTTGGCTGTGAGACTTCCTCCAAGATACCCGACTCTTCCTCTAAGGCCTCCGACTCTTCCTCCCTGGGCTCCGGACGATTTCTCGTCCTGCGACATCTCGGTGGTGGCAAGTCTGTGTCGCTGGAAGAGGAAGCGTGGGAGGAATAGAGAAAGGTGGGGTCATCTCTCTCACTAACAGTATCAGAGGCAATAATTTCATATGCCTCCTCAACTGAGTAGACCCTTTGGGACTGGGATGACTGGGATGAGCGGGACATTGTGCGTGTGGTGTATGTGCGTGTGTAAAAATCCTTTATTATAGTGTGCGTGTGTATGTTCGAGTGTTTGGTGAAACTTTTTACTGGAGAATGGGCTGTCAGGAGGGGACTGTCAGGCGCGCGGGGGGCAGGAGGGGACTGTCAGGCACGCGGGGGGCAGGAGGGGACTGTCAGGCACGCGGGGGGCAGGAGGGGACTGTCAGGCACGCGGGGGGCAGGAGGGCACTGAGGAGAATTAGGTGGAGACGGAACCAGCGGTGGCAGCAACAGTGGGGGTGATCAGGGGTGCTGGGGGGTGATCAGGGGCAGAGGGGGGCTGTCAGGCACTGGGGGGCAGGAGGTGGCTGAGGAGATAAGGAAATAAAAAAACCTGCAGCAGCAGGGGATAATCAGGGGTTAATCAGGGGGCAGGGGTTAATCAGGGGGGCAGGGGTTAATCGGGGGGGGCAGAGGTTAATCAGGGGGGGCAGAGTTTAATGAGGGTGATCACTGGGACACAGGAGGGGGCTCTCAGGCACAGGAGGCAGTAGGCGGCTGAGGAGCTCGCAGATGTGGATCAGCAGGTGGATGATCGGGGGTGCTGGGGGAGATCGGGGGTGCTGGGGGAGGATCAAGGGTGCTGGGGGATGATCAGGGGTGCTGGGGGATCACCAGGGGCAGAGGGGGGCTGTCAGGCACCGGGGGGGCAGGAGGTGGCGGAGGAGATAAAGAAATAAAAGAACCTGCAGCAGCAGGGGTTAATCAGGGGGGCAGGGGTTAATCAGGGGGGCAGGGGTTAATTGGGGAGCAGGGGTTAATGAGGGTGATTACTGGGGCTCTCAGTCACAGGAGGCAGTAGGCGGCTGAGGAGCACAGAAGAGGTAACAGCAGGTGGATGATCGGGAGTGCTGGGGGAGATCGGGGGGTGCTGGGGGAGATCGGGGGTGCTGGGGGAGGATCAAGGGTGCTGGGGGATGATCAAGGGTGCTGGGGGATGATCAGGGGTGCTGGGGGATCACCAGGGGCAGAGGGGGGCTGTCAGGCACCGGGGGGCAGGAGGTGGCGGAGGAGATAAAGAAATAAAAGAACCTGCAGCAGCAGGGGTTAATCAGGGGGGCAGGGGTTAATCAGGGGGGCAGGGGTTAATTGAGGCAGGGGTTAATCGGGGGGGCAGGGGTTAATGAGGGTGATTACTGGGGCTCTCAGTCACAGGAGGCAGTAGGCGGCTGAGGAGCGCAGAAGAGGTAACAGCAGGTGGATGATCGGGAGTGCTGGGGGAGATCGGGGGTGCTGGGGGAGATCGGGGGGTGCTGGGGGAGATCGGGGGTGCTGGGGGGAGATCGGGGGTGCTGGGGGAGGATCAGGGGGCAGGGGTGAGTGAGCGGAGGTGGGAGGGGCTGGAATTAGGCGGTGGAGGGGAAGTTATACTACCGGAAGGCAGTGGTGGCAGCGGCAGCGGCGATGACAGCGGTGATGGCGGCGGCTATCGCAGGTCAGGGCGGCAGTCTGGCACCTCGTTCCTCAGCTTCCACGGACAGGATGAAGTTGAGGAACGAGGCAGCCATGATTTTACCCCGCCCCTCCACATCTGATTGGAGGGCTAGCGTCACATGGACGCTAGCTCCAATCAGATGCGAGGGGGGTGACAAAAAGGTCACTGGGAGTGATCGTATCCCTGGGGGGGCGAAGCCACCCCCCCTGGGGTCAAGTCTAGGTCCCCCTGTACCGGCGGGTCGGGTGAACTTTCATTGAACCCGCTCACCCGACCCGCAGGAGGGAGATCTTTTCATGACGCCGCATAGGCGTCATGGGTCGTTTTGCCACGACTTTTCACGACGCCTACGTGGCGTCAAAGGTCGTGAAGGGGTTAAATGTGTATAAATGTGTCGGAAATTTCCAATATCATTTTCATGAAAAGTAAAAGTGGATGCCCTAGGTAAGAAAGTTCTACGATGTCCTATATCGGAGAAGAAAATGTATTTAAAAGATTTTGTTCTAACGAAAAAAGAAATGTACATGAACGGACAGAGTGACAAACTTCAGTCCACCTGTGTAAAGGTACCGTCAGCACAAAATGAACAACCCACAGGTAGATGGCCTCAGGTTTTCCCACTCCGAAACAGTTACAGGGGTCTGGACTTCACTGCAGGGGCTCCCGGGCTGCATCTGCAGAATAGTTGTTGACTGCTGGAGTGAACTTAAAAAAAGGAAACAAATAAGAAATCCAAGAGAAAAGTTCAGGAATGCTGGGTCAGAATTCAGGAGGGGAAGGCAGAGCAATCAGGCACATGAAGGTCAAAAAGTCAGAGGCCAAACCAGAGGGAAGTCAATACCTGGGTTAGAACAAGACATCAATGATCAGATGGAGATCCTGCAATTACCTAGAGAGTTCAAATATTCTCACATCTATGTTATCGTTCAATCATTGCTCAATATTATCCCTGAATCCACAAGTGTAGGTTTTTTCTCTAATAATAATTTTCTAATAATTTTTAATCAAACACAAAGGTGATACAAAAATAACGTAAAAATCTCTATATATAAAAATGAATGTATGTATGTGTGTATCACCAACCAATCACGAAGCATTTCACCAGAGCTGTTCAAAAGAATAAAATAATAATAATAATCTTTATATAAAAATAAAGATTATTATTACTATTATTGTCATTATTATTCAAAAGAAGCTCAGCTGTGATTGGTTGCTATGATCAACAGTTTTCCTTGCAACCAATCACTAAGGCTGGTTTCACATTTGCGTTTTTTAGCGCTGGAAAAAAACGCATATGTGCGCATGCGTTTTTTCCCCTATATTTAACATGGGTGCGCATACCTGCGCGCTTGTAAGCGCATGTATGCGATTTTCATGCGCTGCGTTTTTTTGGGGTGTGCGTTTGTATTTTCCAGACGCAGCATGTTGCATTTTTTGGCCCTGCAAAAAAGCGCATGCGCACATATGCGCACGTTTTGCGCTAAAAATGGCCATTATAGCCTATGGATGCGCATATGTGCGCACTGGCATGCTCATGTATGCGTTTTTTTGCATATGCGTTTTTTTTTTTTAACCATGGAATTTAGGGGTTTGGGTTAGAGTTAGGGTTAGTTAAGGGGGTTTAGGGTTAGGGTTAGGGTCAGGGTCAGGGTTGGGGTTTGGGTCAGGGTTAGGGTTAAGTATGGTTTGGTTAAGGGTTAGGGTCAGGGTTAGGGTCAGGATTAGGGTTAAGTATGGTTTGGTTAAGAGTTAGGGTCAGGGTTAGGGTTAGGGTTAGGGTCAGGGTCAGGGTTAGGGTTAAGTATGGTTTTGTTAAGGGTTAGGGTCAGGGTTAGGGTCAGGATTAGGGTTAAGTATGGTTTTGTTAAGGGTTAGGGTCAGGGTTAGGGTTAGGGTCAGGGTTAGGGTCAGGGTTAGGGTTAGTTAGGGTTTAGGGTTTGGGTTAGGGTTAAGTATGATTTGGTTAAGGGTTAGGGTCAGGGTTAGGGTTAGGGTCAGGGTTAGGGTTAGTAAAGTCATGGTTTGGGTAGTGTGAGGGGCCACCTAAAAATGTTGGAAAAAAACGCAAACGCGGTAAAAACGCACTAAAAACGCATACAAACGCATAAAAACGCTGCGTTTTTTTCATGCATGCTCATAAAAATGCTTGAAAAAAACGCAGCAGTTGTATGCTTTTGTATGCGTTTTTTCAATGTGTTTTTTTGCGGGAAAAACGCGCTGCAAAAAAAAGCAAGTGTGAAACTAGCCTAAGCATCTCTTATTTCACCAGAGCTGGTTAAAAGTAGCTGAGCTGTGATTGGTTGCTATGAGCAAGTTTTTCCACTTGACAACACCTCAGCAGACACTGACATGGTGGGAGAAATCTAGCATCCCCGGAAACATACGCTCCCAGCCATTGCCTGCCCCCCAGAAAGGAGCACAGAGCACATGACAGAAATAAATCCCCTCTCCCATGGAACAATGGTATGCAAGTTAGAGCAAATCCACTCAGCGTTTTGGTACTAACCCCAGGCCTCTCTTAAAGGGATCTCCGGTATGGAAGGCAGGGCAAATCCAATCTGCACTTTGGTACTGACCCCAGTCATCTCTTAAAGGGATCCCCGGTATGGAAGTCAGGGCAATTGCCTTCAAATGCTCTGGTACTGACCCCAAGCTCTCTTAAAGTGATCTCCTGTACAGAAGTTAGGGCAAATCCCTCAGAGCTCTGATTCTGACCCCAGGGTTCTATTAAAGGGATCATTGGTATGCAAGTCAGGGCAAATCCACTCAGCGCTCTGGTTCAGATCCCAGGCTTTCTTAAAGGGATCTCTGGTATGGAAGTTAGAGTAAATCCCTCAGCGCTCTGATTCTCACCCCAGGGTTCTATTAAAGGTATCATTGGTATGGAAGTCAGGGCAAATCCACTCAGTGCTCTGGTTCTGATGCCAGGCCTCTCTTAAAGGGATCCCCAGTGTGGAAGTTAGGACCGTTCCAAGCAGCGCTCTGGTTCTGACCCCAGGCTGACGGGATGATGTGGGATATTAGGGGTAGTAGTCCGGTGGCTCTGGCTGACTGGATGATGTTGGATATTAGGGGGAGTAGTCCGGTGGCTCTGGCTGACAGGATGATGCGGGATATTAGTGGTAGTAGTCCGGTGGCTCTGGCTGATGGGATGATGTGCGATATTAGTGGTAGTAGTCCGGTGGCTCTGGCTGACGGGATGATATAGGTTATTAGGGGTAGTAGTCTGGTGGCTCTGGCTGACGGGATGATGTGGGATATTAGGGGTAGTAGTCCGGTGGCTCTGGCTGACGGGATGATGTGGGATATTAGGGGTAGTAGTCCGGTGGCTCTGGCTGATGGGATGATGTGGGATATTAGTGGTAGTAGTCCGGTGGCTCTGGCTGACGGGATGATATAGGTTATTAGGGGTAGTAGTCTGGTGGCTCTGGCTGATGGGATGATGTGGGATATTAGGGGCAGTAGTCCGGTGGCTCTGGCTGATGGGATGATGTGGGATATTAGGGGTAGTAGTCCGGTGGCTCTGAAGGGATGATGTTGGATATTAGTGGTAGTTGTCCGGTGGCTCTAGCTGACAGGATGATGTGGGATATTAGTGGTAGTTGTCCAGTGGCTCTGGCTGAGGGGATGATATAGGTTATTAGGGGTAGTAGTCTGGTGGCTCTGGCTGACGGGATGATGTGGGATATTAGGGGTAGTAGTCCGGCGGTTGTGACGGGATGATGTGGGATATTAGTGGTAGTTGTCCAGTGGCTTTGGCTGACGGGACGATGTGGGATATTAGGGGTAGTAGTCCGGCGGCTGTGACGGGATGATGTGGGATATTAGTGGTAGTTGTCCAGTGGCTTTGGCTGACGGGACGATGTGGGATATTAGGGGTAGTAGTCCGGTGGCTTTAACGGGATGATGTGGGATATTAGTAGTCCGGTGGCTCTGGCTGATGGGACGATGTGGGATATTGGGGGTAGTAGTCCGGTTGCACTGGATGATGGGATGATGTGGGATATTATAGTGAATGTGGCTATGCGGAGTGGGCAGGGCTATACACTCAGCTTTATATATATAGATATAATCATTATAATTGTTATAACTAACCGTAGTTAGTTACTATGCCGGGGCAGCGCCGGGCTCTTCAGCTAGCATAATATAAAAACAGATACTTCTCCTTTGATATACTCCTCTGAATTTGTCTAAAAAAACTGCATTAAAAATTGCACATGTGAATGTGTCCTTATATTATAACGGCCCAAAATGTGTTTTTCAACAGTTTTTGACTTGTAATATCTGGATCAATGCTGCTAGCAATTAATGTGTGCACAACATTTATTTCAATTCCAAAGTATTTGGCCACCGAGCGCTGTCTGACCGCAGCAAATAGCAACGCTCTGTTTACAGAAGGGAAATAAATTACCGTCTACAGCAAAATCACTTTACTTTGCAAAATCTGGTAGATTTATTGTGGTCTGTTGTACATTAAGTATACCTTAAATGCAATCGTGAGTTTCTTACAAATTTACTAATAAATCTAATATGCTCTGCTTAGAAATGAAACCTTAACACAGAAACTCCCTTGCATGTTAATGTACAAAGAAGTGACATTTAAAGTAGTAAAGCAAAGCCGAGAGCGGTGCTTTCATTTACCCACAATTATGGAAAATGATTTTGGCAGATGGGAGCTTTTCAGGGAGCTGTTACTGTAACACTTTGGTCTTGTTTGTTGTCTTTGTCACTATTTCGTTGACACTGTTCATCTCGGAAATGTTCTAAATCACTAAACTATTATTTATAGATGTCACCCAATGATCTGGAAAACATTTCAGACATCAGCATGGTGAGCTCCTCATAATCATTGTGTTCAAGTCCTACTAAACTTGTGTGTATAAGCCAGACTTCAAGGGGTAACATTTCTCTTTGTCAAGCCTGACATGCCGAGGTGAGGAGACTTTTAAGTCACAATGCTCCTTTGGGAAATATGCAATTGTCCCTCTCTGCAAGGAGAAATGTTATTCATTGGATCTCGGGCAAACGCCTCTCACCCAGCCAAATCAGATCTCACATTTTGCATTGACGATTGGCAGTACCCCGAAATACAGTTTCTGTAAATTGAGATTCTGTTTTTTGGCTTTTATCCTAAGTTATGTGACAAGGCTCGTTAGAAAGTCGATATTGACTTTTAGGATTGCTACTTCCTATAGGTTGCGCTAGAGTTCTAGTCCTCTTCCTGTCTGAAGAGACAGGCATAAGCTGGACTTCTGACAGTATCTTCCCGGTCATGAAGCTTACATCACTTTGTCTGGACGTATTTCACTATATTTGAATGTATCACTAGCAATATTGGTTTGTAGATACAAGCAATGCTAGGCTGATTTCGCATTAGCGTTTTTTAGCGCAGCGCATCGTGCGCGTCCACGCGCCATGCGCCCCTATGTTTAACATGGCGGGCACATGGTCTAGCGTTTGCACGCGCACGTATGCGTTTTCGCGCGCATGCGGTTTTTTTGTAGTGTGCGTCTAGGCGTGCCCGACGCAACCTGTTGCATTTTTGGGTCCGTCCAATGGCGTAATAAACACGCATGCACACGCTGGCACATGGAATGTGCATAAATAACACATTGCAGTCTATGGGAACGCAGGCGTTTGAAATCGCATGCGTTTTAAGAGTTAACATGGCTACAAACTGGTTAAAACGCATGCGCCTAAAAAATGCTAATATGAAACTAGCCTAATATTGCCAGTGACCGGTGTATTTTGGGCAATGGAGGACTATACAATACAATGACTTCACGTTAGCAGCAGCACCCAACTAGACCCAAGTACAAAGCTATGGTTTTGGAGTTCTCAACACCATGACATCAAGGTTGGGAAACAAAGCTTCAAAAAGGAAAACTTCCATTGAAAAAAAAAAAGATATTGGGAGGAAAGTAGCATAAATTAAATGTCTGAGCAGAAATTTGCAGTAAAGTAGCTTGACATAGTTTGATGATTAGCTTTAATGTGAGAAACAACAGGTGAAGGTCAAGACACCTCGTATTACTAACAAGATGAGCACATAAACACAGACACAATGTATTCTGGAGCCCAAAAGATAAAAGTTCCTACCTCACACAGATCTACAAACACATCAGGGATAATAATTATAGTGACTAGGTGGAGAAATATGAAAGTATGGTAAAAACATTCCCCTGGAGAAGGTAACTCACGACCACATTGCAGGAGGACCACACTGTTACCTTTAAATCACTAGTAAAATTGTGGTCTCAAACTCCCTGAACATTGGGCAATCATTAAAGAATAGTTTGGGTGTACAAATACTAGAATTGGTATGGTTCTCATATTTTAAACATCACATATTTACCGTAGATAGCAAGATGATTTTTTTTTTATATTGGAAAAGCACCTTCACTGACATTATAATAATAATAATATAATAATAATAAATTTTATTTTTATAGCGCCGACATATTCCGCAGCACTTTACATTTCAGAGGGGCAATTGAGGTTCCTCATCTATGAGACCAAGTTTAGCCGATGACGGAACATCACGCTGCTTTGTTACTGTATGTAAAATATGGTGGTACCAAAGCACTCTATGCTTAGAGGGACACAATCAATCCCTACCCCCTATTATGCAACAGTCACTTTTCCCTTTTCTTCAGGACTACATCTCATGAGTGCAGCATGTGCAAAGCAGCTGGACGCTAAATGAAGCCGGTGTTTATACACTGGTCATGCATCTTGTGAACAACGAGAGAGTATGCTCCATGAATTGTGCAAAGAACGACTGCTTAATATGGGATGAGCAGTGCAGGGTGTAGAATGACATTGCGACTCTTATTGAAAAGTATGTTAGAGGAGTCAAGACATTATCTAAAGTAAAGTAGTGGACTATAGAACTACTCGCCACTGAAAACATTTCAAAGGAGAAAAACAGCGCTGTTCACGCTTCAGGCATTACAATCAAGGGAACACATCACGGCCAGCTAATTTCCAGCTTGCCTATATATTTGTGCTATTTATGAATAAATCTCACCTGTACAAGTAAAAAACAGTTGCCATTTCTATACTGATATCTGTACTATAAACCATACAGGCCTGCAATAAAGACTTTATTCATCTAAAGTTCCTATGTGTTACCGCACCTCTGAAGCATGAATCTATTGCCATTACCTCACTGTTATCCTGCTATTAACTGTATCTGTGGCACCCCCAGGAGTATGGTCGCCACACTGGCATTGCCTTCCTCCAGGGAGGGTGATGTCAGGCTTGGAAGCAATGAAGGGTCTCTCTAGCAGTTAACCATGTCTTGCAACACGTTCCCACTCCATGCCAGCAGAGGGAGCTCTGAACCAATACTAAGGGGAAGAGTTTCTCTCTGAGGGCCAGGAGGGGAAATGAGCCAGTTTATGTGAGGAGGGCAACGAGTGTAGACGTGTGGAGAGAACCTGGAGGTTGTGCTGAGGATAGAGAGCTCCCTCCCAGTGATAGCGCATGATCTGGAGCCTGGTCTCCACGGTTGTATGGATACTGAAGGTCCTGCAACAGAAACCAGAGGAATAGGAAGCTGTAAATGCTCTATTCCCACCTAAGACTTGGAGGCACAACAGCGATGGGTGAGCCAAGAGAAATAGAGGGCTACAGCAGTCTGCCATACGAGGTAGATCCAAAAGTAAAGAAGAAGGAGGAACTTCAGTGTAACACAGTACTGCATGTACCTCAAGTAAGCGCTAGAGAGGAGACTACACAACCCATCTGCTTAGAGAGATTCCTAAGTTGCTTCCAGGCTAATCAGCTCCTGTGCCATCTGTAATCTGGACCCAGGACTGCACTTACAAAGTAAAGGTAAAGAAACTACATTCTGCTGTGTCCTTGACTTCTTTCTGCAACTTCTTCAGCACTGCTACATCTCTGTGCCGGACACTGCACCCTCTTCCTCAACACCTATTCTCCTCATCTACTCTGCCCTGGGACTACAGCCCTACCTGTGGAGGGCTATAGCATCACTGCTGCACCCCACCATCTGTCCCAGAAGATCTGTCTGCAGCGTTGGCTTAACACCTCCCTTGCCGAACACCACAGGTGGCGTCACGAATCATTCATAAACTTTATTCCATCGCTCAACCCTTTTTACATGGGCGCCCAGGGCCTCGGACCGAGTCACCGCTGCTGTGACATTCCCCTTTGAGAGACCGGCACAGTACCGAGTACCCCACAGCCCTGGGAGGGCGACCCATATAACTGTTGGAAGATATCAGTCTACATAAACTTTTTTTTTATCCATTTTATTTACTTAATCATTACTGGAAAATACCAGAACGAATATTCTGTCTGCACTCCATTACTGGGCTTTACTGATCCACATGCTATCTAGCAAGAGCCACTTCGCTGCTTCATTGCCTACAGTCCGCGTGCTCATTTTTACCTACAGATTAGAGGATGAGCAGGTAAGACCATATCATGTACCCACTGAGTAATATATCTGTTCATAAAAACTACAATTGACAATACAGATTGTGTATGGTAAATTTATAGTAGATCATCCACTGAATGAGTGATAGCCTGTTTATTGATTGTGTCACTGATGTCACGTGGACCCGTCCTGTATGACGCGACCAGCAGGCCGGTAACTAAAACAACAGGACGCGGCACGTGATACTAATGTCACGTGGACCCGTCCTGTGTGACATGGTTCGCAGGCCGGTAACTAAAACAACAAGACAAGGGGTAGGGAAACAGTTACAACGGTGGGCCCTGTGATAGGGAAAGGGGACGTGGAGACCTCCTGCACTCCCCTGAGTCAGTGTCCCTACCGCTCCTAACGTTCCCTATGCCGGTTCTGCACTGGGCGCCAATCACGAACCTGTCACCCTAGCACACCCTACACCTATCCCTTTTTAGGGAGCTGGGTGGCGCAGGCACTGGCCCCACCGCTGTACTAATACACACTAAGGAGAAAACACAAACGGGGAAACACAACTTAGCTTTACTCTGTTGCACTTGCTCCTGGCAACAGAGTCCACCACCAGCATGCAGCTCTCCTCCTGAATCGCTGCCACCAAGCTCTGTCAGAGCTGCTCTCCAGCTCCTTCCTCCACCAAGGATGGTTGAAATGAACACTATCACCAACACTGATTGCAACACCTGTGACTCTTTTATAGCAGAGCCAGCAATCACACCTGAATTATAATCAATGACGCTCACCACCACTGGGGGGAAACTTAGAACAAACGACACCACAGTGCAATAATCCTAATGGCCACCGGGGGCAAAAACACCTTAAGCACAGCTTAGGAAAAAAAAAAGGTTACCTGTGCTTTATATCAGTCATGATCCAGCATGGATCATGACAACTGACACAGCCATGCACATTGTAGTCCATGTTGCTGTGAATGTCAGATCCTTCTGAGAACAGTCTTTCAAAAAATGAAATTTTCAAACATCAATGACATCTTTCCTTACAATGTCATTGGTTGGCTGAAACATTTGTTCATTGATGAAGGGGTTTTTAAATAAAAATCAGGCCAAAGTCAAAGAATGTTATAAAATAACAAATGCACCTATACTCACTGGTTCAAACCACCATCACCTGAGGCTATGTGCACACGGTGCGGATTCTGCTGCGGATCCACAGCGTTTCTGGCCCTGCGGGTCCGCAGCAGTTTCTGCTGCGTCGTACAGTACCATTGCTTCCAATGGTAAAACCAAAAACGCTGTGCACATGCTGCGGATTTTTCCGCGCGGATTTGCTGCGGGTTACAATCCGCAGCATGTCAATTGTTTGTGAGGAATCTGCTGCGGTTTCACATCTCCTCCATTGAAGAGGTGTGAAACTGCAGGGCTAAACCACAGCATAAACAGCAGGTCTTTTTGACCTGCGGTTTTTCCAAAATCCGCGCGGAAAAATCAGCACCACTGAAAACTACTTGTGCACATAGCCTTAGAGTTGCTGTTACGATGTCCTCCGCCAGAACTGGAAGAAATCACATCCTGTTTTTCAGTCACATGACCTGTGCACCAGTGACTAGCTGCAGCAGTTAGACAAAATGCAATAATTTTCAGTGGGATGACGTTCCTTTCCTCAATCACCTAATCAATCACTGGCTTCAGCAGTCAGATGCTTTAAGAATAAGATATGAATCCCACCAAGGGAGACTGAACTATTCAAGTAAATTTGTTAGGGGGCTTTCACACAGCGTTTTTTTCACACGTTCGGGCTGCAAAATGAGATTCGGTTAAATGTGCCAGTCGTTGCTGACACATGCTCTGATGTGCATTATTTTTGGGCACATATGCCTACAGGAATCACTCAGTCACAGTCTACTACATCTGGGTGTCCACCTCCAGTAAGCGTATATGCCCAAAAATTATTCACGTCAGAGTGCCAGTTCACTCTGTTGGCACTATTATGGTCTATGACCCTGTCAGCGCATACGCCTGAATTTGTTTGTAGGATGGCCTGGACGTAAGCCCAGACAGGATCAACGAACTTGTGAAAAAACGCAATGTGAAAGCCCTCTTATTTTATTCATTGAGGACTTTGGATAAATTAGTATTCTTTGTCAGACATCACGAGCTCAGATTGTCCATAACCGATATCATGTAGTAGTAGTTGCCCCATTGTATTAGTACCATTTTTCAGACTGACTCAATGATGATACCCAAATGCATCAAACTAGAGATGAGCGACTTTGCCTTTTTTAGGGTCGAGTCGGGTTTCGTGAAACCTGACTTTCTCAAAAATCGAGTCAAACGAAATCGGCCGACTATAGGGAAAAGTCGGGAAAAGTCGTGAAACACGAAACCCAATGCAAGTCAATGGGGAGAAAAGACGGCAGTGAGTGGAGGACTGTAAACACACCTGGCATGAATTTTAACCCTAGAGGCAGCGAAATCTCTCTCTCTCCCTCTCTCGCTTTCTCTCCCACTCCCACTCCAGCTACGCTCCCGCTACGTTCCGCTTCTCTCATTGGCTGAAAAAAGTCACGTGCAAGCATTCGGCGAAACCCGACTTTGGCGCTTGGGTCGCCGACCGCATGGCCGACTTCACACTGTGGTCGGGTTTCGTTTCATGAAACCCGACTTTGGCGAAAGTCGTCGACTTTTGAATCTGACTGACCTGTTTCGCTCAACTCTACATCAAACCTATAAATCTGTAGTGAATCCGATACTTGCATCTGATACATTTGTGTCACATAATGGTCGTAGTTTATATACTGACTATGCAGAGTGGTACCACTCCATTAGTAAGCACGAAGAGGTACAACCAAAAAAGCTCAAGCAGTGGGAAAAAATGCTATAAAATGAACTGCAGTGAGTTATGTAGTATATATATATATATATATAATACTGGCCAAAAGACCTGCCTCCAACAACTGGCCACAATATTTTTTCGCTGCAAAATAAATGACATAATACGCTGTAAAAAACATTGTGCTAAATAACTAAGCCTTCTAATGTTGCAGCCTATACAGTGCTGTCTGACACAACTTCTACCCAAACTGTATCATTAAGGTCAACTATGTACAAAGAGGTAGCAAACCATGAAATGAAGCGGTTGACTATGTAGGCTAGTCAGCATTTCTGGTTGGAAAATGCTTTCCAAAATAACGTAAAAGAATAAAAGGAAGAAATATTTCCTTAGGTTATTGTGAAATACAAGTTCATATCTCTGTAGTAAATTCGCACACACAACACAGAATATTTCTACCTTCAGCTGCCCTTTTGAAGAAGACTTTGCAGCTGCCACATGTAAGGGCTCCATAGTGGCATCCAGATGCTTCATCTCCACAAATCAAGCAGGTCTTCTGTGGTGGGAAGTAATAGTCAATGGGGAGCAGGTGTTCTCTGCCTCCTTCCAGCCTGGAGAATGCACAAAAAGACAAATTATTCAGGGTAAAGAAACCACTTGTTATGATATCAACCATACATAAAGCTCAAGGAACATTCAACTGAGCAAAAAGACATTTTTTAATTCAAATTATTGTAAGAAGTTTGGTTTTCCCAAGCAGCTGCGCTACTGACGGAGAGGGATTTCCAAAGATTAATTGATGAAAGTTTAATGCTTTAAAAAGTAAAAACCATCTGAAATCAAGACTTTTTGTAAACATGCAATTTAAATGGGTTTTATGGGATTTGGCAAATTGTGACTTAGCATAGAGAAGATTATACAATAAAAATATACCTATTACATCCCGGTTAAAGTCCCTGTCGTGCCAGTGGTCACCGATGGTGCTGCAGTAATAGTGTATTATTGTCAGCTACATGAACGCTCTTGCCAATCACCATCTTCAGAAGTAAAGTGTCACTTATCGAAATGTAAGAGATAATGGAGTGATTGACTGCAGCGGTAAGGTAACTGACTCTCTGGATATTATCCTACAGAGACTATGTGGAGACTATGAAGACCACGGCACTGGGGAGTCAGTCAACAGAAGATTAATATTTTCTTATTTTATAACCTTTCCTACTCTATGGCAAATTTTATGGAAACCACTTCACCGCAATGTCATAAAGACATAAATCAATTTTATTGATACTTTTAAGCTATAGGAAGAGCTCATAAGCTAATGCTGAGCCTCTTGAGGGCATCAGTCTCTGTTGTTTCTAGAGAAAAAGTAGATGCTGTTCTCGATTGCCAGACAAATAAGGATCCAACTTACAGTAACATGGAGCTAACAGAGATAAACTATATATATATATATTAGTGTATATATATATATATATATATATATATATATATATATCCCCTTAGTGACCACATCTCTTTAATGACATGATATATAAGAGAATAGCTTCCCTGATGAATGAAAATGCAGCAGTTGTCAGCTGTACACTACCGCTGATGCCCTGCTGCAGCGGTCACGATTGGTGTTCGCACCAGCCATGGCCTTTCAACTCCTTAGATGCTGCTGCCAATAGTGGCTATGGCATCTAGATGGTTAACAAAGTGTGGGGGCATTCTCTTTAATCCCATTGGCACTCCGAGATCACGATTATGTGTTCCTGATGGTTAACATGGCTTAAGATTTTGCCGGCCATAGCGACCTGTTTAGAAGTTAGCAATATTTTGGTGGTAAAAATAAAATTTTTCTTTCCTGTAAGCAGTTTTGAATATGTTGATGGGGTGCTGTTTTTAAAACAGTATCACTTTTGGGGTTTTTCCATTATATAAGTCCCCTATAGTCACTTCAAAACTGAATTGGCCCCTAAAAAATAAGTTTTGTAAATTTCCTTGAAAAAAAAATGAAAAATTACTGCTACATTTTCGAACTTTCTCACATCCTAATAAAACAAAAGAACATTTTGCAAATGGTGCAGATGTAAAGGAGACATGAGGGAAATATTATTTATTGACTAATTTTTTGTGGTATGATTATCTGGATTAGGCCGGAGTCACACTAGCAAGGAATACGGACAACCGCTGTTAATCTATGGCGCAGCTCCCATCACCGTTTTTCTTCTCGGCCATATTATACGTGCAAGTGAAATCGCAGAATGCTGCGATTTGCTGTGTATATCGACCGAGACTCATCAATGTAAGTCTATGGGCGTGAGAAAAAAAAAAAAATCGCACAGCACACGGACCATCAGTGTGACTTGCGAGAAATATGCATCGGTGTCCTTTGAAAAGCCGGCAATTCATGTGTGGTGTACAGTAAAATCACAATGACAGCTTACAATAGGATAGATAGAATAGAGATATACACATAGAATATATAGGTCAGTGACACACACACATATATATATATATATATATATACATACACACGTATTTATATTGCAGAGAGAGCTAGATAGAAGAATAGCCGGTAATTCATTTGTTGGCTCCTGTACGACAGGATAGGAGAGATGGATTACATACAGTAAATCCATATGGAATAGGTAGATACCATATATACTCGAGTATAAGCCGACCCAAGTATAAGCCGACCCTCCTAATTTTGCCACAAAAAACTGGGAAAACTTATTGACTCGAGTATAAGCCTAGGGTGGAAAATGCAGCAGCTACTGGTGAAATTAAAAAATAAAAATAGATACCAATAAAAGTAAAATTAATTGAGACATCAGTAGGTTAAATGTTTTTGAATATCCATATTGAATCAGTAGCCCCATATAACAGTTCATGATTGCCCCATAAGGTGCTCCATGCAAAATACACCCCATATAATGCTGCACAAAGGTTAATAATGGCCCCATAAGATGCTCCATAGAATAATATGCCCCATATGCTGCTCCATAAAGGTTATGCCCCCATTAGATGCTCCATAGATTATTCCCCCATATGCTGCCCCCATAAGATGCTCCAGATTATTCCCCCATATGCTGCCCCCATAAGATTCTCCATAGATTATTCCCCCATATGCTGCCCCCATAAGATGCTCCATAGATTATGCCCCTATATGCTGCCCCCATAAGATGCTCCATAGATTATGGCCCCATGTGCTGGCGCTGCTGCTGCATTTAAAAATAAAAAAATGACATACTCACCTCTCCATTGCTGGGGCCAGGTGCCGGTGTCACTGCTGGCACCTGAGATATTCACCTGTCCTGCGTTCATGGCTGTTTGCTGCTGTCTGGCACATCATCTGTCAGTGACGTTCAGACTGCAGGGGGCACGGCGCCAACTAACCACGTCACCGTGCCCTCTGCTGTCTGAACGTCACTGACAGATGACGTGCCAGACAGCAGCAAGCAGCCATGGATGCAGGACAGGTGAGTATCGCTATACTTACCCGTCCTGGCGCTGTCTCTTCAGCCCCCAGCTTCTCCGCGATCTCCCTTCCTGCCTTCAGTGGTCACGTGGTACCGCTGATTAAAACTCATGAATATGCGCATATTCATGAGTTTAATGAGTGGTACCATGTGACCACTGAAGGAAGGAAGGGACATCGCAGAGAAGCTGGGGGCTGAAGAGACAGCATCAGGATGGGTAAGTATGACCTGACACCCCCGCCCCCCCTCCGATCCCCTGATGTATATGACTCAAATATAAGCCGAGAGGGGGACTTTCAGCCCAAAAAAATGGGCTGAAAATCTCGGCTTATATTCGAGTATATATGGTATATAGATTTCAGTGACAAATACAATTAGTATAGTGTGTGCCTGGACATGTATTTAATGAATAAAAGATTCTTTTACGGAAAAAAATGGCGTGGGGTCCACCTATAATTAATAGCCGGCAAGGGCTATGCAGACAGCTGAGGGCTGATGTTAATAGCCTAGAAAGGAGCCATGGATCCTGCCCCCCCTGGCTAAAAACCTCAGCTCTCAGCCACCCCAGAAAAGGCGCATCTCTAAGGTGCACCAATTCTGTCACATAGCCTTGCTCTGCAAACCCTGTCTTATGAGGAAAGGTTGCAGGATTTGGGAATGTTTAGTTTGCAAAAGAGAAGACTGAGAGGAGACTTAATAGCTGTCTACAAATATCTAAAGGGCTGTCACATTGTAGAAGGATCAACTTTATTCTCATTTGCACAAGGAAAGACTAGAAGCAATGGGATGAAGCTGAATGGGAGGAGACACAGATTAGATATTAGAAAAAACTTTTTGACAGTTAGAGTGATCAATGAGTGGAACAGGCTGCCACGAGAAGTGGTGAGTTCTCCTTCAATGGAAGTCTTCAAACAGAGGCTGGACAGACATCTAACTGGGATGATTTAGCGAATCCTGCTTTGAGCAGGGGGTTGGACCAGATGGCCCAGGAGGTCCCTTCCAACTCTACGATTCTATGATTCTTCTCACAGCCCTGTAGAAGTGGCATATGGGGTAACAGTTGAGGGGTTGATGTCATCTTTCAGGTGACATCAAGCCCCGAGGTTAGTAATGGAGAGGCGTCAATAAAACTCCCCTATTACTAACCCCATAGTCAAAGTGTAAAGAAAACACAGACACCAATTAAAAAATCCTTTATTTGAAATAAATACACAGACTCCTTCATTATTCTTAATTAAACCATACTTAGAAAATCACCTAATCCATGCAAAGCCCTCGTTCTCCTGTAATAAATATAAAATAAGAAAGAAACAATATACCATACCTGCCCGTCGTTGAAACTCCAGGACCCCGAATGCAAAATATGCCCCCAAAACCAACGGATGACAGTACATTTCAATTTTCTGTTGTCTCACTTGTCTGCGGGGCCATTGGGCCCCCACTGCCAACAAGGCGCAGGTCCCTTTGCAACTGTAGACCAGGGTCTTATTTGCAGAAGGGAGGAGTTTAAAGGCCAAATTTTATTCAGCTTCCGATGCAGGGGTCATTTTGATGCACAGTTTTAAAGTCAAGGTATCTTTCCACTTTTTTAACCCTTGTCAGACTCCTTAGTGCCTGCATAAAATCTAATTGCGAACTCATTAGCAATAATTACTTGAAATCAAAGTGCTATATGCTCTTAGATACCGTCACCTCTAATTAACAGCAAGTTCATTGAAAGTGTTTCTCACCTTTAATTGCTGCTGTGGCATGTCTGGCTCAATATAGAAGTGATCTCAGCTTATCATTCATTGCCAAATAGTTCGGGACTCATAGTGTATCTATTATAGGCTCGCTGCCCTGAGAATTAGGTGTCTACACAATCTAATTGTGCTGTGTTTAATTCATGTGGATATGACCTAATGTGCTGAATTACCCTGATCTACTACTGTACTATGAAGTTAGGTAATAAAACAGGACAACAGACAGAAGAAGAAGAGAATTACACAGTGATAAAGTAAAAACTGGTGAGAAAAGCCATAACAAGCCCAATAATACACCTAAAAAACCACAATCAACATACATACTTGTATCTACTACAGAAATAGTTGCTTTTCTGCTACTAAGATGATTTATGTTTGAATATTATATGTAGTTGGTTCATTAACTAATTTCTAAATTATCATTTTGTTAGGGTCACCTTTTGTAAATGTTGGCAATCAGATGTGAATTATGAATATTTTAATGCTGTGATGAAGATACAAACAACTCTACATTCTTAGGTCATTGTTGATCACTATCAATATGATCTGCCTTCAGAATGGCACAGGATTGTAGAGCCGGCTGTCAGTGCCAGGGTGCGGTGACTGGAATTGCTCCGGGCACGCCTCCATGACTGAAAGCCGGCGTGTTACAGATGAGATAATGTTCATTTTCTCCCAAGTGCTGCACTTTCAATACAGCGGCCAGGCACTTTCATAATGCTACTAACCTGCAGATTAACCCTATATCCGCAGGTTATTAGCGTTTTCCGACCTGACAGCTTCTCTTTAAAATAGCAACCAGTTCAAGGATCAGAGGAGAGAAAACTGCAAACTTATCTGCCTGGATTCAATTGCATCGGCATTGTTAGGATTGAATAAGCAAGCGCTAATATTCTGGGAGCATACTGTATAATATAAGTAAGGGGGCACAGTGTATTATTATTTATGTGGGGGGCAGTGAGGGGGCACAGTGGGTAGCATTAATATTATTAGGGGGCACAGTGTGTATTGTTGTTATTGGGGGGCACAGTGTGTAGCAGTGTTATTATTAGGGGGCACAGTGTATGGCAGTAAAATTATTAGAGGGCACAGTGTGTGCCAGTGTTATTATTGGAGGGCACAGTGTGTGGCAGTGTTATTATTACAGAACACATTGTGAGGCAGTGTTATTATCAGGGGGTATAGTGTGTAGCATTACAGGGTGCAATGTGTGGCAGTGTTATTATTAGGGGGCACAGTGTGTGGCAGTGTTATCACTAGAGGGCACAGTATGTGGCAGGGTTGGTTATTATGAGAGAGAGAGATTTTATGTGCCAGAATGGATTTTGAAGTTAAATTAAAGGAAGAGAAAATATTCCGGGCATGCTCAGTTGCAAAAAACGGAATCCAGTGACGGATCCATTTTTGACGGACAGTGTCAGATCCTGCGCCATAGGCTTCCATTATAGTCACCGACGGATGGAGCTAGATCCGTCCCTGTCTGACTTTTCGACGTTGACAAAAAACATACTATGTCCGTTGTATCCGGCCGATGGACACTGAATTTCCGACAGATCCGTCAAAAGACAGATGAAACGTGTGGCCATCCGTCACAATCCGTCACTAATACATGTCTATGTGAAAAAACGGATCCAGCATGAAAAAATGCTGGATCCGTTTTTTTAAAAAAAACGACAGATTGTGACAGATGGCAAAAGACTGAAGGGTGAAACAGGCCTTAGGCTACTTTCACACATCAGGTTTTTTCCGACAGGCAGGATCTGGCTATTTTTAGAAAAACCGAATCCGGCGAAATCAGGCGCCGGATCCGTTTTTCTCTCATTGAATTGTATTAGTGCTGGATCGTGCCGCATGGCCTTCTGTTTCTTCGGGTGAAAATTTTGATTCCGGCATCTGGAAAAAAACGTCTCTAGTAACGTTTTTTGTCTGCAGTGAAAAAACGGACAGTGCTGAATCCGGCGCTTCCATTTTTTTGCCACATTGGAAGTCTATGGGCGCGGGAATGCGCCGGATCCGGAAAAAGATGGATCCGGCCACCGGATCCGTTTTTTTAAGTCTACGCATGCTCAGATCCAACTGGCCAGCCCCCAGGAAACAGATGTAACCTGCTAGACGGATCCGGCTGAAAAACGGATCCATTTCTTCAGTTTTCCAAAATTTATGCCAGATCCGGGTTTTCTAAAAATAGCCGGATCCTGCCTGTCGGAAAAAACCTGATGTGTGAAAGTAGGCTTAGAGGACACACTGTGTGGTCATGCTATTAGGAGGCACATTGCGTGGCAGTGTTACTATTAGAGGGCACAGTGTATAGCTGTGTTATTATTAGAGGGCACAGTGTATAGCAGTTATTTTAGTGGATACATTGTGTAACAGTGTTATTATTAAAAGACAGTGTGTAGCAATGTTATTATGAAGGGCACAGTTTATAGCAGTGTCATAGTTAGAGGGTACAGTATATAGCACTGTTATTATCAGAGGGCACAGTGTGCGTCAGTGTTATTATCAGAGGGCACAGTGTGTAGCAGTGCTATTATTAGAAGGCATAGGGCACCGTCACACATGGCGACTCACCAGCGATCCCGACAACGATATCAAGATCGCTGGTGAGTCGCTACATGATCGCTGGTGAACTGCCAAACAGACAGCTTCACCAGCGATCAGGACCAGTGACGCCAAGCGCGCAGCATCGCTGTGTACTTAGTTACCAGTGCGCTGATGCAGGGAGCTGGTAACTAAGGTACACATCGGGTTTCTAAGGGACGTGCGTCACTTAGAAACTCGATGTGTACCTTAGTTACCAGCTCCCTGCATCAGCGCGCTGGTAACTAAGGTACACATCGGGTTTCTAAGCACAGCGCTGTGCTTAGAAACCCTGCGTTTACCCTAGTTACCAGCTGATCACTGGTCTCCCACCTGTCACACGCAGCGATGCGTGCTGGCCAGCGGGAGACCAGCGACCAAAAAAATGTCCAGGGCTTTCCAACAGCGATCAGTGATACTGGCAGGGGGGCCGGTCGCTGATCGCTGTCACACACAGCGATCTCGCTTGTGAGATCGATGTTACGTCACAAAACTTGTGACTCAGCAGCTAGCGAGATCGCTATGTGTGACGGGGCCCATAGTGTGTAGTAGTGTTATTATTAGAGGTCACAGTGTGTGGCAGTGTTATTATTAGAGGACACAGTATATAGCAGTGTTATTATTAGAGGGCATAGTGTGTAGCAGTGTTATTATTGGCGAGCACAGTGTGTAGCATTGTTATTATTAGAGGGCACAGAGTGTGGTAGTGTTATTATTAAAGGGCACAGTGTGTAGTAGAGTTATTAGAGGACATAGTGCGTGGCAGTGTTATTATCAGAGGACACAGTGTGCGTCATTGTTATTATGAGGCTAAGTGCGCACGTACTTCTTTGCCCTGCGGATTTTTCCACGCAGAATTGAAGAAATCCACAGGTCAAATGACCTACATTTTTCCTGCGGATTTCTTCCTTTTTTCTTGAGGTTTTTGTGTGGTTTTCCCCTGTGGATTTGGACAATGGAGCAGGTGGAAAACCGCACAAAAGTAGTAACATGCTGCATATTTTGAATCACAAGAAAACCGCGCGGAAAAATCCGCAGCGTCTGCACAGCCTTTTTTTTTTTCTATTGACTAACATGCTACTGTACATCACAATGCGGATATGCAGCGTTTCTGCGCGGTAAAATCCGCTGCGGATCCGCTGGAAATCGGCATCGTGTGCACATGGCCTTAGAGGGCACAGTATGTAGAAGTGTTATTATTGGAAGGCACAGTGTGTAGTAGTGTTATTATTAAAAAGCAGTGTGTTGCAGAATTTTGTCTGTGTATATAAGATGTGATGCAAAAATGAAGAACTGAAGATGTCTGGATAGCAATCTGCAGAGACAAGAAATAGCTGGAAGAAGTCATGAAGGTCTGTACTGGAAGGAAGGATAATTGATCCAATCAAAGATTATGTCACCTGCAAGTCTCCAAATGTCAAAGTGAACTCTGTCTCTGACTGTGCTGCATCAGTCCTGTATTCATATGTAATGCAACAACTGTTTACGGCATACTTTTACGGCATACTTGCAGCTGTAGTCCAACATGCTTGAAATGGCCATAGCACACATTAACTAGACTTGAGAAATGTTACATTCTTTATGAATAGGGAAAAAAATCAGCAACTTGCTACCACAGCATTTCCTTACTTCAGGTAGAGGAACATGTTTTTAATGATTTAAATCCTATCACCTTGTTGAAGACTCGCCAACCAAAGTACAAAGTGCTATGCTAGCATAGATGCTCACTTGGGATAATAGGTAAACCTACATACTGCGACTGACCCTGCCGGTTCCTGCACAGACTAGAGATCCTGACCCTGCAGTCTCTAGTGGTTCCTACGTGAGCTGAGATAGCGCTAACCACAGACTAGACGATGGCAACTCATGCTGCTTAAAAGGCTGTTGGGAGCAGCATGTTCCTCCTAAAGAACTGGAAGGCAGAGCAGAGTGTGAATATCCTACAAAAGAGAAAGTGTGCTGAAAAAGGATAGATCCCAGAGTGAGTAAAATAAACCACAAAATAAAGTATAAAGTACGTAATGTTAGATAATATGTAGCATACTACCGAACCGAAGCAGAAGAAATGTGCAAAGAACTGAAAAACCAAAGAGACAAACCCTACCTGAAAATACATTAACTGGCTCTAAACTATAGTACAATAGCTGAACATGCAAATGAGACTATCACCAGCAAGAAATGCCATCATGGGGAGAGAATATAAAGTCGCACCTGAAAGGTGATAGGACATACAAATGAAAACACATATGTTATGCTAAACAAACTGCATCCAGAATACCAGAACCTGAACAACCGGAAAAAGGTGTGTCTGCTGCGGCTCAGCAGACAGCGAAGCCAACCACAAAAAACAGGCTCAAGGGTTTCAACCCAGGACCATGACACAAAGGTATCCTATGGTGAGTACCAGATGCAATTAAGGCAAACAAAATTCTAGCAGAAGACAATGTCCCTGGGAAATGACTTTAGAGCTATATAGTTATGGTCTGCGGCTGCCAAGTACAACCAACACGGAAGGTCCTGCAAATCATTTGTTTAACTATATATAGAATAAAATGCAACTAAAAGCAGGTTTACACCGGATGTCCTCATCCAAAATAATCTTTAGTTGTGTATGTAGAGACATACAGCTTCCTAATATATTTTAATTTCCAGCCCCAAGTCACAACCTTCTGTACAGATTAATAATGGAATAAGCTTGTTTTAGCAATACGATGTACGGTATGCCTTCCCGGACCTTTCCTGGAAGGTCTGATAAGTCATCAAATAATCATTAGAGGGTGCAGATAATATTACGTAAGTAAATGTGGATCCCATCCTGTCAGGAGTTATTAAATATGAAATTAAATGACCTTTTTAGTGCAGTAACTATTAGACTCTTGGGTTTGTACTTCAACCAGCAGGAGTTGAAAACACACCAACAAATAAATCTTGCCAAGAAGAAATAATCTAGGAAACTGTAGAAATCCATTTAGGAACAAGTATCCTGCTGGTAAAATAGTGCATGGAGTGTGTAGTGTTTTCTTAAGTAATTTAATCTTCACTTTGCTCCTGGTGTATCCAGAAAGGGGACCGCGGGCAGATTACTGGGGATTTATGAGTCAGAAGGAGCCACGCTCTCCAAGTTAAATCTGTATTTAGTTTCACAGGGACAGATATTTTTGAGTTTTCATCCCATATTGTCACATTAGAACCTGGAAGTCACACTTAAGCAAAATTAGGAGCCACGAGATTCCCATCTTCAGCAGGTTCATTCTCACCGCAGGGATTTGTGGTGCGTACTTACAATCCCTTTTAACTGATTAAATTCTCCATGGCCGGACAAATAATTTGGTTAAAACAAAATCATCTCTGTAGAAGTTATTTTGATCACTACATAAAAGTGGGGGGGTTGGATACAAATGAACGCGCTGGGTTGTACCTTCCATTATTCTGTATGTAATAGGCAGTGCATTTCCAGAATTAAAAATGTAATTCATTTGCAGTGCACACCTCAATAATCTCCGACAGAGAAGCAGAACTCCAAGCTCTTCTTGTGGCTCTGGAGTTTCACTGCCAAATCTGTCTGGATTCTAAGATGCTGTCAGCTCATAAAGATCTAAGTCATTTTCGCAGGGTTAATATCTTTGAACTTAAATAAAGGCCCTGATTTATCAAGGCTGGCGTCATGTACTCCAGTCTTCATGAACAGAGCGCTGGAGTAAGATGCCACTAATTCATTAGGAGGTGTGCACTATTTAATGCATTTGGCACATCTTTCAGCTGTCGCATGCCAACGCAACAAATGTGATCCGCTCAGGGAAGTGGTGTAACTTGAAGCTCATGGTCCCCAATGCAAAAGCTAAAATGTGGTCCCCTAATTATTGCAAGTCTTTAAAATAATTTGCGCACATATACACAAGTATAGTCCATGTATGCACAGCTGGAGCACATGTGCACAAATATATTCCATGTATGCATAGCTGGCACACATATGCACAAGTATATTTCATGTATGTATAGCTGGCGCATATATGCACAAGTATATTCCATTTATGTATAGCTGGCACATATATGCACAAGTATATTCCATGTATGGCGCACATATGCACAAATATATTCCATGTATGTATAGCTGGCGCACATATGCACAAGTATATTCCATGTATGTATAGCTGGCGCATATATGCACAAGTATATTCCATGTATGGCGCACATATGCACAAGTATATTCCATGTATGTATAGCTGGCGCACACATGCACAAGTATATTCCATGTATGTATAGCTGGCGCACATATGCACAAGTATATTCCATGTATGTATAGCTGGCGCACATATGCACAAGTATATTCCATGTATGCATAGCTGGCACACATATGCACAAGTATATTCTATGTATGCATAGCTGGTGCACATATGCACAAGTATACACCATGTATGTATAGCTGGCGCACATATGCACAAGTATATTCCATGTATACACAGCTGGCGCACATATGCACAGGTATATTCCATGTATGTATAGCTGGCGCACATATGCACAAGTATATTCCATGTATGCATAGCTGGCACACATATGCACAAGTATATTCCATGTATACACAGCTGGCACACATATGCACAAGTATATTCCATGTATGCATAGCTGGCACATATATGCATAAGTATATTTCATGTATGCATAGCTGGCACACATATGCACAAGTATATTCCATGTATACACAGCTGGCACACATATGCACAAGTATATTCCATGTATACACAGCTGGCACACATATGCACAAGTATATTCCATGTATGCATAGCTGGCACATATATGCATAAGTATATTTCATGTATGCATAGCTGGCACACATATGCACAAGTATATTCCATGTATACACAGCTGGCACACATATGCATAAGTATATTTCATGTATGTATAGCTGGCACACATATGCACAAGTATATTCCATGTATGTATAGCTGGTGCACCTATGCACAAGTATATTCCATGTATGTATAGCTGGCGCACATATGCACAAGTATATTTCATGTATGTATAGCTGGCACACATAAGCACAAGTATATTCCATGTATGTATAGCTGGCACACATATGCACAAGTATATTCCATGTATGCATAGCTGGCACACATATGCACAAGTATATTCTATGTATGCATAGCTGGTGCACCTATGCACAAGTATAATCCATGTATGTACAGCTGGCGCACATATGCACAAGTATATTCCATGTATACACAGCTGGCACACATATGCACAAGTATATTCCATGTATGTATAGCTGGCGCACATATTATTATTATTATTATTTATTGTTATAGCGCCATTTATTCCATGGCGCTTTACATGTAAGGAGGGGTATACATAAAAACAAGTACAATAATGTTGAACAATACAAGTCATAACTGGTACAGGAGGAGAGAGGACCCTGCCCGCGAAGGCTCACAATCTACAACGGATGGGTGAAAATACAGTAGGCGAGGGTAGAGATGGTCATGCAGCAGTTTGGTCGATCGGTGGTTACTGCAGGTTATAGGCTTGTCGGAAGAGGTGGGTCTTCAGGCTCTTTTTGAAGGTTTTGATGGTAGGTGAGAGTCTGATATGTTGTGGTAGAGAGTTCCAGAGTAGGGGTGATGCGCGAGACAAATCTTGTATGCGATTGTGGGAAGAGGAGATAAGAGGGGAGCAGAGAAGGAGATCTTGTGAGGATCGGAGGTTGCGTGCAGGAAAGTACCGGGAGACGAGGTCACAGATGTATGGAGGAGACAGGTTGTGGATGGCTTTGTATGTCATGGTTAGGGTTTTGTACGGGAGTCTCTGGGCAATGGGGAGCCAGTGAAGGGATTGACAGAGGGGAGAAGCTGGGGAATAGCGGGGGGACAGATGTATTAGTCGGGCAGCGGAGTTTAGAATAGATTGGAGGGGTGCGAGAGTTTTCGAGGGGAGGCCACTGAGCAGGAGGTTGCAGTAGTCAAGGCGAGAGATAATGAGGGCATGGACTAGGGTTTTTGCAGATTCTTGGTTGAGGAATGAACGGATTTGTGAAATATTTTTGAGTTGAAGTCGGCAGGAAGTGGAAAGGGCTTGGATATGTGGTTTGAAGGAGAGATCAGCATCAAGGATTACCCCGAGGCAGCGAGCTTGTGGGACTGGGGAGAGTGGGCAGCCATTTACTGTAATGGATAGGTTCGTTGGGGGGGTCACGTGAGATGGGGAAAGATGATGAATTCTGTTTTGTCCATGTTAAGTTTCAGAAATCTGGTGAAGAAGGATGAAATAGTGGACAGACATTGAGGGATTCTGGTTAGCAGGGAGGTGATATCTGGTCCAGAGATGTAGATCTGTGTGTCATCAGCATAGAGATGATACTGAAAGCCATGAGATTCTATAAGCTGTCCCAGGCCAAAGGTGTAAATGGAGAAGAGCAGGGGTCCTAGGACTGAACCTTGTGGGACTCCGACAGATAGGGGGCGAGTTGAGGAGGTGGTGTGTGAGTGGGAGACGCTGAATGTCCGGTCTGTTAGGTATGATGAGATCCAGGACAAGGCCAAGTCTGTGATGCCAAGGGATGAGGGGGTCTGTTATAGTAGGGAATGGTCCACTGTGTCAAAGGCAGCCGACAGGTCCAGGAGGAGGAGGACAGAGTAGTGTCGCTTGCTCAATGCACAAGTATATTCCATGTATACACAGCTGGCACACATATGCACAAGTATATTACATGTATACATAGCTGGCGCTCATATGCACAAGTATATTACATGTATACACAGCTGGCGCACATATGCACAAGTATATTCCATGTATACACAGCTGGCACACATATGCACAAGTATATTACATGTATACATAGCTGGCGCTCATATGCACAAGTATATTACATGTATACATAGCTGGCACACATATGCACAAGTATATTCCATGTATACACAGCTAGCACACATATGCACAAGTATATTACATGTATACATAGCTGGCGCTCATATGCACAAGTATATTACATGTATACACAGCTGGCGCACATATGCACAAGCACATCACATGTATAAAGGAGGGGTTGGGTCAATAATTAAGGCATCAAATAAAAAAATTTACCAAATAAAATATATGAAAAAATAATGGTAAAATGACAAATAAAAATGGACATAAATAGGGTTCAGTACAATATATATGAATCAGAAAAAGAAAAAATGTACACAGGAACCAATCATGTAAAAAATACAAAATTTTATTGACAAAGTAAAACCAAAAAAAGTTATTAAAAAGTGGGAAATCAAAAATTTGGCAACAGGAAGTACCCACTACATATTGTAAAGAGGTAGTACATAAAAATTGATGTTCTAACACTACACAGGATATTACATCAAACAAGAGAGTTAATATTCTTAGTAAAAAAAATTCTCCTAAAGAAGTGTAAAGGACTACAAAGAATTTATCTCTATAGTACAAAAGTTACCTCCGGTGGGTCATGTGACATTATCTTTATATATATATTGTTTCGGACAGGTGTCCGTCATTAAAATCTAGTCATCATCACTTCTGAGCACTTATTATAAATCCCTCTAACTATTTTACTCCACCTCTCCTAACCACCCCTTATACAATGTACCCTGTTGGACATTGATATCTTTGTAGGCTTAGTCCTGTTGGCTATGACCAGAGATCATTTCTGGCTAGGTAGAGAGTAACAGCGTGAATCTAGGGATAGCCAACATTGAGCCAATATTGTGCTCAAGTTAGGGTGCCAACCTCCACTGTAAGTAGGGTCACAGTAGGGAATTATAAGGGTAAATAAGGCCTCTTATTGTTCTTTTGGATACCATTACAACAAATTTGAACCGGTTTGTCCGGCCTGGTTAAATGTAATATAGTAGTTTTTTGCTGTGTATTTTAAGGCCATTCTAACACCTACAACTTAATATTGGTCAGATGGATGATGCTATTCATGCAATGTGTCATCGCTATAGAAAGGTAAAATTGCAATAGGAAACATGTCTACTGCCTGGGACCTCCAGGGGTGAAGATATCCTGAAAGTTGAGGATCTTCTAAACTGATTAAAAGACCTAGCACATTCCATAACCAGCCCCCCCATATGAGCTCACCAAGGGGGGTATGTGGGTGTATCTGGGAATGTTCAGCTTACAAAAAAGAAGGCCAAGTAAAAGGGGACTTAATAGCTGTCTACAAATATCTGAAGGGATGTCACAGTGTAAAGGGATCATTCTTATTCTCATTTTCACATGGAAACACAAAAAGCAATGAATGAAACTGAAAGGGAGAAGATACAGATTAGATTTTAGAAAAAACATTTTGAAAGTGAGGGTGATCAATGCGTGGAACAGGCGGCTACCAGAGGTGGTGAGTTCTCGTTCAATGGAAGTCTTCAAACAGAGGCTTGACAGACATCTGTCTGAGATGGTTTAGTGAATCTTGCATTTAGCAGGAGGTCGGGCACGATGATCGAGAAGGTCCCTTGCAACTGTAACATTCTATGATTCTATGATAACCTTGATCTAACAAAATCAGAGTTTTGGCTTTCTGTTGTTGTTCATTTCCTGGAGGACACAGTTTGCTGAGAGTGTTCTATTTTCCTAATCAGCGTACTTTCCTTCATAAAGATAAGGTCCATTCCAGCAATACCAGATTTAGTGCTTTTCGTTTGTTATCCATTTTTATTACATGTAATAGTATACACCATATTATTTTGTTCCAATTTTGTAACACCTTTTGAATATTTTTATAAACCTGCCTTCCTTTCTGCATTAATTAAAAAAAATGTAACTCTATTCCCCTTGTTCTGTAAACCCCTGAAGCCATACACTTCCTTGTAACAGGTGTCCAATCAGCCTGTATAAAGGTTGTTGTTGTGTGTGTGTGTGTGTGTGTGTGTGTGTGTGTGTGTGTGTGTATATATATATACACTCACTGGCCACTTTATTAGGTACACCTGTCCAACTGTGTGTTAAGACTTAATTTCTAATCTGCCAATCACATGGCGGCAACTCAGTGCATTTAGGCATGTAGACATGGTCAAGACAATCTCCTGCAGTTCAAACCGAGCATCAGTATGGGGAAGAAAGGTGATTTGAGTGCCTTTGAACGTGGCATGATTGTTGGTGCCAGAAGGGCTGGTCTGAGAATTTCAGAAACTGCTGATCTACTGGGATTTTCACGCACAACCATCTCTAGGGTTTACAGAGAATGTTCCGAAAAAGAAAAAAAATCCAGTGAGCGGCAGTTCTGTGGCCGGAAATGCCATGTTGACGCCAGAGGTCAGAGGAGAATGGGCAGACTGGTTCGAGCTGATAGAAAGGCAACAGTGACTCAAATTGCCACCCGTTACAACCAAGGTAGGCAGAAGAGCATCTCTGAACGCACAGTGCGTCGAACTTTGAGGCAGATGGGCTACAGCAGCAGAAGACCACACTGGGTACCACTCCTCTCAGCTAAGAACAGGAAACTGAGGCTACAATTTGCACAAGCTCATCGAAATTGGACAGTAGAAGATTGGAAAAACGTTGCCTGGTCTGATGAGTCTCGATTTCTGCTGCGACATTGGGATGGTAGGGTCAGAATTTGGCGTAAACAACATGAAAGCATGGATCCATCCTGCCTTGTATCAACGGTTCAGGCTGGTGGTGGTGGTGTCATGGTGTGGGGAATTTTTTCTGGGCACTCTTTGGGCCCCTTGGTACCAATTGAGCATCGTTGCAACGCCACAGCCTACCTGAGTATTGTTGCTGACCATGTCCATCCCTTTATGACCACAATGTACCCAACATCTGATGGCTACTTTCAGCAGGATAATGCGCCATGTCATAAAGCTCGAATCATCTCAGATTGGTTTCTTGAACATGACAATGAGTTTACTGTACTCAAATGGCCTCCTCAGTCACCAGATCTCAATCCAATAGAGCATCTTTGGGATGTGGTGGAACGGGAGATTCGCATCAGGGATGTGCAGCCGACAAATCTGCGCCAACTGTGTGATGCCATCATGTCAATATGGTCCAAAATCTCTGAGGAATGCTTCCAGCACCTTGTTGAATCTCTGCCATGAAGAATTGAGGCAGTTCTGAAGGCAAAAGGGGGTCCAACCCCTTACTAGCATGGTGTACCTAATAAAGTGGCCAGTGAGTGTATATATATATATATATATATATACACTCACTGGCCACTTTATTAGGTACACCATGCTAGTAAGGGGTTGGACCCCCTTTTGCCTTCAGAACTGCCTCAATTCTTCGTGGCAGAGATTCAACAAGGTGCTGGAAGCATTCCTCAGAGATTTTGGACCATATTGACATGATGGCATCACACAGTTGGCGCAGATTTGTCGGCTGCACATCCCTGATGCGAATCTCCCGTTCCACCACATCCCAAAGATGCTCTATTGGATTGAGATCTGGTGACTGAGGAAGCCATTTGAGTACAGTAAACTCATTGTCATGTTCAAGAAACCAATCTGAGATGATTCGAGCTTTATGACATGGCGCATTATCCTGCTGAAAGTAGCCATCAGATGTTGGGTACATTGTGGTCATAAAGGGATGGACATGGTCAGCAACAATACTCAGGTAGGCTGTGGCGTTGCAACGATGCTCAATTGGTACCAAGGGGACCAAAGAGTGCCCAGAAAAAATTCCCCACACCATGACACCACCACCACCAGCCTGAACCGTTGATACAAGGCAGGATGGATCCATGCTTTCATGTTGTTTACGCCAAATTCTGACCCTACCATCCGAATGTCGCAGCAGAAATCGAGACTCATCAGACCAGGCAACGTTTTTCCAATCTTCTACTGTCCAATTTCGATGAGTTTGTGCAAATTGTAGCCTCAGTTTCCTGTTCTTAGCTGAGAGGAGTGGTACCCAGTGTGGTCTTCTGCTGCTGTAGCCCATCTGCCTCAAAGTTCGACGCACTGTGCGTTCAGAGATGCTCTTCTGCCTACCTTGGTTGTAACGGGTGGCAATTTGAGTCACTGTTGCCTTTCTATCAGCTCGAACCAGTCTGCCCATTCTCCTCTGACCTCTGGCATCAACATGGCATTTCCGGCCACAGAACTGCCGCTCACTGGATTTTTTTTCTTTTTCGGACCATTCTCTGTAAACCCTAGAGATGGTTGTGCGTGAAAATCCCAGTAGATCAGCAGTTTCTGAAATTCTCAGACCAGCCCTTCTGGCACCAACAATCATGCCACGTTCAAAGGCCCTCAAATCACCTTTCTTCCCCATACTGATGCTCGGTTTGAACTGCAGGAGATTGTCTTGACCATGTCTACATGCCTAAATGCACTGAGTTGCCGCCATGTGATTGGCTGATTAGAAATTAAGTCTTAACACACAGTTGGACAGGTGTACCTAATAAAGTGGCCAGTGAGTGTATATATATATAGTGAAAAAGCAGCACAAAAATGACAAACTTCGGGTGCAAGCCTTCCAGGTACATACCAAACCTCAAAAATAGTCCTTCAAAGATGAAAAGATGAAAGGTCCGCATCTTTTGGACCGAAACATCGCTAGATGGGCTTATAGCCATATGGGCTACTAAACTGCACTTTATCTGAAGTTACCATGGTGCGCTGCTTTCATCTTTGAAGGACTATATAATGTAAATCTACAGTGGGGGAAATAAGTATTTGATCAATTGCTGATTTTGTAAGTTTGCCTACTAATAAAGACATGAACAGTCTATAATTTTAAGGGTAGGTTAATTTTAACTTTGAGAGATAGAATATTAAAAATAAAATCCAGAAAATAATATTGTACAAATTATGTAACTTTATTTGCATTTTGCAGTGAGAAATAAGTATTTGATCCCTCTGGCAAACAAGACTAAATACTTGGTGGCAAAACCCCTGGTGACAAGCACAGCAGTCGAACGTTTTTTGTAGTTGATGATGAGGTTTGTGCACATGTCAGGAGGAATTTTGGTCCACTCCTCTTTGCAGATCATCTCTAAATCATTAAGATTTTGAGGCTGTCGCTTGGCAACTCGGAGCTTCAACTCCCGCCATAAGTTTTCTATGGGATTAAGGTCTGGAGACTGACTAGACCACTCCATAACCTTAATGTGCCTCTTTTTGAGCCACCCCTTTGTTGCCTTGGCTGTATGTTTTGGGTAATTGTCTTGCTGGAAGACCCAGCCACGACCCATTTTTAATGTCCTGGCGGAGGGAAGGAGGTTGTCACTCAGGATTTTACGGTACATGGCTCTATCCATTCTTCCACTGATGCGGTGAAGTAGTCCTGTGCCCATAGCAGAGAAACACCCCCAAAACATAATGTTTCCACCTCCAGGCTTGACAGTGGGGATGGTGTCCTTTGGGTCTTAGGCAGCATTTCTCTTCCTCCAAACACGCAAGTTGAGTTAATGCCAAAGAGCTCAATTTTTGTCTCATCTGACCACAGCACCTTCTCCCAATCACTTGAAGGATCATCCAATTGTTCATTGGCAAACTTCAGACGGGCCTGCACATGTGTCTTCTTGAGCAGGGGGGGTCTTGCGGGTACTGCAGGATTCTAAACCTTTACCGTGTAATGTGTTACCAATATTTTTCTTGGTGACTGTGGTCCCAGCTGCCTTGAGATCAGTAACAAGTTCCCCCCGTGTAGTTTTAGGCTGATCTCTCACCTTCCTCATGATCAAGGATACCCCACGAGGTGAGATTTTTCATGGTACCCCAGATCAATTGTCAACTGACAGTCCTTTTGTATTTCCTCCATTTTCTTACTATTGCACCAACAGCTGTCTCCTTCTCACCCAGCATCTTACTTATGGTTTTGTAGCCCATTCCAGCTTTGTCCAGGTCTATGATCTTGTCTCTGACATCCTTATAAAGCTCTTTGGTCTTGCCCATGTGGTAGAGGTTGGAGTCTGACTGAGTAATTGAGTCAGTGGACAGGAATATTACTTATTTCTCACTATATATATATATATATATATATATATATATATAATATATATAAAAAATACATGAGCTGGAATCGGAGGTGTAAATACCATATGCTCACTGTGAGTTCCCTAATAACCAGCCTAGTAGGGGAAGCAGCCGCGGTCTTTTCCAACTCTCGTCAGTCAATTGCGTAATTGTTTTGATGATTCAAGGCAGCAGAGATCTCATTGCCATGTACACATGGTTCCTAGCGATGACTAGGCAGGAAGGAAGTGGGGAGAGCACCTTATCAGAGCTCACGGCGGAGGTCACTGGAGCGGAAGTCGCAAGCGCCTGAGCAAAAGATTCCAGAACACAGCGCCCACAGAAGGGATGATCAGGTATATATTTCTGAAGGAGTGCAGGGTGCAGGCGCAGGATTCCGGGGCCGTAACTGACGCTGATGGGAGGGGGTATTACAATGAAGACAGAATTGTGAATGAGGTCCTGGGAAAGAGGATGAGTGGAAAGAGAGGGAGAGCGCTATCTAAGCATAGTATATGGGTGAATATTAGTTGGTGAGAAAAGTACATCTTGAAACTTATTCACCTGGTGTGGTTGTGCAAGGAGGCACAACACAGGGAAAAGTTTGCAAACAAGGGTGATCCTTCCACCGATGTGCTGCCGGTCTGTAAAAACATGGAGATGATTTTCCTCTCTCAGAAAAAAATTTCCTCCATGTGGATATTGTGAATAAGGATCCTTAACCCAATTTGGAATAATAGGGTTATATAGGCAAAGAACCAAGTATCTCTGATGTTGAATCAGATGATATTTTATTGGCTAAGTACAGAAAACACAAAAATTTATAAAAGACAATAAAAACTTATTTAAAAAAAACACAGCGCGTTTCAGCCATGTAGGCCGTCATCAGGTGTATAATAAAATGATTTTGTTGTAAGCTATTTATCCCATTTTCATTGCTAATAGGTATGGTGGTACTAAGTGAGGAACCAATCGCTATCTATCACACTCTTTAGCAGTTAGAATACGTATATTATAACTTCATCCCCAAGAAAAGAATGTTGTACACACATATTATAAAACCTCACCCCTCCTCCACCTATCCCAGGATCAAAACAATATGTCTGAAAAAGCTAGGCAGTCACACATTTTCATACATGTTCACAAAAAAAAAAAAACGCACCTGTACATATGCCTGATTAAACACCTCTCTCTTCTTGGTGTGAGCGGTCAAGCGATAAACTAGAAAAACTGCAGGAACTATTAATAGTTTAAAAAATGTTTAAAAAATAAAAAAATAACATAAATATAATAAAAAAAATTTTGAAAGAAAAAAACACAAAGCAAAAATTAAATACTGTATTTTTTGGACTATAAGGCTATGTGCACACGTAGCGTTTTAAAACGCTTACTAAAAACCGGACTCCTTCCCAGAAATCGCGCGTTTTTTTCCGCGCGATTTCACCGCGATTATGATCGCGATTTTGCCGCGATTTTCGCGTGCGTTATTCAAGCACTTTCCAAGCGATTAGAAGCATCGCTTGGAAAGTGATTGACAGGTTGGTCACACTCGTCAAACATAGTGTTTGACAAGTGTGACCAGGTTTTTACTATTGAGGCCGCCTATGCGGCATCAATAGTAAAAGATAGAATGTTAAAATGCTAAAAAAAAATAAAAAAATCGGTGTATATTTACCTTCCGGCGTCCCGCGCTGCATTCCCGGGCCTGAGCGTTCCCAGCGATGCCTTGCGAGACCTGTGATGAGGTAGTCTCGCGTTGCTATAGCGATCTCGCGAGACCGCTAGAGACACGCGAGACTACGTCATTACAGGGCCTTGCCGCAAGGCATTACTGGGAACGCTGAGGCCCGGGAATGCAGCGCGGGACGTCAGAAGGTAAATATACCCCGATTTTTTATTCATTTTTTACAGGGGTATGGTACCCAGGGCCTGGAGGACAGTCTCCTCTCCTCCACACCGTGGGTACCAACCACACATGAGACGCTTAACTTCCCGCATGGTGGGCATAGCCACATGCGGGAAGTAAGCGATTCTCATGCATTCCTATGGGTGCGGAATCGCGGCAACACTTTGCGATTCCGCACAAAGAATGAGCATGCTGCGATTTTTTCCGCGATGCGATTCCGCAGCGGAAAAAAGCGCAGCATTAGCACAGCATGTGCGGAATACCATAGGAATGCATGGGGGGCGTTCTGTACACGATTTTTAAGCGTTTTCGCAGCGTTTTCGCGCCGAAAATCGCGGCAAAAACGCTTAAAAATCGCTACGTGTGCACACAGCCTTAGACTCACTTTTTTTCTCCCAAAATGTGGAGGAAAATGGGGGTGCATGAGGAAAATGGGGGTGCATCTTATAGTCCGGATGTGGCGGCTCTGGCTGTGGTGGCAAGGTGGGGGGCGGTTTCGGCGGAACAGCAGGCCACAGAGGCAGGAGGCGGCAGATGCAGCTATCTCCTGAGCCCGCTGCCAAAGAGAAATGGTTATTCACTGCATTCCATGCCTATGGGCGTGGAGGGCAATAAATATTCATTTCTTTTTGACATCCTGGTATGATTGCCTTCATCGCATTCCTAGTATGATTGGTCCCATCTTTATTCTGGTAGGTTTGGCCCCTTCCCGTCCCTGGTATGATTGGCCCCATCCCAGTCCTGGTAGGATTGGCCCCATCCTTATCCTGGTATTTTTGGCCCCATCTCAGTCCTGGTATGCATGGTCCCATCGTTATTCTGGTATGATTGGCCAATCCCGTTCCTGGTATGCATGGTCCCATCAGAAAAGATTAAAAAAAACCAAACCATTACACTTACCTTCCGCTGCTCTCTCGCAGCGTACTGCTCCATTGCCAGCAGCTGCTTAATGCTTGTAAGCAGCGCATAGCAGGGAAGTCATGCACAAGCAGAGCAAAGCTGACAGAATACTCACCGGGACTTTTCATTTCAGAGAGTAGTGAGTATTCATTGCTCTTCAGAGATGAAGCTATAATATACGTATTCTAACTACTAAAGCGCTTGACAGATAGCGATTGGTTCCTCAGTAGGTGCAAGAATTCAAGGCCGAAACGAATTGCTTTTTTTTCATAAGTTTTTATTGTCTTTCATAAAGTTTTGTATATGCTGTACATAGCCAATAAAATATAATCCGATTCAACATCAGAGATACTTTTGGCTATATAACCCTCTTATTCCAAATTAGGTTAAAGCGAACCTGCAGCAGTTTTGGCCGATATAAGATATGGCCACCGCCTTTCAGGGCTTATCGGCAGCATTCTATAATGCTGTAGATAAGCCCCCTATCTGACCTGAAAGATAATAAAAATATGTTTTATTATACTCGCCTGGGGAGGGGGGGCGGTTCGGTGCGGTCCGATGGTTGTCGCAGGTCTAGCGCCTCCCATCTTCTTGCGCCGCTGCCCTCATGTTGCTTCATTGCTCCCCGGCATCGCACTCCTGCGCAGGCGCACTTCTCTGTTCTGATGAGGGCAGCCCAAAGTACTGCAGTGCGCAGGTGCTGAGAAAGGTCAGAGAGGCACAGTGCCTGTGAACTGCAGTACTTTACTCTGCCCTCAACAGGTCAGACCAGGGGCGTATCTATAGCATTATAGAATACTGTAGATAAGCCCTGAAAGGCATCTTATATTGGCCAAAACTGCTGACAGATTCCTTTTAAAGATCCTCTGACAGAGGCGCCCTGAAACATCCTTATTCATAATAAAGGCTGGATTTTTTCCACGCACCACACACCCAGTAGCCTGGAAGAAATCATTAACATAAAGTCAGAATATAACATTTCTCAGCAACAATACCATTAATATGAGGCATAAAGGTAAGGTAAGTGTAATATTTCTATTACTGTTTGCTCATGTTAATAGGTTATATACGTTGCAGGGTCACAGATTCCCTTTAATGTGTGTGGTTCATGTATTACCACATCATAAGTAGTGTTATCTGCCTACTGATGTATGCACTTTTGCAATTTTGTAATGACCATTTTCCTCAGTGTTTTGGGTATGGCCATTCATTAATGCTGTCATGGAGTGATATTTACATCATATTTGTATATCTTTTATTTTATTAATATTCACTATTGAGGATTTCTTCCCTACTGCATCATATCATTCTTAGCTATTGCTGAGATAAACTTTCTTATCATATATTGACTTATAACTCTATGATCTTTTCCAGCTTATTATGATAATTGTTTTTAATCTCTTATGTACATTTTGGATTTTAAAATCAACATGACAGGTTAACTCCCTTCATGGCTGGGGTTTGTAATTCTCGTTTTTTGCTTCCTTTCTTCCCAGAGCCATAGCTTTTTTATTTTTCTGTCAATATGGCCAAGTGAGGACTTGATTTTTTGCGGGACGAGTTGTACTTTTGAACGACACCATTGGTTTTAACATATTGTGTCTTGGAAAACGGGAAAAAAATTCAAAGAGCGGTGAAATTGCAAAAAAGTGCAATCCCACAATTGTTGTTTTTTTTATTTTTTACTAGGTTCAATAAATGCTAAAACTGACCTGCCATTATTATTTTCCAGGTCATTACGAGTTCATAGACACCAAACATGTCTAGGTTCTTTTTTATCTAAGTGGTGAAAAAAAATCCAAACTTTGTTAAAAAAAAAAAATTGCGCCATTTTCCGAAACCCGTAGCGTCTCCATTTTTCGTGATCTTGGGTTGGGTGAGGGCTTATTTTTTGCCTGCCGAGCTGACGTTTTTAAGCAGTATTTAACGGGTTAACAGCCATGGGAGGATCACGATTCCTCCCACGGCTGTTAGCGGCACATATCAGCTGTTCAAAACAGATGTCATGTGCCGGAAAAAGTGTGGACTCATCGCCGGAGCCCACACCAAACAGGGTGAGGCATCCAATGACGGACAGAACCATCACTGGTTGTTGAGGGGTTAATATCCAAGCAGTATTAGAATTATTATGCATGGAAAACTTGCAGCAAAAGTGTAACATGCAGTTACTCTTTGTAGAGTAGGTACAAAAGCTGCAGAAAAGTTTTGGGATGATCTTGTAAAGTAATTAAAAAACATACCAATATTACAACTAAGGCTGTCGAGCGGGTGAAATGTGTCAACAAATGTATCACTGCCCTGTTCTTTATACATTTTATATGAAAACTCAATAAGGTACGTTTTTATTTTTCAAAACATTTTTGTGCCACTTTGTCTCTTTCCATTTTCCAAATAAAATCTGTTACCAGTTTTTTGTTACCTCATCTGAGAGTAGCATAATGTAGGGAAAAAACCCTGAATCCAACTATGTGTCACTTAGTGTAATGGGAGCAGCAGTTGTGACACAATGAATGCTTTAGATGCAGCAGAGCACAGTACGCTAACCCTGCCAACACCACAGCTTTATTTGTACATTGTCTATTGACAGTAAGCTGCTTATCAAAGGAGGGGGCGTGGTCGGTAACAATCACCTGGTGATAAAACATTCATTGTATGGAAACAGCACACAACCTAATAACTGACACATCCCGGAAATCAGTGACTCAGCACCCAAGACTTGCAGTCCTTAGATTATACAGCAAAAACCTGCTGACTTATTCCCTTTAAATGTTTTCTTTCCTTTTAGAGGAAAATATACTATAATGTAAAATTTAAAAGTTAAAATAAAATGACACAAATGACGCAAAAACACTAAATAAACTCCTTTAAAGACTGCCTCCATCAATCATTTTTCAGCACAAAAACAGATTCAGAAACAATTGAGGGCTCGTTCAGACGAGCAAATAATCAGAGGTGTCCGCAGACCCCCTCACTCTGTCATACTGCAAATTATGAGACTTGGAGACAGTCCATGTCGAGAACTTTTTGTGAGGCCAGATCATCAAAGAATATATCCTTTCCATAGAAACTTAAAGGGTAACTGTGGTTATTAAACGCCAAGAACAAATGTAGCGGGCTGCTTAACTAAATGTTATTTAAAAGTATTGCATTTTGCTAATCTCGTAAATATTCTATGAAATGTGCAGGAAGCCTGTAAAAGTAATATCTTGGCACTGCACGCCTCACACTCTATAAGATCACCACTCTGTTAGCGAAACAGTAGTAATAAAAATGGCACATAGTAAAAAGAAATCAAGTCAAGATAAATATTTTCATTATAATTTTGCTTAGAAATTCACGCTCAGATCCTCCTGAATATGTCGGAACCCAAGAAACGGGATGAAAATACATTTTTCATCCAAACAGTTTAGGGGTAATTTTTAGACAATGGAAAATAATCCTCAATTTGCAGTCCATTGTTCCCATTGACAAACTCTTGTCTGAACTAAAACATCACAAAGTAGAATGAATATAAATACGGTATATAACTAATGGAAAATCTACTAAGCCCCTGCACCTTAATAATCTAGACTTATGTAAAGTGCGGGGGGGTGGGGTATTAATAGGCAGATGTCCACCCTCTTACAAATTACAGGGGAACAGCTGCAAAACAGCAAAACAATGATGTGATTTATCTGATAACTGAGATGAAGAAAACACAATGGCTGAATGCCCAGCGTAAATCTATAAATTTGCCTTGAAGGTGTACCTCTATTGAATTCAGTTCGCAGACCGCTGACATAAAGCCAATGGGGTAAGCAACGTAAATTTTGATCTTTAGTATAGGGTCAAGTATAGGCCAAGTAAATGCTCTATATTGATGATGTGTCCCGGTGCCAGCTCTTCCCCACATAATTTGTCTCTGGTTTAATATACATATTATTGAGTACTCAGCTAGAAAATCTTGTTTCTTTAGCAGTATAAGAGAATAAATACAATAAACAGATACAGACAGAAATCTCGTGTTTTCCGCAATGGAATCCTTGAGTGCACAATACAGAAATTTAATCTGAACCTGATTTGGTGCAAAAGACTGATAGCATTAACCAGGGAAAGTCAGAATTCAATCTGCAGCCCTACTACTATTAAATTACCCAAGAGTTTTTTTGGAAAACTAAGGCTGCATTTACACTGCATGATTTTTGGGAACGAACACTCCTGATAACCGTGCAGTGTAAACAGGCTTAGCTAAAAGATCATTGCTCTCGCAAAGCACCGTCCTGTGTAAAGAGAACCTGCGCGGTATACCAAGAACAACGCCAGCCTGTGTGTGCCGAATGATCCGTTACTGATTGTGACAGGTGCATCTGAAGTGCAGCCTGTCTGTCTACACATGCTGTTAAACGATCACTGGTCAGGAAACATTGCCCATCGATAGTCATGTGATGCCATAGGTTGGCTGGTGTAGACTCAGTCTTGGGTTGGGTTCTTAGCTCATCTGTGCACCGCTCACAACTCCATTCACTGGGACTCACTGGTGAATGAAGTATGCTACAAAATTAGTTTTTAGGACATGAAAACACTAAAAGAAAGATGTTTATAAGTAGACAGCACCTTAAAGTGAATTTCCAGATTTCACTTCAACGAGTCCTGGACTGTTAAAAAGTTTTAGATGAAGATTTGAAATATTTACACATCGTCATAAAATGGGTCTTATTTTGGTGAATCGGCAGGGAATTGACCTTAACAATCTTGGGCCAGGTTCAGACCATATCTGTGCAACTAATCAGAGACTTCTGTCTGAATCCAAGAGAAATGGGATTGCATTCCTCAATGGAGCATAGCAGGCTAAGCTATTGCGTCCGGCTAAAAAGATGGATAAAGAACATCAAAGTGCAAAGGTTTATATGTTTTAGACTCTGTCTGCCTAACTGAAGTCAATGGCTGTGCCGGTTGCACGTCTAAATCCCGATTATCAGGAATTTAAATTGTGGGTTTGAATCTTGCTCGCCCTATCTTCTATACAACTTTGTTAGGGGTTTCCTTTAACAGAGTCTGTTACATTTGAAAGATTAAGGAAAACATTAAAGTTGTCCACTACCTGGACAACTTTTTTTCATACCTCTCACTTGGTCCCCATAAAATAATAAAGCTTATACTCGCCTCCCGTGCTGGCATAGTTCAAGCAGTGTCAGCACTCGGGGCTCCCGTGTCTTTGTTGTGACACATAATATCGGCGCCCAATCAACGCTGGCATCACTGTCCCTGCCTCCTGTCGAATTGAGCAGTATGAGGAACTCAGAGATCAGCTGCAGCCCGGACTTCCACTTCATGTTCAATTTGTCCGAGGGCGGGGAAAGTGACGCCAGCGTTGATTGGGCGCCGCCATCAACAAGAGAGCACGGGGAGAGTGAGTGCCGACTCCGCTGGAATGGCGCTGGCACAGGAGGTGAGTATAGGCTTTATTATTTTATGGGGACCAAACAATTTGATAAAGAAAGGGGATGTCCTAGTAGTGGTTAAGGCTATTGCATGTTAACTGCCCTAATAGGAAATTTTAACAGTGACTAAGAATGGAGCATTTTGTCTTATATTCCACATGCAACTCATAATATTAAGATGTAAAATTAATTGTAAAGCATGCACGCTTAACTACTATTTCTTATTGTAGTGATCCAGAGCGGTAAGCCATCATTAAGGATCTTATAAGCTGCTAAAATATCACTGAACAAATTACAAATCAATTTGGCTTGTTTTCAAGTTCTATAGAGTATTTGATATATCTCTTTGGACATATTACTCTGGTTTCTTGGCTTACCCCATCAAAAGCAGTAAGTGAGGCTGACTGTTCATTGCCATATAAAAGAAGAGGAGAACCATACTTTGGCTCTTTTATGTAGCCTACTTAAGTTTACTAGATGATTAGTTATATTTATGGAAGGAACATGCCTCCATGTAATTAGGTCTGAACAGCAGCTAGTTTATAAAATTCATTGCCAATTAATAAAACTGTTCCCTACTTATAATAGTTGTCTGCGCTTTGTCGAAGAGAAATTACAACCACATATTAAAATAATCAGTATTGAAAGTCCTCAGTGGTTGATACCTTTTAATGGCTAACTGAAAAGATGGTAACACATTGCAAGCTTTCGAGACTATTCAGGTCTCTTCATCAGGCATAGACTAATACAAAATCTGAAGAGTCACATATTTATGCACAATACAGCCTAGAAAAAATGCAATAGATGAGACAAGTTACGTGAAGCAGAATTATGATTATGGGAGAGGGAGAAACATAAATATTGGACCAGCTCATAGATAAGGAGTCCGGATGTTTTATTGTCCTCTGATTGGGGTCTCCTAATGTGTTGTGATGCCCCCACAAGGTCTTAGGAGCAAAGATATACATCTTTCCTGAACCACATATTATGCATTTGTAGCCCATGGCAGCCCACCCAGTAAATATAGTTTTAGGAATAGGTTAGGGCTTCTCATTCTATCTTGTTCTAGTTATTACCAATGGCTCCTCTAGACTTTCTATGAAACAGATATTAATGCATTCCGTCTTCCTTTTATGAAATATGTGCTTTTATAAGGGAGTACTACTCGATAGTATATTGACTAAAGTGAGATGAGCTTCCGGTATTTCAGCACCATAAGGCTGGGGTTAAGCGATAGGGCATCAGCACATTTTTTTTACATTAATTTGCAAACATTATCTTTGGAATTTGATGGTTTCTGAAAATTGAGACAAAAACTGCATCACAGCAACACGATAGACTTCCAAAAAACAAGTCTAATACCCTCCAATACTCCTAATTTTTCAGCATGTGCACTGTGGACAATGGGGCAATGGTTTTAGGGTGTACCTGTTAACAGGTTGGCCATTTCAAAATAATATTAGAAGCAATTTAATAGATTTTAATCCAGTGATATAACATTTTGAAATATGAGAAATGCTTGTGTGTACATTGTGCACATCAATTGAGAGTTTTTGTGATCTGTACTTTTTATAAATATCCATTTAATTTTAGCAATAAAATACACCCTCAGGGTGTATAATTTACCCTCACTGTCGCATCCAATACTCTGTTATGCAAAAAAAATATGAATAATTTGAAAAACTTAAAAACTGGACACCATTCAAATGAGACAATAATGGCATCCGAATGCATTCCATTTTTTTGCCAGACATTCCCATAGACTATACCGGTTATGTGTTCTGTAAGTGAAAGGACTTACTTGCCGCACTTCATGATCTCAGAACTCCCAACCCTTATCCTGGGAGACTTCAACATCCCCACTAACAGCCCCACTTCCACATCTGCATCCCAGCTTATATCACTGACCACTTCTCTTGGCCTCTCACAGCTCTCAACGTTTGAAACACACAAAGACAGTAACATCCTTGACCTGGTCTTTGTCCGGCTCTGTTCAATCTCCTACCTAAATAACTCACCACTTCCCCTCTCTGACCGCAACATTCTCTCCTTCATGCTCACAAGTCCTCGCCCACCCCAGCACACTCCTACCTACCCACACATTCAGAAATCTACAAGCCATTAACCCTCATACACTTTCAGACCCCCTACACGCATCACTGTCCCCAATCTCCTCTTTTTCCTGTCCTGATCTGGCTGTACATCACTACAATGACACTCTCAGAAGCACCCTTGACCAAGTAGCTCCCCTCACCCTCAGAACCTTCAAGTACAGAGTAAAACAGCCCGGGCTCACATCGCAAACTCTACTTCTCCAGCTATGCTCTAGGAGTGCTGAACACTTATGGAGGAAAACTCGCACAGCAGAAGATTTCATCCACTTCAAATTTATGTTAACAACCTATAACTCTGCCCTTCACCTCGCCAAACAGACCTGCTACACCACCATGATCTCCTCACTATCCAACAACCCCAAGAAACTTTTTGACACCTTTCACTCCCTCCTCAGGTCAAAAGCACAAGCCCCTATCACAGACATTTGTGCTGATGACCTGGCCTCGCACTTTATAGAGAAAATAGATAACATCCATCAGGAAATCTGCTCCCAGCCACCAGGTGCAGCAAATCTCATCCCTCCCTTCATTTCCCCTGGCTCACCCTCCACATTTGATCCCATCACAGAAGAAGTCTCCAGGCTCCTCTCTCCTTCTCATCCGACTACATGCACTACTGACCCCATTCCCACTCATCTCCTCCAGTCTCTCTCTCCAGTTGTCACAACTTACCTAACTTCAATCTTTTAATCTGTCCCTCTTCTCTGCATTTTTACCTCTTCCTTCAAACACTCTATCATTATTCCATTATTAAAGAAACCAGGTCTCGACCCATCCTGCACAAACAACTACAGACCAGTCTCCAATCTCCCCTTCATCTCTAAACTCTTGGAGCGCCTGGTCTACTCCCACCTTACCCATTACCTCTCTACTCATTCCCTCCTAGACCCTCCACAGTCCGGCTTCCACCCCCTACGTTCAACAGAAACTGCACTCATCAAAGTGACCAATGACCTTCTGACAGCAAAATGTAATGGTGACCTCTCTGCTCATTCATCTCAACCTTTCTGCAGCTTTTGACACTGTTGACCACCATCTCCTACTCTCTAGGCTCCAGTCACTAGGCATTAAGGACACTGCTCTCTCCTGGTTCTCTTCCTATCTTTCTGACCGCTCCTTCAGTGTTTTGTTCGCTGGCTCCACTTCATTTCCTCTTCCTCTCACTGTTGGGGTACCTCAGGGCTCAGTCCTTAGCCCCCTTCTCTTCTCTCTCTACACGGCCCCAATTGGACAGACCATCAGCAGATTTGGCTTTCAGTACCATCTTGATGCTGATGACACGCAACTATACACATCATCCCCTGACCTTACCCCGGCTGTACTAAAGAACGCAAGTGACTGTCTGTCCGCAGGATCCAACATCATGTCCACTCTCTATCTGAAACTCAACCTTTCGAAAATTGAGCTTCTTCTGCTCTCGCCGTTTACTAACCTGCCTAAATCTTACATTTCCCTTGCTGTGGGTGGCACCATAATAACACCCCAGCAGCAGGCATGCTGTCTGAGTGTTATGTTTAACACCAATCTCTTCTTCACCTCCCATATACAATCTCTTGCCTGCTCTTGCCGCTTACACCTAAAGAACATCTCTAGAATCTCCCCTTTTCTCACCATGGAAACAACAAAACGCCTCACTGTCGCCTTCATCCACTCCGGCCTAGACTACTGTAACGCTCTACTAATTAGCCTCCCCCTCAATCGACTTTCCCCTCTTCAGTCCATCCTTAATACAGCAGCCAGGGTCGTCCATCTCGCTAATCTGTACTCGGCCGCTCTTCGCCAGTCGTTACACTGGCTGCCCATTCATGATAGGATCCAATTCAAAGTACTTGTTCTCACCCACAAAGCTCTCCACAGTGCGGCACACCCTACATCTCCTCCCTCATTTCGGTCTATCAGCCTAGCCGTTCGCTAGCTCTCTGCAAACGACTTTTGACTAACCTCTGCAGAAAACCTCCCACTCCCGACTCCAAGACTTCTCCTGCGCTGCGCCAATCCTCTGGAATGCTCTACCCCAAGAAATTAGGACTATTCACAACTTGCACAGTTTTAGGCGCTGCCACAAAACACACTTGTTCAGAGGGGCCTATCACGTTCCCTAATCAAAGTCATTTTATGTGTAAGTGTGAGTAGCCCATTCAATATCTATCTATCCCCCACTCCCTCAAGATGGCTGGATCATCATTGTAAATACACACCTGTACTTTGTATCTCCCCCACCTCACGAGCAGGGTCATTTTATTTTGCTTTAATTATTTTATTATTGTTAACGTTGTTACTTATGACTGTTGTGTTTGAAACTGTTAAACTGTAAAGCGCTGCGGAATATGTTGGCGCTATATAAAGATTATTATCATTTATAAAGGACACATACATGAAAAATGGATGTCCGAATGATGTCTTATCAAAAGTCAAACTATGTAGTAGGACTAGATGGTTTATCAAATTCATTCAATTAATTCACCTTTCAGAACTTTACCATTATGTTTTTGTTTTTTTGCAAATCAATTTTCTATGTAGTTTTCTTTTTGTCATGATCCAGGTTGGATGATGACAGTTAAAAGCACATGTAACCTTTTTTTTTCCTTAAGCTGTGTGCTTAAGTTTGGTTTTGCCCCCAGTGACCATTAGGATTATTACACAGTGGTGTCTTTTGTTCTAGTTTGCCCCCAGTGGTGGTTAGCGTTATTACACGGGAATCACTAAGAGGTGTGATTTCTCTGGCTTAACTATAAAGGTGTGTCATGTGCTCTCACTGGTGTTGGTGATAGTGTTCATGTCCAACCATCCTTGGTGGAGAAAGGAGCTATAGAGAGTTCCTTGCAGCACAGTTAGAGTCCTGGTGTGGAAGGAGTCAGAGGGGATTTCCTTGCAGCTCTGACAGAGCTTGGTGGCAGCTATTCAGGAGGAAAGCTGCATTCTGGTGGTGGACTCTGTTGCTGGGAGCAAGAGCAACAGAGCAAAGCTAAGTGGTGTTTCCCTGTTTGTGCCTTTCCTTTATGTGTGTTTCAGTGCAGTGGTGGGATTAGTCTCTGCACCGGCCATTTCACTAGAAAGGGGTAGGTGCAGGGCGAGCTAGGGTTTAAAGGTATCCTGAGCGGCGCCCGATGCAGAACCAGCCTAGGGATCGGTAGGTGTGTAGAGACACTAACTCAGGGGAGTGCAGGAGGTATCCACGTCCCCGTTCCCTATCGCAAGGCCCACCATTGTAATTGTTTCCCTGGTGTTTCCCCTTATTATTTAAATTCGCCCTGCTGGAGGAGGTGTATCCAGTTTCACGTGTATTTCTGAAATTCGCCTGCTGGAGGCGGTGTATCCGGCTGCACGTCTTATTATTTAAATTCGCCCTACTGGAGGTGGTGCATCCAGGGTCGCATGTGTCATATAAATTCGCCCTGCTGGAGGCGGTGTGTCCAGTCACACGTTGACCATTACACTTTTAATTTATATTAATATAGGTTAATTTTTACCGGGTGGGGATTTTGTTTCTGTTTGACATTTGCTATATACCCCTCACAATACTGGCAGATTTGCTTTTTTTTTTTTGCAAATCAAATTTGTTTTTAGGAACCCCATCCCCATGACAATGCAGTCATGGCTTTTAAATTGCCATGATATGACCATATCACAAATGGTTCCAGGTGGGGCTGGATCATGTATCCTGAGCTATATGTGGATCCTGGCATCACTAGGGCAAGATGCATGGGGCACTAAAGGATGCTTTGTGAACATGTATTCCCTTAAAAATATATCTTTAATAGCATAAAATTCTATTGTGCTGCTGAAAAAAGAGCTTCCATTTGAGGTTACGCCCATACAGATTTAAATCTTTTACCCACCTGAAGCAATCCAAAGGATTTGTGGGTACAAAATTCAAACCCTTCTGTAATAACATGTAATCATTACCAGACAGCTCATAGGATGATAGATTGATAATCTGCCCTTGGCTTACACTGGTCTTCTCCTCAAATCGTAGCCCACTGTCGGGCCTCTGTCCAAAAAAGACTGTGATAATGATGAGGAGGATGTAGATGGTATTGGAGTTGGATTTCCTTGAGCCTCCCTCCCATTTCCCTCTGCCTGTATTGAGTTCTTAGTATTCGCCATCTTCCTCTATTTTGTCTCCCCCTACCACGATAGCTAAAGAAATTGTCAGAATGTTCAGTATCTGAGGTATCTAGATCTGATGATGATGCCTCTGCCACCATCTTAGTTTGGTATTCGTAGGCTTTATTATCTTTAAATTCACCAAAATCACGTATAAACTGTGCGTGTTTTCAATCTTGAAGATTCGTTTGAAACTTTTCCACTGACGTTTGAAGAATGTTCTCACGTCTAACAAAATCGGGATCAGACTTAGATTTTTGGACTCTTTCTATAGAGGTTTTAAGCTTCTTTGTGGAGTATTCAAAAAGTTTCTTTTCTTCCACAAGAAGAAGTTGCATGAACCTAATGGAAGCCTCAACTGATTCCTTTGTCCAGGCTGCCAACAGGAGGGGATTTGCTGTACGGGGTGATGGCTGTAAATTGATTCGTAAACCCTTAGGTACTATTTTGTTCTTAATGTATTTTCCAAACCCCTGGTTTCCCACCAAGACCGTATGTTTACTTTATAGCATCGATATACCTCTTTGAAGAGGGTTTTAAGGGAAGGATTATCTATAATTTGTGGAGTTGCACTGGTAGAAAAAACTTGTTTGGCATCCTGTGCCCATAAATCAACATTAATGGGGTTTGAAAGGAAGCTATATAGTTCCCTGCAAAAGATTGCTGGTTACACCTTCCTTCCTCTTCCTTCATCCCCTTCCTATCAATTATTGTTTTCCCACCTTTCATTTAGGGTGAAGTAGGGGAGAAAGGGTCAGTCTACGTTGAGTGGGGGCGCCAAAAAATCGTTTTCTTTTAGGGTGTCAACCTCCACGGCAAGGAAGGTGTTCAGATAGGATTGTCGTAGTTCCTTTGCAGGGCTTTTCTATGGTCTTCTATATTCAAGTATTTGTGGAATTTTTTGATTCCTTTTCATGGGAACAGGTGACTTTTTTAAAATTTATGCTACTAAAGAAATATTTTTAAGGGAATATATGTTCACAATGTATGTTTATATATATATATTCCTTTGTTTATTTATAAGTTTGATATGGCACTAAAGGATGACCTTGGTCAACCAACACAGACATTCTATAGTGGTTATGCCAACACCAAAGCATCCTGAGACCATCCACATATATGGTTGTTTTTTTCATCCAAGGAGGTGGGCACATTCACAATTTTGCCTCTGAACAATGCCATGAAAAAAGAATGGGATCTAAACATTCTTCGAGACCAACCTCTCCAAACCAATCAGAAGCCATTTGGTGATGAACCAAGCTTTTCTAGCATGTTGGAGCACCCTGCCACAAGTTAAAAGTGGTAAGTAAGTAGCTCGGTGAACAAAACATTGAAACTTTGAATCAATGGCACATAAACTCCCCAGATCTCAATCCCATTGACAACCTTATACCAAAAAAGGAGAACCTGAGTTACAACATATTAAAGATATACAAATTTTATTGATACAAAATATATCTAATAAATATCAATTACACAAACATTAAAACATTGTTTTAACATGTATGGAAAGTAATGTGATCCACAAAAATGACAGTAAATAAGCAGCCACAAATTAGGACCAGGCCACCATATCGGAAAATAGACAACAACCACTATCAGTTATCTTATATGGCCTCATGGAAAAAGAATGGGATTGATCAAACCATCCACCCACACAAAATGTGAGGGATTGAATGAATCCACCCAAGCTAAGCCATGTATCGGTAACAGACTTGTATTTATCACGGATACAGTTGTTATTGAACAAAATGCAGTATCAAGATGTGTAAAAGGTAAAGAGTTAATTACCCGTAAGAACGGTAACTTTTAGTCCAAGATGCGGCCACAATCCCATTGACAACCTGTGGTCAAGCCCCAAAAAGAGGGTGGACAAACAAAAAACACAGAAATTGTGATAAATACCAAGACTTGGCTACCATCAGTCAGTATTTAGCTCAGAAGCTGATATCCAGAGACATGTCATATTTAACTTTAGGCCGCTTAGAGATCATTTCATCGTTAACTTGTAAGGAGAGCTTTAAACTAGAACAACATGGGAAGGGAAGCAAAAGACCAGAAAAAGCCATACACCTGACAAATGCTATTGAGAACTCTGCTATTAGAAGTGGAAAGGAAGAACAAAGACGAAAGAATCTAATTAATAAAAATATTGGAGAAAGAGAAACCAATCACAAACTAAAATGTTTCTATACTAATGCACAAAGCATGGGCAACAAACAAGGAGAATTGGAACTACTAACACAGGAACAGAAATATGATGTAATTGGAATCACTGAAACTTGGTGGGACAATACACATGATTGGAATACAAGACTAGAAGGATACAACTTATTTGCAAGAAACAGACTTGATAAACGAGGAGGGGGTGTCGCATTGTATGTTCGAAATGCGTATATCTGCACAGAGATTGAAGCTTCAGAGACTGGGAGTTCTGTGGAAACTGTTTGGGTAAGAATACAAGGACAGAACAATGGAAAGGACACCATTGTAGGCATTTACTACAGGCCGCCTGTGCAAGCCGAATATATAGATGAACTCTTTATGCATCAGATGGCCAAGTTCTCCAAAAAATATGACATAGTTGTCATGGGAGATTTCAACTATCCAGACATTTGTTGGGAATCTCTCTCAGGCAAAACTAACAGGTCAAGGAAATTCTTATCCTCTCTTGCTGACAACTTTATCTTCCAAAAGGTAAGGGAGAAAACAAGGGGAACTGCTACCTTGGATCTAATCCTTATAAACAGGGAGGAAATGGTTGAGGAGGTAAAAGTGGCTGGGACCCTAGGAGGTAGCGACCATGCTATTTTAGAATTTTGGATAACTAGAGGTGGAGGACCTGTGAAGACTCAGACGTCAAGGTTAGATTTCAGAAAGGCAGATTTTAAGGGATTCAGAAAGAGAATTGGAGGGATCCAATGGCTGGATATCCTTAAAGACAAAAATGTCCAGGAAGGATGGGAAATCTTGAAAAATGAAATTCTCAAAGCACAGTTGTTAACAATTCCGAAAAGAGGGAAGAATAGGAAGCATTTAAGGAAACCAGGATGGATGAACACAGAACTTAAGCACATGCTAAAAAGGAAGAAAAAAATGTTTATAAAATGGAAAGAGGGAGGCATATCTAAAGAAGAATATAATGCTGTCTGCAGAACCTGCAGGGCACAAATCAGATTAGCTAAAGCTGAAAATGAACTGAGGCTTGCAAGAGATGTCAAAAGCAATAATAAAGGATTTTGGGGATATGTCAAAAGTAAAAGAAAAGTCAAAGATGCTATAGGATTTTTACAGGATGAAAATGATGAAATGGTAAGACAGGATGTTGAGAAGGCTGAACTTTTAAATTCCTATTTTGCATCTGTTTTCTCTCAGAAAGGAAATGCAACATCAACTGTTATTCACTGTCCTATTAAGGGAATAGAAGAATCCAGGATATCTATAAACAGAAAGATAGTGAGGAAACACTTAGCTAACCTAAATGAATTCAAGTCTCCAGGTCCAGATGAATTACACCCCAGAGTACTGAAGGAGATAGCAGAAGAAATTTTTGAACCCCTCTCCATAATCTTTGAAAATTCTTGGAGAACAGGAGAAGTGCCAGAAGACTGGAGAAGAGCAAATGTTGTTCCTATCTTCAAAAAGGGGAAGAAGGTGGACCCAGGCAACTATAGGCCGGTGAGTCTGACTTCTATACCAGGAAAGATCTTTGAACAAATTATTAAACAACATGTATGTCAATACCTGGATAAGAATGAAGTGATTAAACAGAGTCAGCATGGGTTTCTAACTAATAAGTCATGTCAGACTAACTTAATTTCCTTCTATGACGGTATCACTGATTGGGTGGATCAAGGAAATGCTGTAGATATAGTATATCTTGACTTCAGCAAAGCATTTGACAAAGTCTCTCATACAATCCTTATTGAAAAAATGACTAAGTATGGAATGGACAAGGCAACTGTTAGGTGGATTCATAACTGGCTTAGTGATCGGACCCAAAGAGTGGTCGTAAATGGCTGTACATCCAGTTGGAAGAATGTCTCAAGTGGGGTACCACAGGGCTCTGTCCTGGGCCCTGTATTGTTCAACATCTTTATCAACGATTTAGATGAAGGAATTGAGGGTAAACTGATTAAATTTGCTGATGACACAAAGCTAGGAGGGATAGCTAATACTAGAGAAGAGAGAGAGAGGATTCAAAAAGATTTAAATAAACTGGAGAAGTGGGCAGCAACTAACAGAATGGTTTTTAACAGGGAGAAATGCAAAGTACTACATCTGGGCAATAAAAATGAAAAAAGCATATATAGAATGGGAGGAATAGGGCTAAGTGACAGCACATGTGAAAAAGACTTGGGTATACTAATAGATCACAGACTGAATATGAGTCAACAGTGTGATGCAGCAGCAAAAAAGGCAAATGCAATTCTAGGATGTATTAACAGAAGCATACAGTCTAGATCACGTGAAGTCATTATTTCCCTCTACTCCTCTTTGGTCAGACCTCATCTGGAATATTGTGTCCAGTTTTGGGCACCACATTTTAAAAAAGACATCAACAAACTGGAGCAAGTTCAGAAAAGAGCGACCAGAATGGTGACCGGTCTGCAAACCCTGTCTTATGAGGAAAGGTTGCAGGATTTGGGAATGTTTAGTTTGCAAAAGAGAAGACTGAGAGGAGACTTAATAGCTGTCTACAAATATCTAAAGGGCTGTCACATTGTAGAAGGATCAACTTTATTCTCATTTGCACAAGGAAAGACTAGAAGCAATGGGATGAAACTGAATGGGAAGAGACACAGATTAGATATTAGAAAAAACTTTTTGACAGTTAGAGTGATCAATGAGTGGAACAGGCTGCCACGAGAAGTGGTGAGTTCTCCTTCAATGGAAGTCTTCAAACAGAGGCTGGACAGACATCTGACTGGGATGATTTAGCGAATCCTGCTTTGAGCAGGGGGTTGGACCAGATGGCCCAGGAGGTCCCTTCCAACTCTACGATTCTATGATTCTATGATAACTGTTCACAATAACAGGAATTTTGACCAGGGGTGCCCAAACTTTTATATGCAGCTGTAACTGCACAGGTGTTTTACAGAAATGAGTACACAACGAATGTTGCAGAGTGAATATTGCAATATTTCCAACACAAATCACAACTCCATTCACAATATATTGCACCCAGCTTGTGCCACTGTAGTAGGACAATTTGTAAATTTTTATGCTTTGCTTTCTAGCTTTAACAACACCCTATGTGTGTCCCTAATCTTTATGCTGTACACGTGAAATGGCTCAGAGGATAAGGAACACCAAGGCCAATCAAGGCCTAATTTAGTGATTTATACAATACTGACCTACAATTACAGAAGTTATAGGGACAAAAAAATTAAAAGAAATCCTCGCTAAGTGGCCCCGTTTTAGAAACTAAACTTTTTAAGGCATTTATAAAGGGGCATAGTGAGCATTTTGACACCACAGGTGTTTTCCAGAAATTAGTATGGAATGAATTTTGCATTATAGAGTAATAATTGCATTTTTTCCATAGACATGCCAATTCAGAATTCTATGTTATGCATGTGCTATAGTGAAAAGATGCTGTAATGACTGCAAAAGCACAAGGGTAGTGAACAAACCAGGCGGACAAAAAACCTCAATCCAACAGATCCCTGTTCAGACTGGAAAAAGCCCTACTCTGTCCTTGATCTGTCCCTAACTGACTGCGGAGGTTGGCAACCTAAGATAACACAATGGCGCCCCAACTCGACAGCGGCTCACCCTGAATGCTCCTAACAGCTCCTAGTACGGCTATGCCTGTGCCGCAACTCACTAGGGGAAATAGGTTATACACTAAAAACTGCAAGTGACCTTGCTGTTTCCTATACAGACTAGGATATCCTGACTCCGCTGTATCTAGTGGTGACTGTGGGTGCAGAGATAGCTGTAACCACAAATTAGGAGAAGGCAACTCTGGAATAAACTGCCTAAAAGGCCCACAAGTTGTTTAATGTTCCTCCTAGAGAACCTGAAAGCAGAGTAGAGTGTGAATTACCTACAAGACAAGTGTGCTGAACAAAGGAAAGATTCCAGATTGAGTAAAGTAAATAAGGAAATACAATACAGAGAATAAAACTAGTACTGTTAATAAATATACTGCCTACTTCCTAATGATAAACAGAAGATAGGTGCAAAGTAGTGCAAAGAAACAGAGAAGCGAAAATCCTTAGCTGGAATCTCACAGACAAGCTCCAAACATCAACAGAATGTCAGAACATCCAAATGAATCTATCACCAGCAGGAAACGCCAGCATGGTAGCAGAATATAAAGCTGCACCTAAAAGGTGATAGGATGAGAAATGAAAACTGTGTTAAACTGTGTTAAACTAAGGAGACTGCAGCCAGAAAATCAGAACCCAAACACAAACTCAAGGGATCGAATCCAGCGACACGAAAGATGCATAATATACAAACCATAGAATACAGCAGCCTCTGTAAGCGCTAAGATATTTGTAATAATTGAGATTTGAATTTTAACATGCATTAATGATATGTACAATATACTTATAAAAAGAAGGTACCTAGTGCATAAAGCCACGTCCTCCTATCTGCCTATTGCTGTTTTTAATAACAGTTGGTTCTTATCTGCACTTTAAATTTATAGGCTTTTTGCCTAGGAGAGGCATGATAAACATTGGGTAATGGTACCATTCAAGAAGGGTACTCCTTGTTGTAGCTGATGGACTCTCATGTGTGCCTTATGAATGGACCCTATATTTTTTCATTTATTTCTCCATCTGTCAACTTGGCCTCAAATAAACTGGAAAATTTATAGCACCCATGTTTTTGGGGAAAAATGGATGAATAAGGATGCACAGCCTGAGAAGGGGCCACAATGCACAATGCAAAAACAAACCCCATAATATTAAATGAATATGTAAATATACAAACACACCCACTGTGTGTCAGCAGACAAGAGGTAAGAATAATTTTTTGAGCTTTTCTGCATTAGTATAGATGTAAATACTTATGTCCCCCCAAAAAATTGAGAAAAGTATTCAAGGTGTGATACCTTTATTGGCTAACCAGAGAAATTATATTTGCAAGCAAGCTTTCAGGACTCAGAAGGCCCCTTCATCAGGCTGGATTACAAGTGAATTACTGAGAAGAGATGACAACATTTAAATATGAATTATAACAGGACATGAGGTGATGCTAGCTAGAGACAGGCCAAGGAAATCAAATTAAGGTTTTTGTTACACATGCAGATGAGGACCAAGTGTTCTATTAGAGATCTGAAGACCTTCTTGTGGAGGTGTGAACTGTGTCCATGTAATGAGTCATGAATCCAGGTGTCAAATTCAGTCCTATTGTTAGAGATTGAAACATATTTATAAATTTGAACTCCCAAATTTTTCTTTCTCTGTCACTATTAAAATGACCTTTCAATATTAGGACTTTTAGATCTGCCAAGCTGTGTCCAGGTCTAGAGAAGTGTATTCCTACAGGCGTGTCCAGTTCACTTTTAATAGTGTGTCTATGCAGATTCATCCTTGTTTGTAGTTTTTGCTTAGTTTCCCCGAAGTATGTCCCTGCATTGCACCTTGTACACTGTATCATGTACACGACATTGGAGGATGTACATGAAAAAGAGTCTATTATCTTATAGTCCTGATTTGTGTTTGGTATGGGGACTTTATCTGTTGGTGATATGTGGGTGCAGGTCTTGCATTTCTTACTGTTACAGGGGACTGTGCCTGTCTCTGATGGTGATGCGAGGGCACTTCTGACAAGGATATTCCTTAGGTTGGGAGGCTGTTTGTAGGAGAGCAGTGGCAGTTCTGGGAATATTGCTTTCAGTCTGTGGTCTCTGTGGTAACTGGCACTACTGTATTAGTATACAAATGTGTACATCAATTCCTAAATCAGTATCTTTGTAATTTCCTGAAGGAAGGGAAGGGGCAGCCACACTTTCTTCAGGGTTAAGCACTTGTATAATAATAGTATATGAGAGGACATAGCTGAGTGTGCCTGGACACACATCAGACATGGATACAGAGTTGGAATTAATGTTCTGTGATTGTTATGCCTGAAAATTGTGACCTGCAGGGGAGTCCGTACAGACCTTCTCACACTCAGGTTTACATTTTTCCTGCAAACTGTTCTCATAAAGCACCTTGACATGTGCTAGCTAGTCCAGAGCAGCTATTAACTACACCAATTATAGTTTCAATAATTACACCTAATTAGAAATGTATCATGTGAAGGAACAGCTTTGCGCCTGGTATACAAGGTTACCATTCAGGAATGCAGAATCTCACAATATCGCCATTCTGTAAATATTTGTCTTGTTCTCTCACATCTTCAGATTTCCAAAATTTCTGCTAAACCAATCTTCATCAAGCCAGATGACATCTGCCGAGTACCCATAATTTACAGTCATGTTCACTCTCCGAGAATTACCTCCATTTACCATGCATGTCAAGAAATAAAAATAAAGTATACTTTAAACAGAAGCTGTGATGGTGCTTCACACTCATCTGCCACCTATAAACTATTATGGGATCAATTTTCCAGATACAGAATGGGTTCAAATTTTGATGATGTTATCTTAAACATATGCCATTATAGCATAAAAATGGCAAATACTAAGGTTATCCTAAGTATGAGATAGATAGAAAGATAATAGATATATAGATAATAGATAGATAGATAATACATAAATAATAGATATTTAGATAAGGTAGATAGATAATAGATGGATATGGAATAGAAACATAATAGATAGATATTAAATGGATAGATAATAGATAGATAGAGAGATAGATACAGTGGGTACGGAAAGTATTCAGACCCTTTCAATTTTTCACTTTGTTTCATTGCAGCCATTTGGTAAATTCAAAAAAGTTCATTTTTTTCTCATTAATGTACACTCTGTACCCGATCTTGACTGAAAAATACAGAAATGTAGAAATTTTTGCAAATGTATTAAAGAAAAACTGAAATATCACATGGTCATAAGTATTCAGACCCTTTGCTCAGTATTGAGTAGACGCACCCTTTTGAGCTAGTACAGCCATGAGTCTTATTGGGAATGATGCAACAAGTCTTTCACACCTGGATTTGGGAAACCTCTGCCATTCTTCTTTGCAGATCCTCTCCAGTTCCGTCAGGTTGGATGGTGAACGTTGGTGGACAGCCATTTTCAGGTCTCTCCAGAGATGCTCAATTGGGTTTAGGTCAGGGTTCTGGCTGGGCCAGTCAAGAATGGTCAAAGAGTTGTTCTGAAGCCACTCCTTTGCTATTTTAGCTGTGTGCTTATGGTTTTGTTGGAAGGTGAACCTTCGTCCAAGTCTGAGGTCCAGAGCACTCTAGAAGAGGTTTTCATCCAGGATATCTCTGTACTTGGATGCATTCATGTTTCCATCAATTGCAAACAGTCGTCCTGTCCCTGCAGCTGAAAAACACCCCCATAGCATGATGCTGCCACCACCATGTTTCACTGTTGGGATTGTATTGGATGGGTGATGAGCTGTGCCAGGTTTTCTCCACACATACCGCTTAGAATTATCTCCAAAAAGGTCTATCATCTTCTCATCAGACCAGAGAATCTAATTTTGCATAGTCTGGGAGTCCTTCATGTGTTTTTCAGCAAACCCTATGTGGGCTTTCATATGTCTGGCACTGAGGAGAGGCTTCCATCGGGCCACTCTGCCATAAAGGCCCGAATGGTGGAGGGCTGCAATGATAGTTGACATTGAGAAACTTTCTCCCATCTCCCTACTGCATCTGTGGAGCTCAGCCACAGTGATCTTGGGGTTCTTTACCTCTCTCACCAAAGCTCTTCTCTCATAATTGCTCAGTTTGGCTGGTTGGCAAGGTCTAGGAAGACTTCTGGTGGTCTCAAACCTCTTCCATTTAAGGATTATGGAGGCCATTGTGCTTTTAGGAACCTTGAGTACTGCAGAAATTCTTTTGCAACCTTGGCCAGATCTGTGCCTTGCCACAATTCTGTCTATGATAGATGATAGATAGATACATAGATAGATAGGTAATAGATAGTTTGATAGATTAGATAAATAGATAAATAATAGATAGATAGATAGCTATATAGAAAGATAGATAGATAGATCGATAATAGATATATATATATATATATATATATAGATAGAAAGATAGATAGATAATAGATATATAAAGATAGATAGATAGATAGATAGATAGATAGCTATATAGATAGTTAGCACTTCTGACCAGAATAAAGTATGTGTGAACAGGATTAAGCTGCTATGACTACATAATATATAAAACAATGAATACAGCAGCCTCGGTAACTACTGAGATATTTGCAAACATTGAGATATGAAATTTAGTCTGCATTACTGCTATATAGAATGTACTTTTAAAATGAAGATGGTTAGTGCATAAGTTGGCCACTTCATCCGAGTCCGTCAGCTATGACAAGGTGTACTTCTTGGATGGTACCATAACCCAATGTTTATCATGCCTCTCCCAGGCCAAAAGCCTCCAAATTTAAAGTGCAGCTAGGATCCAGCACTTATACAGCCCTAGGCTGAAGAAGGAGGCCAGTTTATGAACTAAGTACCTTCATTTTTATATGTATATTCTGTATAGCAGTAATGCAGTCCACATTTTCATATCTCAATGTCTGCAAAAATCTCAGCACATTCAGAGTGTAGTGTCTGTAGATAAATGTTTTATTCTTTTATGCTTGATTAAATATCGCCATAATATAATGCAGCACTTTACAGACCTTATCGGCACTGTCCCCATAGGGATTCACAATCTAGATTCCCTATCAGTATGTCTTTGGAATGTGAGAGGAAACCCACACAAACATGGGGAGAACATACAAACTTCTTGCAGATGTTGTCCTTGGTGGGATTTGAACCCAGGACCCCAGTGCAAGGCTATCCACTGAGCCCTGAGCCACCAGGTAGATAAGTAAAAAGATAGAGAGACAGATAAAGAGGAAGATAGGAGATAAGAACTCAGGGAATGAATAGGAGAGGTCAGCAAGAAGTAAGGGTACTGTCACACTTAGCGATGTACCAGCGATCCCGACCAGCGATATGACGCGGTCAGGATCGCTGGTACATCGCGAAGTGGTCGCTAGTGAGCTGCCAAACAGGCAGATCTCACCAGCGACATCGCAGGGGACGGGGGTCGCTACTTACCTGTCACACTAGGCGATCCTGACGTCCTCCCGCCCGCGTCCACGCGTCGCTCGTCTCTCCACAGGAAACCCAGCAGGAAGCGCCGCAGGAAGCAGACGACGAGAAACAGTCCAGGACGTTCTCGCGCGATCAGCGATAACCAGCGGGGGAGCGGTCGGAGGTAAGTATCAGACACAGCGATATCGCTAGCAATATCGCTATAACGTCAGTAGTTATAGCGATATTGCTAGCGATATCTCTTAGTGTGACAGGCCCTTTACTGCAATGCACTCCTAGGATATTTTGTGGCTTCTTGATCACATCAGCGGAGCGGCTGCTCGCTAAAAGGCATTGGTCATTTAGCTCTGTTCCAGTCAGCTCAAGCTAAGTTTTTCTGCTAATGTTCACACTTGATTTTGTTGGTCTATTCAGTTTTTTGTGTGGTCAGGCAGCCCCGGCTGGGGCTGTGCTGAAGTTCCACTCTTATTTATCGGTATTTGCCAATTAGCTTTTTGTCCCTTATTAGATTGGCCTCTTTTTGCTCTGTCTCAGAATATTTCAGAGTGCTGATATAGTGAGAGAAGTCTAGTGACTTCAGGGTTAATTTTGTTATCAGAAGTGTTGGACATTATTTTTGTAGGGTTTTTGGCAGATTGCATACAGTGTCTTTCCTTTCCTATCCTTTCTAGTTAGTTTGGGCCCCATCGTTTGCTCAGCCTATTTTCCTGCCTGTGTTTGTGTTTTCATCTTGCTTCAATACATGTGTGGGGGCTGTCTTTCCTTTGGGGTCTGCTCTGGGGCAGTTAGTTTTCCCCTTTTCTTGCTTTAGGCCTATTTAGTCCTCTGGCTGTGACGAAGCGTCTAGGTTCATCGTAGGAACGCTCCACGGCTGCTGCTAGTTGTGTGGTTAGGATCAGGGATCTGCAATCTGCATAGTTGCCAACCTCTCTGGTTTTCTGTGACTTAGCTTGTTTTGTTTTTTCCTCCCCGGTGACCCATTCACAACAGCTGGGCGTGCGCTGGAATGATTTTGCTGGCGCGTGCGCCCTTTTGGCGCTGCGCCGAGTGCACAAAAACGCAACACAGTGCGTTTTTGTGCGCTGGGCGCAGCGCCAAAAGGGCACACGCGCCGGCAAAGTCATACCAGCGCACGGCCAGCGTACCCAATGCTAAATATAAGGTACGCTGGTCGCGCCCATAGGAGGAGCTGACCGGAGGAGGTGCGGCCAGGGGCGGAGCTTTGCAGCAGCCCTGCGCTGTGCCTCCTAAGGCAAGTCTGAAAGTAGCCTAAGCAGTGTCAGGTTGTCCATAAAACAGCACCAGACAGAACACATAAGCAGTGTTAGAGAATACACATAAGAACCAGAGTTCCCCCATAAACAGTGCCATATTGTCCCCTGTTATGAGTCACCGGAGGAGGAAAAAACAAAAATGCAAGCTGAGTCCAGAAAACCGGAGAGGTTGGTGGCTAGCGGATTGCAGACCACTGATCCTATTCACAACAACTAACAGTAGCCGTGGAGCGTTCCTACGGTGGTCCTAGAAGCCTCTTCACAGCCGGAGAACTAAATAAGCCTAAAGAAAGGGGAAATCTAAACTGCCCCAGAGCAGACCCCAAAGCAATAGACAGCCCCCAACATGTATTGTCGGTGAAAACAGATGAAAACACAAACACAGACAGAAAGACAGGCAGAGCAAACGATGGGGCCGAACTAACTAGATAGGAAAGGACAGAAAAGATGCTGGCTGCAATCCGCAAAAACCCTACCAAAAATGTCCCAACACGTCTGATAGGAAAAACGGCCCTGAAGTCACTAGACTTCAAAATCCCTATATCAGCACTCCGATATATTCTGAAGACAGAGCAAAAGAGATTTAACCGATCAGGGACAAAAATGGAAATTCAGCAGAGCCCCAGCCGGGGCTGGCAGAACACAAAACTAAGCAAATCAGACAAAATCTCATGGAACAATAACAGAGCAAAACTTAGCTTTAGAAGACAGAAACTGAACTGGAGGCCAGAGCTCAGAGCAGAGAAATCACCAGCAACCCTACAGGGCGTCGGCTGCCTTATATCCACTCAGAGATTCCGGATGTCCAATTGCAATCCACCTGTTCAGGTGACAGGTTTCTCCCATCCAAATCAGTTTCACCACCTCCTTTCACCAGCAGAGGGAGTTCATCGGACATCAAAGGTGAACGAGAAAATGAGCTCACAACAGTCCCCAGTGTCATATTGTCCCCATAGACAGTGTCAGACAGTACACATAAACTGTACCAGAGTGCCCAATAAGCAGTGTAAAACAGTACACATAAACAGTGCCAGAATGCCCCCATAACCAGTGTCAGTTGTCCCCATAAACAATGCCAGAGAGCACACAAACAGTGCCCCCAAGGGGAGCAAGCTGACCCCTGACAGCAAGGAAAAAACAGATGCAAAGGGTTTAGCAAATGACACTTAGCTGAAAAAATGCAGGATCAGGCAGCAGACAGAAATCCTCAGTAAGCAAAGAAAGGAGTATCACCGGCAATCACTGAGAGAAGTTTTCTCGCTTATGTAGTCCCAGTCACTACCACCACTCCTCCAATTATCTTCTGCAGCTGTTGGGTTAACATCATGTTGACCAGCACCACTACCAGCAGTATCCACCAGAGGGAGCCTTGCCTCAAAAGTTGGATCAAGAGAGCTCACTACAGGCCTCATTCTGTTTTCGGTAAACAGTATAATGATACACTTTACCAAACAGATCTGTCTTAGTCTCATCTGTCCACAAGGCACAATCCCAGATGGATTTTGACTAGAGTTGAGCGATACCGTCCGATACTTCAAAGTATCGGATCGGAATGGATCGGCCGATCTTAAAAAAAAGTATCGGTATCGCCGATTCCGATACCGGAAGTCCCATTCAAGTCTATGGGACTTCCGGTATCGGAATAAGAAAAACCCTATTTTTGCCTTGTACAGCCTCTCTGAGGTCTGTACGGGCCTTTCGGGGGGCTGTGCCGGCCTGCCAGGGGGTCTGTGCAGGCTCCGGTGGTCTGTGCCGGCCTGCCGGGGGGCTGTGACGGCCTGCCGGTGGTCTGTGCAGGCTCCGGTGGGCTGTGCCGGTCTGCCGGGGGGCTGCGCCGGCCTGCCGGTGGTCTGTGCAGGCTCCAGGGGGCTGTTGCCGGCCTGCCGGGGGGCTGTGCCGGCTTCGGGGGTCTGTGCAGGCATCGTCCGATGGGACTACAAGTCCCATCGGGCGATGCCTGCTACCATGACAGTGATTGACACATTAGCCAATGATGGGACAGTAGTAGTCCCATCATCTGGCTAATGTGTTGAATGTAAAAAAAAAAAAAAAATTACATGCTACATACATGCTACATACATACAACATGCATACTACATATATACTACATGCAACATACATACTACATATATACTACATGCAACATGCATACTACATGCATGCTACATACATGCTACATACTACATACATGCTACATTCATACTACATATATACTACATGCATGCAACATACATACTACATATATACTACATGCATGCAACATACATACTACATATATACTACATGCATGCAACATACATACTACATGCATGCAACATACATACAACATATATACTACATGCATGCAACATGCATACTACATATATACTACATGTAACATACATACTACATATATACTACATGCATACTACATACATGCTACATACTACATACATACTACATGCATGCTACATACTGCATGCTACATACATACTACATGCATGCTACATACTGCATGCTACATACATACTACATGCATGCTACATACATACTACATGCATGCTACATACATACTACATGCATGCTACATACATACTACATGCTACATACATACTACATGCTACATACATACTACATGCTACATACATACTACATATATACTACATGCATGCTACATACATACTACATGCATGCTACATACATACTACATACATACTACATGCATGCTACATACATACTACATGCATGCTACATACATACTACATGCATGCTACATACATACTACATGCATGCTACATACATACTACATGCTACATACATACTACATGCTACATACATACTACATGCTACATACATACTACATGCTACATACATACTACATGCTACATACATACTACATACATACTACATGCATGCTACATACATACTACATGCTACATATATACTACATACATACTACATGCATGCTACATACATACTACATGCATGCTACATACATACTACATGCATGCTACATACACACTACATGCATGCTACATACATACTACATGCATGCTACATACATACTACATGCTACATACATACTACATACATACTACATGCATGCTACATACAATACATTCATACAATACATACATAGACATACAGTACATATAACATAGAGTAACATACTTACCAATACTTGTCACATTGTTCCCCGAAGCCATTGTCTTTTACGGAATAAATATTAACATAACAAACAACAAAAATACTCACCCATGATCCAAAGCAGTCCACGAGTGTGTCCCACGACGATCTTGGGTAGAGAACTGCAGCATCAGCTGATGCTGCCGCTCTCTACGGGCTGCAGGAATCCAATGACGGAAGGTAGGTATCCTTCCGCACTGTATTCCTCCGCCACTTAAAAAAAAAAAGTCCCTAGTCTCAAGTTATGCCATTGCTGCGTGGGAAATTCCCACGCAGCAATGGCATAAAGTGAGACTAGGGACTTTTTTTTTTTTAAGTGGCGGTATATTTTTTACTTTTAGTTCAGGATATTTGTGTTTTTTGCTTTTTGTTTTCTCTGGCTAATGGTCATGTGTTAATATGCACTTACATTGTGCATACACATTAACTTACTTTTCTCAGTTCAGATTTGTTTTTTATTCATTTCATTGTGCATTCAATGCATATATGGGTGTGACCGCCCTCTTTCTGAGCTGGGAAAGCCATCCAGTCTGGCCTAAGCTTTTAGTAGTGGTTCAGCCGCTCGATCCTTGTTCGCATTCACGTCACTTGGCAAGTGAAAAGGTTTTAAATACTAGAGTAGGGACTGTCCCACAAGGGTTGCCGTGACGTGGCGGGATGGCTTGTACATTATTTTGATCAAAATTATGTTTACTAAATACCCTTATTATTATTATTACCTTTATGCATTATTTGCAGTATATTTTTTACTTTTAGTTCAGGATATTTGTGTTTTTTGCTTTTTGTTTTCTCTGGCTAATGGTCATGTGTTAATATGCACTTACATTGTGCATACACATTAACTTACTTTTCTCAGTTCAGATTTGTTTTTTATGCATGTAGTATGTATGTAGCATGCATGTAGTATGTATGTAGTATATATGTAGCATGTAGTATGTATGTAGCATGCATGTAGTATGTATGTAGCATGTAGTATGTATGTATCATGCATGTAGTATATATGTAGTATGTATGTAGCATGTAGTATGTATGTAGCATGCATGTAGTATGTATGTAGTATGTATGTAGCACGTAGTATGTATGTATCATGCATGTAGTATATATGTAGTATGTATGTAGTATGTATGTAGCATGTAGTATGTATGTAGCATGCATGTAGTATGTATGTAGCATGCATGTAGTATGTATGTAGCATGCATGTAGTATGTATGTAGTATATATGTAGCATGTAGTATGTATGTAGCATGCATGTAGTATGTATGTAGTATGTATGTAGCATGTAGTATGTATGTAGCATGCATGTAGTATGTATGTAGCATGCATGTAGTATGTATGTAGTATGTATGTAGCATTCATGTAGTATGTATGTAGTATGTATGTAGCATGTAGTATGTATGTAGCATGCATGTAGTATGTATGTAGCATGCATGTAGTATGTATGTAGTATATATGTAGCATGTAGTATGTATGTAGCATGCATGTAGTATCTATGTAGTATGTATGTAGCATGTAGTATGTATGTAGCATGCATGTAGTATATATGTAGTATGTATGTAGCATGTATGTAGCATGCATGTAGTATGTATGTAGCATGCATGTAGTATGTATGTAGCATGCATGTAGTATGTATGTAGCATGCATGTAGTATATATGTGGTATGTATGTAGCATGTATGTAGCATGCATGTAGTATATATGTGGTATGTATGTAGCATGTAGTATGTATGTAGCATGCATGTAGTATGTATGTAGTATGTATGTGGTATGTATGTAGCATGTATGTAGCATGCATGTAGTATATATGTGGTATGTATGTAGCATGTAGTATGTATGTAGCATGCATGTAGTATGTATGTGGTATGTATGTAGCATGTAGCATGCATGTAGTATGTATGTAGTATATATGTGGTATGTATGTAGCATGCATGTAGTATGTATGTAGTATATATGTGGTATGTATGTAGCATGTAGTATGTATGTAGTATGTATGTAGTATGTATGTAGTATGTATGTAGCATGCATGTAGCATGCATGTAGTATTTATGTAGCATGCAGTATGTATGTAGCATGCATGTAGTATATATGTAGTATGTATGTAGCATGCAGTATGTATGTAGCATGCATGTAGTATATATGTAGTATGTAGCATGTAGTATGTATGTAGCATGCATGTAGTATATATGTGGTATGTATGTAGCATGTAGTATGTATGTAGCATGCATGTAGTATGTATGTAGTATATATATATATTTTTTTTTTAAACATTTAACACATTAGCCGGATGATGGGACTACTACTGTCCCATCATTGGCTAATGTGTCAATCACTGTCATGGTAGCAGGCATCGCCAGATGGGACTTGTAGTCCCATCGGACGATGCTTGCACAGACCCCCGGACATCAGCACAGCCCCCCGGCAGGCCGGTACAGACCCCCACAGGGTGCACAGACCACCGGCAGGCCGGCACAGCCCCCCGCCAGGCCGGTACAGACCCAGGGCAGTCCACACAGCCCCCCGGCAGGCCGGCAGAGACCCCCGGCTGTCAATCAACTTTGAACTTCCAATTCCGATGCCGATGCCAGATATTGAAAAAATATCGGAAGTCGGTATCGGAATTCCGATACAGCAAGTATCGGCCGATACCTGATACTTGCGGTATCGGAATGCTCAACACTAATTTTGACTTATGTACATTTTGGCAATCTGCAGTCTAGCTTTTTATAACTGTCAGAAGTGGGGTCCTCCTGAGTCTCCTGCCATAGCATTTCATTTCATTCAAATGTCGTCAAATAGTTTATGCTGACTTTGATGTACCCTGAGCCTGCAGGACAGCTTGATTTTCTTTGGAACTTGATTGGGGCTGCTTATTCACCATCCAAGCTATCCTGCATGGCAACCTTTTATCAATATTTCTCTGCAGTCCACGTCCAGAGAGATTAGCTACCGTGTCATGGGTTGTAAACTGCTTGATTATGTTGTACACCGTGGACAAAGGAACATCAAGATCTCTGGAGTTGGACTTGTAACCTTGAGATTGTTGATATTTTTCAACAATTTTGGTTCTCAAGTCCTCAGACAGTTCACTTCTCTTTCTATTCTCCATGCTTAGTGTGGCACACGCAGGCACACAATGCAAAGATTGAGTTAACTCTCCCCCTTTTATCTAGTTTCAGGTGTGATTTTCTTATTGCCCACACCTGTTACTTGCCACAGGTGACTTTGAACAAGCATCACATGTTTGAAACAAAGTTGTTTACCTACAATTTTGGAAAGGTGCCAACAATTTTATCCTACCCATTTTGGGGGTTTAGGGTGAAATTATGTCCAATTTGACTTTTTTCACCAGGTAGTAATGTTACATAGCACACATGTACAGTACATATAGCAAATGATCAGATAGAGGATGTGTGTACTAGAATAGAGCAAGTGAATGATTGCTGGAGGGACAAATAACATGCTGCATAATTTAGAGCCCCCTTTTTAAGAGTCAATTTACCTATACCAGCATCATGCATTTGATGCACTCGCACATCTTTACTAATAAATCCCATAGTGACCTTTAGCCCTGTGTTGATACGGTAAGTGTTCACCAAATCCTAAGGAAATGGTAAGCCCGTCAGTATCATGCATTCTCAAAGTAAGCACTAAGAATAAGGTGCAGTCACAAACAAGATCATTCTTGATCGCTATGTTGTTGGAAAAATACTTTGGATCCAGCTAAACTAGGTTATGATTTCCAGATAGCATTAGAAGCCAGCTACACCTGTATAAAGGAGTTCTGAGTGTCTCACTTTGGGAGTGTACCTGCTATGTAACACAAATGCAGATGACTAACTTATATCCTTAAAGATATAGAAGTTGATTATCCAGTTTTTAGAAAATAAACACTGAATAAATCAAAATATTATCCCATACTTCTATGATTCTCAGAATCTAAGCAGTAGTGAATATGTGAACTGTTCCTCCTCCCAATGCTACAGATTGATAGAACTATAGTATCTTGCATCTCCATTGACCGGTAATAAACTTACCTCAACACACAAAGTTCATGTAGACAGTACTTAAGAAATCCAGTGCCTCAAGAACAGTAATGACAGTGCCACATTCTCAGAAGGGTTAGACAATCAGTCTGATCCTTTTAGAATTCTAAGGGGTAACTGTTATGAATGGGTCACCGAGGAGAAAAAAGCAAAACAAGCTAAGTCACAGAAAACCAGAGAGGTTGGCAACTATGCAGATTGCAGATCCCTGATCCTACCACACAACTAGCAGCAGCCGTGGAGCGTATCTACGATGTTCCTAGATGCTTCATCACAGCCGGAGGACTAAATAAGCCTGAAGTATGAAAAGGGGAAAACTAACTGCCCCAGAGCAGACCCCAAAGGAATAGATAGCCCCCACACATGTATTGACGGTGAAACAAGATGAAGGCAGGAAAATAGGCTGAGCAAACGATGGGGCCCAAACTAACTAGAGAGGAAAGGAAAGGAAAGACACTGTCTGCAACCTGCAAAAAACCCTACAAAAATAAAGTCCAACACTTCTGATAGCAAAATTAACCCTGAAGTCACTAGACTTCTCCCACTATATCAGCACTCTGAAATATTCTGAGACAGAGCAAAAAGAGACCAAACTAGTAAGAGACAAAAAGCAAATTGGCAAAATACTGATAAATAAGAGTGGAAATTCAGCACAGCCCCCAGCCGGGGCTGGCTGACCACACCAAAAAACTGAACAGACCAACAAAATCAAGTGTGAACATTAGCAGAAAAACTTAGCTTTAGATGACTGGAACAGAGCTGAAAACCAAGAGCTGACAAGCCAGAAGGAATCACCAGCAACCGAATAGGGCATCGGCTGTCTTAAATCCAATCTGAGACTCCCGAGGTCCAATCGTCATCCTCATTCTCAGGTGGCAGATCTCCATCGATCAAGTCAGCCTCACTACCTCCTGTTACCACCAGAGGGAGTCTGGAAGGAGAACTCACAACTGGTGAACCAGAGAATGAACTCACAACAGGTAAAGTTTATGTGGCACCCCAGGAGTCCGGTTGCCACAATGGCATTGCCTCCCACACAGGGGGTAATGTCATGCCTGGAAGCAATGAGAGGTCCCCTGACCAGGTAGAACCAGCATCCAACACTTGTTCTAACTCCAGACCAAAAGGGGCAGAGTTTAAGGGAGTGACAGTTGGTGTGAGGAGTTAGTGCTGAGGTAAGGAGATTGTTCTGGAAAGAGTCAGTCAGTCAGAGGAGAGTGAGAAAAGGAGTGAGGGCTGACAGAGTCTGAGGAGAGTTGGGGAGGAAAGGAAAAATTTGGGGAATCTGGGGAGTGGAGCTGAGAGAAAGCTCACCCCGGAGCTGAAATCTGGAAACAGGACGCCGGAGTCCGTGGCTGCACGTGTAAAGATAGCCTGACAGCTAAATCTGGTGGGCAGGGGACTGCAGGTCTCCTGGTCCCACAAAACACTTAGCAGCACAGCAGCATAAGAGAGCCCGAAGCCGCCACAAAGGATCTACACTAGTAAAAAAAAGCTTAATCTGCCTGCCATAGGGGCAAGTGCTTAAAGAAAATCAGGCATAGAGGCATAGGCACAGCTTTAGGCAGCAAGGACCTCAGAGGATAGCGCAGTAGGGAGACCTCCATATGCATCTGGCTCAGTGGATCCTGAACTGCTTCCAGACTAACCGAATCTCCCTCACTATCTGTGATCCCCTGGTCTGCACCCTGGACTATCAAGTAAAGGTAAAACCCTGCTGTGTCCTCAGCTTTATTACTGCATCATCTACTCTGCATTACAACCGTTACCACCATTTTAAATAAAACATACAACTGCTCTGGGGCCTAGCTCTACCCGAGGAGAGCTGTAACATCTATGCTGCGTCACCAACTGCCCCAGTGGACCTGAACTGCAGCATCGGCCATCTTCTCATTGCCGAGTACCACGAGTGGTGTCACAAATGAATCCCCATAATAACTATTCCCTCATCATTTGATTGCTTGCCCAGGGGCAAGGACCGAGTCACTGCTGCCGTGACATCCCCTGAAGTAACAGAACCGACCCAGTACTGAGTACCCCACAGCCCTGCAGGTTGCGGCATTTATTCTGGCAAAGAGTGACATGCAGGCTCTAGCATGCCAATGTAAGGAGGTTTATTCGCCGTGCAATGCTCCTCTGGGAAATGCAATATTCAAATTGACTCTTCATAGAGGAAGAGGACTTCAACTCTCTAGCGCCACCAATCGGAAGCAGCAATCCTAGGTCACTATTGACCCTTTAACAAGCCTTGAAATGAGACGTAAAGCCAAATCAACAGGTGGCATTGTAGAGTTCAATTCCTCTTCCTCTCTGAAGAGGTATTTGCCTTTTAGAAATGACATTTACAGTGCATTGCGAAAATATTCAGCTCCTTGGAACTTTTCAACCCTTTCCCACATATCATGCTTCAAACAAAGATACCAAATGTAAATTTTTGGTGAAGAATCAACAAGTGGAACACAATTGTGAAGTTGAAAGAAATTTATTGGTTATTTTAAGTTTTTGTGGAAATTCAAAAACTGAAAAGTGGGGCGTGCAATATTATTCGGCCCGTTTACTTTCAGTGCAGCAAACTCACTCCAGAAGTTCATTGTGGATCTCTGAATGATCCAATGTTGTCCTAAATGACTAATGATGATAAATATAATCCACCTGTGTGTAATCAAGTCTCCGAATAAATGCACCTGCTCTGTGATAGTCTCAGGGTTCTGTGTGATGCACAGAGAGCATCATGAAGACCAAGGAACACAACAAGCAGATCCGTGATACTGTAGTGGAGAAGTTTAAAGATGGATTTGGATACAAAATGATTTCCAAATCTTTAAACATCCTAAGGAACACTGTGCAAGCGATCATATTGAAATGGAAGGAGTATCATACCACTACAAATCTACCAAGACCCGGCCGTCCCTCTAAACTTTCATCTCAAACGAGAAGACTGATCAGAGATGCAGCCAAGAGGCCCATGATCATTCTGGATAACTGCAGAGATCTGCAGCTGAGGTGGGACAGTCTGTCCATAGGACAATAATCAGTCGTACACTGCATAAATCTGGCCTTTATGGAAGAGTGGCAAGAAGAAAGCCATTTCTCAAAGATATCCATAAAAAGTGTCGTTTAAAGTTTGCAACAAGCCTCCTGGAAGACACACCAAACATGTGGAATAAGGTGCTCTGGTCAGATGAAACCAAAATCGAACTTTTTGGCAACAATGCCAAACGATATGTTTGGCGTAAAGGCAACACAGCTCATCACCCTGAACACACCATCCCCACTGTCAAACATGGTGGTGGCAGCATCATGGTTTGGGCCTGCTTTTCTTCAGCAGTGACAGGGAAGATGGTTCAAATTGATGGGAAGACGGATGGAGCCAAATACAGGACCATTCTTGAAGAAAACCTGTTGGAGTCTGCAAAAGACCTGAGACTGGGACGGAGATTTGTCTTCCAACAAGACAATGATCCCAAGCATAAAGCATAATCTACAATGGAATGTTTCACAAATAAACTTATCCAGGTGATAGAATGGCCAAGTCAAAGTCCAGACCTGAATCCAATCGAGAATCTGTGGAAAGAGCTGAAAACTGCTGTTCACAAACGATCTCAATCAAACCTCACTGAGCTCGAGCTGTTTGCCAAGGAAGAATGGGCAAGAATTTCAGTCTCTCGATGTACAAAACTGATAGAAACATACACCGACTTGCAGCTTTAATCGCAGCAAAAGGTGGCGCAACAAAGTATTAAGTTAAAGGAGCTGAATAATATTGCACGCCCCACTTTTCAGTTTTTGAATTTCCAAAAAAAATTTAAAATAACCAATAAATTTCTTTCAACTTCACAATTGTGTCCCACTTGTTGATTCTTCACCAAAAATTTACATTTGGTATCTTTATGTTTGAAGCATGATATGTGGGAAAAGGTTGAAAAGTTCCAAGGGGCCAAATACTTTCACAAGGCACTGTATAGGCTACCATAAGTGAAAATTTTTAGGTGTTTCAAGATGCGACTAAATTTACTTGTAGATTTTTACTGTCACCTGTTCTTTTAGGCCAAGATTAGAGTAGGAAATGGAATAGATATCACTCTCTCTAGTTGGTTAAAAAGACATGATAATGTGAACTGATGCCTTGCTATTATGATCACAGTGTGCTGATGTGGTTTGGCCATGGGGTTTGGCAACCTCCTCGGAGTCTCTTCCATACATGTTGGCTGATGGCTGTTTTATACAGCTGGCAGCTGCCTTTTCCTGCACCCGTCACAGTTTGATCTAATCTCTCCATTACTAGAGACAAAGAATTTGAAACACAATTTCACCAGCGTTGCTAAACTATCCAACCACTGTCAAGAATTTTAATGCAAACACAGTCTTAGGCTACATTCCCACTATGAATATTTGGTGAGATTTTAATGCTGCAGGCTTTCTGGAGCACTATTGCAACTATTAGGTAAATTAGGTTACTTGACTTTTTTTATTACATTTTTTACTGCATTTTTTACATGTATTTTCATTGTGCTTTTGACACTGTGGCTTTTGTCTCTTTTCGATAAGTCATGTTTTCAATTAAGAAAAAAGGGAGAAAAAGAGTCCAAAACTACCTTAAAGTACCAGCTTTTATTGTATAGGACAAAAGGAACAAGACACAAAGTCATTAAAAGATCAAATAGAAAAATATCATAGTCACCGGATACAACAAAGACCCTGAGCAATGTGATTCATGGTGAATATGGGTGAGAGTGATGAAATCCCTCATAAAAAGCGGGCAAATTAACAAAAATTGCTGGACCCTCCAATCCCCTTTCAATAACCATACCCTGGACATGTAATCCTAGAACATAACAGAGTGGGGTGGAAGGAACCAATAAAACAATTGCACATAGCCCATTTAGAAAAGGAAAGGGTTAAAGTTAAAACATACCCATCATTGTAAACACCAGAAGCACACTGACCAGGAGAGGCCCGACGTACGTTTCGCGGTATAGCCGCTTCCTTCCATTATGAGGTGTAAAACCGCAGATTTACCTGCGGTTTTCTCTACAAAATCCGCACACCCAAAAAACTACGTGTGCACATAGCCTTACAATGGCCCTCACAGTCCCCTGATCTGAAGATAATTGAAAATCTGTGACTAGACCTAAAAATAGCAGAGGATGCCAAACGACCCAGGAATCTCACAGAACTGGAAGAATTTTCCAAGGAAGAATGGATGTAAAGCCCTCAATCAAGAACTGAAAGACTCTTGGCTGGCTACAAAAACCGTTTAGAAGCTGTGATACTTTCAAAAGCGGGTGGTACTAGGTACTAACCATGTAGGGTGCCCAAACTTTTACATTTTCCCATTCTCCTTTTTGTAATTTTTAAAATGTAAAAGATGAAAATATATACTTTTTTTTACCTAAAATACAAAAGAAAAGTGTCATCTTTAACTTTAGGCCTTCTAGAGATGATTTCATCTTCAACTTGATTAACTCTTCACAATAACAGTAATTTTGACCAGGGGTGCCAAAACTTGTACAAGCAATGGTATAGATAAAACTCATTGGACAGGTAAGAGATACAACATGATAGACAGGCTGGAGATGTGTGACTGTGTAGAGCCAGCCAGAGCATTTTGTTTTTACAGAGCCTAAAAAAGTGCTTTACCACAAATGAATTATACAACTTACAAATGTTGGCAGCAAGCCAGTGGGCCAATGTGAATATCAGTGAACAAAACTGCAGTTATTAAGTTATTAATAATAATTAGACACAAAATCTATAAGTATAACAGCACATGTGTTAAAATTGTAGCTTTTAACACACTGCCCCAGGAAGAAGCCATGGCGAAACGCGTGTTGGGCATTAAAGGTAATATATACTTTGCAACATGCACTTATTGCAAGTTTATGACAATCCTGTATCAAGTTATCAAGTGTGCTACATGACATGGACATTAAAAGTAATACATATCTTACATTAGGCACTTACTGTGAGTTTCTGAAAATCCTGTATCAAGTTACCACTGCATGACATGTCTATTGTGCATTAAGCTCTTTTACATTAGGCCATATTACTACATCATTATTGTTTCTGTATTTTGTAGAAATACTGTAGCTTACTCTCATCTCATACGCATTAACTTATGCTACCAGGCATTAAGCCCTTATGTTTAGGCAGTTCCATTCTACAATTTATGATTCGTGTCTGCTATTCATTACGCCTTACTACATGCTATTTACTTATTCACTACAGCTATGTATTCTAGCTATTTGCCATAGCCTTTGTCTAACACATGCTTTATGTACTGTTACACAACCTGATTGTCAGTTTCATTGTCTCCATGTATCATGGATCATATTCTGTATCTTCGTTGGAATTACCTTGATACAATATTACTCACTATTCCTTATTCTGTTTTTATTCTGTACATTTTATATTTTGACTTAAATGGGGTTAATTTTAAAGATGATTTTAATCAAAACATCTTGGAATAATAATTTCCACAATTGAATGTGTTTAAAAAAATATGTTCCTGTGCTGAGATAATCTTATAAATGTGCCCCTGCTGCGTAATGGCTGTGTCTGACCGTACAGGAACATGGTCTTGCATGAATTAAATTATAATATCCACCCCTCTCCTTTGATCGGTCTCCCTGGGACTTGAACATCTTTATGTCTGCAGGCTGTAGTTCTATATGTGAGCCACAACTGACAAATCTGATGGTATAGATCGGAGAATTTGGTCATCTTGATCTGTATTGCAGACAGTAAACCCAGAAACAGATTAACCTCTTTACATCCAATGACGGACACAGTCCGTCATTGAACGCCTCTCCCTCTTTGGTGCGGGCTCCGGCGATGAGCCCGCACCTTTTCCGGGACATGACAGCTGATCTGATCAGCTGACATGTTCCCCTACATGTTAAATGCCGCTGTCAAAGTCTGATAGCGGCATTTAACATGGACGCGCAGAAAGCACATTCTTTCCTCCTCCCATTGGCACCCGTGTCACATGACCACGGGTCGACGACGGGTTGGCATGACAACCCGGGGTCAGGAGAAGACCCCAGTGGTTGTCACTGCTGCAAAGCTATGAGCGCCACCTAGTGGTCGGTGCTCATAGCAAGTGAGCATTTCTGATACATAGAGCAGGGCTGCAGCCCGGCTCTATGTATCAGAGGCAATCAGACCAGTTCAGCTTGAAGTCTCCCATGGAGGCTACTGAAGCAAGTAAAAAGTAAAAAAAAAGTTTTTAAAAATATTTAAAAAATAAAAAAATATAAAAGTTCAAATCACCCCCCTTTCGCCCCATTCAAAATAAAACAATAAAAAACCCACAAATATACACATATTTGGTATCGCCACATTCAGAATCGCCAGATCTATAAATATAAAAAAGAATTGATCGAATCAGTAAACGGAGTAGCGAGAAAAAAAATCAAAATGGCAGAATTACGTTTTTTGGTCGCTGCAACATTGCAATAAAATGCAATAACGGGTGATCAAAAGAACGTATCTGCACCAAAATGGTATAAATAAAAACATCAGATCAGCACGCACAAAATAAACCCTCACTCGGCCCCAGATCCTGAAAAATGGAGACGCTACGGGTCTCGGAAAACTTTTTTTTTACAAACTTTGGAATTTTTTTTCACCACTTAGATTAAAGAGAACCTAGACATGTTTGGTATCTATGAACTTGTAATGACCTGAAGAATCATAATGGCAGGTCAGATTTAGCATTTAGTGAACCTAGCAGAAAAGCCAAACAAAAACCAGTGTGGGATTGCACTTATTTTTGCAATTTCACCATACTTCGAATTTTTTTTCCAGCTTTCTGTTACACGACATGGTAAAACCAATGATGTCGTTCAAAAGTACAACGCGTCCCACAAAAAACAAGCCCTCACATGGCCATTTTGACCAAAAAATAAAAAAGTTATGGCTCTGGGAATAAGGGGAGCAAAAAATGAAAATGCTGAACCAAAAATACCCCTGGTCCCTAAGGAGTTAAACATGTACATTGTATACAGCAGTGTATTTCTATGTTCCAATTTTTTTGTTTCTACAACACTACTAAGAATAATAAAAAGCTATCACAAAAATTATTTTTTTAACGCACAACCTTCAACACTACAGGCAGGAGCTAAAGCTTCTGAGCCACAAGCACTGGTGATGTAAGGGGGAGAATTCTGTGTTCTTGACCGGTATTGCAGCCTCTAACTCCACAGGCAGATTGTACCGATACATTATACAAGCAGCGTATTTCTATGTACTTGTATTAAAGAGGGAGAATAAAAGAGATTTTTTTCAATGAAAAAATAATCAAATTTTTAATGTGTTTTCTCTAAAAATAAACATCACAAATCAGCAAATAACACAGGCATATTTGGTGTCCCTGTAATTGTAACAACCTGCACAACAAAAAGATCATATTATTTATGGGGATCTGTAAATGGCATAAAAAAAAAGGGCGAGATTGATGTTCTTTCTCTATTAAACCCATATAAATTGTAATAAAAATGTAATGCTGAGGCTGTGTTCACACATAACACGTAAATATTATCTTATTTCTGTTTTTTTTTCTGCCGGTGTGCTCACCACACAATGGAATAACAATCTTCTCTGATTATTGCGTGTTTCATTTATACGTTTCCCCCTTGAGAAAGTTCTGGTGGCGCTGAATGTCAATGATGGAAGACAAAATAAATCCACAGGTCTCAAGTAGAGATGAGCAGGATGCACAGATGACTTAGTAACAGACGTGGATGATCAATTTGGGTCTACGGTCTACAGTCTCAGGAGCCTGCTGAATGTCCTTCACTGCCATTGCTCCTTTCACAACTCCTCCTCCCAGGGTAGAAAGAAATAGTAAATGGGCGTGGATAGGGATGTGACCAGGGGCATGGCCAAAATCTGCAGAGGCGCAGGTAGGGAACTGCATAATTTGCCCTCGTTCTGTTCTTCAAAAGTTGGGAGGTTCGGTCGTGTGTATATATGTGAAACTAGACTAATTTAACAGGTGTGCAAAAAAACAGGGTTTGCGACATGCACACTTTATCAGGCAGACACGGAGTTACATGCTTTTTGTCCCCCAGTCAATATCAGTGGCTTGCTTCTGCATAAATACAAAGTGTGTAATTGAAAGGCAGCAGTACTACAACCATTGAAAGGCAGCAGTACTACAACCATTGAAAGGCAGCTGTACTACAACCACTGAAAGGCAGCTGTACTACAACCACTGAAAGGCAGCAGTACTACAACCACTGAAAGGCAGCAGTACTACAACCACAGAAAGGCAGCTGTACTACAACCAATGAAAGGCAGCAGTACTACAACCATTGAAAGGCAGCTGTACTACAACCATTGAAAGGCAGCAGTACTACAACCATTGAAAGGCAGCAGTACTACAACCATTGAAAGGCAGCTGTACTACAACCATTGAAAGGCAGCTGTACTACAACCATTGAAAGGCAGCAGTACTACAACCATTGAAAGGCAGCTGTACTACAACCATTGAAAGGCAGCTGTACTACAACCACTGAAAGGCAGCTGTACTACAACCATTGAAAGGCAGCAGTACTACAACCACTGAAAGGCAGCAGTACTACAACCACAGAAAGGCAGCTGTACTACAACCAATGAAAGGCAGCAGTACTACAACCATTGAAAGGCAGCTGTACTACAACCATTGAAAGGCAGCAGTACTAGAACCATTGAAAGGCAGCTGTACTACAACCATTGAAAGGCAGCTGTACTACAACCATTGAAAGGCAGCAGTACTACAACCATTGAAAGGCAGCAGTACTACAACCATTGAAAGGCAGCTGTACTACAACCATTGAAAGGCAGCTGTACTACAACCATTGAAAGGCAGCTGTACTACAACCACTGAAAGGCAGCTGTACTACAACCACTGAAAGGCAGCAGTACTACAACCATTGAAAGGCAGCAGTACTACAACCATTGAAAGGCAGCAGTACTACAACCATTGAAAGGCAGCAGTACTACAACCATTGAAAGGCAGCAGTACTAGAACCATTGAAAGGCAGCTGTACTACAACCATTGAAAGGCAGCAGTACTACAACCATTGAAAGGCAGCTGTACTACAACCATTGAAAGACAGCAGTACTACAACCATTGAAAGGCAGCTGTACTACAACCATCGAAAGGCAGCTGTACTACAACCATCGAAAGGCAGCTGTACTACAACCATCAAAAGGCAGCTGTACTACAACCATCAAAAGGCAGCAGTACTACAACCATCGAAAGGCAGCAGTACTACAACCATCGAAAGGCAGCTGTACTACAACCATCGAAAGGCAGCTGTACTACAACCACTGAAAGGCAGCTGTACTACAACCATTGAAAGGCAGCTGTACTACAACCACTGAAAGGCAGCAGTACTACAACCATTGAAAGGCAGCAGTACTACAACCATTGAAAGGCAGCAGTACTACAACCACAGAAAGGCAGCTGTACTACAACCAATGAAAGGCAGCAGTACTACAACCATTGAAAGGCAGCAGTACTAGAACCATTGAAAGGCAGCTGTACTACAACCATTGAAAGGCAGCAGTACTACAACCATTGAAAGGCAGCAGTACTACAACCATTGAAAGGCAGCAGTACTACAACCATTGAATGGCAGCAGTACTACAACCATTGAATGGCAGCAGTACTACAACCACTGAAAGGCAGCTGTACTACAACCATTGAAAGGCAGCTGTACTACAACCACTGAAAGGCAGCTGTACTACAACCATTGAAAGGCAGCAGTACTACAACCATTGAAAGGCACCTGTACTACAACCATTGAAAGGCAGCAGTACTACAACCATTGAAAGGCAGCAGTACTAGAACCATTGAAAGGCAGCTGTACTACAACCATTGAAAGGCAGCAGTACTACAACCATTGAAAGGCAGCTGTACTACAACCATTGAAAGACAGCAGTACTACAACCATTGAAAGGCAGCAGTACTACAACCATTGAAAGGCAGCTGTACTACAACCACTGAAAGGCAGCTGTACTACAACCACTGAAAGGCAGCTGTACTACAACCATCGAAAGGCAGCTGTACTACAACCATCGAAAGGCAGCTGTACTACAACCATCGAAAGGCAGCTGTACTACAACCACTGAAAGGCAGCTGTACTACAACCATTGAAAGGCAGCTGTACTACAACCATCGAAAGACAGCTGTAGTACAACCATTGAAAGGCAGCAGTACTACAACCATTGAAAGGCAGCAGTACTACAACCATTGAAAGGCAGCAGTACTACAACCACTGAAAGGCAGCAGTACTACAACCAATGAAAGGCAGCAGTACAACCACTGAAAGGCAGCAGTACTGCAAACATTGACAGGCAGCTGTACTGCAACCAATGAAAGGCAGCTGTACTACAACCAATGAAAGGCAGCAGTACTACAACCACTGAAAGGCAGCAGTACTACAACCATTGAAAGGCAGCAGTACAACCATGGAAAGGCAGCAGTACTACAACCATTGAAAGGCAGCAGTACTACAACCATGGAAAGGCAGCAGTACTACAACCATTGAAAGGCAGCTGTACTAAAACCATTGAAAGGCAGCAGTACTACAACCAATGAAAGGCAGCAGTACTACAACCAATGAAAGGCAGCAGTACTACAACCATTGAAAGGCAGCCCTACTACAACCATTGAAAGGCAGCAGTACTACAACCATGGAAAGGCAGCAGTACTACAACCATTGAAAGGCAGCTATACTATAACCATTGAAAGGCAGCTGTACTACAACCATTGAAAGGCAGCACTACTACAACCATTGAAAGGCAGCAGTACTACAACCATGGAAAGGCAGCAGTACTACAACCATTGAAAGGCAGCAGTACTATAACCATTGAAAGGCAGCTGTACTACAACCATTGAAAGGCAGCAGTACTACAATCATTGAAAGGCAGCTGTACTACAACCACTGAAAGACAGCAGTACTACAGCCATTGAAAGGCAGCTGTACTGCAACCAATGAAAGGCAGCAGTACTACAACCATTGAAAGGCAGCAGTACTACAACCAATGAAAGGCAGCAGTACTACAACCATTGAAAGGCAGCAGTACTACAACCATTGAAAGGCAGCAGTACTACAACCATGGAAAGGCAGCAGTACTACAACCATTGAAAGGCAGCAGTACTACAACCATGGAAAGGCAGCAGTACTACAACCATGGAAAGGCAGCAGTACTACAACCATTGAAAGGCAGCTGTAATACAACCATTGAAAGGCAGCAATACTACAACCATGGAAAGGCAGCAGTACTACAACCAATGAAAGGCAGCAGTACTACAACCATTGAAAGGCAGCCCTACTACAACCATTGAAAGGCAGCAGTACTACAACCATGGAAAAGCAGCAGTACTACAACCATTGAAAGGCAGCTATACTATAACCATTGAAAGGCAGCTGTACTTCAACCATTGAAAGGCAGCACTACTACAACCATTGAAAGGCAGCAGTACTACAACCATGGAAAGGCAGCTGTACTACAACCATTGAAAGGCAGCAGTACTATAACCATTGAAAGGCAGCTGTACTACAACCATTGAAAGGCAGCTGTACTACAACCATTGAAAGGCAGCTGTACTACAACCATTGAAAGGCAGCTGTACTACAACCACTGAAAGACAGCAGTACTACAGCCATTGAAAGGCAGCAATACTTCAACCATTGAAAGGCAGCAATACTACAACCATTGAAAGGCAGCAGTACTACAACCATTGAAAGGCAGCAGTACTACAACCATCGAAAGACAGCTGTAGTACAGCCATTGAAAGGCAGCAGTACTACAACCATTGAAAGGCAGCAGTACTATAACCACTGAAAGGCAGCTGTACTACAACCATCGAAAGGAGGCAGTACTACAACCATCGAAAGGCAGCAGTACTATAACCATTGAAAGGCAGCTGTACTACAACCATCGAAAGGCAGCAGTACTACAACCATTGAATGGCAGCTGTACTGCAACCATGGAATGGCAGCTGTACTACAACCATTGAAAGGCAGTAGTACTACAACCATTGAAAGGCAGCTGTACCATAACCACTGAAAGGCAGCTGTACTACAACCATTGAAAGGCAGCAGTACTATAACCATTGAAAGGCAGCAGTACTATAACCATTGAAAGGCAGCAGTACTACAACCATTGAAAGGCAGCTGTACTACAACCACTGAAAGGCAGCTGTACTACAACCATTGAAAGGCAGCAGTACTACAATCATTGAAAGGGAGCTATACTACAACCATTGAAAGGCAGCAGTACTACAACTATGGAAAGACAGCAGTACTACAACCACTGAAAGGCAGCAGTACTACAATCATTGAAAGGCAGCTGTACTACAACCAATGAAAGGCAGCAGTAATATTACCATTGAAAGGCAGCAGTACTACAACCATTGAAAGGCAGCAGTACTACAACCAATGAAAGGCAGAATTACTACAACCATCGAAAGGCAGCAGTACTACAACCATCAAAAGGCAGCAGTACTACAACCATTGAAAGGCAGTACTACAACCATTGAAAGGCAGCAGTACTACAATCATCGAAAGGCAGCAGTACTACAACCATTGAAAGGCAGCTGTACTACAACCATTGAAAGGCAGCAGTACTACAACCATACAGATCAGCAGCAACAGCTGTCAGCTCTCGCATCTTTTGCTCCTGACTAATCATGGTACATCTCTGTATTATTCTCTTTACTTCCCACACTAATCTTCTCCGCTGTGCTCCCCTATCAGACACCACATTCAAGGGTACCCCATGCAACCGCACCACATGCTCAACAAACAATCTGGACAATGTTTTCGCATTAGGTAGAGCTGGCAAAGGTACAAAATATGCCTGCTTACTAAACCTGTCCACAACAACCCAGACAACGGTATTACCCTTGGAGGGGGGGGGGGGGTGGTGATGAAATCCATGGACAGATGAGTCCATGGTCTCTCAGGAATTGGCAGTGGTACCAATTCCCCGGCCGGCCGGTTATGGGGAGTTTTAGCACGGGCACAAACCTCACACGCAGACACATACTCCCCAACATCAGAGGCTAAAGAAGACCACCAGAATATTCTAGCAATGGCCTTCCGGATGGCCGAGATCCCTGGATGTCCACCCAGAACTGAGTCATGGAACTCCTGGAGGACCTTGAGACGAAACTGAGCTGGCACAAAAAGTTTATCCATCAGCTTAGCTGGAGGTGCAAGAGACTGGGCTTCCCGAATCTCCAGTTCCAACACATTAGAAACACCTGCCACCACCACCCCAGGCTTGAGGATGGAGGTTCTGGGGGGGACACCGGATCTAGACTGCGTGACAACGCATCCGCTCTGACATTCTTGGATCCTGGCCGAAAAGTGATCGAGAAGTTGAATCAGGAAAAAAAAAGTGACCATCTAGCCTGTCTGGGAGTCAACCTTTTAGCTGACTCAATGTAAGCTAGGTTTTTGTGGTCCGTGATTACAGTTATAGGATGGACAGCCCCCTCCAAAAAATGCCTCCATTCTTCAAAGGCCAATTTTACGGCCAGAAGTTCCCGATTCCCCACATCATAGTTTCTCTCCGCAGGGGAGAATTTCTTTGAGAAAAAGGCGCAAGGTCTTAAATTGGTCAAAGTGGCGGGTCACTGGGACAATACCGCCCCCACCCCCACCTCTGAGGCGTCTACCTCAACAATAAATGGTTCAGACGCGTCCGGTTGAATAAGAACCGGGGCAGACATGAAAAATTTTTTCAAAAACTGAAATGCCGCTACCGCTGCGGTTGACCAATTCTTGATATCAGCCCCCTTTTGAGTCATGTCTGTGAAGGGTTTAACCACCTGTGAGAACCCCCTTATAAATTTACGATAGTAATTGGCGAATCCTAGGAAACGCTGCAGGGCTTTCAAATCACAAGGTTGAACCCACTCGACAATGGCCTGCACCTTATTAGGATCCATACGATACCCTTCAGCAGACACGATGAACCCCAGAAAGGACAGTCCCTGAACAAAAAATAAACATTTTTCAAGTTTAGCAAAAAGACAGTTCTCCCGGAGCCTTTGGAGAACTGCCCGAACATGACCAATGTGAGCCTGTTTATCAGGAGAGTAGATTAAAATGTCATCCAAATACACCACAATAAAACGTCCAATCAAATCAGAGAACACATGATTTATGAAATTTTGGAAGACCGCTGGAGCATTGGTCAGGCCGAAAGGCATGACCAAATTTTCAAACAACCCTTCAGTAGTGAGAAAAGCGGTTTTCCACTCATCTCCGTCCCGGACTCGGATAAGGTTATACGCTTCCCGTAGATCTATTTTCGAAAACCACTTAGCTCCAGACAACTGATTGTATAAATCAGGAATAAGTGGAAGGGGATACGTATTTTTCACAGTTATTTTATTTAACTCACGAAAATCGAGGCATGGGCGTAAACCACCGTCTTTTTTCTTTACAAAAAAGAACCCCGCCGCCACAGGAGAAACAGAAGGACGAATATGTCCTTTACGGAGACTCTCGGAAATATATTCCTTCATAGCAGCCCGTTCCGGACCCGAGAGGTTATACAAGCGGGCTTTGGGCAATTTAGCATCAGGAACTAGGTCAATGGCACAATCAAATGGGCGGTGTGGTGGTAAAACCTCAGCCTCTTTTTTGGAGAAAACGTCCGTATAGTCTATCAGGCACTCCGGAATACCTTCCAGACCCACGGACGACACAGACACAGAAACAAGACATTTCTCAGAGCAATAGGGACCCCATTTAACAATGTCGCGAGATTCCCAATTAATCACAGGATTATGCAAATGTAACCAGGGGAACCCCAACACCAGTCCCGCAGGCAGGTTGTTCATTACAAAACATGAAATACGTTCCTGGTGCAAGGAACTCACTTTAAGGAGAAACTCTTCAGTACGAAACATAATGTCATTCTTAACCAGTGGTGTTTTGTCTATGGCAACAATGTGAATAGGAGTCTCCAACCTAACTGTCCCTAACTTACACCTGGACACTAATTCAGAGTCAATAAAGTTCAATGACGATCCGCAATCCACGAAGGCAGAAGTGGATGTGGAGACACTCCCACAACAAAGTTCCACTTGCAACAACATTTTAGAGAAGGCAGAAAAGGGTACCTGAGAGCCTGGGTGACCTCCACGATAATCACCCGGGCTCAGTCGCTTGCTGGTTAGTGGACGGGAGGTGCAATCCTTTTTCCAATGTCCAGAATCGCCACTGTGAAAACAGCATTTTCCCAAGCGTCGTTGTCTCCTTTCATTCTCTTTGAGGTCGATGGTTCCCATCTCCATGGTTTCCAATGTAGGACTGGCTCCCCTTCCATGGAAGAATAATGATGTCTCTGTTTGCATCACTCCCCTCGCCCGTAAACTGCGATCCATTCGGACGGCCTGTGTCATAGCCTCCTCCAGGGAATCAGGCGGGGGTGGAGAGCCAAGGCGTCTTTCAGATGCTCAGACAGGCCTCTTCGGAACCCCCGGAGAGCGGCATCATTCCAGCAGACCTCAGCAGCCCAGAGTCTGAACTCGGAGCAAAACCACTCGGCTGAGTGCTTCCCCTGGCAAACACTCATCAGCATGTTCTCAGCCATACGCATCCGATCAGGCTCATCATAAATATGCCCCAGGGCCTCAAAAAATGCATCGACAGTCATACGCTCTGGGGCCATGGTAGGAAGGGAGAAAGCCCAAGCTTGGGGGGCTTCCCCTTAACAGAGACATAATGACCCCCACTCTCTGACTTTCATCCCCAGAAGAGTGTGGTCTTAAGGAAAAAAAAAAGCTTACATCCCTCCTTGAAAACTCTGAATTCATTTTTATCATCTCCAGAAAAGGTATCCGGTAATTTAACCAGAGACTCCGGGGAAATTATTGTAACATCCCGAGCCCCCGATAAAAAAGCCCCCTGCACAGTGTCAGCAATCAGCTGCTGAGACTGAGCCAGGACTCGTTCTCCCAGGAGTTTCTGAGACATCTGCGTCAGGTGCTTAACCTGCTCAGAAAGAGTGTGCATAGGATCCATCACACACACAGGGGAAGGGGAGCAGAGAAAAAAAATGGTATGGGTCAGTTATAATATCAGGTTCCTGACAGCGCCGGCATGCAGCCTCTGCTGAGCAGGGACTCACCAGTGCTGTAGGGGTCCCGGGAACAGTAACAGCTGGAGAGTACAGATGCACGGGACCTGTACGCTGAAGTATTAGCAAGCAGGCATGGGACCTACGGTCATGTGACCACAAGGGGACGGGGCTTAGCGTTCTGCTTCCTGAAATGCAAGAACACTCAGAGTCGGGCAAACCAGAGATCATACACAATACAGGCGAACAAGGTACAGGAGGGACAAGCAGATGGGAGGTCAGATGAAGCAAAAGGTCATACACAAGAAGGCGGTGCGGTACCAAAGGGACGAGCAGAGAGCAGTCGAGTCATAAGCAGAGAGTCATACACGAGAGGACAGTGCGGTACAAGAGGGACAGGCAGAACTCGTAACAGGGACAGAACCGGATCACAACCAAACAAGCAACAAGTTATCAGGCACAAGTATACAAGAGGTCACTTAACTCAGCCAAGGGCAGGAGTATAACTGACACCGGATCTAGGTCCAGTGAGCATTAAATAGCCTCCTTCTGCCAGAGAGAGGCAGCACAATTAACAAATAGTCTAACCAGGACGGGCCAAAGCGAAATCCCGTCCTGGATCATGACAGGATTCATATGAAGCAAATCCCAAATTGTTCAAAATCACCAATTCCAACAAATTCCTAGTAAGTAAACACAAATTTAATTTGCAAGAAAATATTTTCTTCCTCTCTACTGGGCTCACATTTACAAAAAGCTTGGATGATCTTTCAGTCATTCAGTATAACGATCTATGTATACAGAGATGAATCAGAAACGGAATAAAGCTAATAGAACATTCCACGCTGGTAGAATCATAGTCATGCAGAAATGTCACGGCACTTTGGTACTTATTTTTTTACACTTTATTCTATTTAAATTCTCATTGTCTTACAAAGTATTTTAATTCTATTCTAGTCACTATTTATTATGGAAAATACAAGACATTTGAGATGGGGGGATTTTTTTTATAGCTTTGCAAATTATCTACTTTTATAAAATCTGTTTATGTGTAAAACTTTCTATTCACAGTTTAATATGTCTTACTCAAAGAAAACCTGTCAGGCTGTCAAATCAGTTCTCACTGTGCCACACATTGTAGGGACTCCTACTGATGCCAAATTAGAGGCTCAACTGTGTTCCCAGAGGAATACAGCATATAGGAGGAATGACACACGTCTCACAAAATGCGCTATTACCGTATTTAAGGTGTGTACTTACAGTAAACCTGTCAGCAGGCTTGTGCACAGTAACCTACACACAGTGTCAGGTCGGCGCTCTTATACTGATTAAAATGATACCTAAATAATACCTTGGTGATGAAATCCGTCTAGTGGTTGTTGTGTAATCTTTATTTGTAGTTTTCTGTTAATGAAATTCTCGTGCTCCGGGGCGTGACTGTTTGTGGGCGGGGCTTTATGTGCTGCTCTGCTTACATATGCATCTGTATGGGCTTATAACGGTGCCAACCTGACACTGTAGGCTACTGTGCAAAATCCTGCAGACAGGTTTCCTTTAACCCCTTTCCGACGTTGGGCATAATAATACGCCCAAGTCGGACTCCCTCCCTTTGATGTGGGCTCCGGTGCTGAGTCTACATCTTTCCCGGCAATGTCAGCTGTTTTGAACAGCTGACATGTGCCTCTAACAGCTGTGGGTGGAATAGAGATCCACCCGCAGCTGTCAACCCGTTGAATGTCGCTGTCAATCTCTGACAATGGCATTTAACTCGCCGGAAATCCCACCCATCTGTGACCCCGTTACATGATCACGGGTAATTGATGGGTTGGCATGACAACCAGAGGTCTCCAGCAGACCTCTATAGTTGTCATAGCCGGATTGCTGTGAGCGCTGTCCGGTGGTCGGCACTTATAGCAAGTGAGCATTTCTGCTACATTCAGGCAATCTGATCATCGCCTGTATGTAGCAGAGCCAATTGGACAACTGTAGCATCTAGTCAGCCATGGAAACTACTGAAGTATGAAAAAAGTTAAAAAAAAATTTCAAAAATATTTTAAAAATGTAAGTTTAAATCACCCCCTATTGCTCCATTCAAAATAAAACAATAAAAAAAAAATCAAACATACACATATTTGGTATCGCCATGTTTAAAATTTCCCAATCTATCAATATAAAAAAGGATTACCCTGATTGCTAAACGGCGTAACGAGAAAAAAAGTCAAAACGCCAGAATTACGTTTTTTTCGGTCACCGCTACATTGCAATAAAATGCAATAACGGGCAATCAAAACACTGTATCTTTACCAAAATAGTATCAATACAAAACATCAGCTCAGTACACAAAAAAATTAAGCCTTCAATCAGCCCAAAATCAAGAAAAATGGAGACGCTACAGGTCTTGGAATATGGCGCCAGTTTTTTTAATTTGAACCAAAGTTTGGATTTTTTTCACCAATTAAATAAAAAAGAACCTAGACAAGTTTGGTGTCTATGAACTCATAATGATCCAGAGAATCATAATGGCAGGTCAGTTTTAGCATTTAGTGAACATGGTAAGAAGAAAAACAAAACAGCTGTGGAATTGCATTTTTTTTTTGCAATTTCACCGCACTTTAAATTTTTTTCCCGTTTTGCAGGACACGATATGTTAAAACCAATGGTGCATTCAACACGTCTCGTAAGAAATAAGCCCTCACATGGCCATTTTGAAAAAAAATAAAAAAGTTATGGCTCTGGGAAGAAGGGAAGCAAAAAACAAAAACGCAAAAATGGAAAATGGCCGGGGGTTAAAGGGAACCTGTCCCCATGATCATACAGTACAGTCTGTAGGCATAATGCTATAGAGACGGGGAACAGAGTAGATCGATATGTAGTTTTGTGAGAAAAGTGTTAGTTTAACCTGTTTTAATTCTTTCACCCTCTATTCTTTCTATCAGTGACTGACAGCTTTCTTTGTGTATATCGGTTTGCTCAGCTCCCCCTACTCTATAACATGGGGCATGCAGATTGGCCTCCTTTCCTTTGAGCTGGACATTACATTTATATAGCTTCCCATTTGCTGCATGTCCATGCTCGGCACCCAGGACTGCTCTGCCCTTATTCACACTGATGCCACTATGACACATGGTAAGGTTTCAATATTAGAGGTTAGCACTAGAGATGAGTGAATATCTTTGGTTCCCCGCTTATTCTGCAAGCTATAACACTTGCCAAATAACCTACAGCAGGAACCCGGCATCCTGGATCGCGCCGGCTGAACAGCTGATCGCCGCCACAGCTGCATGTGTGCAGCTTTTTTTTATTTCCATAGGAAATAAAGGTACTGTACAACGCAGCAGAATCCGCAGCGTGAGCACATAAGGCTATGTGCCCACGTAGCGTTTAAATCCGGACACTGAAAACCGGACTCCTTCCCAGAAATCGCGCGTTTTTTTCCCGCACGATTTTACCACGATTATGATCGCGATTTTGCCGCGATTTTCACGTGCGTTATTCAAGCACTTTCCAAGCGATTTGAAGCATCGCTTAGAAAGTGAATGACAGGTTGGTCACACTCGTCAAACATAGTGTTTGACAAGTGTGACCAGGTTTTTACTATTGAGGCCGCCTATGCGGCATCAATAGTAAAAGAAAGAATGTAAAAAATAATTAAAAAATAAAAAATCAGGGTATATTTACCTTCCGACGTCCCGCGCTGCATTCCCGGCCTAAGCGTTCCCAGTAATGCCTTGCGAGACCTGTGATGACGTTGGTCTCACATTTCTATAGCGATCTCACGAGACCGCTAGAGTCACGCGAGACTACGTCATTACAGGAATTTGCCGCAAGGCATTACAGGGAACGCTGAGGCCCGGGATGGCACCGTTTTTGCAGCGTTTTCGTGCCGAAAATCGCGGCAAAAACGCTTAAAAATCGCATCGTGGGCACACAGCGTAAAAATTGCGTGGTAACTTTATTTTGCAACATAATACTAAAGTATACACTGCATTATACATTATATACACTGCATTATACATTATATACACTGCATGTTCAGTACACACTGCATTATACATTATATGCACTGCATGTACAGTACACACTGCATTATACATTATATGCACTGCAAATACAGTACACACTGCATTATATATTATATACACTGCATATACAGTACACACTGCATTATATATTATATACACTGCATATACAGTACACACTGCATTATACATTATATACACTGCATGTTCAGTACACACTGCATTGTACATTATATGCACTGCAAATACAGTACAAACTCCATTATATTATATACACTGCATATACAGTACACACTGCATTATATACACTGCATGTTCAGTACACACTGCATTATATATTATATGCACTGCAAATACAGTACACACTGCATTATATATTATATACACTGCATATACACTACACACTGCATTATATATTATATACCGTACACACTGCATTATACATTATATACACTTCATGTACAGTACACACTGCATTGTATATTATATACACTGCATATACAGTATACACTGCATTATATACACTGCATGTGCAGTACAAACTGCATTATATATTATATATACTGCATATATAGTATACACTGCATTATACATTATATACAGTGCATGTGCAGTATACACTGCATTATACATTATATACACTGCATTATACATTATATATGGATATATGATGGATAGTCACAAGCCATCAAACAAAGAAGAACTGCTTAAATTTTTGCACCAGAAGCAGTGTGAAAGACTGGTGGAAAGCATGCCAAGATGCATGAAAGCGGTTTTTAAAAATCATGGTTATTCCACAAAATATTGATTTCTGAACTCTCTCCGGAGTTAAAACATTAGTATTGTTGTTTCTAAATGATTATGAACTTATTTTCTTTGCATTATTTGAGGTCTGAAAGCACTTTTTTTTATTTTGACCATTTCTCCTTTTCAGAAAAAAAAATAAACAAAATTTCTTGCTTGGAAATTCAGAGACATGTCAGAAGTTTGTAGACTAAAAGAGCAATTTTTACATTTTACTCAAAAATATAATTATAAAAATAAGGCAAACTGAACATTTGGAAGAGGTCTCAATGTAGGGCAGCACGGTGGCTCAGTGGTTAGTGGTTCGAATCCCACCAAGGACAACATCTGCAAGGAGTTTGTATGTTCTCCCCGTGTTTGTGTGGGTTTCCTCCGGGTATTCCGGTTTCCTCCCACACTCCAAAAAACATACTGATAGGGAATTTAGACTGTGAGCCCCATCAGGGACAGTGATGATAATGTGTGCAAACTGTAAAGCGCTGCGGAATATGTTAGCGCTATATAAAAATAAAGATTATTATTATATACACTGCATGTTCAGTACACACTGCATCATACATTATATGCACTGCATGTACAGTACACACTGCATTATATATTATATACACTGCATATACAGTACACACTGCATTATATATTATATACACTGCATATACAGTACACACTGCATTATACATTATATACACTGCATGTTCAGTACACACTGCATTGTACATTATATGCACTGCAAATACAGTACAAACTCCATTATATTATATACACTGCATATACAGTACACACTGCATTATATATTATATACACTGCATATACAGTACACACTGCATTACAGTATATATTATATACACTACATGTTCAGTACACACTGCATTATACATTATATGCACTGCAAATACAGTACACACTGCATTATATATTATATACACTTCATGTACAGTACACACTGCATTGTATATTATATACACTACATATACAGTATACACTGCATTATATACACTGCATGTGCAGTACAAACTGCATTATATATTACATATACTGCATATATAGTATACACTGCATTATACATTATATACAGTGCATGTGCAGCACACACTGCATTATATATTATATACACTGCATATACAGTACTCACTGCATTATACATTACATACAATGCATATACAGTACACACTGCATTATACATTATATGCACTGCATGTACAGTACACACTGCATTATATATTATATACACTGCATATACTGTACACACTGCATTATACATTACGTACACTGCATGTTCAGTACACACTGCATTATACATTATATGAACTGAAAATACAGTATACACTGCATTATATATTATAGACACTGCATATACAGTACACACTACATTATATATTATATACACTGCATATACAGTACACACTGCATTATACATTATATGCACTGCGTGTACAGTACACACTGCATTATACATTATATGCACTGCGTGTACAGTACACACTGCATTATACATTATATGCACTGAAAATACAGTACACACTGCATTATACATTATATGCACTGCATATACAGTACACACGGCATTATACATTATATACACTGCATGTACAGTACACACTGCACTATACATTATATACACTGCATGTACAGTACACACTGCATTATATATTATATACACTGCATATACAGTACTTACTGCATTATACATTACATATGATGCATATACAGTACACACTGCATTATACATTATATGCACTGCAAATACAGTACACACTGCATTATACATTATATGCACTGCATATACAGTACACACTGCAATATACATTATATGCACTGCATATACAGTACACACTGCATTATACATTATAGAAGAATGTAAAAAATAATTAAAAAATAAAAAATCGGGGTATATTTACCTTCCGACGTCCCGCGCTGCCATCCCGGGCCTCTGCGTTCCCAGTAATGCCTTGCGAGACCTGTGATGACGTTGGTCTTGCGTTTCTATAGCGATCTCACGAGACCGCTAGAGTCACGCGAGACTACGTCATTACAGGAATTTGCCGCAAGGCATTACTGGGAGCGCTGAGGCCCGGGATGGCACCGTTTTTGCAGCGTTTTCGTGCCGAAAATCGCGGCAAAAACGCTTAAAAATCGCATCGTGGGCACACAGCCTAAAAATTGCGTGGTAACTTTATTTTGCAACATAATACTAAAGTATACACTGCATTATACATTATATACACTGCATGTTCAGTACACACTGCATTATACATTATATGCACTGCATGTACAGTACACACTGCATTATACATTATATGCACTGCAAATACAGTACACACTGCATTATATATTATATACACTGCATATACAGTACACACTGCATTATATATTATATACACTGCATATACAGTACACACTGCATTATACATTATATACACTGCATGTTCAGTACACACTGCATTGTACATTATATGCACTGCAAATACAGTACAAACTCCATTATATTATATACAGTACACACTGCATTATACATTATATGCACTGCATATACAGTACACACTGCAATATACATTTTTGGGGTCCAATTTCTCCTGGTACCCTTGGGAAAATAAAAAAATTGAAGACTAATTGATCATGTTTGTGGAAAAAAATACGATTTTTTTATTTTCATGCCCGGGCATTATAAACTTCTGTGAAGCCCTTGGGGGTTCAAAGTGCTCACCACACATCTAGATAAGTTCCTTAGAGGGTCTAGTTTCCAAAATGGGGTCACTTGTGGGGGGGTTTCCACTGTTTAGGTACATCAGGGGCTCTCCAAAAGCAACATGACACCCACAGACCATTCCATCAAAGTCTGCATTCCAAAACGTCACTACTTCCCTTCCGAGCCCCGACGTGTGCCCATACAGTAGTTTTCTCCCACATATGAGGTATCAGCGTACTCAGGACAAATTGGACAACAACTTTTGGGGTCCAATTTCTTGTGGTACCATTGGGAAAATAAAAAAATTGGTGACTAAAAGATCATGTTTGTGGAAAAAATACAATTTTTTTATTTTCACGCCCAGACATTATAAACTTCTGTGAAGCACTGGGGGGTTCAAAGTTCCCACCACACATCTAGATAAGTTCCTTGGGGGGTCTAGTTTCCAAAATGGTGTCATTTTTGGGGGGTTTCCATTGTTTTGGTACATCAGGGGCTTTTCAAACGCGACATGGTGTCCGATCTCAATTCCAGCCAAAAACGTCAAATGGCGCTGCTTCCCTTCCGAGCTCTGCCATGCACCCAAATAGTGGTTTACCACCACGTGGGGTATCAGCGTACTCAGGACAAATTACACAATAACTTTTAGGGTCCTGTTACCCTTGGAAAAATAAGAATTGAGGGTGAAAAGATCATTTTTGTGGAAAAAATATGATTTTTGTATGGCTGTATGTTATAAACTTCTGTGAAGCCCTTGGGGGTTCAAAGTTCTCACCACATATCTAGATAAGTTCCTTGGGGGGTCTAGTTTCCAAAATGTGGTCACTTGTGGGGGGTTTCCACTGTTTAGGTACATCAGGGGATCTCCAAATGCGACATGGCGTCCGATCTGAATTCCAGCCAATTTTGCATTGAAAAAGTCAAACGGCGCTCCTTCCCTTCTGAGCTCTGCCATGTGCCGAAACAGTGGTTCCCCCCACATATCAGGTATCAGCGTACTCAGGACAAATTGCACAATAACTTTTGCAGTCCAATTTCTCCTGTTACCCTTGGTAAAATAAAAAAATTGAACCTGAAGTATTTTTTTTGTGAAAAAGTTAAATGTTCATTTTTTTTTTAAATATTCAAAAAATTCATGTGACGCACCTAAAGGGTTAATAAACTTCTTGAATGTGGTTTTGAGCACCTTAAGTGGTGCAGTTTTTAGAATGGTGTCACTTTTCGGTATTTTCTATCATATAGACCCCTCAAAGTGGCTTCAAATGTGATGTGGTCCGTAAAAATAAAATGGTGTTGAAAAAATGAGAAATCGCTGGTCAATTTTTAACCCTTATAACTTCCTAACAGAAAAAAATTTTGGTTCCAAAATTGTGCTGATGTAAAGTAAACATGTGGGAGATGTTACTTATCAAGTTTTTTGTGTGCTGTATCTCTGTGATTTAAGGGCATAAAAATTCAAAGTTGGAAAATTGCGAAATTTTATATTTTTTTGCCAAATTTCCATTTTTTTCACAAATAAACGCAAGTTATTTGAATGAAATTTTGCCACTAACATGAAGTACAATATGTCACGAGAAAACAATGTCAGAATCACCGGGATCCATGGAAGCGTTTCAGAGTTATAACCTCATAAAGGGACAGTGGTCAGAATTGTAAAAATTGGCCCGGGAGTTAATGTGAAAACCACCCTTGGTAGTGAAGGGGTTAAGGCTGATTAATGTGTGAGTGCATAAACTTATGTATGTGAATATTATAAATATATACTGTATACACACATATATATATATATGTTTATATACTGTGCGGATGTGTATGAAAAAGTCAAAGACAACCTCCATGGCAGGACGGACAGACAAGAACGGAGACAAAACAAGACTGCACAGAAAGGAGTGAAATTTAAAGGTCAAGGCAGAAGCTGCTCAAGGGTGTGCGACTCACGACATAAATGTAGATATTAACTTTCACGCTGACAAGTGCCTATGAAATAATTAAACAAGCTCAGCTCCTGAGCTATATGATTTGGAAAGGGGAAGAAAACTATTAGCAAATAATCTTGCTCTTATCATGTTTTTATTTTTCTCTGTACTTGTTCCCAGCACTCCCAGACTTCACTTTATATTCGGGTCAAATGCCGCATGGTCTCTTATAGTGTTGACAATTTTTGGTACTCTTTCTCCAACTCTGCCTCCCATATAAACTACTTTTGCATTTTATTTCTTTTTTTACCTTCTCTCCTTCTGTTCCTAGCTCTCCTCGGTTCCTTTCCATAACTGTAAATAGCCAGACGAATGCAGAACCTGTCTGCGATGGTCTCAACATACATCTTTCCTGTGTTTAGGCCAAAATATGCAGTCCTGTCTTCGATTCCAAGAGAAGAGACTCACTTTTAGTAACTGTCTTCAGGGATGAGTAAAACTTATTAAATCAGCTCCCTAAATCAATGGAATAGCTACAGTCAACCTGTTTGTTTATGCACATCCCTAGCATCAATGCCGCTTTCCATCAGAAAACCACTTGGTCCAATCTACTATATCAATGGTCCCTCTGACAAATCCGCAACTGCCTAGCAGCTCAGTCTACGGCCTCAACCAGGACCACTGCCAAACAACTCCCACCCAAATTTGGCATTCGCGTGTCACACTGGCAACCGGGAGCTCGGGATATCCATTTCCTGACCTTGAATTAAGGCTTTTCATCCTGTAGTTAACAAATATGTTTCTCTCCTTCAACAAAGAGAACCCTGTTAGCGGAATCTCTTCGCCAACCTCACACCTTGCAATCTACTAGTTTTATTAATTGTGTGTGTGTATATATATATATATATATATATATATATCTATATATATCTATATATATATGCACATGATGTGCATGTTATGAAACACAATTCTATCTAGTGATATGTAGATTTATATGTGTTAATGAAGTACACAAATGTATCACTGGTGACGAGGTGCAGGGGTGATCGCTTGATATTAGGTGCCCTGAATTAGTTCCTCCATAAGTACACAGTCCAATACTTCACTTAACATAAATCCAGTTCCCTTTTGATTTGTGAACAGTGATCACTTTGCCAAATGCACACTGAGTTTGTGGGATGAAATTCTGATAGATAAATAGAAGAAAATGTAGTATAAAGGTAATGAAGCAAGAGCAAAATGATTCACACATTAAAATATGATTTATCTTATAGCTGTCAGCAATGTAACAGGCTGTTCTGTAATATACATATATTATATATATATATACATACATACACACACATATACATATATATATATACTGCTCAAAAAAATAAAGGGAAGACTGAACAATACAATGTATTTACTGTTTAGTGTTCCCTTTATTTTTTTGAGCAATATACAATGGGGAAACAAAGTATTTAGTCAGCCACCAATTGTGCAAGTTCTCCCACTTAAAAAGATGAGAGCGGCCTGTAATTGATATCATAGGTCGATCACAATTATGAGAATCAAACTGAGAAAACAAATCCAGAAAATCCTTTGGAGGGATTTGAAAGTCCGTGTTGCCCAGCAACAGGCCCAAAACATCACTGCTCTAGAGGAGATCTGCATGGAGGAATGGGCCAACATACCACCAACAGTGTGTGCCAACCTTCTGAAGACTTACAGAAAACGTTTCACCTCTGTCATTGCCAACAAAGGATATATAACAAAAGATTGAGATGAACTTTTGTTACTGACCAAATACTTATTTTCCACCTTAATTTGCAAAATAAATCTTGTCAAATCAGACAAGGTGATTTTCTGGATTTGCTTTCTCATTTTGACTCTCATAATTGTGGTCCACCTATGATGTCAATTACACGCCTCTCTCATCTTTTTAAGTGAAGAACTTGTACAATTGGTGGCTGACTAAATACTTTTTTTCCCCACTGTATACACTCATCAACATTCAAATTTCAACACCAAGAATGAAAATCATGAAAAAGTGGAAACAAAATTTTTAAAATATCTTGATTTATTCGGTATCAAGTATGTGAGCAGCACGCACAGAAATCGCAGCGCTTACACACCATGATGGCTATCAATGAGGTTATTCTTTGTTGTCTGAGGAATGTTCTGACACGCTAAATGCACTTCAGCTCGCAAATCATCAAGATCCATTGCTTGGGGTTCTCAATGCAGTTGCTGACCAAAGATGTCCCAAATGTGATCAATGGGAGACAAGTTTAGAGACACCGCAGGCCATGGTAGCATGTTTAGGCCACGCAGGGCGCCAATAGTAGCATGAGCAACTTACAGCCTGGCATTGTCATATTGAAAAACGTCTCTTGTGACACTTTGGAGTAATGGTTTCATGATTGATCCATTCTGTGCTGCAAATCAAATTAGCCATCACAAACCAAGACAAATGCGTCAAACAGTCTGTACACAAAACCATCAGAAAGCATTTGCACAACATCACCACTCTCAAAGGCTATCATGGTGTTGAACAAGATAGTAATATAGAGGCTTGAATGAAGTTCGATTCTCTTCAACGTTGAGTCCCGTTTTTGTGTTCGCCACAATGATGGTCTGATATTGGTTTGGAGACCACGTGAGCACCTCCATGAAGAGGTCTTCATGAGACAACATTCCACCAGTCCTACTCTTGAAATTACAATGTGGGGTAGCATAATATACAGTAGATGAAACGCCCCAGCTTTCATTTCAGGTACACTGAAAGCTTGGCAGTTCATTGATATGGCCAAGAAATCAGTGGTTCGGCCAATTCTCAAACGTGTTCCATAATCCGTTTTTCAACATTACTATGCCTGGCCACAAGTGGTACTGTGAGCAGCCTTCATGGCCTAAATGTGGTACCATGACCTGCAGCATCTCCAAACTTGTCTCCCATCCAGCACATCTGGGACATCATTGGTCAGTAATTGCAAACTAAGCTGCCAGAAGTGGATCTTGAGTAGAGTTGAGCAAATATCTTCGGACCCCACTTATTCGGCAAGATATAGCGCTTGCTGAATAAGCTACAGCGGGAACCCGGCTTCCTGGATCGCGCCGGCTTAACAGCTGATAGCTGCTGCAGCTGCATGTGTCATGGCTGTGTCACAGTGACAGGACATGCATGGAGTGTTGGACTTTCCATGCATGTGCTATGACACAGCTGCAACACATGCAGCTGCGGCAGCGATCAGCTGTTTAGCCGGCGCGATCCAGTAAGCCAGGTTTCTGCTATAGCTTATTCGGCATGCACTATAGTTTGCCGAATACGCGGGAAACCGAAGATATTCACTCAAATCTAACCTTGATGATTGCGTGCCCAAGTGAATTCAGCGTGGCAGAATATTCCTCAGACAACCACCCAATAATAACCTCATTAATACCATGCCAAGGGGTGTAAGTGCATGCTCATATACAATACTAAATAAAATCGAAAACTTTTGAAAATTTTGTTTCTATTTTTTCTAGACATCTACATGTCTATTGATCCTGAGACTTCCTCCACGACTTTTCCTTCTTTGGTGTTTAAATTTGTATACATAAATCAACATTGAAATTTGAACACCAAGAAGGAAAAGTCGTGGAACTATTGATGAATATATACATTTATGTGTACGCAGAACTCATTGCGAAGAAGAAATCATTGCGTAGAAAAGAAAACCTAAATATAATCTAAATATAATCTTAGAAGTGCTATATAGGCATTCCTGCCTCTGCTACAGGTGTATGATGAGCAGACCATATCTACAGGAGGACATGAAAACTTGATAACTTTGATCTTTATAAGAACTAGGTGCCATCTTTTATTTCTAAGCTTAGCCATCAGTAGTCCATTTTGTTTGCCACTTGCTTCTGACACAAAAAGAGGCAAAATACTGTTATCAATATTAACTATAATTCTGTAAGCCACTTAAAGAGGTTGTCTGATACCTATAATGATCTTTATAAATATCTATCTTTACGCCCTAATTAATTTTGTAATTTGCTTTATTATAAAATTTCCTAGCAGTTTGCCTATCCTCCTATTCCCAATATGTACTTTATTTCTTTACTTCTTTCGTTTGAGGTTATTCTCAAACAAGATGTCACAGGAGAATGGTCCTGCAGTCAATGAAACAAGACGTCATCAGGGGGCAACACTAACACAGCTTGTGTCACCACCATCCCGATGGCATACTGTTTAAAGGGAGTGATGGGCTAGTGACTGAAACTTCGGTCCCCGCCACCCTGCATATTCAGTAATTGCGGCTCACACCTTTAGCAGCCTCCGCTACACTTCTGTCACCGCTGCCACAATCCCTCATTAAAACACCACTTCTCTGAAATGAATCATCATCAGGAGCAGTAATAGAAGCAGGGTGAGTGACACCTGCTCCAACATACAAATTCTATCACTACCCTGAAACGAATCATCAGTCACTCACACCACTTCTATCAGGGCATCTGATTACATCTTTTTTCAAGGAAAGAGGCGCCATGAAAGAAGCAGGGAATGTGGCAGCGGCAAGAGAAGTGATGAGGCAGACCAAAAAGATACGGGTGGCAGCAGCTGAAAATGTAGGTGGCAGGGAAAGAAGCTGCACTCACTTATACAAAAGCCTTTAAAAAAACGGGGGACATAATCAGGAGACGGTGGTGACAGAAGCTGTGCCACATGATGGCGGCCCGTTTCAAAAGTGGTTAGGGCTTAAATACAGATATTTATAAAGGGCATAATAAGAATCAGACAACCACTTTAAGGTCAATCTGGCAATGGCTTCCTTCAGCTCTCCTTCTATGAGCAATCACTATTTCCCTTAGGCCATTGTTCAGTATTTGAAGCAAAAAAGGAAGCACACTGTAGCGCCAAACCAAGCAAACATGAAAAATGAATAATGAATTGCATTACAGCATTAGAAGTATGAGAAATTGAGAAAGTTTAGCGCATAAAATGGCCAAGTTATGCCGAGGATTGGCATAGAATAGGGACCTGGAAAACGAGAAATGCCTTAACGTGGCTTCCAGGTACACATAACTTGGCCATGTTATGCGCTAAACTTTCTCAATTTCTCATACTTCTAATGCAGTAATGCAGTTCATTATTCATTTTTCATGTTTGCATGGTTTGGCGCTACAGTGTGCTTCCTTTTTTGCTTGAATGTATATGAATTGGTGACTCTAGGTTAAGCACCTGTTCACACTATGTTTATGCTTGGATGTGACGGTCAGTTTTTGAAATGTATTGTTCAGTATTTGGTCAGTATTTTACCTCAGTATTTGTAAGCCCAAACCAGGAATGGAACAATCAGAGGAAAAATATAATAGAAACCCATCACCACTTCTGTATTTATGACCCCCTCCTGGTCTTGGCTTACAAATAATGAGGCAAAATACTGACCTCGGGCAAGGGGAACTGACTAGTGGTCCTCAGACAAGAAGAACTGTCTGGTGGTCCTCAGACAAAAAGAACTGTCTGGTAGTCCTCAGACAAGGAGAACTGACTGGTGGTCCTCTGACAAGGATAACTGTCTGGTGGTTCTCAGACAAAGAGAAATATCTGGTAATCCTCAGACAAGGGGAACTGACTGGTGGTCCTCAGACAAGGGGAACTGACTTGTGGTCCTCAGACAAGGAGAACTGTCTGGTGGTCCTCAGACAAAGAGACATGTCTGGTAGTCCTCAGACAAGGAGAACTGACTGGTGGTCCACAGACATGGAGAACTGACTTCTGGTCCTCAGACATGGAGAACTGACTGTTGGTCCTCAGAACTATGCTGAATTTTAATGGCATCACAGCTCAGAGCAGAGCCATGATACAAAGTAGTGTGACACATTAACGGCATTGCCACTGATTGCCTGCAGTATTCACATGCTGGCTATTTGCAAACAAAGACCTGGAGGACCACTGGGGCTTCTGTCCTTGATTGGAAATGGAAAGAACAGGAGAAAAGATTTATTATTATTACTATTATGTTGCATTACTTGTCTTTGTATCTTATATTAGGTGTCAGAATTACGTTTCAAAGCACTTAAATGCGAAAATATATTTTTCATTAGATTAACCACATGATTACAATTAAAAAAAATGGGATTTTATAAACAGAACCACAATGGGCAAAGAGACAACATGGCAGAGATGATAAATACAGAGAATAAAGTACAATATGTGTTATGCGGTCTAATAATTTACAGGAATGAGACGTAAACGCGCAATGATGTAATTGTAAAGTGTGATGTGAGCACATGCATAGTCATAATATACCAAGTGGTATAGTAGGTGAACAAGTATCAGTACAATTTGTATCCTACATGACTTGTATGAAGACGTGGATCGGGGTATAAAACACAAAGTGCATAACAATAGTACTGACCCATAAAGTGGCTATTGCCATACAATATGACCATGATTCCAAATACGGTACTAGACATGATTATATAAAGTGCGGCAATGAACCCTTACCGGAATGTGCATGTATCACTGCAATGGCGCCAGCTGTGAAAGCAGGGCACTATGAGGAACTCTACGTGGCGGCACCTGAGGTCATGGAAAATTTCTGTAACTGATGGAATCTTCTGTACTGTATAAAATGGAAGCTGGCGTTTGTTTGGGGTGCAACTTTCATACACGATGATCTCTTCTTGATACCTTTTGGTTGCACAGCTGCAAGGTATTCTGTCATGTTTTCCAAATGTAGTCAGGATTCTGTTAATGCGAACTATGAACTCTGGTTACTGAACATTGCCCTAAGTTTTCACACTAAACAACATATTAACCAGAAATAAAGTATGAAAGTACTGCGAAGTTTACAACACAAGGCTTCATTCAGATGTTGCTGATTTTTCTCTGCATAAAAACTTTGACAGTTTTTCATCAGTGTTTAATTCGTGAGTCAGTTTTTACCGTCAGCTTTCATCAGTGATTTTCTCATATAAAAAAAAATGAATAAATCAATTGCCTCGCTTGTCCTACCCATTACAATGTTACTAATGAACAACCCAGAAATTGCTCATCAACGCCAATGTGTTCTGTCCGAAAGTGAATGGGTAGTTTTGATCCGAGACTCGAACAAAAAATACATGGTCATGGTGATTTCTCCTATGGACACAAGGTCTGTACAAGAAAACACAAACATGTGAACAGCTCCATAGACTAAGAGTTATGTGTTCTAGCCATCAAAATCACAGATCTGAGCACGAACGTGATTCACAAGCATCTGATAGAGGCCTAGCTGTTACTAATTTCTTCTATTTACTTTGTATTTGCTCTATATACAAAACTTCCCGTACTTATGCTTAATAGAAAGTGACTATCATCTGCTTCATTCTTTGTGATGATCAAGTGTAAGATAACGCTCATTGTATGTGTTGGGGGACATTCGCTTGGCAACAGAATTAAGGCACACAGGAACGGTTTCTCACTTAAACAGACCATCCGGTTTATTTAAATACAGCATAAACCGGATAGAGTACAGTCCGTTTTGTTACATCCACAAACATAATACGACACCAGTCTGTTCATGTAGCAGATACACCTCTCTGTCTTTCTTACAAACCCCTTGTCCGAGGTTACCTTCTAGGTGCTCTGCTCCACACGCTGACTCCTTGTCAGTCCTGGCTTTCAGGGAAGCTGCCTTACTGGGATCACTGTCCCAGACGATGACTTGCTCAACATGTCAAACGCGACAGTTCCTGACCCTCAGAAGGTCGGTAGCTTTCCCAACGCAGTTAGCCGTCACAGACTCTGCAGGTACATGGCCTCACCATGTGCTATTCTGGAAACCTGTCCTCTTGCAGGACCTTCCAACACAGAGACCATGTGACCAAACCACAGTCTCATTATATCGTATGAGACACATCCATTGATGGGAGGTGTGTGGTTAGCCCAACCCCTTATACACTAAGCAAGGCTCATGTAACTACAAGTCCCAGAGAAACATTCCAGGCTTACAGTGCAGAGGACCTCCTCCTCTGCGACACATACCGGCCATTCATAACAACGCCGGTCACGGTCTCACAAGTGCTATATGATAACCTGGTCAAAATGATAACATAGTTTGTGAGTTTACCACCTGTCAGATTGTTTATTTTTTTTATTTTCATCCCTGTCCTAAAGGTGTTGTCCACTAATAGGACAATCCTTTCTTGAACTACATGTTTGGTCTCAATAAAATAAAGAATCCTATACTCATCTCTCGTGCCGGCGCCATTCCCAAGGTGTCAGCACTCGAGGTCCCGGGGCTCTCATGAGGTTGTTGTTACACATGACCTAGGCACCCAATCAGCGCTGGTTTCACTGTCTCCACCAACGTCTGGATTGTACATGAAGAGAAAGTCATGGGTGCAGCTGACTTTTGACTTCTTCTTCCTTTTAAATCCACACGCAGGTGCAGACATTGACACCAGCGCTGATTGGGTGCCGGGGTTAACATGACAACACCACACGAGAGCTCCGGGAACAGCGAGTGCTGACACTGTGGGAACAGTGCTGGGAAGGAAGGTGAGTATAATTTTTTTTATTTTATCGGGGCCAAACATTTAGTTCAAGAACAGGTGGTCCTAGTAGTGGATAACCCCTTTCACTTTTATTTTTCCATCACAATAGTCACATTAGAGTTTGTTTTTTGCTACCTGAGTTGTATTTTTTTATCCCTTCACACACGCTAACATAACTGTACGTGTCAGTTAGGGTTCACAAGTATGGAGCACACTAAGGAACTGATCCTGCTCCATATAGTGCAGATACTGATGGCAACACACAGCCAGCAACAGCCTGTGAGGCCAGCTATAAGAACTAGCCTCGATCACACCTGTTTAACTCTTTAAATAATGCCATTAATCCCGATAGGATTGGCCACAGCTGGAGAAAAAAAACTGAAAATGTTTCAGTCATCTTACTTTTTCATGTTTCAAAATAAAATACAAACAAAATATAAATACGGTAATAACAATCAGTACAGCAGAGCTTACAGCATTGTGAGACCAGAAATGCTTATTAAAGTGTTTGTGATGAGACAAAGTTCAACTTTGATGTATCCCCTCCCCCCACAATGACTGCTGTGACATGAAAGCTGGAGAAGTGTTGGTAATCGCACTCATTTCTGGTCTACTCCACACTCTGCAATCACACACAGCTCCTCAGTGAGACCAGTGAGGTGAACAGACTATCATGTCAAAAAGGAGAAAGCCAACTCTAAACTATTGTGGGGTTGTGTCCTTTTTTTTCTTCTGTATAACTCCTCGTGCACATGATTGGTTAACAATCATGCAGAGGAAGAAGTACACACCCCCAGGGAAAAATCTCTGGTAACACACCATTGGACTTCTTATAAATTATAACCAAAACTTTACAAACTAATATCTCAATGAAGAGGAGAAATTAAACAAAAATATATAGGTTTTACTCAGCTCTGTAGCCACTATTCCATCATGTGGCTAGTTTACCAGCCTCAAACTGCTGAATAGTCTTCTTTTATGGCTCAATTTAATTACGTATATATGTATTTTAAAACTTGCATATTTTAGAGATAAAATAGAAAAAGACAAACAAATAAAATACGCAATTTTATTTAGGATTTGTTTATATGGCATTAAAATATCAACTTTACCAGCTGCAATAAAATTTCAAAACCAAATTTACATAGTTTTTATTATATCTCACTGGTTTTACAATTCAAACAACATATTAAAGAAAGTCTTGTATTTACTACATACATTGATTCCCGATATGTGAAGCCCATGCACGTTACTTGTTGGGAATGGGTTAAAGGAACACTAAAAAAAGAGAAATTCACAATAAAACAATCGCAGCATATTAAATACTTCCATTTCCCCGGCAATTTTCTTCTGACACTTTCATATGGAAGCTGAAGTATCTGGATTTTAGCTTTTTTCAGTGTTTGTGTGTCGCACACAGCCCTGCTAGGAGACCGTATTTACTTGTTCTGTCCTCTTGGGTACTTGAATTGCGCTTTTATTTTATCTAGCTATTTAAAAAAAAATAACTTTCACCTTATTTTTGATCCTATAGTGTGTCAAAATGTGATTAAAACACATTAAAAACAAATATTCTCCATGGCTCACAGATTAGTAATGTCCCTCTCCTCCGTCTTACTGCTGTCTGTGAAGACAAATGGTGGAAGCAAGGAGTCCCCCTCTTTGACTCATCTACAGTAGAATACCAAGACCATAAACCCCCCCCCACTTTCGCTAAGCCCAAGCCCCTGTCTTTTAACAGATGAGCTGGAAATTAGCTTTTGTGTTCTACAGGATTTCTACAAGAACTTTTTTCAAGAACAAGCAGAAAATTCTGATGAAGAGGACATCTGACTATGTCTTCTGCCTGCCTATCAAGCTTAGGACACATATGAAAAGGTTGGCCAACAGTGACTACATTTCACCCAGTTCATTCATAAACAAGCTTGTGTAATTTAATGAGGATCGCGGCATAGATCAGCAGTGACCTACATAGTTTCGACAAGGTCATTGGAAAGTACAGTCGGTCGGAACCAATTTGTTTTTTTCTTTGTTTTCGTTTTTGCCTCCCTGTGTCAAAGGAGCTTGTTTTATTGCCGTAAGAGACGTAGTTTCTTACTATCACAATTACTTTTACTATATAGTATATTTGAAATAGAAAAAGAATTCAAGTCAATGGTGAAAAAAAACACAATTCCGTTATTGTTTTTAGACTGTTTTTTAGAGTAGTGCAGATCGCTGGTGATAGAGGCAGAGGTGATAGACTATTTAACACAACCAGAATCTGCCGTGTGTGAAGCAGGCTCAGGTCCTAAATCTACTTCACACTCCCTGACTTTCTCTGTGTTGGGTGATTTGCCAAATATAGGCCACCTGCCATCTTCGCTTTTCATTAACCTTTGATGTGGTTTCCCTTACTACTGCTATTTTCCGTACTACTGCCGTCTTCTTTACTACTGCCGTCTTCTTTACTACTGCCGTCTTCTTTACTACTGCCGTCTTCTTTACTACTGCTGTCTTCCTTACGACTGCTGTCTTCTTTACTACTGCTGTCTTCCTTACGACTGCTGTCATCCTTAATACTTCTAAGTCTTTACTTCTTCATACATCTTGTCTGCATAAAATAACGTAATTATTGATTATTTATCATTGTGATTGTGATTGGATTTCATCGTATATATAAACCTTTACTAATCTATCAAAACATATCCTATGACCAAGGGCACTGACGTGACAGAAATACGTTAGGTTTTGTTTTAAAGAATGTTAATGTTTTGAAAACCAAATAAACCTATTTTTTACATTACCTGGATGGCAGTGTTGGACATTCCTCTTTCACCCTTGTCATGGCTTCTATTTGGCCGTAATTACTGGCACGAACAGCACCCTCCAGGAACATACCAACCGGGACTCCACATTACACAGCGTGGTAAGCTGATTTCACTTCCCACTTCTTTCCTACTGCTGTCTTCCTTAATACTGCTGTCTTCTTTACTACTGCTGTGTTCCTTACTAGTGTTGTCTTCTTTACTACTGCTGTCTTCCTTACTACTACTGCGCTCCTTATTACTGTTGTCTTCCCTACTAATGTTGTATTCTTCAATATTGCTGTCTTCTTTGCCAAATGCTGTCTTCTTTACTACTACTGTGTTCCTTACTACTGTTGTCTTCCTTACTACTGCTGTCTTCTTTACTACTACTATGTTCCTTACTACTGTAGTCTTCCTTACGACTGCTGTCTTCTTTACTACTGCTCTCTTCCTTACTACTGCTGTCTTCCTTACTACTGCTGTCTTCCCTACTAATGTTGTATTCCTCACTATTGCTGTCTTCCTTGCTAATGCTGTCTTCTTTACTACTACTGTGTTCCTTACTACTGTTGTCTTCCTTACTACTGCTGTCTTCTTTACTACTACTATGTTCCTTACTACTGTAGTCTTCCTTACGACTGCTGTCTTCTTTACTACTACTGCTGTCTTCTTTACTACTGCTCTCTTCCTTACTACTGCAGTCTTCCTACACTTGGCTACACTCGGACTTTTTGTAATTATATTGATTACAGAGACAGCTGCAGTCCACAAGATGACCTATATCTCAATGTTTTAGGAAGAAACAGATGAATTAAAAGACTGCTGTGAGTATGCATTAATTGGCTTCATTTTTTGGGCTGTAGTGCAGCTTTTAATAAGGAAGTATGAATGAGATTTTAGGTATGATTGCGCATGACACGTTTCTCTTCAATCTTTCTTAATGTGGTTTATACATCCAGACAAGTGGGAGCAAGGTGAGATGTTGAATTCAAATTAAAACTGTGCTATATGTGGCTGTGGAAGTATTTTAATTTTTGGAAGTTCTCTTTGTTTTCTTTTTAACTTTTTAGGCTTTTATTTGTGACTGAATTTCTACAGCTACATCTTTAATTGCCTTACCATCTCCTCAACAATTTGTTGGCAAGGATTCGTGAGTATTGCCGTATTTTCGGTCGGGGTGCAACATCGGATCACACTCGGACCGATGTTGTTCTATTGGGCCGTGCAGAGGTCCAAATGTTTTCTTGGACAGAGCAAGTGCGGTGAAAAAAAATCACAGCACCCCCGAGTTTCATCCAACATTTGGATCACAATTGACCGCGCATGTCAATGAGTCCGTGGAAACCATCGGACTGCACTCAGATGACATTGGCCTGTTCCGGGAGAATTGGATCTCACTATGATCATATGCTGATCAAACACTGATCAGAGTGTGATTTCCATAATTGACCCGATTCTCTTGCATGATAAAATATACGCTAACAAAAATAATGATAACTACGACTCAATGTACAATTAAACGTAGCAATATTGTTATATTGAACAGCTACATTCTGCTTTATGATTTCTGGTGCCTGATTAGGAGGGGCCTGAGTACTAGATGGTCCCTAAATGCTCTCTGTCATGGCATAGAATATCATTTGATTCATGTTATCTATTGCTTATTATTCCATGTCAAGTGGTTTAGTAAGCGTGATGAAAGAAGCTTATAATACAAGCATTATGGTTATTATACTAATTTTAGAATATGTTACGTAAAATGTCCCGAATTATATAAAGAAAGAAGAAACCTCTGATATGTCTCTTTATAACTATTTCAGGACGATCATAAGACGCAGGTCTGTCTACATTCTCATGTTCTGCATCCTGAGCGTGAGAGTGGAGAAAAAAAACATCCTTCTAGGAGGAGCTACTGGATGATGCACCATGTGCACGAGTAAAGTTCCCATCTTTGCTTTTGCTTGGAATGTTTCTTTACGTATACGTATCTTTTCAGTTAGGCCGGGATCACACATACGGGAAATACGGGCGAGTGTCGCATGTTAATAGCCGGCACTCGGGAGCGGAGCGTGCGGCTCCATGTATTGCTATGCGGCCACACGCTCCGCTCCGAGTGCGGGCAGCAGTGCCGGGTATTGAGACCATAGACTCGCCCGTATTCATTGCATGTGTGACCCCGGCCCTAGCCATTAAACGGTATCAACCACTGAGGACTCTCAATTCTGAATATTTTTCTTTATGTATACAAATGGATTACAACCACACCCACCGTTGTTGCATGAAAGCTCCTGTTTATACGTGTCACAGACTGATAGAAAATGTGCACACAGATAAAAAAAAACCTGTTCACATACGAGCTGCGTTTTCACAAGTAAAACTCGTATCCGTTATAATCTATGGAGCTGACATGTCCGTAGTGAGTAGCATTGCAACGGACGGAAGAAGATTTGTGATTTATTTAGTTTTTTTCATACAAGAAAATCAGACATGAATACTGATGGAAATCAGATGGCTTTCTGCATACCAGAATACATGATCATACAATATGATAATCTGACTAAGGCCGTAGTGCTCATACATACCACATACCGCACGTACTATATATACATTTAAATTTCCATGGCTCACTCGTGGTTGTACAAGATTAATAAAACATCGCTTAAACACCTTATAAAGAGCACGCCGCCCTATGTGCTAAATCATTCTGAAAATAACAACCAAAAACTGTAAACATTTTAAACGCAATTCACAATTACAGTCGCTTCCGCGCAACGTTTTTAGCAAATGGAATTTTGAATAAAAAAGGCAAGAACTCTTACATTTGTGATTAAAGCATGGAAGCGAAAAGAGGCAATCAAAGATAAGTGCAAAAAGTACAACTTTTTATGTACTCCACAAGTGTATACCTGCAAGAATATGGGCTCACAAAAATGGTGAAACGGCACCCAGGCAAAATGTACTCCAATTCTGAGTGTAAAGGCACATATATGCAAGATGGCGAACATGTGATGTTTACATGCAAATTAAAAGAAAACTGTCAGACATCAGTACTATCACTATAGAGAGTGAAAGGTGAAATTAGCTTCGGAACGGAATCTTCGAGAAAATAAACACTGCGACCAATGCAAAATAAAACAATAAAAAGTATGCTTGTTCTCACTGTCCTACAACTGTATCAACACAATAATAATATTGACATGATATACTGTACGTTCACTCTGTGCACAGCCTAAATGTATGGCTAATTTAACTTTACCAATGAAAACTCACATACCTAGAGTAATTACAGCCAATTCCTACATCTAGTCTATAACCATAACCACCAATAATGTGCTTTCAGGGTTAAAAGGGGTTGTCTCGCCTTGGGGTCAGGCTGCGTTCACTCGTTGCGGTTTTTTCACACCGTTTTTTAACGCGCGATTTTGCCGCGAAAACGCAAACAAACAGCATCCCATGCATTCCTATGGGATTCCGCAATGCTGTGCTAATGATGTGGATTTTCCCGCGGCGGAATCACATTGCGGAAAAATCCGCAGCATGCTCATTATTTTGCGGAATCGCGGCGATTCCACCCACATAGGAATGCATTGTTCTGCTTATTTTCCGCATGTGGCTGTGCCCACCATACGAAAAGTAAGCAGAACATTTGCGGATGGTACCCACGGTGTGGAGGAGAGGAGACTGTCCTCCGGGCTGTGGGTACCATATCCCTGTAAAAAATAGAATTAAAATAAAAAAAATTGGGTTACATTCACCTTCCGATGTCCCTCGCAGCGTCCCCAGGCTTCAGCGATGCTGACGGCAGCTCCCGTTCCCAGTGATGCATTGCGGCGACCTTTGATAACGTTGCAGTCTCGCGAGACCGTGACGTCATTAAAGGTCATTGCCGTAATGCATCACTGGGGGCGGGACGTCGGAAGGTGAGAAAAACACGATTTTTTAATTTTTTTTATTATTTTTAACATTAGATCTTTTTACTACTGATGCCGCATAGGCGGCCTCAATAGTAAAAAGTTGGTCACACTCGTTAAACACTATGTTTGACGAGTGTGACCAACCTGTCAATCAGTTCTCCAAGCGATGCTACAGATCACATGGAAAACGATAGCATTCTGCAAGCTAATTACGCTTGCAGATCGCTAGTTTTTCAGCGGGAAAATCGCAGGAATTTAAAATGCGATTTTCCCGCGGAATGGAATTCCGGAATTCCCGCGGTAACTTCCACAACGTGTGCACTTAGCCTCACTCCATGTTACTACAGACTTGTGATTCCTCGCAGCGTGCACAGTGAACACAGTCAGGATTCTCCGGTGCCAGCATGGAATCTGCATACACGCGGTCACATGCCAACTAGATGTACGCAACTTTGCTCAATGCAAGTGAATTGAGTGAAGCCAGATATGTCTAGTCAGAATGTGGCCGTGAATATGCAAATCCCATACTTGTGGTCACTTGACCACTTGCTCTCAACAAATTGAAATCCACACAGGGCGCACGATGTGAGGATTCACAAGTCTGCAGTCATATAGAGTGACTGCCAACTTGTAGCAAGACAACCCCTTTAATGCAAAAGGCTGTATTTGGGATTACTGCTATACAGATCGAAATATGGCTCCCATAGAAGACGACAGGCCATTACTTGTTTCTCTTTCTACACAGAAGGTTCCTTTTAAAAGATCATATGATTTTTGGGGGGTTGATACAACATACTTTATTACAAATTTTTTTCTCCACCCTGAAGTACAGATGTATTCACATTTACCTTTTTCGTTATTGCATTTTTTCAAGATGGGTGACAAATGATGTGTAAAAAATATATTTTCTTTTTTTTTTTTTTTTTTTTTAACATCAGAGCCTATGGCTGTTATGGTCATCTGATGGCTGCATAGAGGCATCTCTTGGATACAATTAATTTTTTAGCACGTTTGTCTAACATCGGGCAGCACGGTGGCTCAGTGGTTAGCATTGTAGGCTGACATCAAAGACAACATCTGCAAGGAGTTTGTATGTTCTCCCCGTGTTTGCGTGGGTTTCCTCCGGGTACTCTGGTTTCCTCCCACATTCCAAAGACATACTGATCGGGAATCTGGATTGTGAGCCCCATCGGGGACAGTAATGATAATGTGTGTAATGTGCTGCAAAATATGACGGATACACTGTGTTTACAAAGAAGATAAGGAAGGACACATCTGTATTACTAGATTTTCTTTTAGTGGGAATGATTAGAGATCTATACTACAGACCATTCGTGCTGTGGTACGCATTATTTCTGCACACACCAGGCTTTACTTGCACAGATCTTTTTGTTGAACTAGATGGAATTACTCATTACTGCTAAAACTTAGCGTGTTAAAGTAATTTCTGAATGAATGAAGTCTGTTGTATTGTTTTTCCGTAGAGATAATCCTTGCAGCTATAACCATAGTATGTAACAGTATTGGTCATCACATGTGGCCTGGTAATGTAGGAAATATATGAACGTTAGTAAAAGGTGTGACTGTTTGGTCCTAACGCCTGCTTCCCCATCTATATACTGTGGCTATAAACTCATTGTGACCAGAGGCAGCAATAATCTCTATCTGTGGATGGTGAGTAATCTCCATCAGGAGTAATAGATGAGGTGTGATGGCTGCGAGTTCTCTCATCACAGGCAGGCGCAGCAATGTGGGACTGATTGGATATATTAGTAGGCCGTTTGGGCTTAGGTGTTGCTTTGTCTTCACCGTGCTTGTTACACCTCAATATTGTGCCAACCTCTTGTTCCATCTGACTAGTCATGCAGAAAAGTAAAGGAGCGTCAAATACTTCACAGCAAATGAGGTGCGAATGGCAGATATTGAGGAAGCTTTACTTCTTAGCACCATATTAATAAAAGTACTTTTAAGATGAGGTTTGTGGGAAAGCTCAGTATTTCCTTATTTTTCCACTAAGTTTTACAATGGGAAATTATTATTTGCTATCTCATATTTAATGATGTGTAAAAAATAAAATACAAATAATGACTTATTTGCATCTTATTGCTTCAGAATGCCAATATATTGTTGGACAATTGTCATGCCCGCCATGTCTGTTATGCCGCATGAACCCTGGAGCAGTGTGCACGCGCACTGAACTATCATGCCCGTTATGTCTTGTGCTGCAAGATGCCTGGAGCAGTGTGTACGCGCGCCTCATCTCATGGCTGCCTGCCATTGCCAGTGCGCATGTGTGTTTTACCTCATGGCTACATGCCGTTGCTGTGTGACCAGCCGTCTCTGCTCTACCTGCAGCAATCCTCTGTGTTCCTGGAGCCCCTGATCATGTGACCTTTCCTATGTTCCAGCACAGTCTGATCCAGCTATCCTCTCTGTGATCCTGGAGACTCTGACCATGTGACCTTTCCTATGTTCCTCTCTATGGTCCTGGAGGACTCTACCATGTGGTCGTCTCTATGGTCTTGGGGGACTCGACCATGTGATCCTCTCTATGATCCTGGTGGACTGAACCGGAAGTCCTCCCCTGGTCCTGACCCGGAAGTGCAGGTGCTAATGCCCTATATCAGACCACCCCTTCCTATGGTCGGGGCCTGAGTATCGTGTTGCTTCCCTGCATGGCTGCTTGGTCTGCTCGGCCGCTCTCTGTATTCTGTGCCCCTGCACTCTGCCCTGTAGTGCTTATCTGCACACGCTCTGTGCTTGTACTCTGCCTCCTGTCCTGTGCCTTGTCTTGTGTTGTCTCTCGTGCTGTGTTTGTCCTTGTTATTCTTAGACTTGTAGTTCTTCCTCTGTTCTCTGCCTTGCCTGTTTCACCATGTCTGGTCTTTGCTATTCTGAGCCTTGTAGTACTTCTCATGTTCTCTGCCTTTGCCTGGTTTTCCTTACTCTGTCTTCTGGTGCTCGCTAGCACATTCCATGTCTAGTCTCAAGGCTCTGCCTTGACCCGGCTCTGGGCTTCGGCCTACGCTCCGCTGCTAGACTCTATCCTATGGTGCTCTCTAGCACATTTCCTGGCTAGTCTCAAGGTTCTCCCTTGACTCGGCTCTGGGCTTCGGCCTACGCTCCGCTGCTAGCCCTATATTCTCTCTGACCCGGCTCTGTGCTTCTGCCTATGTTCCGCTCCTTGTTCTGTACTTTGCCTAGCCTTGCCTTGCCTTGTTTCTTGCCTTGCCTTGTTTCTTCGTGTGCCCTTTGCATGCGCCTGGCCTTCCCTAGCCTCCTGTTTGTGCCTCAGCCGTGCCCGACCTAGCCGTGCCTGCCTGCTTGTGCCTGAGCCGTGCTCGTCGGCTAGTGACAGCTGTGTCGCCAGTTATGTCTCAGCCGGGTTCGCCTCAGTTTTGCCCGTCTGTCTGTGCCTCAGCCCGACCAGCTAGCCAGTGCCTCAGCTGTGCTCTCTGTGCTTCCTTGCACCCACGCTGTCTCTGCACTGTGCATTGCGTGCCCTCTTAGCACGCGCAGGCCATAGCCTGCTCCTTGGCATACCTCCCCGTGCTTCTGTAAAAGTACACGCAGGTCTTGCCATGTTCCCTGGCGTGTCTCCTAGCACGCGCAGGCCCCTGACTTGATCCTGACCCTGGCGTGCCCCTCTGCATGCGTAGGACTATGCCTTGTACCCTGACCCTGGCATGTCCCTCGGCACGCACAGGACCTTGCCTTGGATCTTGAACCCCGGCGTGTCCCTACACACGCACCATGTCTCGCACTTTGAACCCTGGCGTGTCGCCTACACACGCACCTTGCCCTGGACCCTGGTGTGCCCCTACAACGCACCCTGCCTGGAACTTAGCCTTGGACCTTGGCGTGTTCCCTAACATGCACCATGTCTGGAGCTCTGTCGTGCCTCCTTGCCTGAATCCTGGTTTGCCTGCCGGATGCCTGGAACCTGCCGATCGCTGTCAGAGATCGTAAGCCTGATGACTGCGGCCTGATGTCCGGAGCTGATGTCCGCAGCCTGATGCCCTGATCCTGTCGATCGTTGCCAGCTGTCCGGAGTCCGATGCCATTGAGCCCTTGCCTGTACCCAGGCGTGCCACCTGGCACGTACCATGCCATGGACCTTGGCGTGCCCTCGCATGCACCTTGCTGTGTTTTCCTGTTATCACGTTTTGCACCTGATGTAACCCTGAGTTTGCCTTAATGAAGATACCTTGAATTCACATCTTGTCTTGTTTCCTGCACGTCCTTTGTCGTCAGACACTCGTATTTAGTGTCTACCTGAGCCGGCCGTCTGGTTCCAGCAGTTGTGGTGGCTCACCCCCTTGGTCTTGCCCCTGACACTCCCTGTATAGGGGGTGGTTCCTCACAAGGTCAGCTTGCCCTAGGTGGGTGGGTGTCACGACACAGAAGGTCCACTCTAAAGAAAACGACTCAGCGAAAGCTGACCCCGCCACAACAATTGTATGTTTCTAACTTTATGGGAACTGTTTACGACAAGCGTTGGGAGAATAGGGGTAGTCCTCTGCATCGCCAATGTTGGATTCAATAAACTAAAGGACATTAAAAGAGGTTATCCACTACTTTTACATTGATGACCTATCACCTCCACCGATCAGGTCCACTACTTTTACATTGACGACGTATCACCTCCACTGATTAGGTCCACTACTTTTACATTGATGACCTATCACCCCTGCCGGTCAGCCGTAATCGGTGGCAGCGGTGTCCGCTGGCCGGAAGTACTCAATTGCCGAGCTGCTCCGGGTTTGATACTGCACATTCACCTCCTATTCAAATCCATAGAAGGCAATTGTGTAATACCCTGCGGCATCAACTACCAGAAGATGGCCAGTTCCTCAACTGATCACTTCTGGACGGTGGCCACCACCGACACCGATAACAACTGATTGGCGGGGTGCTGGGTGTAGGACTATCAGCCAAACAGTCATTGATGACCTATCCTAAGGATAAATCAACAATGTAAAAGTAGTGGACAACCTCATTAATGGAAGTAGACCATGCAGTTCATTCTCTATGCGTTTCGAAGTTGGACTAACTTCCTCATCAGGAGAACATGCGTTTTTTAGTTCGTCTTTTACTTGTGTTTTTATCACGTTTATGATCCTGTGTTGTTTGTCTCTTGTTGGGATGTTGTGCTTTAAATCTAGCTGTGCTGTTTTTGATACTTCACCGGAATTTGGCTTTGATACAGTTATGTGTAGAGTACATTCATTTTTGCTGCGTTTCCGCAACGGAAACAAGATAAAAACACATTGCATTTTCTACCAGTGGATTTTTCACATCAGATGCAAGTCTATGAGAAAAATCTGCATAGAAACTCAGGGTGGTCGCAAGAGAAATTGACATGTTTCGGGTTTCAAAAAAGGTAAGTTTATACTGCATAAAAAAAAAGCACAGCGGGCAGGAAATTTCTATAAATCCCATCCACTTTGCTGGAACTGTAAGAAGCTGGGTTTATTTGCACAGTAAAAATATGCAGCATCAAAAACTCATCGTGTGAACATAACCTAAGGGGATATAGAAAGTGACATACTGGCTGGACTTAAATAGCACTGCTCAGGATTACATAGGTAATAAAGTATTGATATTTCTCCGCTGGTGCATGCGTCACTTATCCATTCCTATGCCTGGAAGCTAGGTCATTACCTAAGAAACAGTAGCAGGACTTCTGACTTGCACACTTTAAAGGTCAGGATCAAACTCAGGGCACAGCTAGCAGAATACACATGGATGACATTCTCAAAATCATACAAGGCATCACAGAAAAAAAAAATGAAGAGTGAAGTGTCTTCACAAGGGGTAATTTTTGCCATGTGTTGAAGCTCAGTAGGGATGTGGTTAAGGGATTTGGATTTGGGAGCACAAATTTCACTGGATTATTTTTTTGGAGGAGCAATGTTGCTTTTCCAGAGCTTTTCTGTTGCCAGTTACATGGAAAACCCATCTATTTCCATGAAAGAAAATGGACTTAAGTGGAGACTTGATTTTTGCTGGATAAGTTGAAGTTTTTATTGGTACCATTTTGGGGAACATGAGATTTTTTAATTGCTTTTAGGGTTTGGTCACACTAGCATATAACACGGCCGAGTGCTATCCGTCGAATTATTGTACACTTAAAGGGAACCTGTCACCCCCCCCCAGGCATTTTTACCTAAAAGAGCCACCTTGTGCAGCACTAATGCTGCATTCTGTCAAGGTGGCTCTTTTAGTTGGGGTCCCTTCCACTGCTGAAAGAATCGTTTTTAAAAATTTGTCACTCCTACCTCTAGTTTGTGGGGGGGGGCAGGTCTTTTCCCCCAGACACAGACGCCTCCCAGCCATCAGTCACTTCCTCCATTCTTCTGGGCGCCGCCTCCTCAGCATTGAGTTATTTACCCGGCACCTGCGCTGTAATCTTGTTTCTTGGGCACGCGCAGTTAGCCCTGCCCATCCACTGACATCACATGATGTCTTCATTCTCGCGCCTGCATGGACACACATGCGTTGTTACTACGCATGCGTGCGAATAGCGGTGACGTGTATGTCAGTTGCACAAGCGCAGTTCGTGGCCGTCAACGCTATTCCCGCACATGCACAGTAACAGCCACAACGGCGCGCTCTACCAGCGCATGCGCGGTAACGACGCGGCTGTTACTGCGCCGTGTGGGGAACACTGCACTCCAGATGCGATAGCATCGGATCTATTTCTAGTTAACAAATAAACAGGAGTTCAAGAATTGTTTTTATTTTTTTTTTATGCCATTCACAGTGTGGTGTAATTGATAAGATGACTATTGTTTGGATTACAGGAATTCCAGTGCGATTACAGGAATTCCATATATTGTATATATTTGTTTTATGTTTTACTACTTTTGCACAAGAACGAATTCTTATCAAGAACTACATTGGAGTGGAAGTATGTATTGGTAGCATTTTCTGGTGCATATTATTTTATAATATGTATCATTTTTATTTGTACACGAAAACTGTTTTGAGTGGCAAAACAGTTAATTGTGATTTTTTTTTCATGCTTTTTTTTTTTACATTTTTACAAATTTAACTAAACTTTTTTTACAATTTTACTTAGTCTTATGAGGGAACTTAAATATTTCCTCAGTTTGCTTGTTGGTTTTACTTTATAGGAAAAAAGACGCTGTAAAAGTCTAGATGTAGTCATAGCTGTACATGAATGTGGATGTAGCATGAATTCGTCAGTTTTACAGTTGATTTTATGATACTTCATAGTGCAGCAGCAGTAGCTAAAAAAATCACAAAGTATGAGGAACCAGTAGAAGAAACTTCTGGGGGAATGTTGAAAACTTTTATTTCCTTCTTTGCTCTCCTGGTTGTGTCTGTCTAAAATATCCAATGAGATCAATAATAAACCTCATCTACGTATATGTAGGAGTGGTGGAGATGATGTTCTACTCTCTGACACACCAACTGCCCCAAGTGATTAAATGTATTTTATAGTATTGTATGTTATCTGAAAGTAAAACCCTCGTGGGCTGCAGTCTGGCCTGGACTGGGTTAACTGTAAGAGCCGGCCTAGATTAGGGAGTGGGAACTGAGAGTTAGTGCCAAGTTCAGGAAGTGTCAAGGACAGTTAAAGAAAGAGTGGAGAAGTGGCAGCAGTGGTCATAGGCAATAGGCTGCTAGGGACAAGGTGAGCCTGTTACCCTGGAAAGTGGATTGACATAGAACCCTTCCGTGTGAATCCATCTGTTGGCCTGGGAACCTCGAGATGGATGTCGTGGTCTTTCGGCGCACTAAGCCTGCGGAGCTGCAGGAAAAGATGGACTCAAACTCTCAGAGATGGGAGGTTATGAAATTCGGGTGCACTGCTTGTGGCGGAGAAGAATTCCTAGTGCTAGAGGAGTTAGTAAGAGGGATGCTCTAACCATACCGAGAACTAGAGCTGAAATTATTTCCTGTACCTGTGAGAAAGACTGTAACTAGTTGGGCTCTATCCTATACGCCTCATTGTAATGATTGTAAGCTGCTAAGTAAAAGTTTGACTGTTTAAACAAATTTAGTATCCCCTAAATTTTTTGCTACAAAGGTTCTGGAAGATGAAAGCCAGGAGCCAGTGGAGGCCTATGGGCCACAAGTAAGTGTGATGCACCCCACAAACAGCAGCACAGTGGGACTGGGACACGTAGGGTGCCAGAGCGAACAGAAGCAGCAACTCACCCATGGCTACCTCGCTCAGACATCTTACATATATACGCATGGACATTGTAGATAGAAATGCTCTGCAACGTTTAGGGTGCTAATGCTGTTCCCTGAGTACTGTAGACTTTCTTTTTCATGTCACCCTTCATACCACGTTATTCTTTGGACAATGAGGAAGCGGAAACATTACATCTTTATGGTTCCAAACATTCTTGGCTTTGATTCAACAATTTGCTATAAACAACTGTTAATTGAACAACTGTGCTATCTGGTTGCAGGTAAAGTACCGTAAGTGAAAAGTATTCTTGGGAAACTCTTAAAGCACAGCTCCTGTTAACCACATTACAAGCAAATTATGGATGCCTATCACATAACACCTGCTGTACACAACATGTTTTTAATAGAAGCACCATATAACTGATAACAATGAAGCCTCAGGACATCTACTGAGTAGGTACCATATAAGAAAGAAGCCAATAAAACTTTGGGTATAGCAATTAATATATATTGATTGTATACGCTAGTATCACACATCTGTCTGTACTGAACAGTAAGAATGGAGACTGGCAGAAAAATATCAGTGGGGGTCAGTAAGGTGATTATGCTATATTGTATTATTTTACAGCATTCGTTATCATTTTTTATTACATTTTAGGGGTGAACAACCCCTAGCAAGGAGAATCACTGACTATCACAATCTGATTGTATGACTTATACAAGTTTCTAATTTAAACTACAATTACTTAAAACACATTATAACTCACTAAATATTGCATACAATGTGTAATTCTTTATATCACATTCACTATGCTAGGTTAGTGGTGCCACAGATGATTTTAGTCTGTGTAACCACTTTTGCTGCTGCTGCTGACTGAAGACCTGAATAAAAGAAGATCTGTTCCTGACCCCTGCTTTTTTTTCTAATCCACCCCAATCCCTCTCTCCTTCCTTTCCCATCTTACTCCTTCTCTCTAACCCCTTCCTCACCCCACTTATGCTGCTGATCATTAACTGTTCACTGATTAGCACTTGATTGGTCACTTTTTGGCAGTTTCTTCTTTTGCACCACCTCCATGTGTGCCTACTGCAGCCACCAAGCACTGATCAGTGATGCACATCACTGATCGGCATCTGTGCTCGCTTTTGGCCAGGACTTTTTTTTTCCTATTCATTTTTTCTTTCCCCCTTCCCCACCCTTTGCACCACCTCCATTAGTGCATCCTGCAGATGCTGATCAGTGATGCACATCACTGATCGATATCCGTGTACTCTTTTGGTTGAGGACTTTTTTTCCCTGTGCAATTTTTCTGCTGTTCACCACCTCCATACATGCGTCCTGCAGCCTTTGAGCGCTGATCAGTGACACACATCACTGATCAGCATCTAGTTTTTTCTTTGTCAAACAGTATAAAAAAAATAATTGAATAAAAATGAATTTATATTAGTTGATAGGGATAGATTAGTGACAGTAAAACATACTGTAATAATTAGAATCTACTACAGTATTTTTTTTACTAAAACATAATCAGAATTAGAGTCAGATAGTTGCGGATGTTCAGTAATTGCTTTTTTTACTGTCGTCCGTTTAGTAATAGTAGTTTCAGAATCTTAGGGTTCAGTAATTGCTTTTTTTACTGTCGTCCGTTTAGTAATACTTGTTTCAGAATCTTAGGTAAAAATTCTTGTAGTACTAATACTTACAGTTTTTTCTACTACACAGAATTACGATTAGTGTAATTTTATTATTTTCTTTCTAGATTCTTTTATTATATCCCTCTTTCCTCTATTCTAATATATTAAATTGATAAAAAAGTTTACACCAAACACACACACACCTGATTAAAATTTGGTTATTTGACGCACACACCAAACAAATGGAAAATAAAATGTCCCGTTCGTCCCAAAGATGGTATTCATCTTATGAAGGAATATGCATTCCTTGCTTAAGGCACTGATAGTGACGGGGGGATGAAACCTATCTCTTTTTTTCCCTCCTCTTTTTCATCCCCCCTCCCTGTCTTGCTCTACACAAGAAGAAATGCGTAGAGCAAAACAGGGAGGGGGGGAGCAGGTGAATAAGCCCCGCCCAGCAGACCGGACAGCGGCAGTTTACATACATCTGAACTGATATAAAAAAGGTATTTATGCATGAAAGGTGCGGGGTCAGGGGGAAGCAAAAGTACTAAGAGAATCCTTATGTGACACACAATTGAATGATATCATTATATGATATCTCAAAAAAGGGGTGACAGATTCCCTTTAAATAGAATACAGTCTCCCCAATGTTCAGAGCACTGAGATAACAAGACAAAAAGTTGAAGAATGAACCTATAGTCTATTTGTCTGGACTGTACCACAAGTCCAGAATGCTAAGCAGAACTGTTCCAGTGTCTTTTTGTGCCATCTGTAATTAAGGTGCAGCGCTCCCTAATGACACTGCATAAGTTGAGGGAACAAATACAAATATGGATGTTGCACAACCCCGTTAGACACAAACTGGCTAATGGCAGTCTATAATATGTAATTCTTGAAAGAATTTCAAATTTTCTCCACATCAATGTGGTTAATTGTTGATGATGCCTAATTATGACTTCCCTTCAGTAGCTCAAGAATAGTATGTCAGTCAGTATGTTTAGAAGTTCTATTATTTTCCTCAGTATTAGCACTTTGTCTGAATTTCCACTAGGGCTGAGGTGTGATCTGTGATAACAGCGTTGTTACACTGCCTACAGGAGTCTGAGACACATCTCCTTCCTCGGTCATCATTCATCTAGATTGCTACTGGTGCGCCCTGCAGGGCCTTAGGGTACTCGGTACCGGACCCGTTGACTTTAATGGGGGATTTTCACAGTGGCAGTGACCTGGTCCGTGGCCCTGGGTGTCCAGTAATAAAATAGAGGAAATTTGTGTGAGGTTTAAGTGTGACGCCACCCGTGGTGTTCGGGAATGAGTGGCCGACGCTGTGGTTTTGGTCCTCTGGGGCTGATGGTGACGCAGCAAAGATGATTCAGCTCCCCACGGGTAGAGCGGGGGCCCCAGGGCAAAGATATTTCATTAATCGTTCAGATGGCGGTGAACGTTGGGGTGCAGAGAAATAAGAGCACACAGAAAGGTGCAGGTTTCTTTACCTTTTACTTGCAAGTGGCGGCAATCCGGGGTACCACATACAGGTGATGGATTGAGTCCGGCTCGCCTGGAGGCATTCAGGGGATCCACCCCGCCAGGTGGAGTTTGGGACCTTCCTTCTGCCCTTTGTTTTCGGGTCCCTGCTGTTTGTAACTAAGCTGTGACCCTCTCTGTTGTGTGATGGTTTCTAACTTGTATGGCTGACAGCGTTAGCCTATATCACAGGTACTGTCCTTTTCACCATCAGACCTGGGCTCTTGATCTGCTGCCGTGCCTTCAGGTGTTCAATGTCGCCGAGGAACTTGCAGTCCCCTGTACTTTCAGATTTGGCTGTCAAAGCGTACAGCTCCTGTCAGACTAGGACTCTGGCGTCCTCTTTTTATATCAGTGCTTCGCTCTGGGGTCAGCTATACACAATTTTAGCTTCCCCAGAGCCTCTTGTCTCCGCTCCTATCTTTTCCCTCTTCACAGATCAGCTCCCCGTCTCCAACTGACTAACTGCCGAGTCATGAGCCCTCAGGCTACTCTCGTTTCCATGACAACTCCCCTGTTTTCTCTCTCAGCTGACTACTTGCTGACTCACTAACCCCTTCTGATGGGCAGATTTTATACGGAAGCTCTCCTTTCTAACCTGCAGCAGGAATTGTCATGTAATCTATGTTACCTGGCATGGGGGCCCCCCTCCTGCCTCCAGGCATGACTTTACCCCTTAGAGGGAGGCAATGTCATTGTGACAACCGGACTCTGGGGTGTCACACTACTCTCCCCTTTCCCCTGAAGCTCTGCCTCCTAAGAGCGCTTGATTGGATAGTCCATCACAGAATCGCCAAGAATAAAGCAGATGGGGAGTTGATTTCTAGTAAGGCCAAGGGAAAAATGGTTATAAAGTACAGACTAGTAAACAACAAGGCAAAAATCAGGTAAGTGCCTGCTCCATTCATAAGATATAGCACATGTCCAGCTTGTGATTGGCTGCAGTGTTCAGATGACTAGAAGAGCGGGGTATCGTATCTTTCTCTGTATGTCGGACAACCTTTCTAAGATAACTCTAAGATCTACAAACTAGCAACTTCCCTTGCTTCAAACATAATGTATGCAATGCCTTGGTTAAAAAGGTGAGCCCATCAAGGCTGCTCTGACATATGACATAAAAGTTCCATAATGCCATTTATATAAATAAAGTTAGGGCACAAATAAGATATAACAATTACACCAGGGTTTGAAGAGGGCAGGTAAGGTGAATTGCGGTTTATATTTTCTGCTTCTCTGCTTTTATTCTATTTGACTGATTTATGTAAGTGAAAAAGTACATCTCTGCTTTATATATCAGCTGGAATAGCAGATAACATGATTTATCATTGCTATATATTTACCAATCTGTAGGAATCAAAAGACAAAGCTTACGCAGGTTTATGAATTGCATTGGGCTAAACAATAAGTGGTCAGCTGTAATGCCCTGGAACCTAGGTGCGGGGCATAAAGACGAAAAACTGCGCCATGATATTTAGAGGAGAGAAAATCATAGCAGCATATTGCCAGAGACTACACAATAATCTGCTGATGGTTATCAGAACCATATGGGAATCTGGATGCTACAGTCAGATACTTACAGCCCGGTTCTGCACAGGTTTCTTTTACGGTGATTTGCTTATAAAAGGATAATTGTGAATAATGGGATACAACTTATTTCATTCACTCAGCTTATTGCTTTGCTCTCAGACATACTCTGAATTCTTGTAAAGCAATCTATGAACTAATAATTTATGCTTTAACCTTGAAGAAGACCTGGAGTCCTGCATTCTTAGTTCTCTGTCCAAAGGCAATTCAATTGTTTTAAAAAGACTTGATGGAAACCTGCATAGGAAAACATCCTGACCCAGCGGTAAGCCTACGCATGTCTTTGGGAGGGGATCACCACGCTGTTTAATTGAGACACATTGGAGCACGTTTATCAAGCTAAATGTGTCTATTTCAGTTTGCACTGAAAAGCTGTCATACAAATCTAGAAACCAGTAGGCTTTTAATATAGGGGGCGTGGCTTACAGGGAAAGGGGCGAGGCTAAAAAGAGCAGTAAAGGCATAATGTAAAAGAAGTTACAGAAAAGTGTCTAAAGATTCGTAAAAAAATGAATGTGGTGTAGGTCACTAATAAATGTAGTACATCTTAGTTCTAAGTCGCCTACATTTCAGACAGCAGTAATAAATCTGCCCCAATGTCCTCAGTAAATACGCACTAACAGGATGTAATTTAGTAGGCTTTTGTGTAGCCTTAGCTTGGCATGTCAGAATGAAACGCATTTGTATCGTCACTAATAATAGTATAATACCCTGTACAATGATTGACTTTACTAATTGTAAAAAGGGAAAATGCTGAAAGATGCCAGAAAGGAGAATTATCAGGAGATGCTTTCATAATTGGAAACATATTGCTAGAATGAAATAACAAAGTCTTCTAGAAAATTGGCAGCAAGACAGGTAGAGAGACAATTTGGGTAGTTGGATAAGATCAGTAACAGTGTGGTCACAGATGGGATAGATGTGTTGCAGAAATGATGGAAGAGGTCTACTGTTCCCTGGAAAACACGTGGCCCAACAATCTAGCTCTAGGAAACGTTCATGTGCGTTACCACAATGCACTATGGAAACAGGAAAATGGCTATATTTTTGAAGTTGACTTTAAATCTGAATTTAAAAGAAAATGTGTAAAGATCAAAAAATAAAAATGAAGCATCAACAATAATACTACTGTTAACCATACCTAAGTACACAGTCATATAGCTAATATGGTTGAGAATTGACACATGTACATCAAAGTCAACCAAGAAAAAGGAAATGATAAAGAGGACCAAATAAGTGTACCGCCATAATCCATGATCAAGTCCATCCCAAAAGCAATCTTTCTTTCTTGATCCTAATTGTCGATCCACTGGGTCAAACATTCAGAAGAGAACTTTACACATTGACATCATTATTTATGTTACTTTCTTCTAAAAAAAAAAAATCTAATCTGTTATTGAAACCCTGAACGGATCCTGCTGTGACCTGCTCTTAGGCCTCTTTCACACATCAGGTTTTCTGCTTCAGGCGCGATCCGGCGCTTTTGACTAAAACCGGATCCGTCGAAATGCAATGCCGGATCCGGTTTCCCCCCCATTGACTTGCATTAGAGCCGGATGGCCATGCGTTTCATCCGATTTTCGCCGGATCCGGCAATGTGACGCGATCCGGCGTCTGGAAAAAACGGTGACTGTAACGTTTTTTGTATCCGTCGAAAAAGCCGGACACGCCGGATCCGGCGTGTCCGGCTTTTTCATACAATGAAAGCCTATGAGCGCCGCAATGCGCCGGATCCGGTTTCTTTGGTCTGAGCATGCTCAGTAGCTCTGCCCACAGGACATATATAAAAGCAAGACAATGGGACCCTCAGCCACACCCAACATGCCACCCAAGCCAAGAACCAGGAGCAGGAGAAGGCAGCAGACATCTGCAGCAGCAGCACCACCATCAGCACCACCCCAAATGGAGCAGCATGCTGAACGGGAGGGGAGTCCAGCAGCAGATGAGAGACGGTAATTATCAAATCCCCCATTCCTCCAAACTAGGGCTATGGAATATCAAGATATTCATTGGCCCTTTGTTTCTCTTTATTCAACAGCCGCCCAATAGATGCAGCAGCAGCAGCAATGGCAGCAGCAGAAACACCACCCACAGCCATGGAGTCTGGCCATGAAGAAGACAGCACATCTTCTGGGAGCCCTCCCTCGCATCGTCAGCGTTTGACGGTAAGTTTTTATTTCCAAAATCCATCATCTCTGTAATATATGTGTATTCATTGCCTTTTATTTCAAAACAGGAATCACAAGATGAAGAGGAGCTCCCAGAAGAAGAAGGAAGGGGTGGACAGACACTTGGAGTGGGCTCACAATTGGTAAGTTTTTTGCATCAAACGCAGAAACACAACATCACACTACACACAACACATAGAAAACAATGTTCTGCAGACCACACACAGCAAACAAATGCCTACATCCAAAGACATAACATTTTTTGTTTTCTTCTCTAGTCTTCCCAATCTGGTGCTCGGCCAAGAGGTCCTCGCAGTGCCTCCCAGGGTCGTCGGCGACAGCAACGCGGCGGTCACCAGCGTGTAAGTATAAATATTTTTGCTTTGTTTTTTTTGCACTTTTTATTTCATTTCTTTTGTGGAGGCTAATTATGTTATTTTTGTCTTTTTCTTTAACAGCCTTCACAGCGTGCTCCCGACTCTGACGGTGAGGATGGAGGGATTGATGTGGACCGCCTCATCGATCTCGTCAGAGAAAGGGAGCTGCTCTGGAATATGGCTGACCGACGCCACGCTGACCTGATCGTTACCCGACGACTCTGGGAGGAAATCTGTTCGCTCCTTGTGGACCGCTGGGAGGACCTCGAAGCTCGGGCCCAGATTAAAGAGCGTAAGTATATACAGTACCGGTTGCTTGATTTAAACCAGTGTTTCCCGAACTCCAGTCCTCGTGGTCCCCACGGATCATGTGTTCAGGATTTCTATTTACTTTGGAAATCCTGAAAACATGACCCCTGGGGACCATGAGGACTGGAGTTTGGGAAACACTGATGTTGTATACTAACCACTTTGTCCTTTCTCGTTTCAGGGGAGAGAATTGTGAAGTGGTGGCGGTCTGTGAGGGATCGTTTCAAGAAGGAGTTCAATAAAGAGATGCGGGCCCCGAGTGGATCTGGAGGACGCAGGAGCAAGTACAAGTACGCACGAGCCCTGTCGTTCCTCCGGGAGACAATGCTCACCAGAAGGTAAATATTACACACCACATGTGACAAAAAAATGTTTAGATGTAACTTTTTTTTTTCAGCCAGGGCCATACCATGTCACTATTTTAATTGTTTTTTTTTCTCTTTATTCCACAGCACGGTGAGCAGCACTCGGGAGCCTGCACGATTGGACCCTTCTGAGGCGATCCCTGAGGAGACCGGCACCGAGGGACACTTCGACCGCCCCGGTACATCTGCACCTTCCCAGCCTTCCCACACATTCGACCCATCTGTCCCATCCACCAGCACAGGAGCATCGTGGCCCCCTACATTACATGAAGCTGCTGGTGAGGAGATCGCTTTCCCTTTACCCCACCCTTCTGCCCCTGCCACCTCTAGTACACCTGCGGGTACTGGGCGGCAGCGGCAGAGGGGTCAGGAAAAGACTTATGCGCCAGAGTTCTTGCATCTGAATGCATCTTTCCAGAACTGTCTAAAAGTCTTGTCAGAGCAAATCTCCGCAGGCTATCAGCAGATCAACTCCAGCATTCTGGAGGTGAAGACACTTCTGCAAACCATGCATTCAGAAGCAAGATCTTTGCCAAACCACACCTTTTTCAGGTCTGTTGTGGAGCGCATGGAAACGCTCTCTCCTGCCCAGCAGATGCATGTAATGCATTCATGCCACGCTGCTCTCCAGCAAGTTACCTCCCAACCTCCTCCTCCCACCACAGTAGTTCCTCCACCTGCACCCCCTCCAGCCACTTTCCATCCTCCCCCTCCTATTACATCTACACCCCCTCCAGCCACTTTCCATCCTCCCCCTCCTATTACATCTACACCCCCTCCAGCCACTTTCCATCCTCCCCCTCCTATTACATACCATCCACCTCCCCAGCACCATCCACCTCCCCAGCACCAGCAACCTCCCCAGCACCAGCAACCTCCCCAGTACCAGCAACCTCCCCAGTACCAGCAACCTCCCCAGTACCAGCAACCTCCCCAGTACCAGCAACCTCACCAGTACCAGCAACCTCCCCAGTACCAGCAACCTCCCCAGTACCAGACATCTCCCCACTTCCAGCAACCTGCCCCGTACCAGACATTTCCCCACTTCCAGCAACCTGCCCCGTACCAGACATCTCCCCACTTCCAGCAACCTGCCCCGTACCAGACATCTCCCCACTTCCAGCAACCTGCCCCGTACCAAACTCCTTCCCCATACAACTTGCCATCAACATCATCTGCTCCTACAGTCCCTGCCCAACCCTCCACTCCACCACCCACCACCTCTTCTGCTTCCCACATGTCCACCCATTCTGTAGTTTTTTCCACACCTTCACCTCTAACTGTTCCTTCCCCACCACGATCCCAGTCCTCTCTCCACACTCCCAGTGTCGAAGTGTCCCGCAGCCCCTATAGCAGTATTTCCACCACACACTACACAGATTTATAATGTGTGTATTTAAATAAAAAATGACCAGTTTTATGGTTTCAAAGCTTTATTAAACAAGTTTATTAAAATTTTAAAAAAGTTTACTAAAAAAAACATTTTTCAATAAAAGTTAAATTATTTTACACTGGTTGTCTGTCATTTCTTTCTGCGGCGAAAAAGGTTAAATACAGGGTATTTAAAAGGTGAAATGGTATTCAAAACTAGGTATATAACTGTGGGTACATTTTAGCTTTTTGCCACAGTTGTGTTCCTGGTTGTGTTTGAAGCAAAGTATTTCACCTAAAAAGTTGTGTTTATTGTTGGTGATTTCATAACAATGTACACAACTTTTGTTAAAAGGTGAAATACTTTGCATAAAACACAACCAGGTACACACCTGTGGCCTAAAGCTAAAAATAGAGACCATGACAAGATAGCCAACTTTGGTTGGCAAAGGTATATACTGTTGGTACAGAAGGTACACAAGTTTGGTTGGGCACAAATCTTTCACACTCTGTCATCCTGCCAGTGTACTCTGCCTTGAGGTGACATAAAGTATAGTGCAAAATTGTCCCTCATTACTGAAACCGTCACAGAACTTCTAGTGGTAATGTCATGGTAATCTTGCAAGGTGGTTTCTTCAGAGGTGTCCTCAATGGAAATGGGTTCCTTGCAGATAACAAAATTGTGGAGTACCACGCACGCTTTGATCACCTCGTCCACAGTTTCTGTCTTGAGGTTGATCGCAGTCAATAGGACCCGCCATTTGGCTGTCAGAATACCAAAGGTACATTCAACCATTCTTCTTGCTCTTGTGAGGCGGTAATTAAAAATGCGTTTTGGTCTTGCCAATCCTCTGCTAGAGTACGGTTTCAAAAGGTGTTCTGACAGCTGGAAGGCTTCATCCCCTACACAGACAAATGGCATAGGTGGACCAGATGTTTGCGGCAGCGGTCTAGGTGGTGGGAACTGGAAGGTGTTTCCATACAGTTTACGCCCCATGGCAGACAGTTTGAAAACTTGAGAGTCATTGGAGCGGCCATAGGCCCCAATATCAACCGCAATAAATTTGTATTCCGCGTCAGCGATGGCCATGAGGACAATTGAAAAATATTTCTTGTAATTGAAATATTCCGATCCCGATCCAGCTGGCTTTACAATGCGGACATGTTTCCCGTCCACAGCGCCCAAGCAGTTGGGAAACTGACATATCTGTTGAAACTTGTCAGCAATTTCAATCCACCTCTCTGTTGTGGGCTCTGGTAAAAACTCTTCAGCTAAGGAGTCCCACAGTGCACGGCATGTGTACTTCACTATTCCAGATATGGTGGAAATCCCGAGTCTGTACTGGAAATGCAGTGACGAAAGGGATTCTCCAGTTGCAAGAAATCTGTGGGGAATTAAAAAACAATAAATTAGTTTTAAATCACAGCATTACATACCAAAACTGAGCTATAACACTTGGAGATACAAACTACCACCAACAAGATTGCAGTGAAAGTGTGCTCTGATGCGATCACATCCAATAAATGTGGCTTACCTTAAAGTCACCATCAGACGCTCTGTGGGTGAAACAGAGAAGCGGCAATAGGTGTCCGCTTTTCTTATGAGGTGTGCAATGCGCTCCACCAAGTAATCAAAATTCTCCATTTTCATCCTAACATATCCAAAAAATTTATCCGGGTTTCGTCGAAGGTCCATGCAGAGTGTAGAATAGACCCCACGCGTCATTCTCTTGGCTGTGATGGGGTGGATCCACAAACGTCGTCTACGATGCCTGATGCGCTGCTGTCTTGCTCTCTCCTTCTCCAGAACAATCACCCTCAAACGATTCGCCTCCGCTATAAAATCCGCCAAATTCTTCAAAATATTTCCAATGACAACATCCATCTTCGCCAGTAACTTGCTCTTCTCTCCAACCTGCACTTTCTCCTCTACAACCTGTCAAAGAAGGGCTGTAGGAACATGCTATATATAGTTTTCCAGTAGCCAATCCCGTTCGGAAGGCCACAAGGGTCAATTTTAAAAACCGGATCCGGCGTAATCCGTCAAAAAACGGATAGAAAAACGGATGAACCGGATGAGACGGATCCGGTTTTGTCTGTCAAGAAAAAGACGGATCCGGCAGAAAACCGGATCCGTCACATCCGGTTTTACTAAACATTTGCCGGATCCGGCATTCCGGCACGACGCCGGATCGCGCCAGACGCCGAAAACCTGAAGTGTGAAAGTAGCCTTAGGGTCCCATTTCACATAGCGATGCTCCTGCGATCCCGACAACTATACGACCTGGTAAGGATCGCTGGTGCGTCACTACATGGTCGCTAGTAAGCTGTCCAACAGGCAGATCTACTCAACGACACAGCAACGATCCAGCGATCCGTATAGCGACCTCGGCGGTCGTTGGTACCTTGTCACACAGCAACTATTCCGATGATTCCCGCCTGCGTCCCTGAGTTCTGCATTGCCAACGAGGTCGCTCGTCAAACACAGCAAAGCATGTTGGCCAGCGGGACGCCAACGATCAAAAAATGGCCTAGGACATTCAAGCACGATCAGCGATATCCAGCAGGGGGGCCGGTTGCCGCTATGTGTCACACGTAGCGAGATCGCTGGCGAGGTCTCTGTTGCGTCACAAAACTGTGACGTTTCAGCGATCTCGCTAACGATCTCGTTATGTGAGACGGGGGCCTTTAGGGTAGACTATTCCACAGATGAATAGTTTTTATGGTAAAAAAGCCTTGCATACTCTGGAGACTGATCCTGCCTTTCTACAGATGGTGTGTTTCCTTGCCATTTGAAGGGGTTTTACACGAAACAGCTTTTGACCATACTTTTTGTATGGGCAATTTAAATATTTGTACAAGCTATTCATGTCCCTTAATCATGTCCCCTTAAGACTAAATAAATTAAATTTGTTTCATTTTCCTCATAATCAAGATACTCCATGTCTCTTATAAGTTTTGTGACTCTTCTTTGTACCTTTACTAACTCCAGGGTATTAGTTGTATGAAGTAACACTCATAACTGAACTGCATATTCCTGATGAGGTCGCACTAACGCCTTGTAAAGTTGTGGTATTACGCCCCTGTCCCTTTAGTCCATATGCCTTTTAATGTGTGACAATATCCTGCAGGCCTCAGAAACCGCTTATTGATGCTGCATGTTGTTATGTAGCCTGTGATCTACAAGTGACTCTCCTAGTTGTACTCCCCCAAGAACACATGGCTACTAATAATATGACTAAAATATAACTTTACATTTCTCCGCAATGAGCTTCATCTGCCAAGTGGAAGCCCAACTACTTAGTTTGACCAAGTCAGGCTGTAAGTTATAAACATCTTCCATAGAATTCACTATACTACTGTATGTAGCTAGTAGTCAGCTGCAAAAATACAAAAAAAACACTATTCATCCCGTCTTCTATATAATAAATGAGTTTTATAATAGCACATCCTGGACTGAACCATTTATAACCGGAGACCATCCATAGTAGCAATTATTCCCTACGACTCTCTAGGTGCGATATTAGAGCCAGTTTTTGATCCAATTACAAACCTTACTTTCTAAGCCAATATTAATTTACCCATTAGTTGTCTGCGTGGGACAGAGTCAAATGCCTTTGCAAAGTCTAAAAACACTATATCCAAAGCTGCCTCTCTGTCCAGATTTCTATTCACCTTTTCATAATTTTCATTATCACTAATATTTATTTTATTTATTTTACTCATTTATATAGCGCCATTAATTCCACAGCCCTTTGCAAACATTATCGGCACTGTCCCCGATGGGGATCACAATCTAGAATCCCTATCAGTATGTCTTTGGAATATTATTTTTTATCACATATTCTTGTATATAATCCCTTTCTTGCGCCCTTCAACATTTTCCCCCAATGCATATTAAGCTTACTAGTCTATAATATTAAGCTTACTCGTCTATAATATTAAGCTTACTCATCTATAATTAACCGAGACAGATCTGGACACCTTTTTGAAAATGGGCCTGTCACTTGGAACAGCCCCAGTAACTAAAGTTTCTAAAAATTTTGAGTAGGGCCCCAGAAATATATGAACCAAGTACCTTAAGAACCATTGGATGCAGCCCATCTGGACCCAGGGACTTTGTTCACATTGATAATGTGTAACTTAGCATGGACCATATCTACATGTAGGCAACTGACTGTATGAGATGTCATATGAAGAGCACTGGGAATGACCACATCCATCAATCTTTCTTCCTTTGAATATAAAAAGCTAAAGAACCCAATTAGAACCTCTGCTCTCTCTTGATCATTACCATTATTTATTGGACCCATCTGTATGGACCTTGTTTTTTGTATTTATATATGTAAATACTTTCTTGAGATTTGTCTTGCCTTCCTCCACTACCTGCCATTTATTTTCTGTTTTCGCTGATTTTACTACTTTTTTACATATTCTGTTCAGTTCTTTATATTTTTTATGCCAGAGCTCACACCCTCAAATTTATATAATCTTCATTCCTTGTTTTGTCAATAATAACCTTCACAATCAAAGGTGTAAGCCCATGGAGTTTAATTTTTGTCATCTGTACTTGTTACCTACTGGAATAAATGTTTCTATCTGACTTGACCAATATACAATGGTTGAAAAGCAATGTCTGACTTTCATTTGTTCATTTTCATATTTTTTTTTTTATTTATTACTATTTTTGTCAGATTCAAGTTATTTCTGTGACCATTGTGTTTTTTTCTGTCATTAAACGAGGGGTACCAACAATTTTGACGGTGTGTAGATATAAAGTGCTCCCATTAATCATTTATATCACTATCGGACAGTAGCTGCTCCCAGTCAATTCCCTGAAGTGCAGCCTTCAACTTGGGAAAATTGGCTTTTTTATTAAACAAACTCTATTTTTCCTCCTCGCCCAAGTATTTTTTATTTAATTCTAAATTGATTTTCCAAAAGGACTTTTTCTTTTAAACATATAAAGGCCGTCTTAGATCCAACGAAAAAAAGGCAGCACTCCAAAAATCCAAGTAGAATCAATGTGATTTATTGACATCTAGTCATAATGGTGAAGTTTTGAGCCGAGCCGAATTATAAATCTTGTGCCTTTTCTCTCCCCACTGGAGTGAAGCACAATTTCGGTGTCGCCCTTATGCCCCTTGGCCAACAGGTTAGCTAGCTGAGTAGTATTCTTTAGGTGACCGTAAATACCATTTCAGCAATGCTGTGTGTCTGGGTGTAGCTGAATCTGTCAGCACTGTTAAATAGAGAGACTATGAAATTATGAAATAAGCTTTCTGGCTAAAAAACACAAAGAAAGAAACTTTACATACCATTAGACTGCAGTTAAAAAGTGAAAACAGAAGGCGCTTCTAGAGTTTGGCCATGTGGTTGGCAGAGATGGTCAAATAATTATTTGATAAAATTATGAATGGACGCGTTATAAAGGAAACCTATTTTACGCTTTTGTATCTGCTTTCATATTTAGAACATATTTCACTATTTCATGAGATGGAAGCATCTGTTCTATGACAAACAGAGTGAAACTTTCCAGAATAAACAAGGCGATTAACCCCTCCCCCCCTGCGTGCATTCCGGGCCTTAATAACCAAAGCAAATTTTGAAATTTTGCAACGCCTTTATATAAAAGGTGGTAACATTATAGAAACTATTGCCGTCTATTCAGGCGTACCAGTGATATTCATTACGAGGATTCTTTTTCTCCCCCTATAAATATTTCAAAAAAGGCAAAGAATGTAGGAGACAAGTTCAAATTCAAATATGTAATTATTTTTGAAGACATATTTATGTAACGTTTTATAGTTTATACCTCCAGTTTTATTCCCTTATTGGGCGCCACAATTGTTTGTAAAGCGCTGTGGAATGTTGTAGAACATAGCATAAATCTAGGAGGATAAACCTTCCATTACACACTCCTTACTTGTAAGACAGCATAACCTAATGTACAAGCACGTGGGTATCGTTTGTCCTTTGGGCTCTAGATTTTCTTTTACTCTTCATTGAAATCTGACATGCAATGTTAAAAAGTAAAGGCTTATACATTATTATTAGTGATGAGCGAACGTGCTTGGAAAATGTGTTATCCGAGCATACTTGGGTGCTAACCGAATGTCTTTGGCGTGCTAAAATAATATATCCGAGTCCCTGCGGCTCCATGTCTCGCGGCTGATCAACAGCGGCAACACATGCAGGAGATGCATAACAAACAGGCAATCCCTGCATGTGTTGCAGCAGTCTAACAGCCGCGAGACATGCAGCCGCAGGGACTCGGACATATTATTTTAGCACGCCAAAGACATATTTTCACTTGGTTAGGACACGAGCATGCTTGGATAAGATGTTACCCAGCACGTTCCCTCATCACTAATTATTATACTATATATATATATATATATATATATATATATTATCTCTAAGTTTAATGCTAGACCTAACCCTAGTCCTAGTTATGGTTTGTTATAGGGTGCAAAAATGTAAAACATTATGGTAATGTATATTTACTTCTTCTAGGGGATACTTTTATACATTGAAGACAGCTCTATTAGCAAAGCCTTGCCTCACAACATCAGAAGTGAGAGGAGGGAAGGAAAGTCTGTCTTCCACCTTCTAGATGGGCCTAATTGCTGCGATAGGCTTATCATAGTGATAACAACTGTAATAAGCCTATTACAGCCATTCTTCATGCTCCCACTGTAGGTTTAACCAGGGGGCAAAGAAATTTTAGATGAGCTTGCATTCTAATCGCATTCTGAAGTGTGACCAGAAAAAGGAGTGTTGTCAGTCTATTAACCCCTTTCTGCCATTAGAGTCCTCAGTGGTTGATACCTTTTAATGGCTAACTGAAAAGATGGTAACACATTACAAGCTTTCAAGACTTTTCAATTCTAAATATTCCTCTATCTACTGGCTAACACGATACAAAGATATACATCTTTCCTGTATCAACATGGACGTCATATGCGATCAGCCACGCTCACGGGGGAGCGCAGCTGATCGCGGCCAGGTGTCAGCTGATTCTCACAGCTTACACTCGGCACTAAGTGCCAGGAGTGGTCACGGACCGCTCTCGGCACTTTAACTGCGATCAAACATGATCGCAGCATTCCGGAGCAGGCAGAGGGGTTGTCAGCTGTGACAGCCCCTCTGCCTTTGGATTGGAGACCCCACGGCATGACACAGGGTCCGAATCGCTGCCATGGAGACCCGATGTTGTCATGACAACATCTGGATCTCCAGGCCTGAGAGACTTCCTGTTGTCACGCCACCCGCTGCCACGCTCCCAGCTGCTTCTATCACGCCACCCGCAGCTGCATCCTCTGCCCCTCCTCCCGAACACCGGCGCACTCACCTCACCCGGCGCGCTCCCGAGGGGCGCACGCGCCATCCTGCTCCTTCTCTGCCGCCGCTGCAACCGGCCTTCCATGCCCGTCGGGTGCGCCTGTGCACTGCGCGCCAGTGATCCTGCCACTCATCTCCCCTGTTGCTGCTGCTGCTCCACCTCCTGGCCGACCCTGACCCGGAAGCGCTGCCTGCAGTCCTATATCAGGTAGCCTCGCCTCCTGCCCAGTGCCTGACTATCAATTGTGTCTAGCACTGCTGATTCAGGTCCACGCGTCCCTGCGCTTTCCCAGCCTAGCACTCTGTCCTGCTCTCTGTGTCCCTGTATCTTCTTGTAATCTCTCCCTGTGTTCTCTCCTAGTGCCTGCCTCGTCCGTCCCCGGTCTCAAGTCCTCTCCTGCAGTATCTACCATCATCAGCCTAAATCCGTTCCTGTCTACAAACCCTCCCCTGCTGGTCCTTCCGCAACCCTTGTGGTCACCTCTGGTTTTCCTCCTGCTGTTGTCCCCGGGTATCAGCTTCCGCGGCGATAGTCTCCCCGAGGCTTGCCCCAGACGCTCTCTGTATAGGGGGTGGTCCACTTGGCCAGCTCGACCCGAGAAGGTTCGTTGTCGCGGTCCTGCGGGTTCACTTCTGGTTCTCCTCAGCCCTACAGTATAGTCAGGCCATGGACCCCGCTGGTACCCCGACCCCAACCCAAAAGGAGCTCCTATTCCTACGGGAGAATCAAGCAAGGATAATGTCCTTCCTTAAGTCCATGGAGTCCCGCTTGTCGACTCTACAGGCCTCTGATCCTGAGACTGCCTCCGAGCTGGGCAGCCTCCAACAGGAGCTGGCTCAGCAGCGAGACACGCAAGGCCCATATATTGAACTATATGGCATCTATAGATAACCGTCTCCTTGCCCTGCAATCTGTGGCCTCGACCCCGGTCCAGGCTGCGGTATCCCATCCGCAGCCCCGTTTGGCAAAACCCCTGCGTTATGGTGGCGACCCTAAGTCGTGCAGGGGTTTTTTAAATCAGTGCCAGCTCCATTTTGAGCTATTGCCTAAACAGTACCCCACCGACAGAGCCAAGGTGGCCTTTGTCGTTTCCCATTTGGAGGGTGAGGCTTTGGCCTGGGTAAACCCCCTCTGGGAGCGTGATGACCCCTTGGTCTCCCAACTCTCCATCTTCCTTGACTCTTTCCGTAAAGTGTTTGACGAGCCGGGTCGCGTAGCCTCTGCCACCGAGTCACTTTTTAACCTGTATCAGGGCACGCTCTCCGTGGGTCAGTACGCCATTCGCTTCCGTACCCTGGCCTCCGAGGTAGGATGGAACAATGAGGCCTTGGTAGGAGCTTTTTGGCGGGGACTCTCAGGCCGAATTAAGGACGAGCTGGCGGGACGGGATACTCCAACCACTTTGGAGGATCTAATTTCCCTGGCTACCCGCATCGACTTGCGCTTCCAGGAGCGTTCTCGAGAGGCCGCCAATGATAGGAGGTTTCCTCGCGTCCCATCCGCTGCCCGCAGCCCACCTCGCTCGTGCCCTGCTCTGGCGTCGGCACCTTCCGCACCTGAGCCCATGCAAGTAGATCGCCTCAAGCCGGTGGAGCAACGCCGAAAGGAGAGGTTCACTCAGGGTCTTTGTCTGTATTGTGGGAGTGCATCACACTTACTGCGTTCCTGCCCTGAGCGCCCGGGAATCGCCTCCGCCTAAGACAGGTAAGAGAGGCCTCCCTAGGTACCTATGACTCCTCTCTACCCTTGACTCTTTCTGTTCTCTTGCATCTGGGTCCCAAGCATTCCTCCGAGTGGGCTTACATAGATTCTGATGCGGCTGGAAATTTTCTTCAGCTTGAGGCAGTCAGGAGGCTTTGTATTCCAGTCAGGTCCCTGGAGACTCCTTGGCAGATTGCGTCGGTCGACGGCCAACCCCTGCGGGTGTCCGTTACGCAGGTCACTGAAGAGTTGGACCTTCAGGTTGGAGCCTTGCATCTGGAGAAGATAGCTGCCGACCTTATCACACACTATCCTGTTGGGCCTTCCTTGGCTAAGAAAACACGAGCCTACCTTAGACTGGCGGTCTGGTGACATCATGCCTTAGGTTCAGTTCTGTCAGAGGGGGTGTTTGCTTTCTGTCCAGCCAAGAAACTCTCCTCGTCCAACATCGGTAACCCCAGATTTACCTTCAGCCTATTGGGCCTATGCGGATGTCTTCAGCAAGAAAGAAGCAGAGAGTCTGCCTCCTCACCGCCCCTACGATTGCCCAATCGATCTCTTTCCCGGCTCCACTCCACTCCGAGGTCGGATTTATCCGCTGTCGCCATCAGAGACCCAAGCCATGTCTGAATATGTTCAAGAAAACTTGGCCAAAGGCTTTATTCGTAAGTCTTCTTCGCCCGCAGGTGCGGGTTTCTTTTTCGTCAAGAAGGACGGGACCCTTCGTCCCTGCATTGACTATCGGGGCCTCAACGATATTACAATTAAAAATAAGTATCCGCTTCCTCCCATCCCGGAGTTATTCGACCGTCTCCGAGGGGCGCAAATCTTTACCAAATTGGATCTGCGTGGAGCCTACAACCTAATCCGCATTCGCCCTGGAGATGAGTGGAAGACGGCTTTCAACACTCGCGATGGCCACTATGAATATCTGGTTATGCCCTTCGGCTTGTGAAACGGTGCCGCCATGTTTCAAGAATTTGTCAATGATGTCTTCCGAGATCTTCTCTATTCTTGTGTGGTGGTGTACCTGGATGATATTCTGGTGTTTTCCCCGGACCTGTCTAGTCACAGAAAGGACGTCCGTCAAGTCTTGTTGCGCCTGAGAGAGCATCGTCTCTATGCCAAACTCGAGAAATGCGCCTCTGAACAGTCTTCTCTACCGTTTTTGGGCTACATCATTTCTAATACTGGTCTACGAATGGACCCGGGAAAACTGTCTGCCGTACTCAACTGGCCGCGTCCCCAGGGAGTGAAAGCTATCCAACGATTCCTGGGGTTCGCCAATTATTACCGGCAGTTTATCCCACACTTTTCCACCCTGACCAGCCCTATCTCCGCTCTGATCCGTAAGGGGGCCAATCCCCACTTCTGGTCACCTGAGGCCGAAGACGCGTTCCGCTCCCTGAAACAACCCTTTGCTGCGGCTCCCGTACTCCATCTCCCAGAGGCCAATAAACCCTTCACTCTGGAAGTAGACGCCTCTGCCATTGGAGCCGGTGCAGTACTTTCCCAGATGTCACCCTCTGGATGACTGGTCACCTGTGGCTTCTTCTCGAAGTCATTCTCCACCCCGGAGAGAAACTATACCATTGGTGACAGAGAGCTGCTCGCTATCAAGTTGGCCTTGGAGGAATGGCGGTACCTCCTCGAGGGAGCGGTGCATCCCGTCAGGATCTACATTGACCACAAGAACCTGGCATACATCCGGACAGCGCAAAGACTTAATCCTCGACAAGCCAGGTGGTTTCTGTTCTTCGCCCGGTTCGATTTCGAACTCCATTTCCGCCCCGGCGATAAGAACCTCAAGGCGGATGCTCTATCCAGATCCTTTTTGGTTACCGACTGTGAGGAAGAGCCTTCACACATCGTGGATCCTAACAAGGTCATTGTGGTTGCTCCTGTAAACCTGACTTCCTTGCCCCCGGGTAAGACGTTTGTTCAAGAGGACAATAGGAAGTGAGTCTTACATTGGGGTCATGCCTCCAAGCTAGCAGGTCACGTCGGCCTCAAGAAAACCCTGTCCTTCATCTCTCGTTACTATTGGTGGCCCTCACTTGCTCGAGATGTTCAAAGTTTTGTCACCTCTTGTCCGTCTTGTGCCAAAAATAAAGTTCCCCGACACCTACCCGCTGGTCTTCTCCACCGGCTCCCAGTTCCTTCTGCTCCCTGGCAACACATTGCTTTGGACTTTATTACTGATTTGCCTCGATTTTCGGGTCACACAGTCATCCTCGTGGTCGTAGATCGATTTTCCAAGATGGCCCATTTCATCTCCCTGCCTGGATTACCCTCCGCTCCTGAACTAGCAATAATTTTCATTACCCATGTTTTCCGGATTCACGGCTTTCCTCAGCATATCGTTTCGGAGGAGTTCAGTTTACCTCACACTTCTGGCGAGCTCTGTGTAAACTGATGGATGTCACTGTGGACATCTCCTCTGCCTACCATCCCCAAACTAATGATCAGGCTGAGCGCACGAATCAAATTTTGATAACCTATCTTCGCCACTTCTCCAACGTTCACCACAACGACTGGTCCCACCTGCTCCCGTGGGCCGAATTTGCCAACAACCACACCAACGAGTCTTCGTCTAAATCACCTTTCTTCATCGTCTACGGGCAACATCCCAGTGTACCTCTGCCGGTACCTCCTGTCTCGGGTGTGCCGGCGGCCGACCTTCTGACCGAGGAGTTCTCCAGGGTCTGGCAGGAGACCAAGTCCGTGCTTGAACTAGCACGGGAAAGAATAAAAAGACACGCAGACAAAAGGAGCCTGGATTCTCCGTTGTACCATCCCAGGGATAAAGTGTGGCTGTCCTCCAAGTTTGTTCGTCTTAAAGTCCCCTCGTATAAGCTAGGCCCTCGGTATATCGGGCCTTTTGAGGTCTTAGCCCGCATCAATGACGTTGCCTACAAGTTAAAACTCCACGGCTCGCTACGAATTCCCAATTCTTTTCACGTGTCCCTCCTGAAACCTGTCATATTCAACCAGTTCCATGCCTCTGTGGGTTACTCTCCCCAGCCAGTTTCTGCCCAGGATGTCTTTGAGGTCCAAGACATTCTTGCTGTAAAAAGGTCTAGAGGAAAGACCCTCTTCTTAGTTGATTGGAAGGGTTTTGGTCCCGAAGAGAGGTCTTGGGAGCCCCGGCAGAACATCCAGGCCCCCCGGATTCTAGCTAGGTTCCTTGCCAGTCTCAAGAAGAGGGGGCGTAAGGAGGGGGGTACTGTCACTCCACCCGCTGCCACGCTCCCCGCTGCTTCTATCACGCCGCCTGCAGCTGCATCCTCTGCCCCTCCTCCCGAACACCGGCGCACTCACCTCACCCGGCGCGCTCCCGAGGTGCGCACGCGCCATCCTGCTCCTCTGCCGCCGCTGAAACCGGCCTTCCATGCCCGTCGGGTGCGCCTGCGCACTGCGCGCCAGTGATCCTGCCACTCATCTCCCCTGTTGCTGCTGCTGCTCCACTTCCTGGCCGACCCTGACCCGGAAGCGCTGCCTGCAGTCCTATATCAGGTAGCCTCGCCTCCTGCCCAGTGCCTGACTATCAATTGTGTCTAGCACTGCTGATTCAGGTCCACGCGTCCCTGCGCTTTCCCAGCCTAGCACTCTGTCCTGCTCTTTGTGTCCCTGTGTCTTCTTGTAATCTCTCCCTGTGTTCTCTCCTAGTGCCTGCCTCGCCCGTCCCCGGTCTCAAGTCCTCTCTTGCAGTATCTACCATCGTCAGCCTAAATCCGTTCCTGTCTACAAACCCTCCCCTGCTGGTCCTTCCGCAACCCTTGTGGTCACCTCTGGTTTTCCTCCTGCTGTTGTCCCCTGGTATCAGCTTCCGCGGCGATAGTCTCTCCGAGGCTTGCCCCAGACGCTCTCTGTATAGGGGGTGGTCCACTTGGCCAGCTCGCCCCGAGGAGTTTCGTCGTCGCGGTCCTGCGGGTTCACTTCTGGTTCTCCTCAGCCCTACACCTGTCATGTGCAGTGATGACCAGGAAGTCTCTCAGGTTAGTGTACTGAAGCTGCAGCGCTGACAGCTTCTACAGCATGCAGATCTGCATGCTATAGAAGCGATCAGCCTGCACAGAATGAGTGTCCCATAGTGGGACAAAGTGTAAGGGTGTGTGCACACGTTGCAGATTCGTCTGCAGATCCGCAGCACATTTGACCCTGCGGATCCGCAGCAGTTTTCAATGGGATGTACAGTACTATGTTATCCTATGGAAAACAAAAACCGCTGTGCACATGCTGCAGAAAATTCCATGCGGAAATGCAGCAGTTTATTTTCTGCAGCATGTCAATTCTTTGTGCGGATTCCGCAGCATTTTTAGGGTATGTACACATGCTGCAGATTCTGCTGCGGATTCGCAGCAGATTTGGCACCGCGAATCCGCAGCAGTTTCGCAGACAGTGTACAGTACCATGTTAGCCAATGAGATTTCAAAACCGCAGTGCCCACGGTGCGGATTTTTCTGTGGTTTGACACCTGTTCCATTGTCCAGGTGTCAAACCGTAGAGGAAAACCGTAGGCAAATCCGCAGATAAACCGCAGGTCACTTTACCTGCGGATCCGCACCGAAGAATCTGCAGGTGAATCCGCAGCATGTGCACATACCCTTACACCTATTCCATTTTAGGAATTTGTGCAGGTGTAAAAATGCATGTCAATTCCACACTAAATCCGCAGGTCAAAAGCAGTCATTTTGGGGGGCGTGGCCTGGATGCCTAGGATGCCAGTTGCATGAGCTGAATGCTCCTTCCCTGAGACCCTGCAAAGCGACAATTTCAGCGCCTTTCCTGCATATTAATCAACCCACCCGGCTGCCCGAATCCTCACTGATCATTGGCAAGATGACAAGGGGTAAGAGAAATCTCAAAAACCAAAGCAAATTGTAGATACTCTTCAACAGGGATACCAGGCAAGATGGCCCCTCAGTAAGCAGAGTCTCCTGCTCCTCGGGAGAGTCCCCCTCTCCACCGCCCCTGAGCCCAGCAAAGACCACCGCTGCGGTGCAGGATGAGGCAACACCTACCTCACCTTATCTCTGGGGTCCGGGTCCATTGCCAGGATCTAGATTTTCCCCACTTGCGGATGGACACGAAGGAAATGTAGTTCCAGCAGGCCGGCGGACGGATATGCAGCAATGCACACCTCCCCTGCACTCCCAGAATAACGAGAGATGTTGCAGAGAAAGAGATTCTGGAGGGGACAATTGTAAATCTCTTGCAGTATTACAGCAACTCCCTACAACAGATCTCCCTGCTTCAGGAACTCTAATTAAAGATATGCTGATGGCTATTAGCACCGCAATGCTAAAGGACTTTTCTGTAATGTTAAAACCTGTTACATCTCACATTCAGGAGGTGGAGGAGAGAGTGTCCCATGTGGAGGACAAAATGGGAGAATTTGCATCTTCCCATAACAACCTTATTGACTTTCACAATGACATGGCAGAAGACATAGAAGCCATCTAATATATAAAGCTCAAGTGTTTGTATGTATGTATGTGTGTGTGTGTGTGTGTGTGTGTGTGTGTGTGTGTCGGTGTGTGTGTGTGTGTGTGTGTGTGTGTGTATGTCCGGGATAGGCATCCGCACCGTCGCAGCTACAGCCACAAAATTTGGCACAGTCACATGTCTGGACCCCGAGAGCGTCCTAAGCTATGTTGTGAGGCGAAATTTTAACCCCACACGTTCCAATTCACCAATTTTGCCCCTATCTACATAATGGGGAAAAAGTGTGTGTGCATCAAGCCCTGCCCCTCATTGTGATGTCATAATGTTTGACTATGGGATGGAGGATGTGTGATGGGTATATGGGCACTGGACTACGGGATGGAGGATATGTATGACGGGTATATGGGCACGGGACTATGGGATGGAGGATGTGTGATGGGTATATGCTCACAGGACTATGGGATGGAGGATATGTATGACGGGTATATGGGCACGGGACTATGGGATGGCGGATATGTATGATGGGTATATGGGCATGGGACTATGGGATGGAGGATATGTATGATGGGTATATGGGCATGGGACTATGGGATGCAGGATGTGTGATGGGTATATGGGCACTGGACTATGGGATGGAGGATATGTATGATGGGTATATGGGCATGGGACTATGGGATGCAGGATGTGTGATGGGTATATGGGCACTGGACTATGGGATGGAGGATGTGTATGACGGGTATATGGGCACGGGACTATGGGATGGCGGATATGTATGATGGGTATATGGGCACGGGACTATGGGATGGAGGATATGTATGATGGGTATGTGGGCATGGGACTATGGGATGGAGGATGTGTGATGGGTATATGGGCACTCGACTATGAGATGGAGGATGTGTGATGGGTACATTGGCACTGGACTATGGGATGGAGGATATGTATGACGGGTATATGGGCACAGGACTATGGGATGGCAGATATGTATGATGGGTATATGGGCACGGGACTATTGGATGGAGGATATGTATGATGGGTATATGGGCATGGGACTATGAGATGAAGGATGTGTGATGGGTATATGGGCACATGACTATGGGATGGCGAATATGTATGATTGATATATGGGCATGGGACTATGGGATGGAGGATGTGTGATGGGTATATGGGCATGGGACTATGGGATGGAGGATGTGTGATGGGTATACGGGCACTCGACTATGGGATGGAGGATATGTATAATGGGTATATGGGCACGGGCCTATGGGATGGCGAATATGTATGATGGGTATATGGGCACAAGACTATGAGATGGAGGATGTGTGATGGGTATATGGGCACTGGACTATGGGATGGAGGATATGTATGATGGGTATATGGGCACGGGACTATGGGATGGCGGATATGTATGATGGGTATATGGGCAAGGGACTATGGGATGGAGGATATGTATGATGGGTATATGGGCACGGGACTATGGGATGGAGGATATGTATGATGGGTATATGGTCATGGGACTATGAGATGAAGGATGTGTGATGGGTATATGGGCACTCGACTATGGGATGGGAATATGCATGATGGGTATATGGGCATGGGACTATGGGATGGAGGATGTGTGATGGGTATATGGGCATGGGGCTATGGGATGGAGGATGTGTGATGGGTATACGGGCACTCGACTATGGGATGGAGGATATGTATGATGGGTATATGGGCATGGGACTATGGGATGGAGGATATGTATGATGGGTATATGGGCACGGGACTATGGGATGGAGGATAATTATAATTTTCTATAACTAACCACAGTTAGTTACTATGCCCGGGCAGCGCCGGGCTCTTCAGCTAGTATATAATAAACTTGTGGACTTGGAGGATCGTAACCACAGGAACAACCTGATATTAAGGGGTGTACCAGACACCACCACACCCTCTGAGCTGAGGGGTTATGTGCAAGATTTAATCCAAGCGGTGGTCCCCTCCTGTTCACCATATGAACTAATTATTGATCGAGCGCACAGAGTATCTCGCACAAGCCACTTGCCAGACACTGTTCCGAGGAATATTGTTGCACGCATTAATTGCTATCATATTAAAGAGGAACTTCTGTCTTATTCCAGAAAGAAAGGATCTCTACCTTCACCTTTCCACCAAATCAAAATTTATGCTGATCTCTCGGCAGAGACACTGCACTTCCGCAGACTAATGAATCCCATCACTGCAGCCCTCAGATAATCTCAGGTGGCGTACAGTTGGGGGTACCCCAAGAAATTGCTCATTAACAACAAAGGATCGTGACATACTGTCTCTTCATATGAAAGAGGAAGAGTTTTGCTTTGTACCTGGGATATACAAGTGCAGGAACAACCTCAGAAACAAAGGGAGACGCCTGTAAGGGCAGAGGAGACATGGCAGAAAGTCCTCCCAAAAAGAAACAGGCGCTGAAGATATAATCATTATCTACTAGATGGTGGCCCGATTCTAACACATCGGGTATTCTAGAATATATATATGCAGTTTATTTTTGAAGATTTAATAATAATGCAATAATGCACCCCCCAATCCTGATATGTATGGTTCTCTCACCCCCAATCCTGATATGTATGGTTCTATCACCCCCAATCCTGATATGTATGGTTCTATCACCCCCAATCCTGATATGCATGCTACCCCTCAACCCCCTATCCTGGTATGCATGGTCCCCTGACCCCCCCAATCCTGGAATGCATGGTCCTCTCACCCCCCAATCCTGGAAAGCATAGTCCTCTCACCCCCCAATCCTGGAATGCATGATCCCCTCATCCCCCAATCCTGGTATGCATGGTCCTCTCACACCCAAATCCTGGTATGTATGCTCACCGTCACCCCCCTTTCCTGGTATGTATGGTCCCCTCACCCCCCAATCCTGGTATGCATGGTATCCTCACCCCCCTTTCCTGGTATGCATGGTCCCCTCACCCCCCTATCCTGGTATGCATGGTCCCCTACCCCCCCTTTCCTGATATGCATGTCCCCTCATCCCCCAATCCTGGTATGCATGGTCTTCTTACCCTCCTTTTGGGGTATGCATGGTCCCCTCACCCCCCAGTCCTGGTATGCATGGTCCTCTCACCCCCAATCCCGGTATGCATGGCCCCCTCACCCCCCTATCCTGGTATGCATGGTCCCCTCACCCCCCTTTCCTGGTATGTATGGTCCCCTCACCCCCCCAATCCTGGTATGCATGGTCCTCTTATCCTCCTTTTGGGGTATGCATGGTCCCCTCACCCCCCAGTCCTGGTACGCATGGTCCTCTCACCCCCCAGTCCTGTTATGCATGGTCCCCTCACCCCCTATCCTGGTATACATGGTCCCCTCACCCCCCTTTCTTGGTATTCATGGTCCTCTCACACCCCAATCCTGGTATGTATGCTCACCGTCACCCCCCTTTCCTGGTATGTATGGTCCCCTCACCCCCCAATGCTGGTATGCATGGTATCCTCACCCCCCTTTCCTGGTATGCATGGTCCCCTCACCCCCCTTTCCTGATATGCATGGTCCTCTTACCCCCCTTTTGGGGTATGCATGGTCCTCTCACCCCCAGTCCTGGTATGCATGGTCCTCTCACCCCCCAATCCTGGTATGCATGGTCCCCTCACCCCCAATCCTGATATGCATGGTCCCCACACCCCCCTTTCCTGGTATGCATGGTCCCCTAACCCCCACTTTCGTGGTATGCATGGTCCCCTCACCCCCCAGTCCTGGTATGCATGGTCCCCTCACCCCCCTTTCCTGGTATGTATGGTCCCCTCACCCCCAATCCTGGTATGCATGGTCCTCTTACCCCCCTATCCTGGTATGCATGGTCCCCTCACCCCCCTTTCCTGGTATGTATGGTCCCCTCACCCCCCAATCCTGGTATGCATGGTCCTCTTACCCTCCTTTTGGGGTATGCATGGTCCCCTCACCCCCCAGTCCTGGTACGCATGGTCCTCTCACCCCCCAATCCTGTTATGCATGGTCCCCTCACCCCCCTTTCTTGGTATGCATGGTCCCCTCACCCCCCAATCCTGGTATGCATGGTCCCCACACCCCCTATAGAATCGTAGAGTTGGAAGGGACCTCCTGGGCGATCTGGTCCAACCCCCTGCTCAAAGCAGGATTCGTTAAATCATCCCAGTCAGATGTCTGTCCAGCCTCTGTTTGAAGACTTCCATTGAAGAAGAACTCACCACTTCTCGTGGCAGCCTGTTCCACTCATTGATCACTCTAACTGTCAAAAAGTTTTTTCTAATATCTAATCTGTGTCTCCTCCCATTCAGTTTCATCCCATTGCTTCTAGTCTTTCCTTGTGCAAACGAGAATAAAGATGATCCTTCTACAATGTGACAGCCCTTTAGATATTTGTAGACAGCTATTAAGTCTCCTCTCAGTCTTCTCTTTTGCAAACTAAACATTCCCAAATCCTGCAACCTTTCCTCATAAGACAGGGTTTGCAGACCGGTCACCATTCTGGTCGCTCTTTTCTGAACTTGCTCCAGTTTGTTGATGTATTTTTTAAAATGTGGTGCCCAAAACTGGACACAATATTCCAGATGAGGTCTGACCATCCTGGTATGCATGGTCCCCTCACCCCCCAATCCTGGTATGCATGGTCCCCTCACCCCCCAATCCTGGTATGCATGGTTCCCTCACCCCCCTTTCCTGGTATGCATGGTCCCCTCACCCCCCTTTCCTGGTATGCATGGTCCCCTCAACCCCCTTTCCGTGTAGCCGCAACCAATCAGAGTCGTGGCCCTCTGTCCGCGACCAATCAGCAACACGACCCTGTACAAAAATAATATTAAAAAATAAAAAAAAAAAGTTATTCTCACCTTCCAACGGCCTCCTCTATTCTTTCCACGCGCCCAGCCTCGCGTTCCCAGTAATGCTTTGCGGCTTAGACCGCTGATGACGTCGGTCTTCTTTCTCGCTCTCGCGAGAGTGACATCGGTCTCCTTTCTCGCTCTCGCGAGAGTGACGTCATCAGCGGTGAGAATATTTTTTTTTATTTTAATTCTCTTTTTTACAGATTAAGGCCTGCGCATGCCGCTGATTGGTCGCAGCCTGGCGGCCACGACCAATCAGTGGCAGGCGCAGCTTACCGTTACAAACAACTGCGCCTGTCGTTGATTGGTTGTGGCCTGGCGTGGGTCTGGCGGCCGCGACCAATCAGCGACCCGCGATTTCGGTTACAGACAGACACGATAAGGCATTTATATATATAGATATTTTACTGTCTTTTAACAAGGGTGGCATCCTGACTGGTTAGTGCGGACAGTGATATACCCCCCCGCGGATTTCCTACTCCCGCGTTTTGTGGGCCGAAGTGCAGTCCTCGGTCTGTTTCATGACTTTACTTCTGGTTTTATTAGTTTTCATTGTGTTTGGATTTTGTTTTTTTCTATCCTTTTGCATACCTGTGCTTTATTCGGGTCCAGCATTTTCCCGCTTTGCAGGGAATTCTGACAGGTTTAATGGGCAACCCATTAGTCATACTAGCATCTGTATTTTTACAATATGGTAATTACAATATGCTCACTTAAAGTTAGAGGCCTAAACAGCCCTCATAAAAGATCTTATATGTGGAAGGAGGCGGTCGCAGCTAAATGTGAGGTGTTTTGTGCCCAGGAGACGCACTTATTGGAGAAAGACTCCCACAGACTGTCTCATCGGCTCTTTCCATATGTGGTCCAATCTAATTTCTCGAAAAAAAAGAGGGGTGATGTTAGCTATCAAGGGGTCTGTTGCTTTCTCCTCGACTTATCTAGAACTAGACCCTGCAGATGGATACCTCATACAAGTGGGCACCATAAATAATGTTTTATATACTATAGCCGTCACTTATGCTCCAAACCAAGCGCAGACTAGATTTATCAAAAAATTATTAACTAGAATCAATAAGGTTAAACAGGGCCACGTAATCATATGTGGGGATTTTAATTGTGTTTTTGATAATTCTCTGGACTCTTCCACCCCAACCTCCAGGGGGCTGCCTGTTCTCCCCCCCTTAGCCTTTCGGGAGGACCTATATGACATATGGAGGGTTCTTCATGCATGTGAGAAGGACTATACCTACTTTTCACAGGTACATCACTCCTACTCCCGGATAGACCTATTTTTGGTTAGCAGGTCTCTCCTTAATATTGTCAACTCATCAGAAATAGGTATAATAACTTGGTCGGATCACGCCCCCATAAAGATGTCTATTCGGGAAGAATCTGAGTGCCCCCTTTACTCCCCGTGGAAGATAAACCCCTTTATTCTAAAAACCCCCAATTTAGTGGCAAAAACAAAAGTAGCTCTTAAAGAATACTTTGAGCTCAATGCGGACTCGGTCACTAATTACTTCCATGTATGGAATGCCCATAAAGCGTTTATCAGGGGCCACTTTATTAAAATAGGCCATATTCTTAAAAAGCAAAGAGAAAAACGCTTATCAGACCTTACAGCATCGATCAGTTCACTGGAATACATGAATAAAAGAGCCCCATCCTCTGCCCAAATGTGTAAACTACGTGATCTCCGACTGGAATTGCGGGAATTACTCTTACACAATTATGAAAAAAATCTTGTGATCACCAAAGTCCATTATTCCTCCCAAAATAATAAAGCGGGTAAGCTGCTAGCATCCAGAGTGAAAATTAAAACTTCTAAAACTAAGATCCTCTTTTTGAGGAACTTATCTCCCGATTCTAAGATATACACTCCTCAGGCAATCGCCAATAAATTTAAGGATTACTACGCTTCTTTGTATAACTTAGATCCAAGAGCAGACCTCCATGGCCAAACAGCCCCTGATACAAATCTGTTTTTGTCAAGCATTAATCTCCTAACTCTTGCACCAGACCACAGAAATCTTAAACGCACCTTTGACGGAGACTGAATTGACCAAAGTGATTAACTCTCTCCCAGAGGTGAAGGCCCCAGGCCCGGATGGTCTTACAAACTTGTACTATAAAGCTTGCCAGGAGACCTTAGTCCCACACTTATGCAAAACCCTACAATTAGCAGCAAATGAAGGGAGCTTCCACCGGAGGTGCCCCAAAACTTCCGCCCGATTTCATTGTTAAACACTGATGTCAAAATTTTTTGCTAAGTGTATTGCTCTGAGATTGGCGCCTATCATTCCTTCCCTTATTAACCCAGACCAGGCTGGTTTTGTGCAAGGGCAGACTGCAGCTGACAACACCAGGAAAGTAATTGATTTGATAGATGTAATAAATAGAAGGGGAACACCAGCGGTGGTAGTGGCCTTAGACGCCGAGAAGGCATTCGACCGAGTGAGATAGTCGTTTGTCTTCTCGGTTCTGGAGCGTATGGGGTTTGGGGGTTTGACTGCTATTAAAGCTCTGTATTCTGCTCCATCGGCCAGGGTTTTTGTGAATGATACCATGTCAGAGACATTCCCCATTACAAATGGCACTAGGCAGGGGTGTCCTCTCTCCCCCCTAGTGTTCATTCTAACTTTAGAACCACTTGCCCAAGCAATCAGACAAAGTCCAGATATCTGGGGCATAGAGGTGGGGAAACAATCTCATTGCATCACGTTGTATGCTGATGATGTGATATTGACATTAGCACGCCTCCTGGAGTCTTTGCCGGCAGCTCTAGAGATTATTGAAAAATTTGGCCTCCTATCTTACTACAAAATTAATGAGAATAAATCTCAAATTCTACCCCTTAACATACCATTACCGCAGTTGAAACGCCTTAAGGCCATTATGAGGATGGACTGGCAGATGGAGCAAATTTCATATCTAGAAACGTTGGTAACATCATCCTCCACTAATTTGTGCAAAGCCAATTACCTCCCCCTACTAGCAGATATTGAGAATGAGATGAGCAGACTCCAGAAATTTTAAGTCTCCTGGGTGGGTCGGATTGCACTGTTTAAGATGTTATTACTGCCCAAAACGTTATATTTATTTCGCACGGTGCCGATATCACCTCCGAAGATGTTTTTTCATCGTTCTCATAAGCTTCTGAACGCCTTCATCTGGGGAGGAAAGCAGCCTCGGTTGTCGAGACATTTGTTGCAACGCGCAAAGCCAGTGGGGGGGTGGGACTCCCTAATGTGAACGATTATTATATAGCAACTCAGCGCAGCCGGTTGAAGAACTGGTGATATCGCGACCCCCAAAGTAGGTGGTCCCAAATAGAGGCACATTTTGCACCCTCACACGATCTCAGGGCGGTGCTATGGGCAGCTCTGGTTGACCCACGGAACCTGGGGGCCATCCTTCCACTGACTAAGCACTCCCTGTCTAACTGGCTTCAGGTTCACTCCTCCACTCAGACACACATCCCTGAATTGCCTCTCGAGGCACCTTTAGAACTTCTGGAGGTGTTATCAGAGGACCTTGACCTGTACCATTGGAAGATAGGCGGGATCATGGTATTAAGCGATATAGTTGAAGATCGCACTCTTTTACCTTTTGCACAGTTGAAAAACAGGTTTGGCTTGACCTTTAAAGACCATTTCTCATATCTCCGGGTACAATACATTTTAAAGAAATATATAAACTTCCCATATAGGGTTAATAGTGATATTAGGACCCTCTCATTTTCCTCATCCCTAGATATGGACTTGAGACCCCTTTATGATTCCTTGGGACATAAGAGCAGATTTGTAAAATCTATACCCTTCATATCTTGGGAAAAAGACCTCGGTAAAGCCATAAATGACAAGGACTGGTTAAGAGCAATTAAATTGGCAGGACGGACGTTTAGATGTGCATCCCACTTTGAATCACACTTGAGGCTGATACTCCGCTGGTATTTTACTCCCGTGAAGCTCCATTCCATGTTTCCCAACACCTCACACCTATGTTGGCGAAACTGTAATCAGGTGGTGTCCTTATATCATATATTTTGGGATTGTCCACTTATAACTTCTTTGTGGTATCATGCCTTTAGACTTATTTCACTTGTAGTGGGACAGATCGTCCAGCCGTCTCCCGAGGTGACGCTCCTCCTCTTAAACATACATGCATTCCCCCTGTGCTCTAGAGTGGTAACGGCTCATATTGTGTTAACGACAAGACTCCTATTAGCTAAACAGTGGAAAAAAGAGGTTATTCCTAAGAAAGAGGCCATAGCTCAAGCAGTTAATACCACGTTTATTTTTGAAAAAATGCTAGCCCACAAAAATAACGCCTTACAGAAGTTCACCAGGGATTGGCAGGCTTGGGAAGCCACAAAGTTAGCGAGTCACAGTTGAACCAGTCAAATAAAGGTTGGAGGAGGGCCCTGGGTGGGAGAGGGTTAAGACCGGAACTCTTTGTTTATACTGCAATGGTTGCATAATTACACATTTATGTTAATTTGACCTGTGTTGTACATTTGTGATAATATTGTATTATAGTATTTTCAATAAAAACGAATTAAAAAAAAAAAAGCAGGCATTTTGACCTACGGATTCTGCAGATTCCGTGCGGAAAAATAAATAAAAAATAAAATATTTTTTTTTTTTTTAAATAATTGTAAAATTATTTAAAAAAAATAATAATAAAAAATCAATATTTACTCCAGCATTAAATAAATATTTGAATTAAAAAAATCTCAACAATAAAAGTACACATATTTGGCATCCCCACGTCTGTAACGACCCTACCTACAAAACTGTCTCACTAGTTAACCCCTTTTATGAAAACCATTAAAAAAATAAATAAAACAAGCCAAAAACACAATGCTTTATCATCATACCGCTGAACAAAAAGTCGAATAACATGCAATTAAAACGAAGGATATAAATAAACGTGGTACCGCTGAAAAAGTCATCTTGACCCGCAAAAAAAAAGATGCCATATAGCTCCATCACCGGAAAAATAAAAAAAAGTTATAGCTCTCAGAATAAAGCGATGCAAAAATAATAATTTTTTTTTATATAAAATAGTTTTTTATTGTATAAAAGCGTCAAATCGTCCAGCAGAAAACAAGACCTCACATGACTCTGTGGGCCAAAATATGGAAAAATTATAGCTCTCAAAATGTGGTGATGCAAAAACTATTTTTTGCAATAAAAATCGTCTTTTAGAGTGTGACAGCTGCCAAACATAAAAACCCGCTATAAATAGTAAATCAAATCCCCCGTTATCACCCTCTTAGTTAGGGAAAAATAATAAAATAAGCAAAATGTAAATGTATTTAGAGTTAGTTAGGGTTGGGGCTAAAGTTAGGGTTAGGGTTGGGATTAGGGTTAGATTAGGGTTAGGGGTGTGTTAGGGTTAGGTTTGTGGTTAGAGTTATGGTTAGGGTTGGGTGTTATGATGAGTCACCAAAGGAGGAAAAAACAAAATACCAGCTAAGTCCAGAAAAACCAGAGAGGTTGGCAGCTATCGGATTGCAGACCCCTGAACCTATCCACAACAACTAGCAGTAGCCGTGTGGGGTTCCTACGGTGCCCTAGACCCCTCGATCACAGCCGGAGAACTACATAGCCTAAAGACAGAAAGGGGAAAAACTAAACTGCCCCAGAGCAGACCCCAAAGCAATAGGCAGCCCCCAACATATAATGACGGTGAAGCAAGATGAAAACACTAACACAGATAGAAAGATAGGTTGAGCAAATGATGGGGCCCAAGCTAACTACATAGGACAGGATAGGAAAGCTGCTGTCTGCCATCCGCAAAAACCCTATCAAAATGAGCCAACCGACTGATAGGAAAAACAGGCCCTGAAGTCACTAGGCTTCAAAAGACTATATCAGCACTCAGGTATATTCTGAAGACAGAGCAAAAGATCAGAGACAAAAATGGAATTCAGCTCACCCCCGGCCGGGGATAGCAGAACTCCCAAAAAACAAGGCAAAACAAAAACAAAACTGAAGAGTACAAAGCAGAGCAGAAAAACTTAGCTTTGAGAAGCAGGAATCAGACTGGTCTCCAAGAATCCAGCAGGAAAATCACCAGCCAGGAAGAAGGGCGTCGGCAGCCTTATATCCAGTCCTCAATTCCAGCCACCCAGTCATAATCTAGCTGCCCAGGTGTTTGGTAATCAGTCTCACTACCTTCACTAGAGGAGGGAGTTCATCAGACCTCAATGGTGAAGGGAAAAATAAACTCACAACAGTTGGGATTAGGGTTATGGGTGTGTTGGGGTTAAGGTTGGAGTTAAAATTGGGGGTTTCCACTGTTTAGGCACATCAGGGGCTCTCCAAACGCGACATGGCGTCTGATCTCAATTCTAGCCAATTCTGCGTTGAAAAAGTCAAACGGTGCTCCTTCTCTTCCAAGCTCTGCCATGCGCCCAAACAGTGGTTTACCCCCACATATGGGGTATCAGCCTACTCAGGACAAATTGCACAATAAATTTTGGGGTCCAATTTCTCCTGTTACCCTTGGGAAAATAAAAAGTTGGGGGTAAAAAGACCATTTTTGTGAAAAAAAATATGATTTATTTATTTTTACAGCTCTACATTATAAACTTCTGTGAAGCATTGGGGGTTCAAAGTGCTCACCACACATCTATATAAGTTCCTTATGGGGTCTACTTTCCAAAAAGGTGTCACTTGTGGGGAGTTTCCACTGTTTAGGCACATCAGGGGCTCTCCAAACGCAACATGGCGTCCGATCTCAATTCCTGCCAATTTTTTTCATTGAAAAATTAAATGGTCGGGGGAGAGGAGGGGGCGGGGCGGGGGGGGGTTATAGTTGAAAAAATGCCATCTAATGTTTAATAATATTGCATAAATGTTCTTCTGTTATGTTATTGGACATTATATGCATACTTTGTATTACACTCAATAAAGACGGTTTAAAAAAAAAAAGAAAAATCAAATGGCGCTCCTTCACTTCCTAGCTCTGCCATGCGCCCAAACAGTGGTTTACCTGCATATATGGGCTATCAGCGTACTCAGAACAAATTGTACAACAACTTTTGGGGTCCAATTTCTCCTGTTACCCTTGATAAAATGAAACAAATTGGATCTGAAGTAAATTTTTGGTGAAAAAAAGTTAAATGTTCATTTTTTTTTTTAAATTACAAAAATTCCTGTGAAGCACCTGAAGGGTTAATAAACTTCTTGAATGTGGTTTTGAGTACCTTGAGGGGTGCAGATTTCATAATGGTGTCACTTTTTGGTATTTTCTATCATATAGACCCCTCAAAGTGACTTCAAATGTGATGTGGTCCCTAAAAAAAAATGGTGTTGTAAAAATGAGAAATCTCTGGTCAACTTTTAATACTTATAACTTCCTAACAAAAAAAAACTGGTTCCAAAATTGTGCTGATGTAAAGTAGACATGTGGGAAATGTTACTTATTAAGTATTTTGTGTGCCATATCTCTGTGATTTAAAGGTATGAAAATTCAAAGTTGGAAAATTGCGAAATTTTCAATATTTTCACCAAATTTCCATTTTTTTCACAAATAAACAAGTAATGAAAGAAATTTTACCACTATAATAAAGTACAATATGTCACGAGAAAACAATGTCAGAATCACCAGGATCCATGGAAGCTTACCAGAGCTATAACCTTATAAAGGGACAGTGGTCAGAATTGTAAAAATTGGCCTGGTCATTAACGTGCAAACCACCCTTGGGGGTAAAGGGGTTAAAGGGTTAAAATAATGCTCAATATAACTCAAATCAACAGAATGTAATTTGCTCAAGAGACTATGAAGCATCCTCCATCAAAAAATGGATCCATGTGACCAATTGTGAAATAAAGGGTTAAAATACCTCAATATGACGCAGAACAAATCAGCAGAATGTAATTTGCTCAGCAGACTATGAAGCATCTTCCATCAGAAAACGGATCCATGTGACCAGTTACTATTTCCTAAGCTTTGTTGCCTTGTGTATGGGTTGCATTTTCCTGTACAGGGACACACAAATGCACATTGGGTTCATCATGATTTACATAGCGATGATAGATTTCACCGCAGGCGAGCAGTCTAGAGCATTGTACATACAAACATCATGGTACCATTGCTCAATATGGCTCAACCATAATTAATTTGGGATTCTACTCAGCAAAAAAAAAAAACTTAAAAATTCAATGAGCTCTGGCATATCCATCACAGATACTGCAAACATGGAACTCCTGTTGCCAGCATTTAGATTAGACTCATGAATTAGAGATGCGTTTGCAGACAAATAATGTATTCATTATTTTTTTTTTTTAAATGTTGTAGTCATTCATTTTTCTTTTTTTTTTTATTTGCTTGAGGCAACAAAATAAGCGCTCTCTGTATGTGTGTATAGTGCATTGCCATTTCTGCACAGCTCTGACAGAGTGGGTTAAAATGGGGTGGGACTAGGGTGTGGCATCCATGTTTGTCAAGCTCCTTATTCGACGAAACTGACTCCAATCCTCGATTGAAGATTTCTGGAGAGGCCATTTTTTCAAATGCTCCTGGTTTATTAAGAGACGAGCGCCAGATAGCGAATCAGGTGTCTTTGTCATGTCCCATGATTTAGGAATCATAAAGATAGTATTGTATTATCTTGGTGTTGTTGTTATGCTGCCTTGCAATAGGGTTTGCCCCTTTTAGAAATTGTCCTCCCTATCTCCATGTGACTATGATGTAGCTTTGATTTCAGTAACCCCATCCTTCTTCCTCATTCTGTATGTCAGCCATGTTAAAAAGCACACGTGTCTGCATCTTTGGTTCAGAATACCGTATATACTTGAGTATAAGCCGACCCGAGTATAAGCCGAGGTACCTAATCTTGCAACAAAAAAACTGGGAAACTTATTGACTCCAGTATAAACCGAGGGTGGGAAATGCAGCAGCTACTAGTAAATTTCAAAAATAAAAATAGATACTAATAAAAGTAAAATTAATTGAGACATCAGTAGGTTAAATGTTTTTGAATATCCATATTGAATCAGGAGCCCCATATAATGCTCCATAAAGTTAATGATGGCCCCATAAGATGCTCCATAGAATATGCCCCATATAATGCTGCATAAAAGGTTAATGATGGCCCCATAAGATGCTCCATAAAATAATATGCCCCATACAATGCTGCATAAAAGGTTAATGATGGCCCCATAAGATGCCCCATAGAATAATATGCCCCATATAATGCTGCATAAAATGTTAGTGATGGCCCCATAAGTTGTTCATATATAATGCTGCTGCTGCAATTAAAAAAAGAAAAAATGACACACTCACCTCTCGTCCTCGCATGCCGGCGTCCTGAGCAGGCGGGGACACCGGCGCGCTATGGGGGCCAGATGCCGGTGTCACTGCTGACTCAGGCCCCAGGCACATGCTATATTCACCTGTCCCCGTTACACTGCTGCACGTGCTGTGTCTTCCAGCTCTCTTCAGTGACTTTTCAGGCAGAGGGCACGCACTAACCATGTCATCGCGCCCTCTGACCTCAAAGTCACAGCCAGAGGATGCGGAAGACAGCACAGCGCGGCGGTGGAACGGGGACATGTGAATTTAGCAAGTGCCGGGGGCCTGAGTCAGCGGCAATGCCGGCACCTGGCCCCCATAGCGCGCCAATGTCCCAGCCTGCTCAGGACACCGGCACTTGTCCCTCTGCCAACGCCGAGCGTGTCAGCAGCCACTGGGACACAGAAAGAAGCTGCAGGGGAGCGCGCAGAAGATCCGGAGATGCCGCAGACCTCCACCCTGCAGTGAAGAAGTAAGTGGGTACCGTGTTTCATGTATAAGCCAATGGGGGTCTTTTTCTGCCCCAAAAAGGGGCTGAAAAACTCGGCTTATACACAAGAATATACGGAAAGTTGTTTTTAACTACTGTATGTCTGAATAACTACAAGAATTCAACTGACAAATAAATCTTCATCTAGAGTCTTCATACGGGCCTTCAGGAGTGGAGTTCAAGCTACCAGATTAAATCATTTTGTGAGTTATGGTACATAGAGAGCTACAGAAGCGATCTCTCAAGCACCCCACACACTCAGCCTAGTTATGGAGTCATAATAGTCTGACTACACAATGTTTCCCGACAATCTTGATGAATCTGGGTGAATGTTTTTAATAAAAAAGATAAATGAGGCCAATCGAGTAAGACCTGGTAAACTAAATGGGCCAAAATATCAACTTTGGTGAATACCGAATTTGGTAAATCATCTACATGCCTGGTGAAGTTTTAACTGGTCTAAAATTGAGAGATAACAATCCTCTGTGAAGTGTTTTCTGCGTTTTGATGTGTTTTCTGCTGTTTAGATCTGAGAAGCAATATACAGAAATAGCAAATACATACAGTAAATCTGATGTAGTATGGAAAAATGACGTTTGAGGAAATGAGTACCCTGAAGACCTGAAGCTAAGTGCAGTGAGCAGCTGAAAAGCACTTCTAAACTAAATAATGTAGCTTGAATTAGGTTCAAAACTACAAGCCAGCTTGATGAAATATAATACGCAGATAGAAATGAGTCTGCACCTTCCTAATGTAGGCACGCCTGTCCATATGCATACCATCAGTTAGCTCTGTGGGCTGAGACAAGTACTATATTCTACACGGCAGGCACTGCGCTGCTCACGCAAGACTCAGAACACATGGCCGCTGGGGCTGTAAAGTGAAGAGATCCTCTCTGTGGCCATGGAGGGGATAATTGGAGCGCAGTATTTGACAGGTGTGAAGTGAAATTGAGAGGATGCTGAGTGCTCAGTCCATGCCAAAACTCTTCCACTGATATTTTTCTTGGAGCTTTTATGTGGCTCAATTCTTAGTTGTTGGCACAAAACGGTAACACTTTAAACTGTTTTTAGGCCTGGACTATTAGACTAAACACTGGAACGCTTGTCATCATTACCGCTATTGTTATATCCGGCTGAAAGACCCAAGTTCCCTTTCTATAGCGCACAAATACTGGTTAATAATTCCGTTACATAAATGATTTATCATAGACCTGACTACACCGAGCCCAGACATAGCATTTACAGGACTGGGAATGCAAAAAAAATCATTTTAATTAACACTTATTCTTGAAGTTGCATGAGCGTTGCTTTCACTCTGCAACTTGCTCTGTTTTTCCCTGTGGGGAATGGTTTCAAACATATTTTGTTTTAAAAGCATCGAATGCCAAGTGGATACCCCACGCAGGGGGATAAGCAGGGTTAAGCAAAAATAACTATTTCACTGGAAACAGTCTGCTTAACGCATTAGTACTTATGAATCCAAATGTTATACAAAACGGGATCACCAGAAGAAATATTTAAATTCTTTACTATGCAAGCTACAACAAATAATTAAAACAATTAAAAAGTTAAAGATGACTATACACAAAATAACCCAAAATAGGGTGACAGGCCCCCGTCAAGCAGCGATTCAATTATATACAAAATAGATGGATGAATAATGATGAATGATGAATGATGAATGAGGTGGGTGACGGATGAATAATGATGAATAAAGTGCCGATAATGCTAAAGAAGCCGCTAATGCGTAAATAAAGCTAGGATGCCAATGGTGTTAGTCAATGAGATAGTATGGTAGCCTGGATCCAGGTAAAGATCAAATGTGGCTTCCTCAGGGACTTTTGCATACATTGTCCGTCTCTTGCTATAGCTGATCTCGAATTTAAGCACAGTGGTGCCCTCTGATTCTTTTTACATTGAGTACGTATGTATCCGAGTCGAAGTGATGGGGAAAGGAGAGGTATTGGGTTGGTGGGGTGTCACAATCTCAGAATATTTCTATGTAGAACATAAATGAGTAATAACTGGAATGTAAAGGACTGTTCTGAGATGTTCTGTCCATGTTCTGAGACACAGTTCCATACAGTCTGCTTGCATGGCACAAAGCTTCCCATATAACATTACTCTGAAGAATCTGGCAACCACTGCTTGTAAGGAAAGGTTGGTAAATAGCCATTCAGCTGCATTATGTATCCTGGCAGCCATACAGATACATTTTCTTGGAGAAGTAAGGTGAGTTTCCACGTGGCGGATTGTATCAGGATTTGCTGAAAGCTGCATACAGCCGCAGCGTTTAATCCATAGCGTCCAGATGTTCCAGCATAGTGGAGGGCATTTTATGAAATCCCATCTCCACTATGCGTCCTAATACACGGGTGACACACCCGCTAAACAGGACATGCACCCCTTCTGAGGAAGAAACCGAAACGCGCGTCAAAAGGTACGTTGTGGCGGTTTTGGACCTTGGGTAAATATATGCATCTTTTAGCCTCCTTATAACTATGTATTCTGTGCTATTGATTATCTATCTTCATACTATTTCATTACTTACTGGTATCTATAGGGTTGGCTATAGTGTGCAAAAAAATCTAGTTTCTCATTTATTTCAGGTTTTTTCCCACATTTGTTTAGGAATAATCTGTGAATTCAAAAGAGATTTTTTTTTGAAAGCCTGTACAATTATTTAACCCATTTGTCTGTCCTCTGGGATTTGTTTTGAGCCTCCATTTATTTGTATGACATCAATTCCATCAGATTTATTTGTTTTGTACTTGATATGAAGCAAAAACTCATCCTCCCGCACAATGTTTGCAGTGTTTTTTCTGTGTATTATCATCCCTTTTAACTAAACTTTTATGACATGGTTCAATAAAATTCATGTTTTTATATGAAAAAGTCTATTGGAGGATCTTTTCTCTCTCTCATGTAGGTTATTTGTCTCTCACGGTCCTCCGTGTTACAATTTTGGGTAGCCCCTTTTTGTCTATTGAAAGAGAGAGTCTGCTGGGGGAAATAATGTTAATTTCCTCCCGGCAGTGGGGCATTCAATGTCAGAACATTATTAACCTGCAGATTAACCCCATATCTGTAGGTTAATAGCTTTTTTTTTTTTTTTACACGACAGGTTCACTTTAAATAACAGAACTGAATATGTACCAGCTAAGCTATAATCTAATGCAGAAAAGATGTAGTCACCTAAATGTATTAATTTGTTCCCTCAGAGCAGAAGCAAGATAAGGAGCAGTGTATTTTCTGTCTGCGATGATTGTCCAGGATCTAGTGGAAATATGCTATTTTCCTCTAATGACAGGTATAGATGAAACACAGAGAAGGATTCTTGCTGGTATTGGGATAATATCCCAAATATATTTCACTAGCCTTTTAATGTATTAAATCATTTTTCTGGAAAGTAAACTTATTTCTCATCTTTCTTTTCAAGAGTTCTAAACATAAACCAGGTTTGGGAAGTATCTTTCAAGAAGGAAAGAAAATGTATTATGCCATGACAATAGCCAGTTTGTAAGGCGGAGGAAGGAAACTTTGGGAATGGGAATAATGTGGATCACTCTGAAGAGCTACAACAATGGAAAACTGGAAAAAAAAAACAATGAACACTAGGCCGCAATCTATAGTAATAAAACACACATGCCCGCACAAGGATTTTCCTTCTCTGAATGTACAATCAGACTACCCCCATTGCAAGTGTTATCTGAGTGACCCACATGAAGAGGCTCTGATACATAGCAGATCTGTAGGCCATCTTAAGGCCCAGTCACACACCGACTCACCAGTGATCCCGACAACGATATGACCTTGTCAGGATCGCTGGTGTGTCGCTACATGATCGCTGGTGAGCTGCCAAACAGGCAGCTTCACCAACGATCAGGACCAGCGACATGTGGGTAACAAGCGACGCACGTCGCTTAGTTACCCGCACTGTATCTTAGTTACCAGCGCGCTGATGCAGGGAGCTGATAACCAAGGTACACATCGGGTTTCTAAGGGGCGTGCGGCACTTAGAAACCTGATGTGTACCTTGGTTACCAGCTCCCTGCATCAGCGCACTGGTAACTAAGGTACACATCGGGTTTCTAGGCACTGCGCGCCCCTTAGAGACCCGATGTGTACATTGGTTACCAGCTCCTGCTCGCTGGTTGCTGGTCTCCCCCCTGTCACACGCAGCAATGCGTGCTGGCCAGCGGGAGACCAGTGACCCCAAAAATGTCCAGACGTTTCAACAACGATCAGCGATAACCGGCAGGGGGGCCGGTCGCTGATAGCTGTCACACACAGCGATCTCCCTGGTGAGATCGCTGTTGCGTCATAAAACTAGGCCCTCAGCTGCTATGACAAAACACTGGCACACAGGGATCATGTGGTGGGTCCCTGATGAGTTTATAGTGGCAGCGCCCTCTCTCTAAAGCAACATGGATGCCATGGTTAGTACTAACAGCGACATATGAGGTGTCAAATGTCCAGGACTAGAAATAACCCTCATCCCAGCAAATCTATCAGGTTGTCAGCTGAGACCCAGCGCGAATGGTGTTACCGCAGCTTTTGACTCTGCTCTGTATTACACTGTAATACTTCTGCATGCGGCCTGCATACCCTATCTTTAACATTGAGTACGCAGGTTGTGCGGATGTATGCGTATGCCTCCACATGCGTCGTTTTGATGATGCGGCGACCCGTGTCGAACGCATCATGTTGGAATTTTATGCGGGCGCCGCATCGTCAAAATGACGCATGTGGAGGCATACGCATACATCCGCACAACCTGCGTACTCAATGTTAAAGATAGGGTACGCAGGCAGCATGCAGAAGTATGCGGCCATAGGCAGAGCTGACCGGAGGAGGTACGGCCGTACTGCCCCCCACACTGTACTATTATAGCATGGCTCAGGAATTACTGCCCCCCCTCTGTACTATTACGGCACGGTGCAGGAATTATTGTCCCCCCCACTGTACTATTATGGCATGGTGCAGGAATTACTGATCCTCACACTGTACTATTACGGCACGGTGCAGGAATTATTGCCCCCACTGTACTATTACAGCACGGTGCAGGAATTATTGTCCCCCCCACTGTGCTATAATGGCATGGTGCAGGAATTATTGTCCCCCCCACTGTACTATTACAGCATGGTGCAGGAAATAATGCCCCCCACACTGTACTATAATGGCACGGTGCAAGAATTACTGCCCCCACTGTACTCTTACGGCACGGTGCAGGAATTATTGTCCCCCCCACTGTACTATTACAGCATGGTGCAGGAATTAATGCCCTCCACACTGTACTATAATGGCATGGTGCAAGAATTACTGCCCCCACTGTACTATTACGGCACGGTGCAGGAATTATTGTCCCCCCCACTATACTATTACAGCACGGTGCAGGAATCAATGCCCTCCACAATGTACTATTACGGCACGGTGCAGGAATTATTGTCCCCCCCACTGTACTATTACAGCATGGTGCAGGAATTAATGCCCTCCACACTGTACTATAATGGCATGGTGCAAGAATTACTGCCCCCACTGTACTATTACGGCACGGTGCAGGAATTATTGTCCCCCCCACTATACTATTACAGCACGGTGCAGGAATCAATGCCCTCCACACTGTACTATTACGGCACGGTGCAGGAATTATTGTCCCCCCCACTGTACTATTACAGCATGGTGCAGGAATTAATGCCCTCCACACTGTACTATTACGGCAGTGCAGGAATTATTGCCCCCACTGTACTATTACGGCACAGTGCAGGAATTATTGTCGCCCCCCCACTGTACTATTACAGCATGATGCAGGAAATAATGCCCTCTACACTGTACTATTATGGCACGGTGCAGGAATTATTGTCCCCCCCACTCTATTACAGCATGGTGCAGGAAATAATGCCCCCCCCACACTGTACTATAATGGCATGGTGCAGGAATTATTGCACCCCCACTGTACTATTACAGCATGATGCAGGAAATAATTCCCTCTACACTGTACTATTATGGCATGGTGCAGGAATTACTGCCCCCACACTGTATCCTGAGGATGCAGATAATGGTGATATTGGATCAGGAGACGGCAGTCAAAAGGTGCTGCCCGGCTGTCTCGATCATTTTTCAAAAGTGTCCCAGGAGCTGATTTTCAACATGACAGCGCAAGGCTACATGTTGCTCGTGCTACTGCGAGCAGCCTGTATGGCCTAGATATGCTACCATGGCCTGCAGCATCTACAGGCTTGCTCACATTGCACACATCTCGGAAGTCATCAATCAGCAATTGCAAAGGGAGCTGCAGATCTCGATGATTTGTGCACCAAAGTGCATTCAATGTGGCAGAAAATTTCTCAGACAAGCATTAATAACATTATAAATAACATTCCAAGGAGTGTTAGTGCGTGTATTTCTGCTATTTGAGCTCCTACTTATAAAAATGTATACTGTGTAAAACAAGATATCTTTAAAGTTTATTTCATACTAGCTGGAGCCCGGCGTTGCCCGGGCATAGTAACTAACTGTATAGTTAGGTATAACAAACATCATTTGCCACAGCATCTCTAAGGTGACTGTTTTCTGCGGCTATGAGCTTCTCTTGATTTAGTCGGATATACAGGAGACGTTCACTCTCAATTTTTGCATACATGTCAACGATGAATTGGTGGAAGAGATGACGGCATTTGAGGATGTGATTTTCCTCCCCCACTCTTGTCATAGAAGCCCATGGCTGACACTTTTTTCCCTGAAGGGTTGCCTGTGGCAGGATTTGTCTGAGGTATTTCAAAATGCTATCCATCCTGTCCCTGCCAAAAGATAATTGGATATTGCAGTGCATTATAGGACCTGTGAGTTTCTGCCACCCATTGGAAACCATTGTTCCTTTTCTGAAGCACAATGTCACGGCTGTGAAACTCATTACCCACAATCAAAATAGCTACCTCATACAATGTGGGGGCATTGAAATGCCACTGATGCTCACCTTGTGGTGTTTAGTCGGCTCTGATTACAACTTTGTAGTCGTCACTTGGCATGCATTCAAGTGCAGTCTTGAAAAGTTGAACAGATGGATTGTTTGGGTATGTGCAGAGAATCCGCAGCACTTGGCAGAAAATGGTTTTCATGCTGAATTGATGCAGATTTGAATTTGTTTTCGCAGTGCGGATTGTGAACTTGCGGCCTTGTGCTAAGAGAGTGAATATTTTTATGTGCCAGAATGGAAACCGCAGCTGCGGATCCGCAAAAACAATTGACATGTTGCGGAAAATAAAACGATGCGATTCCGCACGGAATTTTTCCGCAGCGTGTGCACAGCGTTTTTGGATTTCCCATTCATTAACATTGTGTGCACTCTGCACAGCGGATTTTAGGCAATTCCGCGCATCCAAAAACGCTGCGGAAATGCATCAAAATCTGCAACATGTGCACATACCCTTTAAGCGAAAGAACTGCTGCAAGTTAGTGACAATATCAAGGCAAGCGTTTGGAATTAAAGAGCATCTCTGCTGAGCTTCTGCTTCTACATTTCCCATGAAGTAGAGTTGAAGATATTGAGGTTCTTTTCATTGGAAGGGAAGCAGTGAGCCAATTCAGTGGTAAATCTGTCCTTGAACTTTGAACGTGGGAAAAAATCCAGTTGAAAAAACTTCTCTTTTTTCACCAAATGATGTCATTTGGAAGCAGGCGTTGTACTTCCTGATGTTGTCCAAGAAATGGTTTGATATTGCAGTGGTGCCTGTCATCAGAAACTTCAGGGGAACTGGTGGTGAGAGGAGAGGAAGTTTTACCTTGCCATTTGCACAGCATAAACCTTGCGGTTCATCTTTCCACTTCAGAGCATTGCAGTACATGAACCACATCATTTTTCCTATGTTAACTATTGGATTATCCTGATAGTTGATGTCTGAGTGGTAGCAAAAAAGCAGAGTACTTCAAATTTCCAACTTTTTCCTGTGTCCTGGTGGAAGCAGTTGCCATTCTCATGTCTGCAAGACTTGCTTCTCTCTGCTGAGACATATCAGTGGCCTTTGAGGAAGCAGCTCTTGTCTCTCTTTCTTAAATCTCTGTACTGATTTCTGTAAGTCTTGGCTCCCTTTCTCCTTTCTGTAAGTCTTGCCTCTTTCTTCCATCTCTGTACTCATTTCTGTAAGTCTTGCCTCCCTTTCGTCTTTCTGTAGGTCTTGCCTCTCTTTCTTCCATCTCTGTACTCATTTCTGTAAGTCTTGGCTCCCTTTCATCTTTCTGTAAGTCTTGGCTCCCTTTCTTCCATCTCTGTACTCATTTCTGTAAGTCTTGGCTCCCTTTCGTCTTTCTGTAAGTCTTGCCTCTCTTTCTTCCATCTCTGTACTCATTTCTGTAAGTCTTGCCTCCCTTTCGTCTTTCTGTAGGTCTTGCCTCTCTTTCTTCCATCTCTGTACTCATTTCTGTAAGTCTTGGCTCCCTTTCATCTTTCTGTAAGTCTTGGCTCCCTTTCTTCCATCTCTGTACTCATTTCTGTAAGTCTTGGCTCCCTTTCGTCTTTCTGTAAGTCTGGCTCCCTTTCTTCCATCTCTGTACTCATTTCTGTAAGTCTTGGATCCCTTTCTTCTTTCTGTAAGTCTTGGCTCCCTTTCATCTTTCTGTAAGTCTTGCTCATTGAGGCGTAATACAGCTTTTCTCCTAGAGAAAGCAGATATCAACCTTGTGGGAGTGTAATACCATTTAGTTAGAAATTTTAAAGGACTAATTTAGAGTAGCATTAGTTGTAGCTGTATAAATAAGTTTAAGGCGAACCAGGCATTGTCAGGTTGGCGCTGTTACACTGAATAAAATGATACCTAGTTTGGAGAAATCCATCTTGTGTTTCTTTTTTTAATCTGTGTTTAAATTTTTAAGTTAATGAGATGCTTCATGCCAGACAAAGAGAAGTTCCTGATTCTGGGCTCCCCCTGCAGTCTGTGTCAGAGGGTGGTCTGTGTTGGCACGGTAATAAATTGTGTTATTTCCAGCTTTACAGAAGGACGAAAACACCATAGAAATGATAAGAATAATAGGCCTCAGTTACCATAACTGTCTACAAGGAAAACTGTTGCTGAAATATATTAGATATTCTTTATGTATATATACTGTGTGTGTATATATATACAGTGCCTACAAGTAGTATTCAACCCCCTGCAGATTTAGCAGGTTTACACATTCGGAATTAACTTGGCATTGTGACATTTGGACTGTAGATCAGCCTGGAAGTGTGAAATGCACTGCAGCAAAAAAGAATGTTATTTCTTTGTTTAATTTTTTTTTAAATTGTGAAAAGTTTATTCAGAGGGTCATTTATTATTCAACCCCTCAAACCACCAGAATTCTGTTTGGTTCCCCTAAAGTATTAAGAAGTATTTCAGGCACAAAGAACAATGAGCTTCACATGTTTGGATTAATTATCTCTTTTTCCAGCCTTTTCTGACTATTTAAGACCCTCCCCAAACTTGTGAACAGCACTCATACATGGTCAACATGGGAAAGACAAAGGAGCATTCCAAGGCCATCAGAGACAAGATCGTGGAGGGACACAAGGCTGGCAAGGGGTACAAAACCCTTTCCAAGGAGTTGGGCCTACCTGTCTCCACTGTTGGGAGCATCATCCGGAAGAGGAAGGCTTATGGAACTACTGTTAGCCTTCCACGGCCTGGACAGCCTTTGAAAGTTTCCTCCCATGCTGAGGCCAGGCTTGTCCGAAGAGTCAAGGCTAACCCAAGGACAACAAGGAAGGAGCTCCGGGAAGATCTCATGGCAGTGGGGACATTGGTTTCAGTCAATGCCATAAGTAACGTACTCCACCGCAATGGTCTCCGTTCCAGACGAGTCCATAAGGTACCTTTACTTTCAAAGCGTCATGTCAAGGCTCGTCTACAGTTTGCTCATGATCACTTGGAGGACTCTGAGACAGACTGGTTCAAGGTTCTCTGGTCTGATGAGACCAAGATCGAGATCTTTGGTGCCAACCACACACGTGACGTTTGGAGACTGGATGGCACTGCATACGACCCCAAGAATACCATCCCTACAGCCAAGCATGGTGGTGGCAGCATCATGCTGTGGGGCTGTTTCTCAGCCAAGGGGCCTGGCCATCTGGTCCGCATCCATGGGAAGATGGATAGCACGGCCTTCCTGGAGATTTTGGCCAAGAACCTCCGCTCCTCCATCAAGGATCTTAAGATGGGTCGTCATTTCATCTTCCAACAGGACAATGACCCAAAGCACACAGCCAGCAAAACCAAGGCCTGGTTCAAGAGGCAAAAAATCAAGGTGTTTGAGTGGCCAAGTCAGTCTCCTGACCTTAACCCAATTGAAAACTTGTGGAAGGAGCTCAAGATTAAAGTCCACATGAGACACCCAAAGAACCTAGATAACTTGGAGAAGATCTGCATGGAGGAGTGGGCCAAGATAACTCCAGAGACCTGTGCCGGCCTGATCAGGTCTTATAAAAGACGATTATTAGCTGTAATTGCAAACAAGGGTTATTCCACAAAATATTAAACCTAGGGGTTGAATAATAATTGACCCACACTTTTATGTTTAAAATTTATTAAAATTTAACTGAGCAACATAACTTTTTGGTTTGTAAGATTTATGCATCTGTTAATAAATCCTGCTCTTGTGTGAAGTTTGAAGGCTCTAACTTATTTGCATCTTATCAAACCTGCTAAATCTGCAGGGGGTTGAATACTACTTGTAGGCACTGTATATATATATATATATATATATATATATATATATATATATATATCATAGATTAGATTATATATATATATATATATATATATATATTATACGGGCTTTGCGTGTGGGGTGAGTGTGGCCATGCAGAGTGGGAGGGGCTATATGGAGTGGTCGCGGCTTGATACATACACACACACACATACATACACTCAGCTTTATATATATTAATTTGGATTACAAATATTGAGATAAAATACTGACCAAATACTGAACGTGTAAATGTGGCCTGGCAGTAATACTAGTATGGTAGTTACACTACACCTCCAGCAGGCCCGAGCTGCCATTGTACCCCATCTGTTCCTACAATCACAGATTGACAGCGGTGTTTGAATGTTAAAACTGGAGTGAAAATAGGAAGCTCTGATCGCTGCACTTACAGGCAGACATTAGCTATGCAGCATAGCTAGTATCTGGTTGTAATGGAGGAGGCACAGCTACTGAGCTAGTTAATACTCTACTTCATGACCTATGATAAAAATGTAAGTCATAGGTTGTTAAGCAGCTAAAGAATTAATTTGACTATTGATTTCAGAAAATAGAGCAGATTTAATCCCTTTGTGACAAGACAATTTCTCATTTTTTGAAGATTCATTTTTTCCTCCCTTTCTTCCAAAGGACACAACTTTTTCATTTTTATGGCATTATAGCTATATGAGGGCTTGCATTTTTATGGGACAAGTTTTAGTTTTGATTGACAACATTCCTTGTACTATAATTTTACTGAGAAACAGGAAAAAATCCATATAGGGTGAAATTATGAAAAAAAAACAATTCTGCTTTAGATCTTTGGGTTTCATTTTAACATAATTTATTATTGGCAAAAAATGACCTGGCAGCATGATTCTTGAGGTCAGAATGATTATGGCAATATTAAACTTATGTAGTATTTTTATATTTCTGTTGTTAGAAGACATTCAGAGCTTTGTAAAAAAAATAAATAATTTGGTTGACACTTTCTGTTCCTGAGCTGTCACGCGGTCATATGACCTTGGGCTTCTTATTTCCTGCTACCATCAGTTCAGAGTACATTGCTTCCCTGTCTGTGCATTGGTCAGAACGTAGCCTATCAGAGAAGCCCAAGCCGGCAAGCAGGAGGCAAGACTCAGCGAGCAGCACAGTGATGTCAAGGGGGTGTGGCATGTGATCTTCAGTCAGTGAGTGACAGGGGATGTTATAGTGCCCATTGCCTTGAAAAATAATTCATACCCTGTGAACTTTTCCAGAGATTTTCACGTTACACCCACAAACTTAAATGTATTTTATTTGGATTTTATTTGATATACCAACACAAAGTAGAAAGTATTTGTGAAGTATAAAAAAAATATATCTATGATTTTCTAATCATTTAGAAAATCTAAATCTAAAAATTGTGACATGCATTATTATTAAGCTCCCTTGAGTCAATAATTTGTAAGACCATCTTCCACTGCAATCACTGCTACAAGTATTTTGGTGTATGTGTCTACCGGCTTTTCACATTTCGTGGTGACATTTTTGCCCATTCTTCTTTACACAATAGCTTTATTTCAGTGACATTGGGTGAAGACATCTGTGAACAGCAGTTTTCAAGTCTTGCCACAGATTCTCAATGATTTAGGTATGGACTGTGACTGGGCCATTAACACACACGAATATATGCATAGAGCGAAATCATTCCACTGTAGCTCTGGCAGTATGTTTAGGGTTGTTGTCCAGGTGAAAGGTGAACTTATGCCCCAGTCTCAAGACTTTTGCAGCCTCTAATAAGGTTTCCTCCAGGATTGCCCTGTATTTAGCGACATCTATCTTCCCACCAACTCTTATCAGATTCCCTGTGCCTGCTGAAGAAAAACATCCCCACGTGAGGGCTTGTTTTTCGTGGCATGAGTTTTGGTTTTGAATAATACCATTAATTGTACCATATAATATTCTGAAAAATTGGAACAAAAATGTAAGTGAAATTTTGAGATTTTGCCTTTACATAATTTATCGCATAGTAAAATCGATATGGAAACATGATTCCACAAATTCGGTGATATCAAACTTGTAGCATATTTTTAGTAAGTGGTAAAAAATATTCTGAAATTTGTAGCAAAATATTTTGTGTTGCCATTTTCTAAGAAATATAACTTTTTATTTTTCTATCGATGGAGCTGTGTGAAAGGTTGCTTTCTTGTGTGGTGAGATGAAGATGTTACTGGTATCATCTTATTGTATATATGATTTAATTGCTCTTGATTGCATTTCTTCGAGAAGCAGGGAGGTGCGTACCTTACGGCTTAATTAATTTTATATGTTGACCGACTGGACTTTTTTGGATGTTGAAATACAAATATCCAAAGTATATTTCTTTTTTAATTATTTTACTTTTGCATTGGAAAAAGGGGAGAAAAAATTACTCAAACTTTAGATTATTTTTATTTTAACAATTTTTAAAAACTTTATTTAGTAATGCACTTTAGTTTTTACTTTAGCTGTTTTAGTGTCTATTTTTGCCATTTTTATGACCACCCAGCACTACTAAAATACATTAAAAATGTATTCCCCATTCTGTAACAATTATTTTTATATATTAAGACTCTTTTTTCATGGGTGGGCTTAATAATAGAGATTTGGATTAACAGTGGCGTTTTTTATTTTTCTGTTATTTTTTATTTATGCTTAAATTATTTTACACACTCTTCACAAGTGCATAAAAGAGATTTGGAGGGGCATTCAAATATTGAAATATTTTTATTTTCATCATATTTTCTTTGTAGCTGGGGCTGGCATATTCGCCTTAGTTACAAGGGTAATGCAGCCTCCTGACTACATAGCAGTACTGTCTGAGTCTCTTATGACCCAGTGCCTCCTGCTTCCTCCGTAGCTCCTCCTGCTCCCTCCGTATATATGGCAATCACATTACAAATGTGTATGGAGAAGGAAGCGCCATCAGTGTTTATTACTGCATACATAGCGCTTCTTTAGAGCTTTATAAACCACAATGCAGGCAGCGAGGGTAATAAATTGCTTCTGTCTTCTCTATCGGGACTCCAGCTGTCTCTACAGGGACTTCCACAGCTACATTACTGCAGCTAGCTGCGCTCCTGCGCGGTGACGTTTTAGCACAGATCGAACAGATGTTTATTGCGGTCTGTGCCTTCTCTATAGTGACTCAGGCTGTCTTGGTAGCCCTTTGTGCACACCTACAAAATTTTAGAACATCACTGTACAGAAGGAGTAGCATCTCCTGAATGTTTAAAGCCTATGGGCGGTCCAGAAGCAGTAAAACAGCAACAATCCACTCCATTTATTCTCTATGGGACTGCTGAGTCAACTCATTCAAATGTTTAGCCCTATAGTGACTGTACAGAGTAAAGCTTAGAACTAGGGCACAGACAATATTCTAATATTTACATTTTTTGCTTTGTGGGACATGTTATTGCTTATGTAGATAACATGTTTTGGTAGCTATGCATTAATGCTTGTCTTGTTTTATTTGTGTTAAAATTCTTTTTTTTAATTAATTTTACTTTTTTATCTCATAGGGGATTTGGAATTTTGATTTGTAAGTATAATTTATCCATGTGTTAGTATTTTAGTCATTCTATATATAGTACACAGGCAGTTGTTAGGTCATACCTAAGTACTTTGTTAGGATGCTTTCACATTGCATTCCGGTACCCATTTGGTGGCCCCGTCGAGGCTTATGTCCGAACAACCCGCAAAACGGGATTTGATCGTATGCGCCGATGGGGCCGTAGACCACAATGAAGCCGGCAGATGCACTCTACTACGTCTGAGTGTTCACCTCCAGGAGGAGTACACGCTCAAAAATGATACACAAAAGAGCACACGTTCACTCCGCCGGCACCATTATAGTCTACGGCCCCATCGGCGCATACGTCTATTTTCCATTTTGCGGGGGGTTCAGACCTAAGCTTTAATGGGGCCACCAAATGGGTGCCGGAAAGTAATGTGACAGCACCCTTAAGAAATAAGGTCATATAGCCCTGGCCTAGGTCAATGTCACATGATCCTGTGATTCAAGGTGGGGTGTCTCTACGAAGTCTCTTTTTTTGTGTGCCATGTACATTAATGCAAGAGTTAAAATGCAGAAATCAGAGGTTTCTTTGATTCCCTTGACAGAGCAGGGCTGTAGATGTGTTAGGCCGGTTTCACATTAGCGCTTTTTAAGCGCACGCACGGCCGGGGGTAGCTCCGCCCCCGAGCCGGCTCTCTGCCCGGCGTGCCCGCCCCTTGCTTGTAGCGCCGCCTACTAGCGGACAGCGGCGCCTGCGATCGGCGCACCCTATCTTTAGCATAGGGTGCGCAGATCGTGCGCAGGCCGTGCGCTAGTTGCGCTTTGACCTGCGCTGCGCACTTTTGACAGGGCGCCGTGCGCGCCAAAATCCGAAAAGTTTGATTTTGGCGCGCACGGCGCACCGTCAAAAGTGCGCAGCGCAGGTCAAAGCGCAGCTAGCGCACGGCCTGCGCACGATCTGCGCACCCTATGCTAAAGATAGGGTGCGCCGATCGCAGGCGCCGCTGTCCGCTAGTAGGCGGCGCTACAAGCAAGGGGCGGGCACGCCGGGCAGAGAGCCGGCTCGGGGGCGGAGCTACCCCCGGCCGTGCGTGCGCTTAAAAAGCGCTAATGTGAAACCGGCCTTACAACAGTTGCCTTACTCCCAATCACTTGGTAACTTTAGCAGTGTCTTCGACATGATGTGACTACTTTTTGCTACTTATGACAGACGTACTCTATATACAGAATAAAATATGTATTCTGACATACACTAACCGAGCGCAGCAGAGAAGGACACTCTTCTGGTATCGGTCGGGCCCATGGGAGACTCAGAACATTGAACACGGCGTGAATCCAGCCTAACGCCAGATAAAACAAACACTACAAACTGACTGCAGATAAGAGATAAAGGTAGCACGCACCAACATAGCTAATGCAATGGGGTATAAAATCTAATATATACTACCAACAGAAGGGAAATAGTAACCCCATAATACTCATGGTGTTGTGGACTAGAAAAAGACCATTTGTCAAATAGACATATGCAAGGAGGAGGAAGAAGGAAAAACTTCCTGACAAACAGGTCAATGAGTAAAATTGCTTTATTAAGGATACAGGGCAAGGAACAATACAGATAAAAATTTTGTATAAGTTGGTAACTTGTCATAAGATAAAAAGGCACCAAAGTCCTCGCATGTCACTAAAGCATAACCCAAATGGGGAGGACAAGAAGAAACAACATACAAAAGTGTTATATCAGACACACAAGGTGTAATATGGGGACATAGCCCACTTAGTATAGCAGTGATACCATCAAGATATATTACACAGAGTCATGACACAAACGCTAAATCTGTCCTACATTACCGATTTAGATGCCCGTGCACAGAGACAAGTGGGAGGACCAGGTACCCGCCCCGACGCGCGTTTCGGGAGCCTTCGTCAGGGGGCGCTATAACAGAATTATCCTCAGTGCTTTTTATTGTGCAGAAACTGGAAGGGCCAATCAATGTGTTGGGCGGAAGTCACTCAGTGCTGCCCGGGTAACCATGGATCCGCCCCCACACTCGGCAGATGAACAGCCGTGACGCCCGGATGACGCGGGGCCCCACGTGACCGGACGCCCAAAGCTGCCATGCGCCGACCAGGAGGAGTATCCAAAAGAGTCACACAGAGTAAATCGGGCATGCACATAAAGAACATATGAGAGTAGACGCCATATTGGTTGAGGGCAATAAGTCCTGCATAACTAGAAAACTGCAGTAGCGGATCTAAAGGATAACACTATGGATATATCATCAAAGATAACGCACATTGGAATATTATAACAGGTACAATGGAAAAAGTAAATAATACATAAAATAGACCAAATATGACAGGCATACTAAAACGGACATGTATGTAGAAAGTATATGAGAATGAATAACCTATTGCTTAGGAACAGGTCCCAAGCAAAAAGACAATGACAATCAACTACGTGACACTGTACTCAAATATAGAATGTCAATAACATATATTATAAGAAGAGAAAGAGTCCACAAAATAGTATTACTAAATATATCTATGCCCAGATAGTTATCGTCTTTCTTACTTTTCAATGGTTGACAAATAATTAAATTAATTAGTTTTCAAGGTGCGTGCAGTAAACTGCATATTTTCTGATTAGACAATCGCAGGCACGAATATGTTACTTACATAAGTGCCATAGTTTCTTTCACAAAGGTTGGAAGAAGGTGAAGAGTTTTAGAAGTACTACTGCAACCCTTTTAAGACAAATTTTCTTTCTCATCTCTATTATTTCCTTTGATTGTAGCACAGTGAACTTGTGTAAACTTTGCGGTCACTACTTTAGTCTCATGGTGAGGTTTAATATGGGGTAAGGTCAGATTTCAATGGTAATATGAAATATACAAGTGGATTATTTGAATCGTTGCCACAAATGTTGAAACGACTTGCATTTTTGGAGGGGGCAGGTCACAGTGGTCGTGGGTGTATTTCATAACCTTGGGGAAAAAAATGAAGAGTGTGTGTGTGGGGGTGGATTCTATTAAATTGAATTTAACCTATCAAGCCAGTTTATCTACAGGCTTATATATGCCAATAATGGATGATGAGCTGTCTGCTGTACCGTGTCTCACCTGGCACAAAAATACCTTTAGATGCTGAGAGTAAATGAAAATAATGAATACATGTAGAAATTTGGCACTCAGAATTTGTAAAAATGAAGTAATTCTCTTCCAAAATTTAGAGAATTTAGTGAGAAGATGCCCTTATTAATAAAGTTAGAGGAAGGGTTATACAAAAAAAGGAACAAATATTATAAGATATGAGGAAGATGGAAAGCCTATAATTGTGCGTTGATTTTGTGATTACTATCTATCTGTGAAAATGTCTCACTTTTAAATACTGTATACGGTGGAATATTACATTAAATATATATATCAACCTAAGTTACACAACAGTAATATGGGTCTATGGGAAATAGATGTGAGCACATCACGAAATGATAGAGTACAACAATCTGCTCCCACGTTTCTACGTACATGCCCATTGTCTTTGCATTGATAATCTGATATGTGTCATTAACTATTGACACCTCTAATTTTTGCACCAATAATTATGAAACTGTATGAGCAGAGTCGAGAACAAAACGTGGGGGAAGGGGCGAGGGGGTTGTATGGGAATTTGTGTTAATGTTTATTTATGCTGCATTCAAAAAACCTATAAAAAATGTGCTCTGATTAAAAAAAAGAATTTGTCGAAAGTGAAACACAATTTATTGGCAATCCATTTTGTTAACGTTTCGGTCTAAACAGACCTTCATCAGGACTGATTGAAGCTTGTGCCGTACGTGACTGCGAACTGCATCGCTATTTGAATAAAAGTGAAACTGAGAATTTCTGAAATAGAAAGGAGTGCTTTGATGTGAAAAGACAGCTTGATACTAAAGGCATATGGATCTGACTTAGGTTTTGAGTTCCTGGGTGTGGAGCAGTTAAAGAAAAATGGCTGATTGCCATATTTTTATTTTCTACCTTTCTAGACACTTGAGTGTTGGCGTCTTGCCCGAACTTAAACGCTTTGATCAGACTCCCGCTTTATTCAAAATTAAAATAAATGTTTCTAAAGAAAAACTACTCTTACCAACATGCCAAAGATAAAATTCTCCTATAAATCTATACAAAAATAGGACGTTGTTATTCGAACGCAAACAAAGCAATTCCATGTAATATATCTAAATTAATAATTGTAGCTAGACTAGTATCAAGTGAAATCTAATATTTCTATGCAGGAAAAATAGACGGGCTTTGATAACGTCTACTTTCATTCTCTTACCATATAGCGTGCGGATTCTTAAGAATTCAAAAGTAAAGTCTAAGCTAAGAAACAAGAATGGAAACCATCAATATCTTTATAACAACGGTTCTGCACTTAGTTATTTTTAAGCAGAGGAGACAGTCGAGATGAGCACCCATGCTTGCCCTTCTTCACGGCATTGTTTGTTTTCGTTCTGAGAAGACTCAATAGATGCCAGACAACTACCAAGGTCATCAAACCCTATGCCAGTGATGAAATAAAGAACAATATTAGGAAAACAGCAAATAGATTTCTTTTATACTGGTGACATTGAAATTATGAAAGGATAAGCTTCCATGTCTGTGCAAATGTCACATAATAAATCAGAATCCCATGATACTTAGAGTTCGGCATATTCAGAAGGAAACAATTACTATAAACAACTCCATATTTAAAGGAGTTGATATGTCACATCGTCCTTTTCAATATCCTTTACTAAGCTCAGGCGGTAAGGGAGATATTAGTTTAATAAGAAAATCCTTGCATTAAGCAAAATCAATTGTTACGCACAGTAGGAAATCAACTATATTAGTTATAGACGTTACATGTCTTCCTGTACGGTAGAAAGAAATCAGTACGGTTTCCTTCATATCTTCATAGAAGTTTCATAAGTTGATTATTACAAAAATATTCAATCCTACAAAGAATTTGTGTCTATGTGATTGTTTTTTCTTTGCTTACTGAATATTCTGTTAAATTATTAAAAAATAAAATTAGTGATTTTAAACTAAACTCAATAGATTGTGGTGGATTAACAAAACAATATCAACTATAGGTAATAAAAACTAATACTCACTAGTGCTCATAATCAAAAGAACTGTTATTAGGACACAAAATACTAATTCATAAACAATAATTCAATATATAAATATATACTGCTCAAAAAAATAAAGGGAACACTAAAATACCACATCCTATGTTATAGTGTTCCCTTTATTTTTTTGAGCAGTATATATATATTTATTTATTGTATCACCTTCATTAGGCTTTCAAACATCATATAAAGTACTCAAAAAAAAACAACTGAGTTATATATATTTTGTGACCCAGAAAATGTAGTTATCTGTGCTCCGCAACGCCGATATGCTATGCTAAATGTGGCACATCTGGATATGCTATTATAAGAAAAGCAGAATGTAGTTTAGTACATCTCCGCTTTCGGGATTTATGCAGGTTGTACATTAAAAAAGATAAGCAACAAACAAGGTTTATCCAATAAGATCCAGTGAATCCGACAAAGTACAACAAGAAAGGTAAACGGTAGGACACATCTTGACTCGTATTTGTGCTTTCATAATGGAAGTTTGATCGTTGGCTTGATTCTCGGCAAATATTTCAGCTGCTTTTATGGGTTTGATTTTTGAGCTTCTACATCTTAGAATCTTCCTGCTGTCTCTTTAAAGAACAAGTCAAACTACTATTATTTCTATTTGTTTTATACCTCTATGAACAATGTCTAAGAGTTGCATACTAGTTTTTATCATCCCGACATACGGGAACTCTGATATTTTTCTTTCAAAATTGTGAACGCACGGAAGTAGAATTCAATCTAACCGTGTATTCTTGCACATCACTAATTGAGAGTGTTTTTACAGACCGATACAACTGTATCCTCGACGTCAAAAGCAGGCTAATCGGTGAATACTGTATAAACACTGATGTGATCGTATTGCTCTTCGTGCAGAAACTTTATTAAGGTAAGAAACAAACTAACATATTGGGCAGATTTACAAACGTTTCAGTGTTATTTGTACCAATTGAGAAAAAAAATGGATTTCATCCGCCAATCCCTGCGGGATTTTCATCAACTAAATTGATTATTTTGTATTAAGAGATTAAACCATGTTATTTACATAATTTCATTCCAATATATTATTTCAGCAATATTTATAACTATCTCCAGTAAAACAATTCTGAAGCACAATAGGAAAGATTTCTGCCATTTATTAAAATCAAAAACATTTTTTTCAAAAAGCCAGTTATCTAATGAATCTCTCCTTTGACAAACTCTTAAAATAAAATAAAGAATACTAGCAACTAAAACAAAACACAAATGTGAGGCCTGCATAGGAATTGTCGAATAGGATAGGACATAAATCCATCTATGTAGGAATCTCCCACAAAACACAATTAAATGCTGCAAAACACTGATGTAATAATTAATATTGTAAAAAAAATTTGCAATTGAAATTTGTTTATGCTTAATATACAACTCAGAAATCGTAGGTCAGAAAACGATGCTTTAGTTTGCGTCCCAGAATTTTTCTTGTCTTAACTTTTAGTTAGTGGTAGTCGATTAGTAGTATGGATTATTGAACATTTCCAGGTTATTTATGCATCAAAAAGCACAAATGAAAAGATCAGATTAAAAAAAAAAATAAAAAAAAATATTGTACTTAAAATACAAAAGATTTTCCACGGGGCCATAGGGCAGTAGTAAATGTTCATGGCTGTACTATGCTATTCATTGGTTAATTCTCAAGTTTAGAGCCTCATAGTGTCACGAAAGGTTAGAACAGCAGCTGAACGCTGGAGATTATTATTATTAGATTGTCCCTATCATTCTGTGGACAGGCGTACCACTGACTCAACTGCGGCAACTGCATTGTCAAACACAACAAAATGCATGCTAGTGGTTTTATTTTGCCATTATCTCTTTTATACAATTTATGTAATGGATCACATATGTCTGCGGCTTTACTCTACGTATGCCTTCTGTACACAATTTAGTAAAAAAAAAAAAAGAATCAGCGTCATAATTGACTGTTGCTTGAAAAAGGCCCAAAAAAAGTGGGCATAAAAAAATAAATCAATAATATTAAAAGAACTATAAATGTTATTCACCAGGGATCCATTTTAACCCTTTTGTGACTTAAGAGTCATTTAGGAATTTAGAAGAAATCATTCAATGGGGAAAATATTCCTTGATTTGTATTCTTTATTTGACTTTTCTTTATTATTTCTTTAGGACATTTGGGATAAACTCTTTTCATTATTTTTCTTGGTTATATCATTTCATGAAATATTTGTCATTAGGTATAATACTGCGGATGGTATATCACATGTACTATACTTCGTTCTAATGCTACAACAATGAAGTTATTATATCACTTCACACTAGATAGTTAGAGTACAAAAGAAATCAAAGCTCAGGAACAGAGACAGGAAGAGAAAGTCCTATACATTGGACATGTAATATTACGGTGGCATGCAAAAGTTTGGGCACTCCTTGACAAAATTACTGTTATTGTGAACAGTTAAACAAGTTGGAATGGTTTCTAAAAGGCCTAAAGTTAAAGATGACACATTTTATTTGCATTTTCGGCAAAATATATATATATATATATATATATATATATATATATACACACACAGTTGTGGCCAAAAGTATTGACACCCCTGCAATTCTGTCAGATAATACTCAGTTTCTTCCTGAAAATGATTGCAAACACAAATTCTTTGGTATTATTATCTTCATTTAATTTGTCTTAAATGAAAAAACACAAAAAGAATTGTCCTAAAGCCAAATTGGATATAATTCCACACCAAACATAAAAAAGGAGGGTGGACAAAAGTATTGGCACTGTTCGAAAAATCATGTGATGCTTCTCTAATTTGTGTAATTAACAGCACCTGTAACTTACCTGTGGCACCTAACAGGAGTTGGCAATAACTAAATCACACTTGCAGCCAGTTGACATGGATTAAAGTTGACTCAACCTCTGTCCTGTGTCCTTGTGTGTACCACATTGAGCATGGAGAAAAGAAAGAAGACCAAAGAACTATCTGAGGACTTGAGAAACCAAATTGTGAGGAAGCATGAGCAATCTCAAGGCTAGAAGTCCATCTCCAAAGACCTGAATGTTCCTGTGTCTACCGTGCGGCGCAGTGTCATCAAGAAGTTTAAAGCCCATGGCACTGTGGCTAACCTCCCTAGATGTGGACGGAAAAGAAAAATTGACAAGAGATTTCAACGCAAGATTGTGCGGATGTTGGATAAAGAACCTCGACTAACATCCAAACAAGTTCAAGCTGCCCTGCAGTCTGAGGGTACAACAGTGTCAACCCATACTATCAGTCGGCGTCTGAATGAAAAGGGACTGTATGGCAGGAGACCCAGGAAGACCCCACTTCTTACCTCGAGACATAAAAAAGCCAGGCTGGAGTTTGCCAAAACTTACCTGAAAAAGCCTAAAAGGTTTTGGAAGAATGTTCTCTGGTCAGATGAGACAAAAGTAGAGCTTTTTGGGAAAAGGCATCAACAAAGAGTTTACAGGAGAAAAAAAGAGGCATTCAAAGAAAAGAACACGGTCCCTACAGTCAAACATGGCGGAGGTTCCCTGATGTTTTGGGGTTGCTTTGCTGCCTCTGGCACTGGACTACTTGACCGTGTGCATGGCATTATGAAGTCAGAAGACTACCAACAAATTTTGCAGCATAATGTAGGGCCCAGTGTGAGAAAGCTGGGTCTCCCTCAGAGGTCATGGGTCTTCCAGCAGGACAATGACCCAAAACACACTTCAAAAAGCACTAGAATATGGTTTGAGAGAAAGCACTGGAGACTTCTAAGGTGGCCAGCAATGAGTCCAGACCTGAATCCCATAGAACACCTGTGGAGAGATCTAAAAATGGCAGTTTGGAGAAGGCACCCTTCAAATATCAGGGACCTGGAGCAGTTTGCCAAAGAAGAATGGTCTAAAATTCCAGCAAAGCATTGTAAGAAACTCATTGATGGTTACCGGAAGCGGTTGGTCGCAGTTATTTTGGCTAAAGGTTGTGCAACCAAGTATTAGGCTGAGGGTAGCAATACTTTTGTCTGGCCCACTTTTGGAGTTTTGTGTGAAATGATCAATGTTTTGCTTTTTGCTTCATTCTCTTTTGTGTTTTTTCATTTAAGACAAATTAAATGAAGATAATAATACCAAAGAATTTGTGTTTGCAATCATTTTCAGGAAGAAACTGATTATCTGACAGAATTGCAGGGGTGTCAATACTTTTGGCCACAACTGTATATATATATTATTAAAATTGGGCACCTTCGGAGATTTGTGTGATAACTTTGACCAAGGTTTCAGACCTTAATTAGCCTGTGAGGGTTATGGCTTATTCAATATCATTGTTAGGAAAGACCAGGTGATGCAAATTTCCCAGTTTTATAAAAACCCAGCCTCCTATAACCTTGTGCCAAAAAAACAGCAATCATGGGTTCTTCTAAGCAGAGGCCTAACACTCTCAAAATGAAAATGGTGGAGGACCACATAGCAGGCGAAAGCTATAAGGAGATAGAAAAGCATTTTCAAGTTGCCCTGTCCTCAGTTCGAAGTCTAATTAAGAAATGGCAGCTAAAAGGAAAAGTGGAGGCCAAGATAAGGTCTGGAAGACCAAGCAAAATTTCAGTGAAAGCTGCTTGTATGATTGCTAGAGAGGCAAATCAGAACCCCCACTTGACTGAAAAAGACCTTAAGAAAACTTTTGAAGACTCTGGAGTTGTGGTACATTATTCTACTGTTCATACACCTGCACAAATATGGCCTTCATGGAAGAGTCATCGGAAAAAAACTCTCCTGTGTCTTCACCATAAAATTCAGCATCAGAAGTATGCAAAAAAACTTCTAAACAAGTCTGATACATTTTGGAAACAAGTCCTGTGGACCGATGGGGTTAAAATAGATGTCTGTGGCCACAATGATCAAAAGTATGTGTGGAGAAAAAAGGCACAGAATTTCAGGAAAATAATATCACGCCAACCATTAATCATGCTTTGGGGTTGTCTTGCAGCCAAAGGCACAGAGAACATTTCACGGGTAGAGCAAAGAATGGATTCAATGAAATTTCAACAAATTCTTGATGCGAACAAAACAACATCTGTAAAAAAGGTGAAGTTGAAAAGAGGATGGCTTCTACAAATGGATAATGATCCTAAACACATGTCAACATCCACAACACCGCAAGCTGTGATACTTTCAAAACAGGGTGCTACTAGGTATTAACCATTCAGAGTGCTCGTACTTTTACATCGGCCCATTTTCCTTTTAGTAAAGTTTAAAATGTAAAAGACAAAAAATACATATATATATTGTGATAAAACACTCCAGGATCGGCTTTGCTGGGGTCAAAGGTCACGTGCGTTCAGCATGAAACTCAGGCGCAGAGCTGGGATTCGGGTGAAACTGACCCTGGGTCAGGTTTATTAACGGTGAAAGCAATGCAAAAAAGGAAATAAAACATAAAACAAATCCTTGCCTGTCCGGCACTAACTAAACAATGGACAACCTAACTACCAACTGGCGGGCTTCTCCCGTCCAGCCAAACCACAGTTGCAGTGGGCACTGCTTCCACTAACGTGTGTCTCTCACACAGACAAGCTCTCTGTGTTCCCAGGCTGAGACACTCACACAACCACCTGGCACCCTTTTATATCCACCTCCCATTATCCATTAGTAAGCAGGTGCGATACTGACCAGACTAGGCCACATAGGAAAGGAATCTGGGCGAGATATACCTGCCCTCATCCACTATTCAAACATGATTCTCACATATCCCCCCCTTCTGCTCAGACCACTCCGGTCGAGCAATGACACCCGCCAAACCGTGCACTCGGGACAGGGCATCTGCATTTCCCATCTGTACCCCTGGGCGGTGCTCCACCGTAAAAGTGTAGGCCTGCAGGGCAAGGAACCACCGGGTCACCCGGCTATTCCGTTCCTTGTTCAAGTGCATCCACTTGAGAGGGGCATGGTCAGTGATCAGCCAGAACTTTCGGCCCACCAGGTAATATTTGAGGGCCTCTAGAGCCCACTTAATGGCGAGGCACTCTTTTTCTACGACTGCATACCTTTGCTCGTGTTTATTCAGCTTCCTGCTGAGATAGAGGACTGGGTGTTCCACTCCGTCCCTCACTTGTGAGAGTACGGCCCCGATACCGGTATCAGAGGCATCCGTTTGTACCACAAACTCGCTGCGGAAGTCCGGAGTCACCAGTACGGGCTGAGAGCAAAGTGCCCGTTTTAGGCTATGGAAGGCTTCTTCAGCCACTAAACTCCATTTAATCATGACGGAGTCTTTCCCTTTTGTAAGATCCGTCAGGGGGGTAGCGATGGCTGCAAAATTGGGTATGAACCGGCGATAATAACCGGCGATCCCCTGGAAGGCTTGCACCTGCTTCTTGTTGACAGGTTATGGCCAGTCCTGAACCGCCTGAATCTTATCAACCAGGGGTTTAACAACACCCCTCCCAATTACATACCCCAAATACCGGGCTTCTTCTAGCCCGATGTGACATTTCTTGGGGTTCGCGGTTAGACCTGCCTCCCACAGGTCGTCAATCACAGCTTGTACTTTCTGGAGATGAGTCTCCCAGTCCAAGCTGTAAATGACAATGTCATCCAAATAGGCTGAAGCGTACCGCCTATGTGGCCTCAAGACTCGATCCATCAGTCTCTGGAAGGTCGCTGGTGCCCCGTGCAGTCCAAACGGCATATACACATACTGAAATAAACCTTCCGGCGTAGCAAATGCCGTCTTTTCTCTGGCAGCCTCAGCCAGAGGGATCTGCCAATACCCCTTTGTTAGATCTAGGGTCGTAATATACCGGGCTTTTCCTAACCGATCTATTAACTCGTCGACCCGGGGCATAGGATAGGCATCAAATTTTGAGACCGCATTCAGTTTCCTGAAGTCATTGCAGAACTGGATGGTGCCGTCCGGTTTAGGAATTAGCACAATCGGGCTGGACCACGCACTGTGCGATTCCTCAATGACTCCTAACTCTAACATTGCCTTCACTTCTCGGGAAACGGCTTCACGGCGCGTTTCCAGGATTCGGTAGGGCTTTACGTGAACTGTGACACCAGGTTCCGTTACGATGTCATGTTTCATTAGCATAGTCTGCCTGGGTTTTTCTGAGAAAAACTTTTGGTTGTGAAGGAGAAACTGCCTGACCTCAGTCTTTTGCCGCTCCGAGAGAGTCTCTGCAACCCGTACCTCCGGTATGGTATGCGAGCAGACAGGACGGGCCAGCTCCGCTGATAAGGCAGACCGATCCTTCCAGGGCTTTATCAGATTTACATGATAAATCTGTTCAGGTTTCCGTTTACCTGCCTGGTATACTTTGTAGTTTACTTCACCAACTCTTTCCTTGATCTCAAAGGGGCCCTGCCACTTTGTCAGGAACTTACTGTCCACCGTGGGGACCAGGATCAACACCCTATCTCCGGGTGCAAACGTACGGATCTTGGCGCCTCTATCATAGATTCTTTTTTGGGCTCCTTGAGCCTGTACCATGTGTTCTTTGACGATAGGCATAACAGCCGCAATACGGTCCTGCATTTGTGTGACGTGATCTATCACTGTTTTAAATGGAGTGACCTGACCCTCCCAGGTTTCTTTTGCAACGTCTAACAGTCCGCGAGGACGTCGGGCGTACAATAACTCGAAAGGCGAGAATCCCGTGGAAGACTGGGGTACTTCCCTGATGGCAAAAAGCAAATACGGAAGTAAATAGTCCCAGTTCTTCCCATCCTTGTCTATCACCTTTCTCAGCATCTGCTTCAGAGTTTTATTGAACCGTTCAACCAACCCGTCTGTTTGAGGGTGATACACGGATGTGCGTAACGGTTCGATTTGTAACAATCGGCATAGCTCCTTCATTATCCTGGACATAAAGGGGGTCCCCTGGTCGGTGAGTATCTGTTTTGGTATACCGACCCGACTAAACACATGCACCAGTTCCTTGGCAATTGTCTTGGTGGCCGTGTTACGCAAAGGGATGGCCTCCGGGTAACGAGTGGCATAATCCAAGATGACCAGGATATGTTGGTGTCCACGTGCAGACCATGGAAGGGGCCCAACTAAATCCATCCCAATCCTCTCAAACGGGACTTCAATAATAGGTAGGGGTACCAAAGGGCTACAGAACCAGGGGATAGGTCCAGAGGCTTGGCAGTCAGGACAAGACTCACAATATACACGAATATCGTGATGCATGCCTGGCCAAACAAAACAGTGTAATATCCTTTCGGTGGTTTTCTGGACTCCCAGGTGACCTCCCATCACATGTCCATGGGCCAGGTCCAGCACCTGCCGCCGGTAGGGTTTTGGCACGACTAATAGTTGCACCGTATCTTCCCCCTTTTTCTCTATCTGATAGAGTAAATCATTCTCCAGAACCATGTAAGGATATGCCAGCCTAGAGCCAGGTTCTACGGGTACCCCATTTATCACTTTTACATTTGTCCTAGCCTGAGAAAGGGTAGGATCCTTTATTTGCTCGCTTTGGAAGTCATCTTTCTGAACTTCTAAATCCGGCAAACGGGGAGGTGGACGACTGTCGGCCTCCTCCTCTTCCCCGGTCTCCTCCGTATCACCCGCCATGACTGAAAACGGGAACTGCAGGTCATTTCCCGCAGACTCTTCCCCAGAGTCTTCCGGGGAGACCTCTTCCAGGGGTTCGGGACCCACACGTGCCCTGGGAGAAGAATCATGTACACTATTACCCTGGGGTATCAACTGATTCTCCCACAATTGCCAGAAGTGGGGAAAATCCCGGCCCAGGAAAACATCATGCAATAACGCCGGGACAAGTCCCACTTTATGTTGCACAGACCCATAGGAAGTAGTAATGCATATGACCGTGGTGAGGTACGAACAGGTGTCTCCATGCACACATGTTACAGAAAATTTGTCTGATGGTCCAGTCGGGGCTGACACCAGACTGGCCTTCACCAGAGTCACCACACTTCCCGAGTCTAACAATGCCACCACATTTTTGCCATCAACAATTAAATCACACAAGTGTTTTTCCACATCCTTTTGACCGGCATTCACACCGTGCAACCATAGACATGCGGTTTTTAGAGTCTGTGACGTCGCACTGCATGGGTTCAGTAGTGACCGGACAGTTCGCAGCAATATGTCCCATCTCTTGGCAGCGGAAACACCTAACGGGACCCTTGCCTAGACCATAGTTCGTTACTCTCGGCCTCGCAGTGCGGGCAGTCCCGTTTTCCTCCCCCACTGTCTTAGGGATTTTTCCATCTCCCCTACTCCCTGGAACAGTCTTACCGGTTCCACGTGGAGATGATGAAGAACGAGGTGGGGTAGCGTCGTCTCGGAGTCCTTCCGCCACGGAGTAACGTTCAACCAGATCCACCAGTTGATCTGCCGTCGTAGGATTTCCATGGCTTACCCACTTCCTCAGGGCTGGCGGTAGAGCTCTCAAGTACTTGTCCATGACGACTCTCTGGATTATCTCTGGCGCTGTCAACACCTCGGGTTGTAGCCACTTCTTCGTCACGTGGATCAGGTCGAACATCTGGGACCGCGGTGGTTTATCCGGCTGATAAGTCCATTGATGCACTCTCTGTGCACGGACAGCGGTCGTCACGCCGGGCCAAGATCTCGGCTTTCAATTTGTCAAAGTCCTGCGCGGCTTCAGGCTCTAAGTCATAATAAGCCTTTTGGGCCTCACCGGAAAGAAACGGGGCAATCAGGCCGGCCCATCGTGCCTTCGGCCATTTTTCTCGCACCGCCGTCCGTTCAAACGTGGTCAGGTATGCCTCGACGTCATCTTCGGTCGTCATTTTCTGCCAGTACCGACTCACGTGAATCACTCTCGACTCGGCTTCCAGGTTAAGCTCAGGTAAGCTTGCCAAGCGCTGCGCCACCTGCTGGAGAAGCGAACGATCGGTAACTGTCATGTCCACCAACTCCTTCAGCTGGGCCATCATCACCCGATTAGCTTCTTGCTGGACGGCGGTGGACTGTACCAGCGCTTTCACCACGTCCTCCATGCTCATACTTGCAACGTGATGCCCGCGTTCTCCACCACAATGTGATAAAACACTCCAGGATCGGCTTTGCTGGGGTCAAAGGTCACGTGCGTTCAGCATGAAACTCAGGCGCAGAGCTGGGATTCGGGTGAAACTGACCCTGGGTCAGGTTTATTAACGGTGAAAGCAATGCAAAAAAGGAAATAAAACATAAAACAAATCCTTGCCTGTCCGGCACTAACTAAACAATGGACAACCTAACTACCAACTGGCGGGCTTCTCCCGTCCAGCCAAACCACAGTTGCAGTGGGCACTGCTTCCACTAACGTGTGTCTCTCACACAGACAAGCTCTCTGTGTTCCCAGGCTGAGACACTCACACAACCACCTGGCACCCTTTTATATCCACCTCCCATTATCCATTAGTAAGCAGGTGCGATACTGACCAGACTAGGCCACATAGGAAAGGAATCTGGGCGAGATATACCTGCCCTCATCCACTATTCCCACATGATTCTCACAATATAGATATATATATAGTGCTTAAAATACAAAAGAAAAGTTTCATCTCTAACTTTATGCCCTTTAGAGGTAATTTCATCTTCAACTTGCTTAACTGTTCACAATAACAGCAATTTTGACAAGATGTGCCCAAACTTTTACATACAATGAAGATTATTCTAGTATTGAATAATGGCCTGCTCTCACTAGCGTATAATACAGAGGAGTGCAATTCGAGAGAATGCCTAACATGGACTTTCTGCTGAAGTCCGATGCAGTGTTCGGCTAAGTACATGGTGGCGCGGCAGGAGAAAGAAAGAGAGATTGATTTTTTTTAGCAGTTCAGGTAACCATATTTTTCAATGGTGTTCAGATTCTGGTACCCGATCCGAATTTTCAAAAAAGTTTGGGTCAGAGCAAAGTACTGAAGTGCGCATGCGCAGGGGCTCTTTGACCTTTCCCAGCTCCTGCATACTGCAGTACTTTGCTCTGCCCTCAACAGGATAAAGAAGTACGCTTGCGCAGGAGCGCAATGCCGAGGAGACGCGTTATCCACACCAAGCAAGCAGGAGGGTGCCTTCGCAAAAAGAAGGGAGGCGCCGACATAAGACCAGCAAAGCCCATTGGATCGGACCGCCCTGCAGGCAAGTATAATAAAAGTTATTCTTCTTCTCTTGCAGGTCGGGTTGGGGGCAGACATACAGCATTATAGAATGCTGTATATCAGCCCTGAAAGATGATGGCCATATCTCTTATCAATCAAACCTTGTGACATGTTCCCTTTAAAGAGTAACTTAACTTTTGGGAGATAGCTTACAAGTTTTATGCCCTTTAATTCTGAGTAGATTGGTGATGTCTGAGTTCTGAGACCCCCCACAGTTTTCTCATAAGTCATCTTAGAGGTGTGTAGCTCAGGAGACTCGAGCACACAGAGAATCTATAACTTTTTATTCACTCGGACACGCTGTGTGCATACTCTCCTGTCTCCTGAGATACACACTGTAAAGGGTCTTTGAATGACTAGCGGGGATCTCAGAACCGGGTCTCTAATCAATGCATACACAATGAAAGGGCTTAAAACATATAAAACAAATTCTCTCAATAGTTTAATAACTCTTTAAGGTGCATTTACACTGGATGATAATTGAGAAGCAAATATCGGTCTATCTAAACATTCTGTCAGTCTCCCGATGAACAAGCAAAATATAGATTCGCTGGGTGAAATGATTTTTAAGCTTGCTCAAAGGGAACCTGTCACCAGTTTTGTGACATAGCAGCTAAAAATATTACCTTATTCAGCATCTGCACTGTGTTCCCTAAATCATTATATAACCCCGACTCCCCTTGTATACTCCCGAAAAACCTTTTTTAATCTCTCTCGCGCTGTATGGTAATCTCAGTCTGGTCCGATGGGTGTGATTTCGGGCCTCTACATCACTCCCATCAGCTGTTGCTTGCCGTCCAACTTCATAGATGACACCTATTGTGTCATGCGACATCTCGCGCCAGCTTAGAAATATTGCGTTTCGCACCTGCGTTGTATGCTTTGCAGGCAAAGCCGAAAAACAGAAGTGTCATGCTCCGACACACATACTTCCGGCTCATGTACCGGAACTACATTTGCCAGTGCATGCACACTTCTGTTTTTCAGCTTTGCCTGCAGTTAGGCAAAGCATACTGCGCAGGTGCGAAACGCAATATTTCTGAGCAGGTGCGATATGTCACATGGCGATGTGGATCGTTGTCCATGTTAGGAGGACGGCAACCAGAAGCCGGGGGGAGGGATGCAGAGACCCGAAACCACGCCCACTGGACCGGACTTAGAATTATACGGTACAGCGCGGGAGACGTTAAAAAAGGTTTTCAGTAGTATACAAAGGAAGTCAGGGGGTTCTATGAGGATTTAGGGTATGACACTGAATAAGGTAATATTTTTAGTTGCTATGTCACAAAACTGGTGACAGGTTCCCTTTAAATATCATCGTTCGCAGTAGCAGACCGTCCTGTGTAAACATGCGCGGCCAAGAATAATGTTACTCTGTGCACACAGAACAATAATGCAACATTCGATCGGTGTACGTGAAAGTGTGGTTGGACTGTCTACAGGAAATTAAATGGCTGCCAACTGGCTTTATATATATATCCATTTGTTGAAACAATGTTAATAGTGTAAATGCAAGCTTAGATCCATGTACTTTATACTCTAGGTTACATCTCTGAATTGAGTTGTTCGCATCGCTTTCTCCTTCATCTGGTCCTGATGACATGATGACTTTTCACAGCCACAGCTTGTCTCCACAGACTTCCCTCTTTGGTCTTATACAACACATCCCAACATGGTGCCCTTACATACAGGTCTGGCAAAAGTTAAGAGACCACTGTAAAATTTTCAGTTTGTCTGATTTTTCTCTTTATAGCTATATTTTTGAGTAAAATGTAAATTGCTCTTCTATTCTATAAACTACTGTCTACGTCTTCAAATTTCCAAGCACTAAATTTTGTATTTATTTTCAGAAAATGAGAAATGGTCAAAATAACAAAACAATGCAGTGATTGCAGACCTCAAATAGTGCAAAGATAACAAGTTCATAATCATTTAGAAACAACAATACTAATGTTTTAACTCAGGAAGAGTTCCGAAATCAATATTTTGCGGAATAACCATAATTTTTAATCACAGCTTTCATGCATCTTGGCATGCTTTCAATCAGTCTTTCACACTGCTTTTGGGTGACCTTATGCCACTACTGACACAAAAATGTAAGCAGTTCTTCTTTGTTTGATGGCTTGTGACTATCCATCTTCCTCTTTATTACACTCCAGAGGTTTTCAATGGGGTTCAGGTCTGGAGATTGGGCTGGCCATGACAGGGATTTGATGTGGTGGTCCTTCATTCATACATTGACCTAGCTGTGTGGCATGGTGCATTTTCCTGCAGGAAAAAAACAGTCCTCAGAGTTGGGGAACATTGCCTGAGCAGAAGGAATCAACTGTTTTTCCAGGATAACCTTGCATGCGGCTTCATTGATACGTCCTTCGCAAAGATTAACCTGCCCAATTCCAGCATTGCTGAAGCATCCCCAGATCATCACCGATCCTCCACCATATTTCACAGTGGGTGCAAGACACTGTGGCTTGTACGCCTCTCAAGGTCTCCGTCTAACCATTAGACGACCAGGTGTTGGGCAAAGCTGAAAATTAGACTCATCAGAGAAGATTACCTTACTCCAGTCCAATCCTTATGGTCTTTGGCAAACTTCAGCCCTTGCTTCTCATTGATGAAAGGCTTTTTTCTAGCTTTATAGGACTTGAGCCCTGCCTCTAGGAGCCTGTTACGAACTGTTCTTGCCGTGAACTTCACCCCAACTGCCATATGCCATTCCTTTTGTAGGTCACTTGATGTCATCCTGCGGTTGCTGAGTGACATTCGAATAAGATGACGGTCATCCAGATCAGTGGAGAGTCGTTCTCATCCTCTGCCGGTCTGTAGCTTTATTGTCCCCAATGTCTGCTGCTTGACCTTGTTGTAATGGACTGCCGTCTTGGAAATTTTAACGATAGAGGCAACATGACGCTCACTATATCCCTCTGCTAGTAAAGCCAGAATTGAGCTCTTCTTTTCCTCACTCAAGACTTTTCTTTTCAACTCCTTTGGCATGGTTAAAAGTAATTTTTTCATTCCTATTACTTTTGGGATATTACTAGCACTTGTTTTGCCATCCAGCATGTCCTATTGCAAGTGTTAGGCGTCAGGTTGCTGCATCTGCTCTGCAGGAATCCAGAGCCTCATATTCTGCGGTCTCCTGCTGTCTACCGCAGAGGAGATCACTTTGTAGCAGATCGCTCCAGAGACTAAGTCCCTCTGTTCTCCTACTGGGCATGCTCACGAGACGATCTCCCATTGGAGATCGGGAGTCATGTGCCCAGGTCCTGCTCCAGATCTCATTTGTCCATCTTGGAGATCTGGAAGCTTCCGGAAGGTCCCGGCTATAAAAAGCACGCATGACTGTTCAGCAATGCGCTAGTATAGTCTCTAGTTGCTACTGTGTGAATGATGATGGATGTATGAACCTGCAAATGACTCATTAAGATCCCCCTGTGGCAAGCCTCAAGCCACTACACCATCATCCACAGTGCTAACATCCGACATTGCGCCTGCTTCTTTGCTTTGTCGACTAGCGGCAGTGTCCTACGCCGCTCTGCAGTTGCAGCCCTCATTGGCATCCGCAGTAGCGATGCCGCACGCACGGTAGGTCTAGACGGATGCAGCTCCTCTGCCTTGGTTCCTGCTCCTGTGACCAGATACCGTGTGTGCATTTACCTGAGGCCTGTGACACTAAAAGGCTCAGCTTTTCGTATGTTTATGTTACAGCACCTCTGTGAGTTAACAGAGTCCGCTTTGCGCACTTCGGGTGAAGTTGAACCCGTGCACATTATACCGCCATATAGCACGTCTGCCATTACCCCGAGCGGCGAACGCACTTTATTATATATTTTATTTAGTGCGTTCCGCCGTTCCTAACAGCAAGAGGATTGTGAAAACCACAGCAGGGTTTTTTATACTTTCCTTCGGTAAATAAGATTTGGTTCAGGTGATCACCTAATCAGAAGCACATTAAGTAGAATGAGGTGTACGCTGGTTGGAATTCAACTGACACTGGAATGGAATGGCTGTCAGACATGTAGAGAAGCTGATTTTTATAAAATTATGCTGTGGTCTCTTAATTTTTGCCAGAGCTGTATAACAGTATCATTATAATGCAACCTGAATAAAACTAAACCAACCATGCTGTGCCCTAAATGACCCCTATATTGTGTCACTAAATAATAGCCCCTTACTGTGCTCCCTACACAAATAGTTATCCAGCATTGTCCCTTTTGTGATAAATTACTTTCACATCATCCTCTCCTATAAAATATTCCTACCACACTGTCCCTTCTTATATACTATGACAGCCCACAGTCTGCCCTGGTAAACTATGACAGACACACAGCCTCTTTATAAACTACAACCAACAAACTGTAGTCCCTTCTCACTATCTGCCCATGCTGCCCCCTCTTCACACTGTGCTACCTCAGGCTGCCATTTCTCTATACTTAGCCCCCATGTTGGCTGCTGCTCCTTCTCCATACTGAGATCCCCATACTGCCCAGATTCCAAACTGAACCCATGTGCTTCACCATGTCCCTCATGTTGTCCACTCTCCACACTTAACCCCCATGCTGGCCGACTTTCCATAGTATGCCCTGTTGCTTTTTCTTATCCATAGTTAGTCCCCAATGCTGCTTTACCCAATACCAAGCATCATTCATGCTGCCTTTTTCCATACTGGGCACCTATGCTACTTCTTTTACATAATGAGACCCCTTATGCTTCCATTTATCCATAATGAGCAACCCCCATGCTGCCCCTTCTCTACTCTGAGTACGGTAACTCCATGCTGTCACTTGGGGGCACAGTATTCATGATGCGTGATGGCATGCCTTATGCCACATAGCTTACACATCGGCCTCTAAATTAATCAGACCCTCATCAATACAAGCCTGAAAAATACAGGTCTTGATGAATATGGGCTGAAAAGTGTGTACCGTAAGCGCAGTGTTATTAAATACGCTGTTGGCTACTACCAGGTTAACATTCATTGCTATGGCAAGGTCAATTTGACATTACTAAGATTGTGTTTGGACTAAAGAGATTTGAATAAGTTGTATACAGCCCTTAAAGACCTCAGAGTGCTATACAGAAAGTTTCAGAGCAATTGGGAATGCCTGAAATTAACATCAAACTTATTTGCTGCAAATCAAATTACCTCAATGGGAAAAATGTCCGAACCTTCGAATTCTAAAAGATTCATCATCTCTAGTTAATATATTACTTTACACTATAACTAACCCTCTTTAGAACCTATGACGTACAGGTATGTCATAGGTCACCTCCCTCCCACCTGACCTCCCTACTGCAGCCCGCATCTTTTCAGGCACATAACGGCTGATCTGATTGTTGACATACCTGTCACATGATTGCGGGGCACCAATGGGTTGGCATGACAACCAGAGATCTGCAGGATCCCTGTGCTTGTCACTGCCGATCTGCTATGAGCCCTACCCAGTGGCCGGCGTTTATAACAGATGATCATCTCTGCTAAACACAGCAGGTCTGCAGCTGCAGCCCTGCTATGTTTAGTACAAGGGATCAGAAGATCACAGTTTCAAGTCTCCTAAGTGGACTATTGAAGCAAGTAAAAAGTGTAAAAAAAAGTTTTTAAAATATTTAAAAAATAAAAATATAAAAGTTCAAATTACCCCTTTTTTGCCCCATTAAAAAAAACAATAAAAAAATAAAAAATACACATATTTGGTATCGCTGTGTTCAGAATCGCCAGATCTATCAAAATATAAAAATAATCTGATAGGTAAATGGCGTGACAAGACAAACAATCAAAATGCCAGAATTAAGTTTTTTTGGTTGCCACAATGGTGATAAAATGCAATAACAGGCGATCAAAACATTGTATCTATCCCAAAATGGTATTAATAAAAACGTCAGCGCGGCGCACAACAAATAAGCCCTCACCCAACCCGAGATTCTAAAAAATGGAGACGCTAAGGGTGGGAAGAAATTGTGAAAAAAAAAATGTAATTCTGACATTGTCTTTTGAGATATTAGCAGAAAAATTAGGAGTTTGTATCGCCATTTTCTGAGACTTGGAATGTTTTCATTTTTTAGTGGATGTAATTGTAGGATGGCTTATTTTTTGTGGGACGAGATGACAGTTTTATTGATACCATTTTAGGATAGATGTGACGCTTTGATCGCTTGTTACATTTTTTTGTGAAATTGCAGCAACCAAAGAAACATAATTTTGGCATTCTTACATTTTTTTTGTTTACAGTGTTTACCACTGGGGTTAACGTAATTATTTTTATAGACCGGACTTTTCTGATTTTGACGATGTCACATCAGTTATTTTTTTATCTTTATTTCCAATGGAGGAAAAGAGGTGAGAAATGAACTTATTTTTTTTTATTTGAAATAAATAAATAATATTTTTTACTTTTAATTGCTCTTATTAGTCCCCTTAGGGGACTTGAAGCTGCGCTAGTCTGATCATTTGTGCCATCTACAGTGGTGCCACAGCATTGCTGTATAAAGCAGACATCACGGTCAACTTTCAAAGCTGGCTTTCAAAGAAGCTCAGTAATGACAATCAAGGAGGTCTTCTACAGACCCCCAGCTGTTATAACAACCCATCGGTGACTCGCGATCACACCATGTGCGCTGATGGACAGAAGGACTGACGTGCCCCCATGCATCCGTCTGTTAAATGCCGCTGCAAAGATTGACAGCTCCACTCCACCAGCAATTTTAGAAGCAGATCATGGCTGTATCAGATATCCATGACCTGCCACAAGTGTGGCGGGCTTGCTCCATGAGCCTGCTTTCGACTTGCGCCATACATGCAGTGAAAGGGGTTAAAAAAATGTTCAGAAAATATGCTAACATGGCATTAAAACTGGGCACTAGTTGATGATATGGTCACAATAGTGACACACAAAAAATCATATAGCAATTCTTCATATGTATACCGGACTATCCTCTCATCTGCATGTTTACAATTATTGACTTACAGGGAGTACGGAAAGTATTCAGTTTGCTTTAAATTTTTCACTCTTTCATTGCATAAATTTGGTAAATTCAAAAAAGTTCATTTTTTCTCATTAATGTACACTCTTGCACCCCATCTTGATGGAAAAAAAACAGAAATGTAGAAATTTTTGCAAATTTATTAAAAAAAGAAAAACTGAAATATCACATTGTCATAAGTATTCAGACCCTTTGCTCAGTATTGAGTAGAAGCACCCTTTTGAGCTAGTACAGCCATGAGTCTTCTTGGGAATGATGCAACAAGCTTTTCACACCTGGATTTGGGTATCCTCTGCCATTCTTCCTTGCAGATCCTCTCCAGTTCCATCAGGTTGGATGGTGAACATTGGTGGACTGCCATTTTCAGGTCTCTAGAGAGATGCTCAGTTGGGTTTAGATTAGAGCTCTGGCTGGGCAAGTCAAGAACGGTCAGAAAGTTGTTCCGAAACCACTCTTTGGTTATTTTAGCTGTGTGCTTAGGGTCAGTGTCTTGTTGGAACGTGAACCTTTGGCCAAATATTAGGTCCAGAGCACTCTAAAAGAGGTTTTCATCCATGATATCTCTGTACTTGGCCGCATTCATGTTTCCTTCAAAGGCAACCAGTCGTCCTGTCCCTGCAGCTGAAAAACACCCCCCATAGCATGATCCTGCTACCATCATGATTCACTGTTGGGATTGTATTGAGAAGGTGATAAGCAGTGCCTGGTTTTCTTCACACATACCGCTTAGAATTATCACCAAAATGTTCTATTTTCATATCATCAGACCAGAGAATCTTATTTCTCATAGTCTGAGAGTCCTTCATGTGTTTTTTAGCAAACTCTTTGCGGGCTTTCATATGTCTTGCACTGAGGAGAGGCTTCTGCCATATTGGCCCGACTTGGTCGAGGGCTGCAGTGATAGTTGACTTTGTGCAACTCTCTCCCATGTCCCTACTGCTTCTCTGGAGCTCAGCCACAGTGATCTTGTGGTTCTTCTTTACCTCTCTTGCCAAGACTCTTCTCCCACGATTGCTTAGTTTGGCTGGACAGCCAGGTCTAAGAAGACTTCTGGTGGTCCCAAACTTCTTATATTTAAGGATTATGGAGGCCACTGTGCTCTTAGGAACTTTGAGTACTGCAGAAATTCTTTTCTAAACTTGGCCAGATCTGTGACTTGCCACAATTCTGTCTCTGAGCTCCTTGGCCAGTTCCTTTGACCTCACGATTCTCATTTGTTCTGACATGCAATGAGTTGTGAGGTCGTATATAGACAGGTGTGTGCATCTTTCCAAATCAAGTTCTATCAATTTAATTAAACACAGCTGGACTCCAATGAAGGAGTAGAACAATCTCAAGGTGGATTACAAGGAAATGGACAGCATGTGATTTAAATATGAGTGCCTGAGCAAAGGGTCTGAATACTTATGGCCACGTGATATTTTGGGGTTTGTTTTTTTTTTAAATTAGCAAAAATGTCTATATTTCTGTCTTTTTCTATCAAGATTGGGGTGCAGAGTGTACATTAATGGGAAAAAAATGAACTTTTTTGAATTTACCAAATGGCTGCAATGAAACAAAGAGTGAAAAATTTAAAGGGGTCTGAATACTTTCTGTACCTACTGTATATACTATATTATTATAAATGGGAACTATATCAGATCAGGGCAATACTTACAAGTCAGGTTGCCAATAGGTCTATCACTATCTGTCACTATCTATACGGAATGTTATCTGACGTCTAGATAGTTTCTATTGCCTGGCTACTAAACAAATGTAACTGGCCCCCGAAGTGGTCTAACCAGCTCCAGTAATTTATCCACCCCATAATACATCATTCATTGATGACATATTTAGATTAGTCTTTATAGCATATCACTCAAAGTATAAATTCTCTGCAACTAAACCCAATTGCACTATTCATGGAGCATTTTAACTACAGGGCAGCAAAGCAGGAGAATAAAAAAAAAACCTTTGCACTAAGGTCTTTAAGGCCAGGTTCACATGTGTCATTTTATATGCAGATTTCTAAATGCAATTCTGCATTAAAATCAGTGTATATTTGCTGCACTTTTTTTGTGTGTGACTGCACCAAAAAATGCAAGAAAGCAATGCAAGATCGGCAGCTTAACCTGTGGATTTCGGGGCCATATTAAAAAAAAAAAAAAAAAAAAAAAATATAATAATAATAATAATAATAATAATAATAATAAAATGCACATCAAGAAGATGAGTTTTTACAGGAACAGACATGCTACAAAATTAAAAAAAAAAACAGTTTTAGGTCAGATTCTGCACAAAAAGTAAAAAAAACACAGCAGGCGGATAGGATTAGGTTACTTCTGCTGGCACTGTAACATGCTGCATGTAAAACCTACACTGAATGTTCAACGTGTGGCTTCATGTTACTCCGGGTTATACAGTAACGGACGATGAGTCGACTTTTTCCTTTTCAAGGGACATTTAAATGAATGTTAAACGTGTAGAACACATGTATTGGGCACGTTAGTAAAGTGCAATTTATCTTCCAACTGTGGTTAATCATAAATCCAATACTTTATCTTCAAAATGAGGAATAAACAACAAATATTTCCAATAAGTTAAAACCTTAGCAAGAGGAAAGGTCTAAGTGACCTGGTTGTAGTTGATGTTTTGCGTCAGACTGACCTTCCATGGCCTCCTTTGGTATGAACGGTGCTGTATGTGAACTTCAGAATGAAAGGTTGTTTATGGAACAAGCGTCACTAGTCAGATCCTTCCTAAGTCATAGTGCTAATTTACAGAGGATGTAATATTTATCTGGAATAAGGGTATAAAGTCTGACTATTCATGCTGCGAGCTGATTTACCAACCCATGTGATTAGTGCAGATGGTTTTCTTAAAGTGTAGCCATCAATTTAATTTTTATTTCATAAATCATTAGTAGACTTAGAAATTGTGTCTGGTCGATCTTCTGCATGAGCTCACCTGACTGCTTGCTCGCATCAGGAACACGGGGGAGATGAAACAGTGAGAACGAGCCGTTTTCTATTTTGGCGTTTTTGTTTTTTGTTCCCCTCCTTCCCAGAACCATAACTTTTTTATTTTTCAGTCAATATGGCCATGTGAGGGCTTGTTTTTTGTGAGACAAGTTGTACTGTTCAGAAAGTTGTGGGAAGCAGGGTGTGTTGCAGTCCGCGCTGCCGAGATTAACAAATCACCTGGGATGCAAGATGTTGTAGCAGTGTACTCCTTTATTTCCTCCTACGCGTTTCGGCGCCCTTCCTGGCACCTTCCTCAGGGATATTACATCAGCCATAGGAGCAGGGAATTTATAGCCCCTTACATTAGCAATTATGGGTGTGTTCTGTTTACATGTGATGTCATAATGGTCATCACTGGGGGAGGGGCCAGCATTTTTGGCGGAATTTCACATAAATAGCATAATAAAACAAGAAAATGGTCCAAAACACTTGCTAAAATGTACATAAAAATCTTACAAACAGAATGATGTAAAAATTTCCATAAAAAATGCAGCAGAAATGTTGCTAAAATATCCAGACTATCACTGCAGAAAAAATGTTTTATAAACCCATTGCCACCCGACTTTCAGGGTAGTAGAACCCATGTATTTGCTGGTTTCAGTGTTTTTAAGTTGTACTGTTGTACTTTTGAACGCATTGGTTTTCACCTACTATGTACTGGAAGACTGGAAAAAAAATTCAAAGTGCAGTGAAATTTCAAAAAAGTGCAATATTCACTGTTGTTTTTTGGTTTTGTTTTCTACCATGTTCACTAAATACTAAAACTGACCTGCCATTATGACTCTCCAGATCATTACGAGTTCACAGACACCAAACATGTCTAGGTTCTTTTTTAAGTGATGAAAAAAAAATCCCAAATTTATTTAAAAAAATTAATTAATTTAACAACAAAAAAGGCACCATTTTCTGAGACCTGTAGAGTTCAATTTTTCATGATCTGGGGCTGAGTGAGGGCTTATTTTTTGTGCGCCGAGCTGATGGTTTTATTGATACAATTTTGGTGTAGATACAATGTTTTAATCACTCATTATTGTATTTTATTGCAATATAGTGGCGACCAAAAAAAAATGTAATTCCGTTTTGAATTTTATTCTCATTACACCGTTTAGCGATCAAGTTAATTTTTTTTATATTGATAGATCTGGCGATTCTGAAAGTGGCAATACCAAATATGTTTATGCTTGCTTTTTTTATTCTTATATTTTGAATGAGGTGAAAGGGGGTGATTTGATTTTTTACATTTTTTTTATATTTTTTAAAGCATTTTCTTTTTACTTTTTGCATGCTTCAATAGTCACCATGGGAGACTCAAAGCTGCAGTACCCTGATCTCCTCTGCTACACACAGTTCAGATCACCAGTGTGTAGCAGAAATGCTCATTTGCTATGAGCTTCGACCACGGAGCGGCATTCATAGCGATCTGGCAATGACAACTACAGAGGTCTGCTGTAGACGTTTGGTTGTCATGCTGTCCCATCGGTGACCAGCGATCATGTGACGGGGTCGGGTGGGATTAGTGACGCGCTTCTTGTAAGCCTGAGTTAAATGATGCTGTCAGAGATTGACAGCGGCATTTAACTAGTTAACAGCCGCGGGTAGATCGCGATTCCACCCTTGGCTGTTGCATCTATATAGATCAGCTGTCATGTGCCTGGAAACGGATACGGTCAGGGTGATGGGAGATTTATTTCAAAATGATACTCTATCTCTTGAGCAAATACAAGAAAACTAGCTAAAATCCAGTTCTACAGAAAATTTCAAAAGAAGCATACCCTAAACACACAATTCCAGAATCCCAGATTTTTAGTCTCTATTTATCCTGTAATTGGAACAATTAATTCTCAAGTTCCCAGGGGACTAGTCTCCTTGATCTATTCATATCTCATTAGAACAAAGTTAACCATTGCTCCTCACCTGATCTTAGATAAGTGAAAACAAATGATCCCGTCACTTAAGGCCCCGTTACACACATCAGTGTCCCAGCAATCCCACCAACGATTCGATGTGGATGGGATCGCTGTGACATAGTTATCCGATCGCGTGCTGCCCAGCGGGAGACCAACGATCAAAAAACGGCCCAGGACGATCCTGCACGATCAGCGATACCCGGCGTGGGGGCCGGTCGCTCATGAATGCCACACACAGCGAGATCGCTAGCGAGATCGCTGTGTGTGACGGGGCCCTTAGAGGAGCTGTATGGTGACCTTAGGGAATCTTTACATGTCCTATCTCACTGTTGGTGTTGGCTTTCATGGACAGGACATGTTTTAAGAAATTTCAGCAAGTATGTGGTCACTGGTGCCCATCGGGCAATATTATTTATTTATCCTGAGAATTACCGTATATACACTCGAATATAAGCCAAGATTTTCAGCCCATTATTTTGGCTGAAAGTCCCCCTCTCGGCCTATATTCGAGTCATATTCGCCAGGGGGTTGGAGGGGGAGAGGAGGGGTCAGGTCATACTTGCCCCTCCTGGCGCAGTCTCTGCAGCCCCCCCTGCTTGTCCCATGGTCACCCTTCCTTCCTTCAGCGGTCACATGATACCGCTCATTAAACTCATGAATATGTGAATATTCATGAGTTTAATGAGCGGTACCACGTGACCGCTGAAGGCAGAAAGGAAGACAGTGGGAGAACGGAGCTGCAGAGACCGCGCCAGGACGGGTTAAGTATAGGCTATATTCACCTGTCCCTGCTCCATCACTGCTTGCTGCTGTGTCCTCTGTCAGTGACATTCAGACAGCAGAGGGCGCGATGACGTGGTTAGTACGCGCCGTGCCCTATGCTGCCTGAACAGTCACTGACAGATGATGTGGCAGATAGCGGTGAGCAGCAGCGATGGACGCAGGACAGGTGAATATCTCAGGTGCCGGGTCCTGAGCCAGCAGCGACACCGCCACCTGACACCTAGCGATGGAGAGGCGAGTATGTCATTTTTTTATACTTTTATTAGCAGCAGCATATGGGGGCATAATGTATGGAGCATCTTATGGGGGCAGCATATGGGGGCATGACATATGGAGCAGCATATGGGGGTATAATGTATGGAGCAACTTATGGGGCAGCACATGGGGCATAATCCATGGAGCAGCATATGGGAGCAGCATATGGGAGCATAATCTATGGATCATCTTATGGGGGCAACATATAGGGGCATAATCTATGGAGCATAATCTATGGAGCATTTTATGGGGCCATAGCCTTTATGGAGCAGCATATGAGGCATATTATTCTAGGGAGCATCTTATGGGACCATTATTAACCTTTGTGCAGCATTATATGGGGTGTATTTTGTATGGAGCATCTTATGGGGCCCATCATGAACTGTATGGAGCATTATATGGGGCTCCTGATTCAATATGGCTATTCAAAAACATTTATCCTACTGATGTCTCAATTAATTTTACTTTTATTAGTATCTATTTTTATTTTTGAAATTTACCAGTAGCTGCTGCATTTTCCACCCTAGGCTTATACTCGAGTCAATAAGTTTTTCCAGTTTTTTGTGGCAAAATTAGGGGGGTCGGCTTATACTCGGGTCGGCTTATACTCGAGTATATACAGAAACTGAATCCATTGTTTATTTGGTAGGGTGGCATACCTTCCAAGCTTTTCTCACCCGGCAAGGGTGGTGTTGACATGTGTGCTAGTTTTCCTCTTTCCTAACTAATTTCATTTGTATATTGATGTAATGCCATTTTATACATTGCTTATTACATACTTTATACTAGACTGAGATACTTTCTTATGTATATCTGTCACAATACGTCTTACAACTTGTTGATTATACTTTTGTCCTGCTTATATACCACCGTTTGGTGTCTTTGGTTAGAAAAAAAAATATATATAAATACCGTAATCAATAGATATGTGATTTCGCCTTACAACAAACCAAATTATAACATTTCACTACTGTTTCTTCCACACAGTGAAAACTTGCTATTTTGATCACTTTGCTTTTCAAAAAAGGGAAAGTAATTAAGAAATCAAGCTCTAATACACTCTATTGCACTATAGAAAAATTAAAATGTTAAGACACATACACATACAGGTGCTTCTCACTAAATTAGAATATCATCAAAAAGTTAATTTATTTCCAAAAGTGAAACTCATATTATATAGAGTCATTACAAACAGAGTGATCTATTTCACGTGTTTATTTCTGTTAATGTTGATGATTATGGCTTACAGCCAATGAAAACCCAAAAGTCATTATCTCAGTAAATTAGAATACTTTATAACACCAGCTTGAAAAATTATTTTAAAATCCGAAATGTTGGCCTACTGAAATTTATGTTCAGTAAATGCCCTCAGTACTTGGTCGGGGTTCCTTTTCCATCAATTACTGCATTAATGCGGTGTGGCATGGAGGCGATCAGCCTGTGGCACTGCTGAGGTGTTATTGAAGCCCAAGTTGCTTTGATAGCAGCCTTCAGCTCGTCTGCATTGTTGGGTCTGGTGTCTCTCATCTCCCTCTTGACAATACCTCATAGATTCTTTATGGGGTTAAGGTCAGGTGAGTTTGCTGGCCAATCAAGCACAGTGATACTGTTGTTTTTAACCCCTTAAGAGCTACTTTTAGTTTTAGCATTTTAATTTTTTGCTCCCCTTCTTCCCAGAGTCATAACTTTTTTATTTTTTGGTGAAAATGGCCACGTGAGGACTTGTTTTTTGTAGGACGAGTTATACGTTTGAACAAATCCATTGGTTTAAACATATCGTGTACAGGAAAACGGGCAAAAAATTCAAAGCGCAGTGAAATTGCAAAAAAAGTGCAAACCCACAGTTGTTTTTTGTTTTGATTTTATAATAGGTTCACCAATGCTAAAACTGACCTGCTATTATGATTTTACAGGTCATTACGAGTTCATAGACACCAAACATGTCTAGGTTCTTTTTTATCTAAGTGGTGAAAAAAAATTCCAAACTTTGCAAAAAAAAAACGCGCATTTTTTTGATACCCGTAGCATCTTCATTTTTCATGATCTCGGGTATTTTTTGAGCGCCAAGCTGACTTTTTTTTTTAACTGTAAATTTGTATTAAATTTTTTCAGTTAAACATAAATCCACATGTTTACATTCAGGACATAATGTCAAAAAACAATGCAGAAACCAATATGTTGAGAAAAATCAGTTAAAGGAGCATTAAATACAAAATATAGAACACTGAAGTATAACATAGGGAAACGCTCCTCATAATGTAACAAGAGCCTAACTATTAAGTAGTATACTCAATATCAAGTTCAGTAATAAGTCAGTAAGAAAAAATGATTGGTTCCATCATAAATTAGCTCTATCCTTTAATCTAGTAATTATTAGTAATTATTAACAGAACAAGACATAAAAGAGGACAAAACTTAGACAGACTGGATTAAGGGAAGGTAAGGGGAAGAAGCGTAGACCAAATAAAAATAGTAAGAGAAGAAGATCCTAACAGACAATCTGAGCCCAATAGTAATCCCCGGGGGTCTAAATCATACCAAATCTGTCCATTTCTGCTCTCCACAAGGCCATCATATATTCCATCCTGTGGATGTCAGCAATTCTAATTAGCAAGTGTTGTTGGGAGGGAGGCAAGATCTGCTTCCACTTAAGAGCTATAAAGCACCTTGCTGCTATAATGATGTGTAACAGCAATCTAGATGAGTTTTTCCCCATCCCCTTACGAGAAACGTTTAGGAGATAGATAGCTGGATCCAAATCAACCTCCACAAAAAGAACCCTATAAATTAAGGCTCTTACTTCATCCCAAAATCCCCGCATCTCCGGGCAACACCTAAAGATGTGGAATTGAGAGAAAACCTCCAAACTGCAAAGCCAACAGAGGTTCGAGATCTGTGGGTTCAGTCTGTAGAGGAGCTCTGGAGTGTGATACCAGAACATCAAAATTTGATATTGATTCTCCTTGTAGAGAGCACAAATAGAAGATTCAGCTGCCTTCCCTCAAATATGTTGCCAGGTTTGAGGTGACAACCCTCTCCCCAGGATAGACCCCATCTAGACATGTACACGTTTCCATTGCTGACCCCCCCGGGGACTATTTATGATCCTATATATGTCTGAGATTAATCCCTTAGTTGATGGACCTCTTTCACAAATCCTCTCAAAATCAGATGGTAGGGATACCTTTGAAGCACCAAATAGCGACAATGCAAGATGTTTAATCTGCATACACTGAAAAAATCCCTATTAGTTATCAAAATGTAAAAACCTCCAGCATATCCCCATCCACCAAATCTGAACAAACCCTCCAAAATCCATGGACGAACCATGGCAGCATCCACACTATTTGGTATCAGAAACTGATAAATAAATGATATCATTGGCGAATTACATGAGACCAGATTATACTTCCTCCTAGAAGCGAGCCAAACCTCCTTTATAAACTGCATGGGACCCAATAGCGGAACCAAAACCCCGATAAGCTTACTTGACCATAATAGGGAGTTTGGATGTACTGGAGCTAGCTTAACCTCTATTTTCGTCCACTTGTTAAAAGCCCACAGAGAGGACCATGAAGGAATCCTACGCAAATGTGCCGCCCAATAATACCCATCAATATCAGGGATGGAAAGTCCCCCCTGCGTTTTATGAGTGATAAAAACACGCTTAGAGATCTGTGGCGACCACTAAAATGTAATTCTGGAGTTTTCACTTTTTTTATCGCTACACTGTTTAGCGATCAGGTTAATCCTTTTTTAGGGATAAATTGGGCGATTCTGAACGTGGCGATACCAAATATGTGTATGTCTGATTATTTTTTTATTGTTTTATTTTAAATGGGGCAAAAGGGAGGCGATTTGAAATGTTATATTTTTTAAAACATTTTTCTTTGTTACTTTTTGCATGCTTCAATAGTCTCCATGGGAAACTAGAAGCTGCCATAACCTGATCGGCTCTGCTACATACAGGCAATGATCAGATCATCTGAATGTAGCAGAATTACTCACTTGCTATGAGCGTCGACCATCGTGCGGCGCTCATAGCAATCCAGCACTGACAACCATAGAGACGTGCAGGAGACCTCTGGTTGTCATGCCGACCCATTGGTGACCCGCGATCACGTGACGGGGTCACCGATGGGCGGATTTCCAACGCGATTGCTGGAATTGCATGTTAAATGCCGCTGTCAGTTTGACAGCAGCATTTAATGGGTTAATAGCCATGTGTGGATCGCGTTTCCACCTGTGGCTGTTTTGGGCACATGTCTGCTGCAGGGACGATGGGGACCAATAGGAACCTTTGCTATGTGGCCCCATGATTTCTCTGCATACCCCCGGCTATCAGATCTTGCTGCTGCTTTGGACTCATTTATATAATGTCTGTGCACAGATATTTTGAATTGGATGCTCTTATCTAACATTGCTGTAATTTTTTAAAATTGTTAGTATTTCAGATTTTTTTCACATGGCAATTACACAGTGATGCTTGAAAGTTTGTGAACCATTGAAAATACTCTATATTTCTGCATAAATGTGACCTAAAACTACATTAGATTTTCATAAGTCCTACTTCTAAAAGTAGAAAACAGTCATATTAACCCCTTTAGGCTATGTGCACACGTTGCGGAATTGCCGCGGCAATTTCCGCTGGAATTCCATTCCGCGGGAAATATGCGAGAAAACCGCATTTCAATTTCCGCCTATTTCCCACGGGAAAACTAGCGATTTCCAAGCGTAATTAGCTTGCAGAATGCTAGCGTTTTCCAAGCGTAATTAGCTTGCAGAATGCTAGCGTTTTCCAAGCAATCTGTAGCATCGTTTGGAAAACTGATTGACAGGTTGGTCACACTTTCAAACATAGTGTTTGACGAGTGTGACCAACTTTTTACTATTGAGGCCGCCTATGCTGCATCAGTAGTAAAAAGATCTAATGTTAAAAATAATAAAAAAAATAAAAAAATCATGTTTTTCTCACCTTCCGACGTCCCGCGCAGCGTTCCCGAGCTTCGCGATTCCGAGTGATGCATTGCGCCAATGACCATTGATGACGTTGCAGTCTCGCTATAGGTCATCACTGGGAACGGGACCTGCCGGGAGCATCGCTGAGGCCTGGAGACGCTGCGAGGGACATCGGAAGGTGAGAATATGACGATTTTTTTATTTTAATTCTATTTTTTAAAGGGATACGGTACCCAGAGCCTGGAGGAGAATCTCTTCTCCTCCAGCCCGTGGGTACCATCAGCAAATGCTCTGCTTACTTTTCGCATGGTGGGCACAGCCACATGCGGAAAGTAAGCAGAACAATGCAATCCTACGTGTGCGGAATTTCCCGCGATTCCGCACAAAGAATGAACATGCTGCGTATTTTTCCGCAATGCAATTCCGCCACGGAAAAATCCGCAGCATTAGCTCAGCATGTGCGGAATGCCATAGGATTGAATGGGATGCTTTTTTTGCGTTTTCGTGGCAAAATCGCGCATTTAAAATCGCCGCGAAAAGACAAAAAAAACGCTACGTGTGAACACAGCCTAACCCCCAAGTGTGGTTTGCATGTTAATGACCGGGCCAATTTTTACAATTCTGACCACTATCCCTTTATGAGGTAATAACTCTGGAACGCTTCCATGGATCCCGGTGATTCTGACAATGTTTTCTAGTGACATATTGTACTTCATGATAGTGGTCAAACTTCTTTGATATGACTTGGTGTTTATTTGTGAAAAAAAATGGAAATTTGGTGAAAATTTCACAATTTTCCAACTTTGAATTTTCATGCCCTTAAAACAGTTTTATTTTACCAAGGGTAACAGGAGAAATTGGACCCCAAAAGTTGTTGTACAATTTGTCCTGAGTACGCTGATACCCCATAAGCAGAAGCAGTGTGAAAGACTGGTGGAAAGCATGCCAAGAAGCATGAAAACTAATTAAAAATCATGGTTATTCCACAAAATATTGATTTCTGAACTCTTCCTGAGTTAAAACATTAGTATTGTTGTTTCTAAATGATTATGAACTTGTTTTCTTTGCACTATTTAAGGTCTGAAAGCACTGGGGGTTTTTTTTTAATTTTGATCATTTTTCTTTGTCAGAAAAAAAATACAAAATTTAGTGCTTGGAAATTCGGAGACATGTTATCAGTATCAGAAGTTTATAGACTAAAGACAATTTACATTTTACTCAAAAATATACCTATTAGGCCGGGATCAAACATGCCAGAAACTCGGACGAGTCTCGCATCTTAATACCCGTCACTGTCGCCGGTACTGAGGAGCTGAGTGTGCGGCTCCATGTATTGCTATGCAGCCGCACGCTCTGCTCCTGAGAGCTGGCGACAGTGCCGGGTATTAAGATGCGAGACTCGTCCGAGTTTCTCGCATGTGTGATCCTGGCCTAAAGAGAAAATCAGAGAAACTGAACATTTGAAAGTGGTCTCTTAATTTTTGCCAGAGCTGTACATTTACAATTAGTCCCCCTATATCACAAGAAATTTGATACAACCGTTTTGTCTTTATGAGGCCTTTTTTTAGTATTGTTCTCATGTTTATCAAAGTACGAAAACTGCATACAGGCAGAGCAAAGAGGGGGGCTTTCAATTCAGTTCAGCAAAAATATTTGATAAAGCCAAGGGCAATGCATGCTGCAATATTAGGGCAAAGAAGTTTAGGCACCTATAGTACTAACACAATGCAGGATATCCCTAGGGTCCACAAGAGAAAATTATTCTCGGCTTCAACAACATCTAGACTAACACTGGTCATCAAGGGGTTAAGAGGTGACAAAAGCAGATTTTTAACAGAGTTCCAGTCAGCACATAATGGTGCAGCCTGCAGATATCTTTATGTTTTGATCAGTGCCCTCCTCTCTTGGGTTATCAAACCAAATATGAAGGTTGCAACTGTAGATAGTGAGGCCCACCAGAGGATCCTCTGGTCCTTCAGTGGGTCAGCCTCACCATGCGAGGAGCCACCAATTCACAAGTTAGAGAGCATGAAAATTGGGACAGACCTCTGAACAGTTTTCCCTTCTGCATGCTCTATCTCTTAATTTACGATTGACTGTGACCTGGTGGGAAGACACTATCTGTTATGACGTCTTCCACACATCACAGCAAACAGAGAGGGATTTTCACTCTTTTTCTTTTAGTTTGCATGCAGAGAGAATCAGAAGAATGGAGGAAACTATACAGCAGCCATGAGCTGTGTGGATGTGACTCAAGCTCTGGAGTTAGGTAAAACACCTAGAAAAGTGGATGAGAAATGCAGGAGGCAGAGGGAGGAGAAGAAGTGGCTCCTAAGTGGAGACAGAAGCTGAATTCTGTGATGAGACATATTACAAAGTTTCTTGCATTAATCTGTACTACTGATTTATGTCAAATTCACCAAAACGACAGTTTCCTTTTATGCGCCTGCCATCTAAATGTACGTTTCACAATGAAAGCTGTTGCTTCAGTTGCATTCAGTTTTAATGGTGATGGGTGTCATAAAATTAATCTGACTTACCCAAATACACAAATGGCATAAAACTAGGAAGCAGTTAACAAAAAACATTTCTATTAGATTGGAATTTGCATTAAATTTTCACAATCTCCTTACATGACATTACTCATGTCGGGGTTATACTGCTGTGATATTTTACACTCTGACTTGAGGCGGATCGCTCCGGATGGTCCACCTAAATAGAAATGCAGAGAAATACACACATGAGTGTGAAAGGAAAACTGATCCCATGATTGGCCTCATGCAGACACGTGCTTGCCCTCTCTTAGTTGGAAGCTAACTTGGCTAAATATAGCATTGTAATGCAGGGAGAGGTCCAAGCCCTGGACACTGGCCGTCACTTCAGCTCCACTTGGACATCTTCTGACTGTACTCATGCTGAATCATGGTGATAACGGACACCCCACAGACATTACAGCATGGGCATATCCCAGAACTCCGACACGCGTGCTGATACTCTCAGTGCAAATAGTGATAGATCTGCTCCCAAGTAAGGAGAAGCGGTCAGGTTCCTCTCACTCTTGCATAGGTCTGCTCCTCTACCTTACTGACCTTTACAATTAAACTTTCATCACGTTGCATGTCATATGCAAACGAGTCAGAACTAGTACAATGGGGCGTCACTTCTGATTCAATTCAAAACCTAGTAATGGAAAAATTGGTTTGTGTCAGTCGCCATTTCAAGACCCATAATGTTTAATTTTCCATAGATGGAGCTGAGTGAGGGTTTGAATTTTGGAGAGCTGTCATTTTCATAGGTATCAATTTGAAGCACGTAATAGATTTTTGAATGCTCTTTGCTGCATCTTTTGGTGACCCCTTCCCACAAAAGGATGCCGTGTTCACGTCCTCGGAAGAGGTCCTCACATGAGCCGTCTCTACAGTAGGGCAGTAGATACCGGCTATATGGCATAACTGGTATCTGTCTCTGACAGCGGCGGTTGGTGCTGATCTACACTCAATGTCTGACAACATCAGTTACATGGATCATGAAGCCCAGCAGCCTCCACAATGTGAGAGAACCATAGGTTGCTATGACAGCTGGGGGTCTGCTGAAGACCCCCATTGCTGTGATCTCGGTCTTCCTGCAATGCTCAGCTGCAGTCTAAGATCCATAGAAGACTGGGATTTCACTATATACTACGACACTTTGGTATACATAGGTATCCAATACATAGTAAGGCTATGTGAACACGCTGCGGTTTTTGCTGCGGTTCTGCTGTGTTTTTGGCCCTGCGGAACCGCAGCAGTTCCGCAGACATGGTACAGTACCATGTAACCCTATGGGTTTTCAAAACCGCAGTACTCACGCTGCGTTTTTTTTCCGCACGGTTTTGCTGCGGTTTTTTTTCCGCAGCATGTCAATTGTTTCTGTGGACTCTGCTGCGGTTTCACACCTTTAACATAGTAGAGGTGTGAAACCGCAGGGCAAAACCGCAGGCCAAACCGCAGCAAAACCGCAGGTCACTTTACCTGCGGTTCCGCGGGAAAAACCCCGCAGGTGAGTCTGCAGCATGTGCACATAGCCTAAGAGATCAAATGACCACAGGTGTGTGTGTGTGTATATATATATATATATATATATATATATATATATATATATATATATATATATATATATACACACACACATACACAGTATATATATATATATATATAAGTTCAGATCATCGCACTTTTCTCTCATTAAAAATATATGAATAAAATAAAAAATACATATTTGGTATCACAATGTTTGTAAAAGTCTGATCTATTAAAATATGGAATTAATTAACCTGATTCAGTAAACACCCTAGCGGCAAAAAAAATCTAAATGATAGCACTGCATTTTTTGGTCACTTCACCTACCTAAAAAAATATAATATTAAGCAATCAAAGCATTATGTCTACAGAAAGTTGGCATCAAAAACTAAAAAAAAAAAAAAATGAGCATACAGCCTACAATAAGTAAATACTAATGATACATGTAAATAACCTAGGATACTAGGTTACGTTATTTTGATACGAAAAGATATAAAAGCCATCCCACCACGTCACGGTGCACCCATGTAAGTGGGTAAACAGCAGAGACTGGTTGTTGCTGGGCCATCTACGGTAGAGTGAGGGCTTATTTTTTTGGTGCTGAGCTGACTTTTTATTGATAGCATTTTGGTGCAGATACGATCTCGTTCGCCCGTTATTTCATTTTATTGCAATGTTGCAGCAACCAAAAAAACGTAATTCTAGTGTTTCGATTTTTTTTCTCGCTACGCCATTTACCGATTTGATTATTTTTTTATGTTGATAGATCGGGCGATTCTGAACACAGTGATACCAAATATGTGTATATTTGATTTTTTTTTTTTTATTGTGTTATTTTGAATGAGGCGAAAGGGGGAGTGATTTGAACTTTTATATTTCTTTAATATTTTTAAAAACATTTTTTACTTGCTACAATAGTCTCCATGGGAGACTAGAAGATGCATTTGTCCGATCGCCTCTGACACATAGAGCCTGTCACATGAGGTAGACATGTCAAAGAAGGGAGCACAGATGGGAGAAGTCAGCACATGGGGAAAGAGTGGATAGGTGGGTGAGCACAAGGGGCGGAGAGATTGGGCCTGTCCAATCGTGACATTACCGCCCTCTCGATGCGACAGCATCGGGCCTTTATCTAGTATTTTATAATCGATAAAAGTAAGCGGTCGAGAAGCTATTGTTCAGAAAAGGAAATGATGTTGGGTCATGTTTTATAGAGTTAGGAATCTACATTTCTGCTATCTGAAAGAAAGTGTGTTGCCTGAGCAATCAAAGTCTCTTCACACAATAAGTACACTTATTAGTTAAAAAGAATCTGTGTGAGTGATTTCACCCCCAAAATACTGATATGCACCTGTAGCTCTTTCAAAGATAAGTCCAGCAATCCCTTTATATGGCCAATCCCTTCCTCCATTACAGAGAAATCAGTGTTTGAATTAAAATGCAAATTAGCGCTAAAGAACTACTTGTAGATCTGAAGCCTCTATCACTCCAGCTCTATGCCTCATCCAGTGCCACCTCTTCCAGCATGTCTGACTGCTCCATTGTCTGAAGTCACACAGCATAGAAACTGTCAGTGAACAGGAGTCACCCTGTGGGGAATAGAGCTGGGGTGACAGAGGCTTCAGATCTACAAATAGTTCTTCAGCCTCATTTTCATAATTCAAGCGCTGATTTCTCATTTATGGAGGGAGGTATTGTCCATGTAAAGGTATTGCTGGGCTTGTCTTTGAAAACGCTACATGGGCATATGAATAAAGTCAAAAAGTCAGTCTATAGTAAGTCTAAAAGTATTTACTACTACATAATACAACAACATTTTATAAAATATTTTTCATCCAGAATTAATAGTAATACAACGCATCAGGTAGCTTGTAAAGAACTGTGGCAAATTGAGTTTAGAAGTCAATACATAACACTATAGTAAGAGGATCAGGGGAAACATATTCCTAATCAGGGGAAACATATTCCTAAAAAATGCCAAGGTAAAATATGTATTAGTGCGCCTTTAAAAGGCCAAAAAGTACAATAAATGGTTCAGGAGTAGTCCTTACCCATGTGGATCCCAGTGTGACTCCAGACTCCCAGCCCCAACGCGCATTTTTCCGAGGAAGCCAACGAAAAACGCGCGTTGGGGCTGGGAAGTCGGGTTACTTTTACTAGTGTAGCAATGTAAATAAATCTTTATGGTATCTTCACATGTTCAGGATTTGCCTTTGGCAAAACAGACAAATGTTTACAATAAGATCTGTGGCATAATTCTAAGGTAGACACTCAGATTTCAGAAAAATGAATCAGTGGATCCACATGAAGATGAGTCTCATTATGTGCTATGTCTTTTTTTGTGTGGAATCTGCAATATAATTTTTTTCAGTGACATGGGCCAAAATAAGTGCAATTTTTTTCAGGAGCATGAGAAAGGGTTAGAAAATACGTCAATTATTTTCTCTGCTTGAGGAACATTAGCAGTTCGGAAAAGGATTTATTTGGCGATTCCACTTATCAGACCCTGCTGTGAGCACTAAATTTCTACGAAAGAAATCAACGAAATGAACGTCTCATCTTCCTGAACCCTGTCATGAACTGGGGGGTGTTTGGTTGCCCCCAGTTCTACTTCCGGAGGGATTTATGTATATCCCAGTTTCCAGTTCCGGTTCGGAACTTGCAGCTCTCTGGCACCCCCTTACCCTCAGGTCAGTCAGGGAACTGCACCCAGAATAATTAGCTGCCAGAAAGGCTGCCTTGCTGTGTACTGGCTATTAGACACGCTGCAATGAGGGCAAAAAGACTATTCCCGGTCCCAGGCGGGATATACACTTATCAAACTCTGTCCGCACTGCCAGGGTCTCCCCAATACCCCAGTATGCACTTCGCTGCCACCAGCCCGTTTTGAATTAATATCGGGTCAGGAGCCAACACTATCAGTAGCGTTGACTTAGTCGGAGGATGTGGGGATATGAGTAGAGTAAGGACAACAAAGCTAGTAAAGTTTTATATTTTACTCCAAAAAGCATAGGCAGTGTTTACAAAAGTCTAAAAAGATGTTACAAAATGAGACAATTATAGTATGTACAGACAATTACAAATAAAAATGGATTAAAGATGAAAAACACAGTTATCTCAGACAATGGTAAGCCATGTGGTGAGGGGGAGGAGAGACATCCCAGTGCATCAGGGCAGGTGGAACAGCCTCTGGTAGCTCACTTCCTGAGCAAGAGCCCCCCCCTTGTCTGGGCCTCTGAGTTTTATACCCTTGCCCAAAACTAAGGGTCTCTCCCCAGATGACTTCACGGGGTGGGCAGAGCTACGGAATGCACTCCCCTTTACACAAGGACTGAAAACTTACTAAAAACTCATAACCGTCATAACTCTGGGAGGGAAGATTGTAAAAGGACGACAAAATTATCATTTTTCTCAGCATGAAATTGGCATTAATTTAAATCCAAACACATCTTGGCTATGTGCCTCAGTTAAGCAGTAATACATTTCTCAGATTCTGCTGCTCCCAGAGCTTAGAAAATTCAATGGTGTGTGGTTCTGCTGGGAAATGTAAGTTTTGCCCCTATATCTCTACTTGGGGTAAAGTTATTTCATCTGGAATAACCCTCTCATATACAAAGAAAGCACATGTTTCAGACAAAGGACTGGTTTCTGATAACCAACACATTCTTGAGGGAGGGGGGAAGGAGTATAGGATTACACAAGCAGCCAGAGAGAAAGAGAAGGAGGGGTGAGGGGGATCACAGCTGCAGCTTGGGTGCATATCATCTGCAAACCCAAAAGATGTAGCAGAGCTAGGTGTGCTAGTAAAGTAATGGAAAGTTATAGAAGGGTACTTTGAATATGAGCATATTCATAATATCATGACAAACCATTGTAGGTGTGGTGAATGAGAGAATCGTCATCATTATAAAAAAATTACTGTACAAAATATTAAAGATGTAGATGTGCATCAAGGCTGTGCTGGTGCATATCTATGTAGCAGACAACATACAGTGAAGGAAATAATTATTTGATCCGTTGCGGATTTTGTAGGTTTTCCCACTGACAAAGACATGAAAAGTCTATAATTTTAAGGGTAGGTTAATTTTAACATTGAGAGATAGAATATCAAAAATAAAATCCAGAAAATCACATTGCATACATTATAAAAATTTATTTGCACTTTGCAGTGAGAAATAAGTATTTGATCCCCTACCAACCATTAAGAATTCTTGCGCCTACAGACCAGTTAGACGCTCCTAATCTACTCGTTACCTGCATTAAAGACAGCTGTCTTACATAGTCACCTTTATAAAATACTCCTGTCCACTGTCTCAATTATTCAGTCAGACTCTAACCTCTACAACGTGGGCAAGACCAAAGAGCTTTATAAGGATGTCAGGGACAAGATCATAGACCTGCACAAAGCTGGAATGGGCTACAAAACCATAAGTAAGGTGCTGGGTGAGAAGAAGACAACCGTTGGTGCAATAGTAAGAAAATGGAAGAAATTCAAAATGACTGTCAAGCAACATCGACCTGGGGCACCATGCAAAACCTCACCTCGTAGGGTATCCTGTTATGAATGAGTCACCGTAGGAGGCAAAAACAGAAATACTAGCTAAGTCCAGAAAACCAGAGAAGTTGGCAGCTATCGGATTGCAGACCCCTGAACCTATCAACAACAACTAGCAGTAGCCGTGGGGGGTTCCGACAGTGCCCTAGACCCCTCGATCACAGCCGGAGAACTACATAGCCTAAAGACAGAAAGAGAAATCTAAACTGCCCCAGAGCAGACCCCAAAGCAATAGGCAGCCCCCAACATATAATGACGGTGAAGCAAGATGAAAAAACACTCACACAGATAGAAAGATAGGCTGAGCAAATGATGGGGCCCAAGCTAACTAGATAGGACAGGATAGAAAAGCTGCTGTCTGTAATCCGCCAAAACCCTATCAAAACAAGAGCCAACGGCTGATAGGGAAAAAAGCCCTGAAGACGCTAGGCTTCAAAAAGACTATATCAGTACTCAGGTATTTTCTGAAGACAGAGCAAAAAGGAATTCAGCTCACCCCAGCAGGGAATGGCAGAAATCAAGGAAAACAATGCAAAACAAAACCAAAACACAAATGCAAAAAGTAGAGCAGAAAACTTTGCTTTTGAGGAGCAGGAATCAGACTGGTCTCCTAGAATCCCTCAGAGAGATCACCAGCAAGGCAGAAGGGCGTCGGCTGCCTTATATCCAGTCAGTAATTCCAGTCACCCAGTCATCATCATCCTGCCCAGGTGCTTGGCAATCAGACTCACTACCTTCCTTCACCAGAAGAGGGAGTTCATCAGACCTCAATGGTGAAGAGGAAAATGAACTCACAACAGTATCCTTGATAATGAGGAAGGTGAGAGATCAGCCTAAAACTACACAGGAGGAACTTGTTAATGATCTCAAGGCAGCTGGGACCACAGTGCCCGCAAAGTCCCCCTGCTCAAGGTGGTATTTCCTGATGAAGGGGGCATGAGACCCCTGAAACGCATTGAATAAAACCACTGCAATCGCACAGCATTCTCCTGGAATTTGTCTCAGCGGCAGCGTGGAATATAACTACTAATTCCCTTTGGATATATCATTTCTTCTGGTCACTAAGGACCTGTGGATCTGCAGCAGCCGCTACCTACATGCTCTTAGTTCATCCTAACCAGGTGAGCAAATTTCATGATATACTCTATCCTTTGTAACGTGGATAAGACCCTATCGCGCTTTTTGTCTCCCCCCTTTTTTTGCAATAGTTACCTGCTCAAGAAGGCACATGTGAAGGCCCGTCTGAAGTTTGCCAATGAACAATTGGATGATTGTGCGAGTGATTAGGAGAAGGTACTGTGGTCAAAAATTGAGGCCTTTGGCATTAACTCAACTCGCCATGTTTGGAGGAAGAGAAATGCTGCCTATCACCCAAAGAACACCTTCCCCACTGTCAAGCATGGAGGTGGAAACATGTTTTGGGGGTGTTTCTTTGCTAAGGGCACAGGACTGCTTCACTGCATCAATGGGAGAATGGATGAAACCATGTACCGTGAAATTCTGAGTGACAACCTCCTTCCCTCCGCCAGAACATTAAAAATGGGTCGTGGCTGGGTCTTCCAGCAAGACAATGACCCAAAACATACAGCCAAGGCAACAAAGGAGTGACTCAAAAAGAAGCACAATAAGGTTATGGAGTGGCCTAACCCGTCTCCAGACCTTAATCCCATAGAAAACTTATGGAGGGAGTTGAAGCTCCGAGATGCCAAGCGACAGCCTCAAAATCTTAATGATTTAGAGATGATCTGCAAAGAGGAGTGGACCAAAATTCCTCCTGACATGTGCGCAAACCTCATTATCAACTACAAAAAAAGTCTTAAATCAGATAGATATATGTTGCCTAATAAATAGGTACTTCCAAAGATACATAGAAACCAGAAAGTAAAATGGAAGCTTTTTACCATAAAAAACAAAGTTTTATTTAAATCAGTATATGCAACAATGCAAAAAAATATATGTAAAAGTGGGGGATCACAAATACAAAAAAATGCTGCAGAAAGTCTTAAGGCATAGATAGACAAGATATATTCATTGCACAGATTAACATATAAAGGCCAAGATAATGAAATAAATAATATTTTTAGTATAAGGTGCAAAAAAAAGACTCGTAATTAAATATTCTTAGGCCTAAGGGAGAGTAACCAGCAATTGTAGCAAGGGATTTCCCTTAATATGGTATATAAAGTGCAAATGCATAAGTCAGGGAAAGTCTCATGAATCAATAAAATATTTGTGCAACAATGAAAGCAATAAAGTGCTTGCGCAATAATAGAAATTCCTAGACAAAAAAATCCATTAAGGGGTTAATTTCCATAACTCAGGGACACTAGTGTGATACTCAGATGAAGTGCTGGAAATGCCCAGAGGTATCCAATATAACATTGGTTAAGTCTTTAAATCCCCAATAAAAATGCTGATGCTACAACAAAAACCAGCTATTCAAATAATTAAGGTGCTAAGGAGGAGAGTCTTTGTCTATACCTTAAAGCAGCAGGCACCCCAACGCGCGTTTCGTACTTGGCTTTATCCAGGGGAGGTGTGTATAGTTATGCCATGTGCATGCGCTTTTATATAGTGTCATAATCATTGGTGGCAGCGGCTAAAATACATCACATCCGCCCACAGGCTCAGCGCGACGCTCATCGAGGCAGATACCTGCATTTTCCCCGCCCACCTCTAAGTCCAGACGTCAGAGCAGGAGGGGCGGGCACCAGTGCGGCGCGTCACCATGGTGACTGGACATCGCACGGGAGCTCAGCCCCCAACCACCAGCCCGACGCATCAGGGCGAGTGGGAGGGGCCAAGCCCCGCACGAATACGTCACCATGGTAGATGAATACAACGCCGACATGATGCCCGACTGTCCTCCCAACCCCACGCGCCAGGGCAGAGGAGGAGGCCGGACACCATATCATACAAACTGTCCCCAGGGACGGAGCACCAGGGCAAGGGGCGGATGAGGATGCTACTAAATATAGGAGGATTTGTGACTATATATCAAAAATATGCAAATATGCCCGAGTTAGGTATAAAAGTAGAAAGTGCAAAAAGGTGCATAGATATTAAAGTGCATTTCAAAGAATGAGCTAATCAATATGACTGGGAATACAATGCATAGTAAATAGCATATGGTTGTATTATAAATACATGGTGAATAATATGTATGAAAAAGTGCTATTAGAGTACAATACATTAGTAAATGGTATATAAATGATATATACAAATGTGTTAAAAGTATATATTAAATAACATATATGCATTTGTCTTTGAGAAATTACAATAATATATACAATAGAGAACAAAAGGGATAAATAAGAATGAAGTGTACACATATACATAACAAGCATATGAAAATGCTTGTGCAAATAGTGAGAAAAAAGACAAAATAATTCCTGCAAAGAAAGTCTCTTCCTCCTAAGATATATTCTCTGTTTCCACCAGGAAAAAAAATGTCATTTTCTGCATAATCCAGGAAAGCCGCAAACAAATAAAGGAACTATAAATACAAGAATAAGGTTAAAATCACAAAAAATTAAAAATTATAAAAGCAAAAGGCGAAACCAATTCACAGAAAAGGGGCATAGCTGAGAACTTCATTCAAGCCCATGGGTTGGATAGACCCAATTCTTGAAATCCATTTGCCCTCTAATTGGGCCAAATTTTTCCTCCAATTACCTCCTCTAAGGTCAATGTGGACTTTATCAATGCCTGTGCCTTCAGTGACCTCACCTCACAATTGTGATAGATTTTAAAATGTTTGGGTAATGGTTTCATTAGATCTAAATCACTGACGTCACAAGCATTGAAGATGTCACGGTAATGCTCCCTGGTTCTGATTTTTAAAGCTCGAGATGTTAACCCCACATACACTTTTGGACACGGGCACACAGCATAGTAGATCACCCCTATGCCATCACAGGTTATATGCTATATAAATTTGTAATTTTTCTTACCGTCACGATTCAAAATGAGTAGCACGATGCATGTTAGGGCAGGCAATGCAGTTACCGCATGGATGGAATCCCCATTTCAAAAAAGTCTGACTACTGTGCTTGCCAACAAGGGTTTTGCTACCAAGTATTAAGTCTTGTTTGCCAGAGGGATCAAATACTTATTTCTGATTTTCTGGATTTTATTTTTGATATTCTATCTCTCAATGTTAAAATTAATCCACCCTTAAAATCATAGACTGTTCATGTATTTGTCAGTGGGCAAACTTACAAAATCAGCAAGGGATCAAATATTTCCTTCACTGTACATAAAGAAGTGAATTTAGGTCAGGAAACAATTTTCTGGAAATTTGAGTTCTGAGTGGCAAAAATGCCAATGCAAAATGTTTATGTTTCCTGTGTTCTTTTAGTGGTTATGAACTAAATTTCACGAGTTTTAGAAATTCTGCTAAAAGTTTCCATCACAAACAGCAGATTCATTATGTAGACAAGGAAATAAGCCCAACACTGAAAACTGTGCTGTGGATGCCAAGGTTGTAACCATGCGCAATGTAAAAAAAAAATCAGTTCTACAATTTTTAAGTTCAATTTTGTGGCAGTCCAGATTATCCAGCTTGGGGGGCCGCCAGATGTGTTCATACCGTATGTCACATTACATAGATCACACACAGGAACTGAATTGTTTAACCTTTTGTGGCACAGTTATGCAAATGGATATTCTCATTTTTTAAAGTGATGGATGGGATTCACCATCATTTTATGATGCACAGTGGTCTGACATCTGGGAACCCTATGATACTGAGAATGAAGAAGCCACAGTGCTGGTTTGGTGCTGCTTTCCTTCCCTTTTTCCTGTCCGGTGGAGCTCCTTGCCACCCAACTTCTGAGAACGTAACACAACACCAGCACTTTACACCTTTCATTTTCAGGATCAGTAAGGAACCCATGGTTTGTCCTTCATCAGTCATAAAGTGATAGCATATCAAAGCAACATGCCCCATTTATAGTTATTCAATTATTTGGCAAACCTGGTCTTAACTACTAGGAGACATCACAACCAACCAAGAAAATTACCATTAATGCAGATTGCTAAATATATAGAGACCTAATAGTTGCCTCTTTATCACCATGACTCTTGTATAGAGATGGATCAAGCCAGTGGCTAAAAATAAAATAACTGAGAGCTATATGTTTTATTGTTTGAAGACTTGGAACCAAATCTTATTTCCTGCTATTTTGCATTAATTAACCTAATATGACAACAAATGTGTCTTAAAACTAAATGCTAATTGCACCCAGACTTCTTTACTGTATACTAAGTATATAGTGAGAACAGATGACATTATTTTACATGAGGTATTAAGGTAACTTAAAGGGGTTGTCTACATTTATGAACAGCTTAACCAGACCAGGCTTTTACAAGTAGCTTTCTACCGGATGAAAAGTTCCATATGTTCAACTACTTGGGGTCGGTGATTATGAAAACAAGTTGGGGACTCATGAAGAATACACTTTGTAAATCATCAGCTGGCAAATAGTTTTACTAAAAAGGCTATCCAATTAAATGCTATTTAAGCAAGTCAACACCCACTCAATGAAAAAGATATTTAAGGGGTTGGCCAATACTTTACATGGGCAGCACGGTGGCTCAGTGGATAGCACTGCAGCCCTGCAGCGCTGGAGTCCTGGGTTCGAATTCCATCAAGGACAACATCTGCAAGGAGTTTGTATGCTCTCCCCATGTTTGCGTGGGTTTCCTCCGGGTTCTCCGGTTTCCTCCCACATTCCAAAGACAATACTGATAGGGAATTAGATGATGATAGTGTGTTCAAACTGTAAAGCGCTGCAGAATATGTTAGCGCTATATAAAAATAAAGATTATTATGTACCCTAGCTCCCATGAAAAAGCGCTTCACTAAATACCTTGTTTGCCAAATCCTGTTATAACATGAGCAGCTCTTTCAGTCACATGATCTGTGGCGGAGAATATCCTGCTTCCTGTGACGTCACATTCTCAGTTTCGGAATCTGGAAATTGATGAGTGGGGCTTGCCGTGGGGGAGGCCAGGATTACATCCAGAAAAGCGCACTCTGTTTATATCAATGCTTTTAGCTCTCCCTTACATCTGTATGTATACAGCAGGGTGTACAGTTGTGCTCAAAAATTTACATTCCCCGGCAGAATTTTTGCTTTTTTGGTGTTTTTTCAGAGAATATGAATGATGACACCAAAACTTTTTCTCCACTCATGGTTAGTGGTTGGGTGAAGACATTTATTGTCAAACTACTGTTTTCTCTTTCTCAATCATAATGACAACCCTTAACATCCAAATGACCCTGATCAAAAGTTTACATACCCTGGTGATTTTGGCCTGATAACATGCACAGAAGTTGACACAAATGGGTTTGAATGGCTACTAAAGGTAACATCCTCCCCTGTGACCTGTTTGCTTGTAATCTGTGTGTGTGCATAAAATCTGAGTGAGTTTCTGGGATCCAGACTCTTGCATCTTTAATCCAGCTACTGTCGTTTCTGTTGTGTGTCATGGGGAAAGCAAAAGAATTGTCAACGGATCCACAGGAAAAAGTAGTTGAACTGCGTAAAACAGGAAAGGGATGCAAAAAGATATCCAAGGAATTGATAATGCCAGTCAGCAGCGTTTAACCCCTTCACCCCCAAGGGTGGTTTGCACGTTCATGACCGGGCCAATTTTTACAATTCTGACCACTGTACCTTTATGAGGTCATAACTCTGGAACGCTTCCATGGATCCCGGTGATTCTGACATTGTTTTCTCGTGACATATTGTACTTCATGTTAGTGGTAAAATTTCATTCAAATAACTTGCGTTTATTTGTGAGAAAAACGGAAATTTGGCGAAAATTTTGAAAATTTCGCGATTTTCCAACTTTGAATTTTTATGCCCTTAAATCACAGAGATACGGCACACAAAAAACTTGATAACTAACATTTCCCACATGTTTACTTTACATCAGCACAATTTTGGAACCAAAATTTTTTTTTGTTAGGAAGTTATAAGGGTTAAAAGTTGACCAGCGATTTCTCATTTTTACAACACCATTTTATTTTTAGGACCACATCACATTTGAAGCCACTTTGAGGGGTCTATATGATAGAAAATACTCAAAAGTGACACCATTCTAAAACCTGCACCCCTTAAGGTGCTCAAAACCACATTCAAGAAGTTTATTAACCCTTTAGGTGCGTCACAGGAATTTTTTTGAATATTTAAAAAAAAAATGAACATCTAACTTTTTTTCATAAAAAAAATACTTCAGGTTCAATTTTTTTTATTTTACCAAAGGGTAACAGGAGAAATTGAACTGCAAAAGTTATTGTGCAATTTGTCCTGAGTACGCAGATACCTGATATGTGGGGGGGAACGACTGTTTCGGTGCATGGCAGAGCTCAGAATGGAAGGAGCGCCGTTTGACTTTTTCAATGCAAAATTGGCTGGAATTCTGATTGGACGCCATGTCACGTTTGGAGAGTCCCTGATGTACCTAAACAGTGGAAACCCCCTACAAGTGACCCCATTTTGGAAACTAGACCCCCCAAGGAACTTATCTAGATATGTGGTGAGAACTTTGAACCCACAAAGGCTTTACAGAAGTTTATAACGTACAGCGGTACAATTAAAAAATCATATTTTTTCCACAAAAATGATCTTTTCACCCCAATTTTTATTTTCCCAAGGGTAACAGGACCCTAAAAGTTATTGTGCAATTTGTCCTGAGTACGCTGATACCCCACATGTGGGGGTAAACCACTATTTGGGTGCATGGCAGAGCTCGGAAGGGAAGCAGCCAGGGTGGATTGATTTAAATCACGCCGATTTAAATCATGATTTAAATCACGATTTAAATCAAAAGATTTTTTTCTATTTAAATCGGATCGATTTAAATCATGATTTTAATCATGATTTAAATCACTGATTTAAATCAAAAGGTTTTTTTTTAATATAAATCACGATTAAAATGAGAAGTGAGAGCAGTGTGCATGTGCGCCCATAGTTACACGGACGAAACTAGGGGCAACGATCTAACGCCAGGGTGAGGGGGGGACCCCAAAGTAAGTAAAAATCTTTTTTGTTTTACTATATGGCAATAGGTAGGTGTTTAAAAGCAGCATGTCTTAATTGTATAAACTATTAATAGCCTCCACATTTTGTTCATACTGCCCCTTTAATTCCACACTTCTAGCTTGGTTTCAGTTTTGGTTTAGTTTCTTTTTCCCTGCATTCAGTTGACATGCCCAAACTTGTTGGATAGTCAGCAGTACTTGGCTCAGGCTGTAGTAACATCAGCAGTGCTTGGCTCAGGCTGTAGTAACAATCAAACTTCATAAGTGATCTGTGTGAGCCATGGCAGCAGGTCGTAAGAGAGACCCTATTTGGGTTCATTTTGTTGACATGCCAGCAGCAGATCTTGGAAAGAAAGGTGCAAGAGCAAAGTGCAAATACTGTCAAAAGGATATCCAAGGACTTGTTTGCCGTTTGAAATCACATTATGAAAACTGCAACCAGAAGGGAAATGAAGATGTTGATAGTGATACAACTAATGTCAATGAACCCCCACAGCTTCTTATGCACCAGGAGCCTAGTACTAGTGGTAAGTCTGGCAATTAATTTACAACCTATTTTTTTAACAGACATTTTACTGGGATGGTTAAAGTCTATGAAAAGAAAAATGATTTAAATCAAAAAAATCTGATTTAAATCAAAAAAATCTGATTTTTTTGATTTTTTTTAAAAAAAATCAAGATTTTTATCCACCCTGGAAGCAGCGCCATTTGACGTTTTTGGCTGGAATTGAGATCGGACACGATGTCGCGTTTGGAAAACCACTGATGTACCAAAACAGTGGAAACCCCCCACAAATGACACCATTTTGGAAACTAGACCCTCTAAGGAACTTATCTAGATGTGTGGTGAGCACTTTGACCCCCCCAGTGCTTCACAGAAGTTTATAACACCCGGGCGTGAAAATAAAAAAATTCGTATTTTTTCCACAAACATGATCTTTTAATCACCATTTTTTTATTTTCCCAAGGGTACCAGGAGAAATTGGACCCCAAAAGTTGTTGTCCAATTTGTCCTGAGTATGCTGATACCCCATATGTGGGAGAAAACTACTGTATGGGCACACGTCGGGGCTCGGAAGGGAAGTAGTGACGTTTTGGAATGCAGACTTTGATGCAATGGTCTGCGGGTGTCATGTTGCCTTTGGAGAGCCCCTAATGTACCTAAACAGTGGAAACCCCCCACAAATGACACCATTTTGAAAACTAGACCCACTAAGGAACGTATCTAGATGTGAGGTGAGCACTTTGAACCCCCAAGGGCTTCACAGAAGTTTATAATGCCAGGGCATGAAAATAAAAAAATCGTATTTTTTCCACAAACATGATCAATTAGTCCCCAATTTTTTCATTTTCCCAAGGGTAACGGGAGAAATTGGACCCCAAAAGTTGTTGTCCAATTTGTCCTGAGTACGCTGACACCCCATATGTGGGAGAAAACTACTGTATGGACACACGTCGGGGCTCGGAAGGGAAGCAGTGACGTTTTGGAATGCAGACTTTGATGGAATGGTCTGCGGGTGTCATGTGCGTTTGGAGAGCCCCTGATGTACCTAAACTATTGAAACTCCCAAGTGACCCCATTTTGGACACTAGACCCCCCACGGAACTTATCTAGATGTGTGGTGAGCACTTTGAACCCCCAAGTGCTTCACAGAAGTTTATAACACTCGGACATGAAAATAAAAAAAAATCATTTTTTTCCACAAAAATGATATTTTTGCCCTCAATTTTTTATTTTCCTAAGGGTAACAGGAGAAATTGGACCCCAAAAATTGTTTTGCAATTTGACCTGAGTAGGCTGATACCCTACATGTGGGGGTAAAACACTGTTTGGGCGCATAGCAGAGCTTGGAAGTGAAGGAGCACCATTTGACTTTTTCAACTCAGAATTGGCTGGAATTGAGATCAGACGCCATGTTGCATTTGGAGAGCCCCTGATGTGCCCAAACAGTGGAAACCCCCAATTCTAACTCCAACCCGAACCCCAACACGCCCCTAACCCTAGCCCTAACCCTAGCCCTAGCCCTAACCCTAGCCCTAACCCTAACCCTACCCCAACACACCCCTAGCCCTAACCCTAGCCCTAACGGAAAAATGGAAATAAATACATTTTTTTTATTTTATTATTTTTCCCTAACTAAGGGGGTGATAACGGGGGGTTTGATTTACTATTTATGGTGGTTTTTATGTTTGGCGGCTGGCGCACGCTAAAAGACGCTTTTTATTGTAAAAATAGTTTTTGCATCACCACATATTGAGAGCTATAATTTTTCCGTATTTTGACCCACCGAGTCATGTGAGGTCTTATTTTTTGCGGGACAAGTTGACGTTTTTATTGGTACCATTTTCGGGCACGTGAAATTTTTTGATCGCTTTTTATTCCGATTTTTGGGACGCAGAATGAACAAAAACCAGCGTTTCATGAATTTCTTTTGGGGGGGGTGCGTTTACACCGTTCCGCGTGCGGTAAAATTGATAAAGCGGTTTTATTCTTCGGGTCAGTACGGTTACAGCGATACCTCATTTAGGTCGTTTTTTATGTTTTTGTCGGTTTTATGCAATGAAAACTATTTTATATAAAAAATAATAATTTTTGCATCGCTTTATTCAGCGAGCTATAACTTTTTTATTTTTTCGCTGATGATGCTGTGTGGCGGCTAGTTTTTTGTGGGACAAGATGACGTTTTCAGCGGTACCATGGCTATTTATATGCGTCTTTTTGATCGCGCGTTATTACACTTTTTGTTTGGCGGTATGATAATTATTATTTTTTGCTTCGTTTTTTATTTTTATTTTTTAAGGGGTTCGCTAAAGGGGTTAACTAATGGGACAGTTTTATAGGGCGGGTCGTTACGGACGCTGCGATACCTAATATGTGTACTTTTATTGTTTTTTTTTTATTATTTCCAAAAAATGGATTTATTGGGGGAATATTTTTTTTTTTTTTCTAATTTATTTGGCGATTTTTTTTTAATTATTTTTACACTTTTTTTTATTTTTTTTTTTACTTTATTAAATAGTCCCAGGTGGGACATCACTGTCCTGTGACAGATCGCTGATCTGTCACATCACAGATCACTGTGACAGATCAGCGATCTGACACAGGCACTGCAGAAGGCTTCCTCATGCCTGCGCTTTGCAGGCACTGAGGAAGCCAGCTTCCGCAGGCCCCCGAAGGCCCCCGTCGCCATCTTGGATTCGGGGGCCTGGAGGAAGGGAGTCACCCGCAGCAGCGCTGCACATTGCGCTGCCGTGGGGGGCTCAGGGAAGCACGGAGGGAGCCCCCTCCCTGCCGATGCTTCCCTTTAACCCCCGGTACACCGCGATCGTGTTTGATCGCGGTGTGCAAGGGGTTAACGTGTCGGGGGCGGTCCGTGACCGCCCCTGACACATTGTGCCGGGTGTCAGCTGTGATAATCAGCTGACACCCGGCCGCGATCAGCGGCGCTCACCACGTGGGCGCCGCTGATCGCGCCTACGTACTATCCCGTCCCCGGTCATACGGGCCCGGGTACCGTGGACGGGATAGTACGTCGGATGGCAGAAAGGGGTTAAACTAAGATTAACAAATTGAAAATCAGGGGCTCTGTAAAAACAAAACCACGCTCAGGTAGACTAACAAATTTTGTCCACAACTGCCAGGAAAATTGTTCAGGATGCAAAAAGAAACCTACACATAACATAAGCTGAAATACTGGACTCTCTTAAAACTAGCGGTGTGGCTGTTTCAAGATGCACAATCAGAAGGCACTTGAAGAAAATTGGGCTGCATGGTCAAGTTGCCAGTAGAAAGCCATTACTGCGTAAATGCCACAAAGTATCACGCCTACAATATGTAAAACAGCACAGAGACAAGCCTCAAATCTTCTGGAACAAGATAAATTCGAGTGATATGACCAAAATATAGGTCATAGGCTATGTTGTGAGGCGAAATTTTAACCCCGTGCGTTCCAATTCACCAAACAATTTTGCCCCTATCTACATAATGGGGAAAACGTGAAAGGAAAAGTGTTGGAGGCAAATTGAAAGCTGCCAGATGTGAACAAGGGGAACTTAAAGAATGAGAGCGATGGCGCCAAAGAGTATACACTGTACAGTTGCTAAGGTGGGGCCCTGACATGGGATACTCACCACACACGGGGATATGAACACACACACAAAATGCGCCACACACTACCACGTGCTTCACCACATATACCACCCTCAGCACACATTTCACCACACATACACCAACCTCGCCACACAAAAGTCGCCACTCAAAACTCGCCACTCAAAACTCACCACTCTGTTCTAAAGCTGTTTAAAAGATGAAAAATGAGCTGTGATTGGTTGCTATCAGCAACAGTTTTCTTTGTAGACAGTTGTGGTAACTGAGGCCTATTATTCTTATCATTTCTATGGTGTTATCGTCCTTCTGTACAGCTGGAAATAACACAATTTATTACTCTGCCAACACAGACCACCCTCTGACACAGACTGCAGGGAGAGCCCAGTATCACACAGGATAGGATTAGATACACGGCTCCGCAGTCAGTATCACACAGGAGGGGATTAGATACGCAGCTCAGCACACAGTATCACACAGAATAGTATTAGATACATGGCTCAGCAGACAGTATCACACAGAATAGAATTAGATACACGGCTCAGCAGTCAGTATCACACAGGATAGGATTAGATGCACGGTTTTTATGTGCAATATAATCATTATAATTTGTTATAACTAACCACAGTTGGTTACTATGCCCAGGCAACACCGGGCTCTTCAGCTAGTATATATATAAAGCTGAGTGTATAGCCCCACCCTCTCCGCATAACCACATTCACTATAATATCCCCCATCATCCCGTCAAAGCCAGTAAAAGTAGAATAGTGAATTTGCACAGAAACATGGTTCACCAAGATCCCAGGTTTTTTACTGATCAGGCTGATATTCTCACTTACCTGCCACCATAAATATCACAGTCATGCTTTTCACCAATGGACAGGCACAAACCTTATACATTAGTACAGTAGAGAAACCTTCACACACATTTTCATGCTCTGTCAACTTGTAATTTGTCCGGCTGAGTTGCGCATGGGTGTACAACATCTGTGTGCAGTATAGTACCATATTTAATGGGTTGTTATGGGAAAAGCATTACGTGTTATATGGGTATATTCAGGTGAATTATGGGGAAAGTAGCACTTTTAAAAAAAAACCTCACAGCATCAGAGCACAGTAACACATCAATAATGCATAAGTGTCTGTGAGAAAATATTAACCTCTTAACCCCCAAGGGTGGATTGCACGTTCATGACCGGGCCAATTTTTACAATTCTGACCACTGTCCCTTTATGAGGTAATAACTCTAAAACGCATCCATGGATCCCGGTGATTCTGACATTGTTTTCTCGTGACATATTGTACTTCATGTTAGTGGTAAAATGTCATTCAAATTGCGCTTATTTGTGAAAAAAAACGGAAATTTGGTGAAATTTTTGAAAATTTTGCAATTTTCCAACTTTGAATTTTTATGCCCTTAAACAACAGAGATATGGCACACAAAAAACTTAATAAGTAACATTTCCCACATGTCTACTTTACATCAGCACAATTTTGGAACCAAAATTTTTTTTGTTAGGAAGTTATAAGGGTTAAAAGTTGACCAGCGATTTCTCATTTTTGAAACACCATTTTATTTTTACGGACCACATCACATTTGAAGCCACTTTGAGGGGTCTATATGATAGAAAATAACCAAAAGTGACACCATTCTAAAAACTGCACCCCTCAAGGTGCTCAAAACCACATTCAAGAAGTTTATTAACCCTTCAGGTGCTTCACAGGAATTTTTTGAATATTTAAATTTGTATTTTACCAAGGATAAAAGGAGAAATTGGACTGCAAAAGTTATTGTGCAATTTGTCCTGAGTACGCTGATACTTGATATGTGGGGGGGAACCACTGTTTCGGCGCATGGCAGACCTGAGAAGGGAAAAAGCGCCATTTGACTTTTTCACTGCAAAATTGGCTGGAATTCAGAAAGGATGCCATGTCACGTTTGGAGAGTCCCTGATGTACCTAAACAGTGGAAACCCCCCACAAGTGACCCCATTTTGGAAACTAGACCCCCCAAGGAACTTATCTTGATATGTGGTGAGAACTTTGAACCCACAAGGGCTTCACAGAAGTTTATAACGTACAGCGGTACAATTAAAAAATCATATTTTTTCCACAAAAATGATCTAAAAGTTATTGTGCAATTTGTCCTGAGTACGCTGATACCCCATATGTGGGTGTAAACGACTATTTGGGCACATGGCAGAACTCAGAAGGGAAGCAGCGCCATTTGACTTTTTTGGCTGGAATTGAGATCGGACACCATGTTGCGTTTGGAAAGCCCCTGATGTACCTAAATAGTGGAAACCCCCCACAAATGACACCATTTCGGAAACTAGACCCCCCAAGGAACTTATCTAGATGTGTGGTGAGAACTTTGAACCCCCAAGGGCTTCACAGAAGTTTATAATGCCTGGGCGTGAAAATAAAAAAATCATATTTTTTCCACAAACATGATCTTTTAGTCCGAATTTTTTTATTTTCCCAAGGGTACAAGGAGAAATTGGACCCCAAATGTTGTTGTCCAATTTGTCCTGAGTACGCGGATACCTCATATGTGGGAGAAAACTACTGTATGGGCACATGTCGGGGCTCGGAAGGGAAGTAGTGACGTTTTGGAACGCAGACTTTGATGGAATGGTCTGCGGGTGTCATGTGCGTTTGGAGAGCCTCTGATGTGCCTAAACTACTGAAACTCCCCAAAAGTGACCCCATTTTGGAAACTAGACCCCCATGGAACTTATCTAGATGTGTGGTAAGCACTTTGAACCCCCAAGTGCTTCACAGAAGTTTATAATGCCCGGGCATGAAAATAAAAAAATCATATTTTTTTCCACAAAAATGATATTTTCCCCCCAATTTTTTATTTTCCTAAGGGTAACAGGAGAAATTGGACCCCAAAAGTTGTTTTGCAATTTGTCCTGAGTAGGCTGATACCCCATATGTGGGGGTAAAACACTGTTTGGGCACATGGCAGAGCTTGGAAGGGAAGGAGCACCATTTGACTTTTTCAACGCAGAATTGGCTGGAATTGAGATCAGACGCCATGTTGCATTTGGAGAGCACCTGATGTGCCCAAACAATGGAAACCCCCCAATTATAACTCCAACCCTTACCCCAACACACCCCTAACCCTATTCTCAGCCCTAACTCTAGCCCTAGCCCTAACCCCAACCCTAATGGGAAAATGGAAATAAATCCATTTTTTTAATTTTATTATTTTTCCCTAACTAAGGGGGTGATAAAGGGGGGTTTGATTTACTATTTTTGGCAGGTTTATATGTTTGGCAGCTGTCACACCCTAAAAGACGCTTTTTATTGTAAAAATAGTTTTTGCATCACCACATATTGAGAGCTATCATTTTTCCATATTTTGATCCATCGAGTCATGTGAGGTCTTATTTTTTGCGGGACGAGTTGACGTTTTTATTGGTATCATTTTCGGGCATGTGACATCTTTTAATCGCTTTTTATTCCGATTTTTGTGACGCAGAATGATCAAAAACCAGCGTTTCATGAATTTCTTTTGGGGGGTGCGTTTACATCGTTCCGCGTGCGGTAAAATTGATACAGCGGTTTTATTCTTCGGGTCAGTACGGTTACAGCGATACCTCATTTATGTCTTTTTTTTATGTTTTGGCGCTTTTATGCAATGAAAACAATTTTATATAAAAAATAATTATTTTTGCATCGCTTTATTCTGCGAGCTAGAACTTTTTTATTTTTTCGCTAATGATGCTGTATGGCGGCTCGTTTTTTGCGGGACAAGATGACGTTTTCAGCGGTATCATGGATATTTATATGCGTCTTTTTGATCGCGTGTTATTGCACTTTTTGTTCGGCGTTATGATAATAAATCATTATTTTTTGCTTAGTTTTTTATTTTTATTTTTTAAGGGGTTCGCTAAAGGGGTTAACTAATGGGACCGTTTTATAGGGCGGTTTTATGGACGCGGCGATACCAAATATGTATACTTTTATTGTTTTTTTTTTATTTCCAAGAAATGAATTTATTAGGGAATATTTTTTTTCTTTTTAAATTTATTTAGCGATTTTTAAAAAATTATTATTACACTTTTTGTTTTTTTTAACTTTATTACATTGTCCCAGGGGGGACATCACTGTCCTGTGACAGATCACTGATCTGTCACATCACAGATTGCTGTGACAGATCAGCAATCTGTAACAGGCATTGAAGCAGACTTCCTCATGCCTGCGCTTTGCAGGCACTGAGGAAGCCAGCTCCCTGCAGGCCCCCAAAGGTCCCCGTCGCCATCTTGGATCCGGGGACCTGCAGGGAAGGAGCCCCCGGCAGCAGCGCTACACATTGCGCTGCTGTGGGAGGCTCAGGGAAGCACGGAGGGAGCACCCTCCCTGCCGATGCTTCCCTTTAATCCCCGGTACACCGCGATCGTGTTTGATCGTGGTGTGCAAGGGGTTAATGTGTCGGGGGCGGTCAGCTGCCACCCGGCCGCGATCAGCGGCGCTCACTCTGTGAGCGCCGCTGATCGCTGTGACGCACTATCCCGTCCCTGGGTATTAAGTCCCAGGGCACATGGACGGGATAGTACGTCACATGGCAGAAAGTGGTTAAATCCACATGACATTTAATATGTGCACTTTCCTACATTCATGTGTGTCACTTAATGATACCACACGGGAGGGGGGGGGATTCATTTCTGTCATGTGCTCTGTGCTCCTTTCTGGGGGCAGACAATGGCTCGGAGCTTATGTTCCTGGGGATGCTAGATTTCTCCCACCATGTCAGTGTCTGCTGAGGTGTTGTCAAGTGGGAAAACTTGTGCATAGCAACCAATCACAGCTCAGCTACTTTTAACCAGCTCTGGTGAAATGCGAGATGCTTAGCGATTGGTTGCAAGGAAAACTGTTGGTCATAGCAACCAATCGCAGCTTAGCTTCTTTTGAACAGCTCTGGTGAAAAGAAAGATGCTTCATGAATGGTTGGTGATACACACTCACACACACATTCAGATTTATATATAGAGATGTCAGCATTACAATCATTCATAGACTTCTCGGGCATGTACCGCTATCTGATGCCAATAAAAATATTTAGTCCAGTGATTTCTCAGAACACGATACGTCAGCATAAAATAAAGGCACATCCCATATAATGTCATAAAAGGATAAACACAATTAACTTTATTGGTGACACATTAATTTCTAACATAACTAGACATGAGTTTAAAAACACAAACACATCAAAGTGTAAAAGAAAAACCTCATAGTGTAATACAGCTACCGTGCTCCCACATAGCCAGATATCATATGAATGGAACAATAACCTTTTGAAGAAAACTGCCCTTAGGCATATCCTAATATGTAGATAAGGAGGAAGGGCTGAATAATTTTAAAAACATGTAAAAAAACACAACAAAGTGTACAAGAAAAACCTTTATAGTATAATATAGGCAACATGCTCCCACATGGACAGATATCAAATGAATGGAACAATGGACCTTTTTGAACAAAACTGTCTGTCCTAAGGCATAGCCTAACCTGCAGAAGAGAATGAAGGGCAAAATGATTTTAAAAACACTTAAAAAAAACAAAACACAAAGTGTACAAGAAAAACCTTATAGCATAATAAGGTCAACATGCTCCCACATGGACAAACATTAAATGATAAGAACAATAACATATTTAAACAAAACTATCCTGGCATGCAGAAGAGAAGGAAGGCCTAAATGCAACCTAATTGTCACAATCCATTTTTGGATGTGTGGCAGCTCTGGTTCCACTCACATTAAATTTTTTTCCTTTCAGGCCAGTGGGGGTTAAATGCAGTTTTTCCCAGCTGGCAAGCAGGTGTTATTGCAGTGCTGCTGGGTCAGCTGATGTTGCTGGTGACCACTCCCACATTCTTTGAAAGGTCACCTGATGCATCAGCTGACTGTTGGTGATACAGGTCCTTTCTGGAGATCAGCCTAGCAGAAGCAGCTCTCTGGTGCCTGCCATGTTTGGCGTTAAGAGTCCTGTTGGTGTTGATATCAGCGGTGTGGAGCTTTGCAGCGGTGCGGAGCTTTGCAGCGGTGCATATAAGCTAAGTGTGGTGTTTTTTCTACTAGTCCCTTTTGGTGTTTGTCACTTTCCCCTGTGTGTACTATCTGCAGTGGCAAAGGCTAGTGCTCCTTGCCAGCCAGTGCATTAGCCAGGGCAGAGACAGGTGACACTAGGAATTAGGTTTCTGATGGCGGCGGGGGAAGGACCTGCATAGAGTGTTAGGGGAGTGCAGGGACAGACTCAGGCTGAGCTCAGGTGGTGACTATGCCTCATTCCTTATCGCTGGGGCCTTCCTTTCGCCTTTTCCATCCCATTGTGTGTGAGTTACGCCGTCCATTGACTGACCACCCGTTGGGGTCGAGTCACACTGTGACACTAATGGTCAACAACACCCAGAAGAATCCAGACTATAGATACCGTAAGTAAAGGTATGTCTCAACCAACAGAAAAATTCAAAAGTAACATGAAAATAGCAGAAACTCTCCAAGAAATATAGTAGTTAGGGTGTGCAACAATTGATACTGTTTTCTTCAGACTATAAGACGCACGTTTTTTCCTCCAAAAATGTGGAGGAAAATGAGGGATGCAACTTATAGACTGGATGTACGTGCTCTGGCTGTGGATGGGTAGGTGAGGGAGCGGCAGCGGCAGAGCAGCGGGTCATAGGAGGCCGGACATCTGTGCCTACTGCTAAAGAGAATTATTCACTGCATACTATGCCCATGGGAGTGGAAAGCAGTGAATATTCAATTCTCTTTAATAGCAGACACGCTGCTAGCCTCAGTAGCCAGTTTCCTGCAGCTGCCGGGCTTTCGCGTGTGCCCGCTAGTTAAGAGAGTGAATATTCACTGCTCTCCACTCCCATAGTCGAGGACTGCATTGAAAATTCATTCCCTTTAGTAGCAGGCACACGTGAATGCCTGGAAGCTGCAGGAGGCCGACGACTGCAGCTATCATTGTGCTCGCTATTAAGGATCAATGAATATTCATTGCTCTCCACACACATAGTCCTGGCATGGAGAGCAATGAGTATTCTGGCAGCTTTCCTTGGCTTGTAAGCAGCGCATGACGTTCATGCTATGCGCTGCTTACAAGCATAAATCAGCTGCTGGCATTGGAACAATAAGCTGCGAGGGAGCGCAGGAAGGTAAGTATAATAGTTTATGACTTTGTTAATGTTTTTCTGATGGGGATGGAGGCCACTCATACCAGAATAAGGATGGGGCCATGCATACCAGGACAGAGATGGGGCCCCTGCATACCAGGATAGGGATGAGGGGGCCATGCCTGCCAGGCTAGGGTTAAGGGGACATGCCTACCAGGATATGGAAGAGGAGGCAATGCATACCAGGATAGGGATGAGGGGGACCATGCCTACCAGGATATGGATGAGGGGGCCATGCCTATCAGGATAGGGATAAGGAATACATATCTACCAGGCTACGGATGAGGGGCCCATGCATACCAGGATAGGGATGAGGAAGCCATGTATACCAGGATAAAGTTGAGGAGACCATGCATACCATGATAGGGTTGAGGGGACCATGCATACCAGGATGGGGCTATGCATACCAGGGTAGGGATGAGGGGGCCATGCATTCCAAGGATAGGGATGAGGGGGCCATGCATACCAGGGTAGGGATGAGTAGGCCATGCATATCAGGGTAGGGATGAGGGGGGCATGCACAACCGGATAGGGATGAGGGGGCCATGAATACCAGGATGGGGATGAAAGGACCATATACACAGGGCTATGGAGTTGGTGCTCATTTTGGTGGAGTCGGAGTCGGTATAAAATGGACCGACTCCGACTCCTAAAATATATAATAAATTGGGTACAGTAGTTCAATGCAGAATGTGCTGAATATTTTTTCATAGGAATTTGGGAAAGTTATGAAATGTCCTATAAATGGCTGTTCTATTCCTGATCTAAGGCTATATTCATACAAGAACAGGTTCTTGCTATTGTAACGGACAATGCTTCAAACATGATAAGTACAATTAAATTGATGAATGAGAGTAAAGGCCCCGTTACACATAACGATGTCCGAGCGATCCCACCAACGATCCGACATGAATAGGATCGCTGGAACAGAGTTAGGCTGATCGCTGGTGAGTTGTCACATAGACAGCCCCTCCAGCGATCAGGACCAGCGAGCAAGCTGCTTTCTAAAGTAAACATTGGGTATCCAGGAGCCGCGGCTCTTGGATACCCGATGTTTACATTAGAAACCAGCGTCGCTGATCTCTGGGTGCTGGCCAGCGGTTTGAAGCATTATATGGGGCCCATCATATACTGGAGCATCATATGGGGCCCATCATATACTGGAGCATCATACGGGGCCCATCATATACTGGAGCATCATATGGGTCCAATTGTATAAGGAGCATCATATGGGGTTCATTATATACGGTGCATCATATGGGGTCCATTATATACGGAGCATCATATGGGGCCCATTATTTACGGAGCATCATATGGGGCCCATTATTTACGGAGCATCATATGGGGCCAATTATATACGGAGCATCATATGGGGCCCATTATACATGGAGCATTTTATGGGGCCCATTATATATGGAGCATCTTATAGGGCCCATTATATATGGAGCATCATATGGGGTCCATTATATATGGAGCATCATATGGGGTCCATTATATATGGAGCATCATATGGGGCCCAATATATATGGAACAACATATGGGGCCCATTATATATGGGGCATCATATGGGGCCCATTATATAAGGAGCATCATATGGGATCCATTATATATGGAGAATCATATGGGGCCCATTATATATGGAGAATAACATGGGGCTCATTATATATGGAGCATTTTATAGGGACCATTATATATGGAGCATTATATGGGCCAATCATATACTGGAGCATCATATGAGGCTAATCATATACTGGATCATCATATGGGGGCCCATCATATACTGGAGCATCACATGAGGCCGTTCATATACTGGATCATCATATTGGGGTCCATCATACACTGGAGCATCATATGAGGCCCACCATATATTGGATCATCATATGGGGCCAATCATATACTGGATCATCATATGGGGGCCCATCATATACTGGATCATCATATGAGGTCGATCATATACTGGAGCATTATATGGGGCCCATTCTGTATGGAGCATTATATGGGGATGATTACATATGGAGCAATACATGGGGCTCATTCTGTATGAAGCATTATATGGGGCCCATCATATAATGGAGCATTATATGGGGCCTATTATATACTGTATGGAGCATTATATGGGGCCCATTACACTCCCTGAAGTTATGTCGCTTATCCATGTTATGTAAATAAAAGCTTATAACCTGACGTTAAATTCATCCATTGGTTGTATAAATTATTCTATTGAAAGCTGAAACCCTCTGAAATGTGGTCTAGGTTAAGAAAATAAATTGGCATCAATGCAGAAATATTGATCATTTAATGGACATAGAATGGTCAGATTTTGGCAAGACAAAAGTTTTGTCACCTGGTCATATAATGCACGCAATCCTAGTTTACATCCTCACCTGTGCTCAGTAAATGATCGGTTAATTAGTGGGTGTGTATAAAAAGAAACCCAGCACCCCAGACCTTCACTTGATCTGCAACTTGAGCTCTGACAGTATGCCAAAAATCCACCCTGTGACCAAAGCCTGGATTATCAAGAGGCTGAAGACCAGATCCACTGCAGAGGTGGCTGGCACTTTTAATGTGTCTCAGCGTCAAGTACAAAGGATTAAAAAAAGATTCAAAGCAACTGAAGATGTGTTTGACAAGCCCAGGTCCAGCAGACCACGCAAGACAACTGCTCAGGAGGAACGTTTGTTGGTTAGAAAATCCAAAGCAAGCCCCTTTTCCACTGCAGCAGAGCTCCAACAGGCCTGGTCACCTCAAGTCCCTGTGTCAACTACAACAGTTTGTAGGATTCTGTCTCGAAATGGCCTCCATGGTCGAATCAGTGCCCAGAAGCCAGCACTAAACAAAAGGCAAATAAAAAACCGTGTGGCATTTGCAAAGTCCCACAGCCTGCCTAACAGATGGACGCTTGAAAAGTGACAGAAGGTGGATTTCTCTGATGAATCTTCAGTAGAATTACACCACAGTCACCGCAAATACTGCAGGAGACCTACTGGAGCCCGTATGGATCCAAAATACACCCAGAAAACAGTTAAATTTGGTGGTGGAAAGATCATGGTCTGGGGTTACATTCAGTATGGTGGTGTGCAAAACATTTGCAAGGTGGAAGGCATTATCAATAGTCTAAAATATCAAGAAGTATTAGCTACCTCTTATATTTTCCAAATCATAAAAGGGGTCAAATTCTGCAGCAGGATGGTGCTCCATCTCATACTTCCATCTCTACAACAAAGTTCCTCCAGGCAAAAAAGATCAAGGTGCTCAAGGACTGGCCAGTCCAGTTACCAGACATGAACATCATTGAACATGTTTGGGGTAGGATGAAAGAGGAAGCTTGGAAGACAAAAGCAAAGAATCTAGATGAACTCTGGGAGACATGTAAGACTGCATTCTTTGCTATTCCTGATGACCTCATTAATAAATTGTATGAATCATTGTTGAACCGCATGGATGCAGTCCTTCAAGCTCATGGAAGTCACACAAACTATTAAATATGACTCTAATAGCACCACAACTTCATTCACCAATGTTATGCAACATATATTTGTATTTTAAGTTAATTTTTTGTTTGAATATCACACTACGTTCTGTGGGCGACAAAACTTTTGTCTTGCCAAAATCTGACCAATCTGTGTCCATTAAATGATCAATATTTCTGCATTGATGCCAATTTATTTTCTTAACCTAAACCACATTTTGGAGGGTTTCAGCTTTCAAAAGAATAATTTATACAACCAATGGATGAATTTTACGTCAGGTTATAAGCTTTTATTTACAAAACATGGATAAGGGACATAACTTCTGTCAGGGAGTGTATGAATGGAGAAATACATGGAGCCCATCATATACTGCATGGAGCATTATATAGGGCTCATTATGTATGGAGCATTATATGGGGTCCATTATGTATGGAGCCTTATATGGGGCTCATTATGTATGGAGTAATATATGTGGTCCATTATACTGTGTGAAGCACTATATGGGGTCCATTATTCTGTATGGAGCATTCTATGGGGCTCATTATACTGTATGGAGCACTATATGGGGCTCATTATACTGCTTGAAGCAATATATGGGGATCATTATACGGTATTGGAGCAATATATGGGGATCATTATTCTGTACGGAGCATTATAAGGTGCCCAAAACACTTTATGGAGCAATACATTGGGGCTCATTATTCTGTATGGAGTACTATGTGGTGCCCATAATACTGTATGGATGACTATGTGGTGCACATAATACTGTATGGAGGACTATACTGTCTGGTTTCTGACCTATTGATATCACTCATGTAATGTAAGAAGTGAAATTTTTGGCATTGTACTATACCTATATTTATCTGTGCATCAATAATTGTGGTATGTGTTAAAGGGGCCCACTGAGACGCTTTTGCCCGGGGCCCATGAAGACCTGGAGCTGGCCCTGGATGTCTTCAAAACTATGATATCATAAAGGTGAGGAGTAAAATGAAAAATGTGTGATGTCTACAGTGAAACATGGTGGTGGCAGTGTTCTTTTGTAGGGCTGCATTTTATTGATGGTGCCATGAATTCACAGATGTACTGTGATCTGTATTAAAAGAGAAGATTCTCCATCCCTCGTGCTCTTGGTAGATTTGCACCTTTCCAACATGACAGTGATACAAGACACATATTTAAGACCGCTGCTGTACTTCTGAAGAAGAACAGGGTGACAGTGATTCAGCGGCCAAATATCTCCTGATCTAACCCAACCAAACACCTTTGGTGAGAGACAAGTTATCATCACTCTCCAAACTGGAAAAAGGTAGATGTTACAATATGTCACCAAATTGTTCATTCCATGCCTAGAAGGCTTAATCCTGTCCTTAAAATTCATGGACATCATACAAAATACTGACACAAAGAATTCCTCAAAGGTAAGAGGGAAGAGACATGATCAATTTCATAAAAAGTTGAAATCCATTCATTTAATAGTATAAACATAAAGAGCCCAAAAAATAATATCACATGGACACAAGAGAATAGAAGATGAATGAGTCTGAACCAGACTCAAAAGCACAGAACAAAAACTAATTAGCCCTAAAAAAATAATTATGTCAATAATGGATATCATGAAGCTTAAAAATATCTAGCTATAACAATCTAAACATCAACAGATTAGTAATCTATGACATCAGAAATATATAGCACAGTGAAAAACATATACAGTGGGGAAAAAAAGTATTTAGTTAGTCAGCAATAGTGCAAGTTCCACCACTTAAAAAGATGAGAGGCGTCTGTAATTTACATCATAGGTAGACCTCAACTATGGGAGACAAACTGAGAAAAAAAAATCCAGAAAATCACATTGTCTGTTTTTTTTTTCATTTTATTTGCATATTATGGTGGAAAATAAGTATTTGGTCAGAAACAAAATTTCATCTCAATACTTTGTGATATATCCTTTGTTGGCAATGACAGAGGTCAAACGTTTTCTGTAAGTCTTCACAAGGTTGCCACACACTGTTGTTGGTATGTTGGCCCATTCCTCCATGCAGATCTCCTCTAGAGCAGTGATGTTTTTGGCTTTTCGCTTGGCAACACGGACTTTCAACTCCCTCCAAAGGTTTTCTATAGGGTTGAGATCTGGAGACTGGCTAGGCCACTCTATGACCTTGAAATGCTTCTTACGAAGCCACTCCTTCCTTGCCCTGGCGGTGTGCTTTGGATCATTGTCATGTTGAAAGACCCAGCCACGTTTCATCTTCAATGCCCTTGCTGATGGAAGGAGGTTTGCACTCAAAATCTCACGATACATGGCCCCATTCATTCTTTCATGTACCCGGATCAGTCGTCCTGGCCCCTTTGCAGAGAAACAGCCCCAAAGCATGATGTTTCCACCACCATGCTTTACATTTGGTATGGTGTTTGATGGATGCAACTCAGTATTCTTTTTCCTCCAAACACGACAAGTTGTGTTTCTACCAAACAGTTCCAGTTTGGTTTCATCAGACCATAGGACATTCTCCCAAAACTCCTCTGGATCATCCAAATGCTCTCTAGCAAACTTCAGACGGGCCCGGACATGTACAGGCTTAAGCAGTGGGACACGTCTGGCACTGCAGGATCTGAGTCCATGGGGGCGTAGTGTGTTACTTTGGTAGGCCTTGTTACATTGGTCCCAGCTCTCTGCAGTTCATTCACTAGGTCCCCCCGCGTGGTTCTGGGATTTTTGCTCACCGTTCTTGTGATCATTCTGACCCCACGGGGTGGGATTTTGCGTGGAGCACCAGATCGAGGGAGATTATCAGTGGTCTTGTATGTCTTCCATTTTCTAATTATTGCTCCCACAGTTGATTTCTTCACTCCAAGCTGGTTGGCTATTGCAGATTCAGTCTTCCCAGCCTGGTGCAGGGCTACAATTTTGTTTCTGGTGTCCTTTGACAGCTCTTTGGTCTTCACCATAGTGGAGTTTGGAGTCAGACTGTTTGAGGGTGTGCACAGGTGTCTTTTTATACTGATAACAAGTTTAAACAGGTGCCATTACTACAGGTAATGAGTGGAGGAAAGAGGAGACTCTTAAAGAAGTTACAGGTCTGTGAGAGCCAGAAATCTTGATTGCTTGTTTCTGACCAAATACTTATTTTCCACCAAAATATGCAAATAAAATGAAAAAAAACCAGACAATGTGATTTTCTGGATTTTTTTTTCTCAGTTTGTCTCCCATAGTTGAGGTCTACCTATGATGTAAATTACAGACGCCTCTCATCTTTTTAAGTGGTGGAACTTGCACTATTGCTGACTGACTAAATACTTTTTTACCCCACTGTAGAGGTATAACGGCCCCCAATATATCTAAAGAACGTATAATTATATCACCATGAATCTAAGATATAATGCTGTAAATCTAGAAACGTGTATATGGAGGTGTATAATAGCCCTCAATATTCCCTATGCAGGGGAATTATTATGCAATCTTTGTAAAAAGTGCCGATAAGCAAGAGGGTACTGCATACAAAATACTAAATGTAATTGTTTATTTTGGGTGTATTCATTTTTGCATGAACTTCAACTAATTTGAGAAAACTGAAGATTTTGTAATGATTAGCTACAGAATTAACCTTATTTCTATACTATGGGTAAAAAAATGTCTGAAACACGACTTTGTGAAAACTTCAAAAATTGCTCTCGTGTTCAGTGAGATACTAAAATCTTACTTTTCAAAGGGGGTGTACTCATTTATGCTGAGCACTGTACATGCATTAAATAATATAGTGCACACCTAATATAGAAGTAAAATGTCCAATACCAAAATAATATTTATTTACCCATAAATTTGAGATGACGCTGGAACCTTACCAAAACTCCATAAAGAAGGTAAGTATATAAATATATCTGACCACAGAAGAAATGTAAGCATTTAAGTATATTTGGAATCAATAGGCCCGGAAGGTAAGACATCAGATGTCTAAACAAATAAGTGGTCATGAAACATCAACATCAAAACTTTGAAATCTACAAAAGTAAACTTTCATTTTGGAGAAAGTCCTAAACTCATTCTAATTTATACTGACAATATATATAATATAGGATATAATAATAGGATATATAAAAGGATGTAGGATGTAATGAGAGATGCATAAAGCAACTGCGAAGACAGAATCCATGTCAGGTGCAAGACTGACTGCAAGCTATTCAACCCCAGACGCCTGAAGGTTACAAAGGTGCATGATATTGTTATTTGTGATTTCATGTTTGCTGATGACTGCTCCACGCCAGCACAGAGCAGCAGATGAAGTACGAAAGGGACCGTTTTTCACAAGCTTGCGACAACTTCGGTCTCATTATCAACACAAGAAAGATCAAAGTTATGTACTAACCTGCTCCAGGAAAACCACACCAGCAGACACACAATACGATGAAGAGCACAACCTCAAAGTACTTAACAACTTCACGTATCTGGGCAACGGTGAAGCGCACAACCTCAAAGTAGTTAACAACTTCACCTACCTGGGAAGCACACTCTACCTTCGGGAGACTGCGTAAGAATATCTGGGAACAATGGGGAATCAGCCTTACCACCAAGGTGACGGTCTCCTGTCCTTACCACACTTCTGTATGGCAGCGAGACCTGGACTGTCAACAGCTGTAATGCAAAACAGCTGAATCACCTGAGCTGTCTCTGCAGACTTCTCCACATCAAGTGGCAAGACAATCTCTCCGACACCACAATTCTGGAACAAGCTGGGCTCTGATGTGATTACATTCTCCTGCTGACAGCCCAAGCCCGGTAGACCGGATTTGTGGTCAGAATGCTAGGTAGCCGTTTACCTGAACAACTGCTACATGGAGAACTGTGTCAGGGAAAGTAAGCAGTCAGGGGGGCAAATGAAATGTTACAAAGACTATCTAAAAACGTCTATCAAACACATGGGATTCGACATCAACGAATGGGAGAAGGTGCCCTGGACCGTCCAGCTTGGTGAGGCAGGCTCAGCTTAGGAGCACGTGCAGCTGAAGAAAGGAGAATCTTTGAGGCAAAAAGAAAAAGCTGTGCATAAGGGACAAGAGGTATGTACTGTCCTGATGTACTTATGCGGGCGAGCCTTCAGGGCCCAGATTGGCCTCATTAGTCACTCCCAGAGCCATAGCTAATGATCCTCCTCTAAATCCTGAAGTTGTGGTCATCTTCGACTATGAAGGACAAACAGTACAAAATAGAGAATGATCTTCATTCAAAATACATTAGAGCAAAAAAGTTTAAAAAAAACTAAAAAAAAAAAAACCCCACCCAATGTAAAAAACATCAATAAACATTTTCAATAACCCTAAAACAGAGGAGTGGGTAGTGAAAGGTCCATGTGGCCAATAAGGTCCATTTAGAAAAAGGGAAGATGCTCAGAAGTCACTACTATAGAATATTCTGGTGGGCAATATAAGGATAACATTGGATACCTGCTGGATGTCAATAAATCCAGAGGACCAAGTTTTGAGATCGTGTGGATGATCTCCGTATACACTTCTCAACACTGAAATTGCAACACAAAGAAAGAAAATTTGTGGAGTTTTGAAAAACATAGGATCGATAGACATGCGATATGCAAATAATGAAAAAAATAGAAATACAAATTCAAAACATCACAATTCATTCAGTATCGAGCATGAACGCCACGTGCAGGAATACATGCATGTACACTCTTTGGCATGCTATCAGCGAGCTTTTAATGGCAACCTGTCAATGTCAGGCTGCATGTTGCTGGTGCTACTATAATCAGTTAGCGTGGGGTAAAGGACTCATTGGATAGCAATTACAAAGTGAGCTGGTAGCAAGGGATCTTGATGACTTGCAAGTCCTCAAAACATTCCTCAGAAGACCTTGGATAACCTCACTGATGGCAGTCAAGGTGCGTAAATGCTGGGATTTCTGCACATGACGCTCATACTAGATACTGAAGAAATTGAGATGTTTTGAAAATTTTGCGTCTATTTTTCATCAATTGCATATCATCATGTCTACCAATCCTACGGTTTTCAGAACTCCATGATTTTTCCTTCTTAGTGTTATAATTTCAATATTCACGATTGTGTACAGAACCTAGCTACATGCAGAAAAAAAAGATAGTATTCACATTACAAGTACTGCAGAAAGGGTGAAGAGGAGAAAAGCGGATGGCTTGAGAATCGAGTGGAATTCATTTTATCGCGTTCCAAATATGGGCTGGAGTCACAGTTATGGGGGTTTTCTTGCACACCTTGATGTGTATTTTACATATGTTTAAAATGATGTCTGGTTTTATTTCTAAATGATGTGTCCTCGTTAAAGATAATCGTGTTTCTCCTTCTCCAACACTATGTGTGATGTGCCCTTAGAATTTGCTGGCATATCTTGTTCTCTTCTGATCACCATGTGATTGTTCACATAAGCTTTTTGTGCATCTTATGCTTATTAATGTACCGTGAAAACGGTTTGACTTCAAAATATGAATGCTTTCAAAACTACAAGTGTTAATAGTTTCTTTGCTATCAATAAACAAAATGCAAAGGGAATTAAGAAAAAAGTGCTGAAGTCACACCAATATTAATGTGACCCCCTTTGTCTTCGAAACAGCTTCAAAGCATCGATTCTTCTACATACACTTGGACACAGTTTTTAAAAGAACGGACCACAGATCTTCTGTGGATGTAGGCTCGCACAAATCTCTTCTGTTCCATCATGTAATGCCACACAAGCTCAATAATGTTGAGATCAAGATTTCTGGAGGACCATATCACCACTTCCAAGATTCCTTGCTATTCTTCAGGCTCATGATAGGGTTTTAATGACATTGCCTGAATGTTTGGGATCGGTTGTCTGCTACACAACAAATTTGGAGTCAATCAGACACCTCCCTGATTGTATTGCACAATGAATAATTATCTGCCTGTATTTTTCAGCCTTGAGGAAACTAAGAAATAGGTAACGTCAAGGACACATAGTGTAGCAGATGAAAGACATCATACTTCGCTTTGAAATCAGAAGATGTCCAGCAGTGTCATCAGCTCAGATCTGGTATCAACTAGTGTGACCCAGCTACAACCATTTACTGTTCAGAGAAGCCTGTCCAAAAGAGATTTTCATTGGAAAATTGTGGCCATAAACCATACCTGGAAAAAAAAAGTCAAGTGACTCCACTGTGCATTAAATCATAGGAACAAGGAAGGATGCAGGAAAATGACAGCAGGTGCTCTGGACTGATGAACTAAAATGTGAAATATTTGGCTATACCATAAGGCAGTATGTGTACAAAAGGCTGGTACAATAATGAGTGTCTGCAGGCAACAGTGAAGCATGGTGGAGGGTCTCGGCAAGTTTGGGGCTGCATTTCAGCAAATGGAGTTGGGTATTTGGGCAGGGTTATTGGTGTATTCAGTGAAACACAGGAAGATACTTATCCATTGCAAAGTACAATTAGAAAGACATTAGCTGTATGTTTGGGGAAGTTGTACGGTTAAAGAAAGCACACGCTGAGCATAGCAATAATATACACTGTATATCACTATATTAAAAGGTAAATAGGCAGTAAAGTATGTACCCATATACTGTATACTTGCTAGACAGGGGCGGACATACCGCCAGTTCAACCGGTGCTACCGCACAGGGGACCAGAGCAGGAGGGGGCCCCGAAGGACATGCAAAACAATGAGGTGAATGAGAGCCAGCAGGAGTATTACTGCTAAAAGAAGCAGGGGCGCCCGCTCTGCTGCACGCATGTGATGTGACAGTAACGGACCCCCTTCCTGACCTCACCTCTTAGCATACATTATGCTGCTGTCCGGCTGTCACTGGTGCGGTGGGGTGGGACAGCTGACGCGGGAAGAGAGGAGTGACAGAGAGGGAGCTGACTGACCCAGGAAGTAGTGGCTCTGCAATTTCCGGGGTCACAGAGCTCCCTGCATCCGAGGTGCTGCAGCGTCTGTGCATGTGAGGAGATCATCTCTCACTGCAGACATCACAGCAGAGGAGGAAGACGACATGGGAAGAGGACACAGGAGCAGGTGAGCGCTCATAGAGCTGAAGAAGGGGGGTAAGCTGGTGACAGGAGGCTGGTGCTGCTGTATACTGAGGAACAGGGGAGGCTGGTGCTGCTGTTTACTGGGGAACAGGGGAGGCCAGTGCTGCTGTATACTGGGGAACAGGGGAGGCCGATGCTGCTGTATACTGGGGATCAGGGAAGGCTGGTGCTGCTATATACTGGGGAGCAGGGGAGGCTGGTGCTGCTATATACTGGGGAGCAGGGGAGGCCGGTGCTGCTATATACTGGGGAGCAGGGGAGGCCGGTGCTGCTGTATACTGGGGAGCAGGGGAGGCTGGTGCTGCTGTATACTGGGGAGCAGGGGAGGCTGGTGACAGGAGGCTGGTGCTGCTGTATACTGGGGAGCAGGGGAGGCTGGAGCTGCTGTATACTGGGGAGCAGGGGAGGCCAGTGCTGCTGTATACTGGGGAGCAGGGGAGGCCGGTGCTGCTGTATACTGGGGAGCAGGGGAGGCCAGTGCTGCTGTATACTGGGGAGCAGGGGAGGCCGGTGCTGCTGTATACTGGGGAGCAGGGGAGGCCAGTGCTGCTGTATACTGGGGAGCAGGGGAGGCTGGTGACAGGAGGCTGGTGCTGCTGTATACTGGGGAGCAGGGGAGGCTGGTGCTGCTGTATACTGCGGAGCAGGGGAGGCTGGTGCTGCTGTATACTGCGGAGCAGGGGAGGCTGGTGCTGCTGTATACTGCGGAGCAGGGGAGGCCAGTGCCGCTGTATACTGGGGAGCAGGGGAGGCTGGTGCTGCTATATACTGGGGAGCAGGGGAGGCCAGTGCTGCTATATACTGGGGAGCAGGGGAGGCTGGTGCTCCTGTATACTGGGGAACAGGGGAGGCTGGAGCTGCTGTATACTGGGGAGCAGGGGAGGCCGATGCTGCTATATACTGGGGAGCAGGGGAGGCCGGTGCTCCTGTATACTAGGGAGCAGGGGAGGCCGATGCTGCTATATACTGCGGAACAGAGGAGGCTGTTGCTGTTATATACTGGGGAACAGATCAATAAGGAATAAATTCTTGGACTTTAGGTGCGCTGCCAGACAGATTCCATAACCACACAAGGTTAAAAAAGTTAACCCTTTAATCCCTACGCGTTTCGAAGCATAACGCTTCTTCTTCAGGGGTTGACACCCTGAAGAAGCAGCGTTATGCTTCGAAACGCGTAGGGAATAAAGGGTTATCTTTTTTAACCTTGTGTGGTTATGGAATCTGTCTGGCAGCGCACTTAAAGTCCAAGAATTTATTCCTTATTGATCTGTGGTGCGGTTCCGCTGTGGACCGTTGGACGTGCAGCAGGCTGACATACTATACAGGCTTTACTTTCTCTTTGAGAAGGTGAGTATAATACTTTTAGTATTTGTACATTTTACCCGGATAAGACCCTATTGCGCTCTTGTTTCAACCTTTTAGTGAATACAAATACTGGGGAACAGGGGAGGCTGAAGCTGCTGTATACTGGGGAGCAGGGGAGGCCGAGGCTGCTATATACTGGGGAGCAGGGGAGGCTGGTGCTTCTGTATACTGGGGAGCAGGGGAGACCAGTGCTGCTATATACTGCGGAACAGAGGAGGCTGTTGCTACTATATACTGGGGATCAGGGGAGGCTGGTGCTGCTATATACTGGGCAACTAGGGAGGCTGTAGCTGCTGTATACTGGGGAGCAGGGGAGGCTGGTGACAGGAGGCTGGTGCTGCTATATACTGGGGAGCAGGGGAGGCCGGTGCTGCTGTATACTGGGGAGCAGGGGAGGCTGGAGCTGCTGTATACTGGGGAGCAGGGGAGGCCAGTGCTGCTGTATACTGGGGAGCAGGGGAGGCCGGTGCTGCTGTATACTGGGGAGCAGGGGAGGCCGATGCTGCTGTATACTGTGGAGCAGGGGAGGCTGGTGACAGGAGGCTGGTGCTGCTGTATACTGGGGAGCAAGGGAGGCTGGTGCTGCTATATACTGGGGAGCAAGGGAGGCCAGTGCTGCTGTATACTGGGGAGCAGGGGAGGCTGGTGCTGCTGTATACTGCGGAGCAGGGGAGGCTGGTGCTGCTGTATACTGCGGAGCAGGGGAGGCTGGTGCTGCTGTATACTGCGGAGCAGGGGAGGCTGGAGCTGCTGTATACTGGGGAGCAGGGGAGGCCAGTGCCGCTGTATACTGGGGAGCAGGGGAGGCTGGTGCTGCTATATACTGGGGAGCAGGGGAGGCCAGTGCTGCTATATACTGGGGAGCAGGGGAGGCTGGTGCTCCTGTATACTGGGGAACAGGGGAGGCTGGAGCTGCTGTATACTGGGGAGCAGGGGAGGCCGGTGCTGCTATATACTGGGGAGCAGGGGAGGCCGGTGCTCCTGTATACTAGGGAGCAGGGGAGGCCGATGCTGCTATATACTGCGGAACAGAGGAGGCTGTTGCTGTTATATACTGGGGAACAGATCAATAAGGAATAAATTCTTGGACTTTAAGTGCGCTGCCAGACAGATTCCATAACCACACAAGGTTAAAAAAGTTAACCCTTTAATCCCTACGCGTTTCGAAGCATAACGCTTCTTCAGGGGTTGACACCCTGAAGAAGCAGCGTTATGCTTCGAAACGCGTAGGGATTAAAGGGTTATCTTTTTTAACCTTGTGTGGTTATGGAATCTGTCTGGCAGCGCACTTAAAGTCCAAGAATTTATTCCTTATTGATCTGTGGTGCGGTTCCGCTGTGGACCGTTGGACGTGCAGCAGGCTGACATACTATACAGGCTTTACTTTCTCTTTGAGAAGGTGAGTATAATACTTTTAGTATTTGTACATTTTACCCGGATAAGACCCTATTGCGCTCTTGTTTCAACCTTTTAGTGAATACAAATACTGGGGAACAGGGGAGGCTGAAGCTGCTGTATACTGGGGAGCAGGGGAGGCCGAGGCTGCTATATACTGGGGAGCAGGGGAGGCTGGTGCTTCTGTATACTGGGGAGCAGGGGAGACCAGTGCTGCTATATACTGCGGAACAGAGGAGGCTGTTGCTACTATATACTGGGGATCAGGGGAGGCTGGTGCTGCTATATACTGGGGAACTAGGGAGGCTGTAGCTGCTGTATACTGGGGAGCAGGGGAGGCCGGTGCTGCTATATACTGGGGAGCAGGGGAGGCTGGTGCTGCTGTATACTGGGGAACAGGGGAGGCTGGAGCTGCTGTATACTGGGGAACAGGGGAGGCCGGTGCTGCTATATACTGGGGAGCAGGGGAGTCCAGTGCTGCTATATACTGGGGAGCAGGGGAGGCCGGTGTTCCTGTATACTGGGGAGCAGGGGAGGCCGATGCTGCTATATACTGCGGAACAGAGGAGGCTGTTACTGTTATATACTGGGGAACAGGGGAGGCTGGAGCTGCTGTATACTGGGGAGCAGGGGAGGCCGGTGCTGCTATATACTGGGGAGCAGGGGAGGCTGGTGCTCCTGTATACTGGGGAGCAGGGGAGGACAGTGCTGCTATATACTGCAGAACAGAGGAGGCTGTTGCTGTTATATACTGGGGATCAGGGGAGGCTGGTGCTGCTATATACTGGGGAGCAGGGGAGGCCGGTGCTGCTATATACTGGGGAACAAGGGAGGCTGTAGCTGCTGTATACTGGGGAGCAGGGGAGGCTGGAGCTGCTGTATACTGGGGAGCAAAGGAGGCCGGTGCTGCTATATCCTGGGGAGCAGGAGAGGCTGGTGCTGCTGTATACTGGGGAACAGGGGAGGCTGGAGCTGATGTATACTTGGGAGCAGGGGAGGCCGGTGCTGCTATATACTGGGGAGCAGGGGAGGCTGGTGCTCCTGTATACTGGGGAGCAGGGGAGGACAGTGCTGCTATATACTGCGGAACAGAGGAGGCTTTTGCTGTTATATACTGGGGAACAGTGGAGGCTGGAGCTGCTGTATACTGGGGAGCAGGGGAGGCCGGTGCTGCTATATACTGGGGAGCAGGGGAGGCTGGTGCTCCTGTATACTGGGGAGCAGGGAAGGCCAGTGCTGCTATATACTGCGGAACAGAGGAGGCTGTTGCTGTTATATACTGGGGATCAGGGGAGGCTGGTGCTGCTATATACTGGGGAGCAGGGGAGGCTGGTGCTCCTGTATACTGGAGAGCAGGGGAGGCTGGTGCTCCTGTATGCTGGGGAGCATTGGAGGCTGGAGCTACTGTATACTGGGGAGCAGGGGAGGCCAGTGCTGCTATATGCTGGGGAGCAGGGGAGGCTGGTGCTGCTGTATACTGAGGAACAGAGGAGGCCGGTGCTGCTGTATACTGGGGAACAGGGGAGGCCAGTGCTGCTATATACTGGGGAGCAGGGGAGGCTGGTGCTCCTGTATACTGGGGAGCATTGGAGGTTGGAGCTACTGTATACTGGGGAGCAGGGGAGGCCAGTGCTGCTATATGCTGGGGAGTAGGGGAGGCTGGTGCTGATGCATACTGAGGAACAGGGGAGGCTGGAGCTGCTATATACTGGGGAGAAGGGGAGGCTGGTGCTGCTATATACTGGTGAACAGGGGAGGTCGGTGCTGCTGTATACTTGTGAACAGGGGAGGCTGCTGATATATACTGGTGACAGGGGAGGCTGGAGCTGCTGTATACTGGTGAACATGGGAGGCTGGTGCTGCTATATACTGGTGAACAGGGGAGGCCGGTGCTGCTGTATACTTGTGAACAGGGGAGGCTGCTGATATATACTGGTGAACATGGGAGGCTGGTGCTGCTGTATAATGGGGAACAGGGGAGTCTGGTGCTATGTAGGCTCGGGATTTGGGAGAGTCTGACGCTTTAGAATGAGGATTAAGGGGCATATTCCTATAGAATAGTTTTTATAGGCTCTATAAAGTAAAATCTACTTTAATATGCAAATGAGAGTGTTTCGCAGCACTCTCGTATTTGTATACTAAAGCTTGTTTTTATTGTCAGCGCTAAGTTAGCAAAAGTGAGTGCTGTCTAAAATCAGCTTGCAAGTCTGCGCTTATTCACTGAGGCTGGTTTCATACTTGTGTTTTTTTTCCAAGTCAGGCAATATCAGGTTTTTCAGCAAAATCCTGATCATTTCAGGATCCATTTTTTTGTCCATTCACTTTAATGGTGTCAGGAAGCAACCTGAAGTAACTGGATTCAATCTGACACCATTAAAGTGAATGGGCAAAAACTGGATTCTGAAAGGATCAGGATTTGGCTGAAAAAACTGATAAAAATGTGATTTTGCCTGATTTGAAAAAAAAACACGCAAGTATGAAACCAGCGACACAGGATGAGTGCAGCAGCGCACTCCAAGTGTCAGTGTGGGTGCACACAACGTGGCTGCAGGCTCGCTCTGACGCTTGATACCTGTCTACTCTTGGCTTCCCAAGTTGTGTGCACAGACTCAGTGTGTGACGTCAGTAAGGGGCACGACCACGAAAAGTGCCTAGGGCAGCATGAAGGCCATATACAGCCCTGGCTGTGACCGTGCGCACTCTTCCCAGCGTCTCTCATTGATCTGTGGGACTGGGATACACATGAAAATAGGGGGGGGTGGGGTGAGGAGGAATCGCTAGTCTAGGTAGGAGAAAGGCCGGCCCGCCGGGAATAAAAGTTTGCAGGGCTGAGAGCTGACAGTCTAGACAGGCTCCATGTCTCCCCTGCTCATTTCCTGTGTTCCTCTGGGTCGGACCAGCTCCCTGCAACTACACTCACTGTAGGTGCACATTCCATGTGATGTATGTTGATCTGTCTATTGTGTGTGTGTGTATATACCGCTGTGTATATAGGGTTAGGGTGTGTGTGTACTGCTGTGTATATAAGGCTAGTGTGTGTGTGTATATACTGCTGTGTATATAGGGCTAGTGTGTGTGTGTGTATATACTGCTGTGTATATAGGGCTAGTGTGTGTGTATACAGCTCTGTATATAGGGCTTGTGTGGGTGTATTTTCTGTTGTGTATAAACATATGTGATTATAGGTATTTTATACACAGTGTACATGTATGAGGGGGCCCCCAACGTATTTCCTGCACAGGGGTCCATTGCTGCTTGTGTCCACCCCTGTTGCTAGTGGACATATAATTAGCAGATTATTCGGATTAGGATAAGTGAATAAGGTCTGCTGAACATAAGGTCCAAAAATGGAAAAGGAAACATTCCTTAGAAGGCTAAAAACAAACTTTATTGAGACAAAATATCGTAAAAGTAGCACTAAAAGCAAAAAAGTGCAGCACTCATGTATACAACATGATAATACACACAAAATATATGGAATTATGTCTTGACCAAATAAAGAGACCATAAGGGGGTCATGACTGTTTAAGGTATAGTCACAATTAACCTTCCAAATGTATTTGATGGAAACATTACAGGATTTGATGACGCATAGAAAAATGCATCAATACTATATGGCATATATGACCTGTAACTTGGTATTAAATCTGCGATGAAGCAAAGGTGCAGTATGGAATAAGTAGGGAAGCTATAGGCACACAAAGTAATCAGATGTCATATCACTGGTCTCTGGGTAATGAGATGATGTGTGTATAGAAAACAATAGCTGAATATGAGTGCCCACAGCTAAAGGATAAAGTGAGGTTAATGAACCCTGGCACCTTTGTAAAGGCTGTAATACGGGTGATTGTGTAGAGCAGACAAAATGCATGAGGAATCACTGTGAAAGAATGATGATCGCAGAGCTGAATTGAAAGAAATTACACAATTGCATGTGATGGTTTGTATAGGCAAATAAAAAGGATATCTATGCAAGGAGGTCATCTGGATAGTCAGAGTGGTGAGTGTGAAACACACCTCAACATAAGTTTCAGATCAAGTCCTGATAAAGGACTTGAACTGAAACGCGCGTTGGGGTGTATTCCACACTCACCACTCTGACCATCCTGACGAAGGACTTAATCCGAAACACGTGTCGGGCGTGTTCCGCACTCACCACTCTGACCAACCTGACGAAGGACTTAATCCGAAACGCTCGTTGGGGCGTGTTTCGCACTCACCACTCTCACCATCAAGGTAATCTCCTTGCATAGATATCCTTTCTATTTGCCTATACAAACCATCACATGCAATTGTATCATTCTTTCACAGTGATTCCTCATGCATTTTTTCACCTGTACTACAGCCTTTACAAAAGGTGCCAGGTTTCATTAACCGCACTTTATCCTTTAGCTGTGGGCACTCCTATTCAGCTATTATTTTTCTATACATAAACCACCTCATTACCCAGAGATGCATGATACGACATCTTTTTTAGTGCCTTTAGCTTCCCTACTTATTCCATACTGCATCTTTGCTTTATCCGCAGACTTAATACCAAGATATACTTTTTCATGTCATAAGCAGAATCCCTATATGAATCTATGTGATGCACTATTGATTTTGCCTTACAGGTCATATATGCCATATATTGATGCATTTTTCTATACAGCAACAAACCTTGTAATGTTTCCATCAAATACATTTGGAAGGTTATTGTGACAACACCTTACATAGTCATCACCCCCTTATGGTCTCTCTATTTGGTCAAGACATATTTCCATATATTTTGTGTGTATTATCATGTTGTATACATGAGTGCTGCACTCTTTTGCTTTTAGTGCCACTTTTACCATATTGTCTCAATAAAGTCTGTTTTTACCCTTCTAAGGATTGTTTCTTTTTCCATTTTTTGGATGTTGTACTGTTGCAGATTAAATTTGTAGCCAATGTCATTAAGAACTATCCTCAGTATAAAGAAGGACAAGGAGTCCTGGAAGTGATGATAAAATCCCTCACAGAGCCCAGATCTCATTATTGTAGAGTCTGTGTGAGATTAAACGAATAGTGAAGTGAAGAAACCTGGAAAGGATAAAAAGCGTCAATAGGGTCTTATCTGGGTTAAAATTATTAAGAGAACGTGCACAGTGGTGCTCACCTGGTTTGGTTATGTGTACACAACCACTGATAGAGTTCAAGGCTGCTGCAGACCCACAAGGAGATTCAGAAGATAAAAACTGGAAACAAATGGGTTAATCTGCGCTGCCGTTGAAGAATGAAGAGATGTAGAATCCAAATGTAAGCGGTTTACTCGTCAACGCGTTAAAAAGTTTTACAACTTCTTCATCAGGACAAATAATCATGGCTTGTCCTCACGAAGACGTTGTAAAACTTTTTAACGCGTTGACGAGTAAACCGCTTACATTTGGATTCTACATCTCTTCATTCTTCTTCAACGGCCGTGCGGATTAACCCATTTGTTTCCAGTTTTTACCTTTGGGATTACATGAAGACACAGAAGGATTTGTGCCTACATCAACAGAAAATCTGTGGATAATCCTCCAAGGTGTTTAGAATGACCTCCCTGCCGAGCTTCTTCAAAAACTGCGCGCAAGACTACCAAGAAGTATTGAAGCTTTGATGCTGCTTTAAAGGCAAAAGGAGGTCACACCAAATATTGGTTTGATTTAGATTCCATATTGTGGAACACATATTAAAGCATTCTTATTTTGCAGCATTTTCTCGGCACCTGCCTAAAACATTTGACCAGCAAAGTATATCTGGATAATTTATGGTGTCCGCCATAGTACAATGGATAAATGTTTAGTGTAGCAGAGCAGATTTTTCATAGAAGCTTAAATAGGTTATCTAGCAAAATGAAAGTTTTAGAGGTAACTATGTTAAAAAATAAACAAAGGAATACTTACCTGGCAGCACTTACCTGGATCCAGGGCAGGCCGATCTGTGGGAGACATCACCGTCAAACAGCAAGAGCGCTGCAGCTTGTGATTGGCTGCCGTAGTCAGGTGTCTTCCGCAACAACAAAAAACACTGCGAAAATCGCCTGACCGCAGCAGCCAATCACAGTTGCCAGTCTCTTTGAACAGTGATGACTTCCTGACGGCCTTTGCTGCAATCAGGCAAGTGCCGATATGTATAATTTTGTGTGTTATTTTTTAACTTACCAAGCCACTGGAAAAATTGGAATTTTGCCAGGACAACCCCATTAGAGCTATCTATAATATAATATCACTGAAGGTACTGTTCTCGCAATCAAGCGAGCTCAGAGGATCTGAGCTGCTGAGCTCTACTGTCTGCAGGGCTGTTGACGTGATATCGGTGGTGCTGTCGACGTGACATCGGCAGTGAAGACAACATTAGACACTAGGAACAGCAGCGGAGACTCAGCGCTGGACCTAAGCGGAGTAAAAAAGAGCACATTTTGTTTCCTTCCTACAAACGGAGCTTATATGAAAAACTTTTCCACTCTTCACAAATTCTTGAGACCAAGACAGAAGCTTTTGCACACAGTGAACAAATATCAAAACTACGTTTGCAGCTTTTTTGCGTTTTTAGCAAATAAAACTAAGTTTATTTAACATGTACCATGGACAAAACATATATTCTACACAAAGAAAAAACAGTTAAAAAAAACTATACAAAAACTGTGATTTGGATGTAGCGATAATACTTCCAAGAGAGAAGGTTTTGGCTGCAGCAAAAACGCTGCGTGTGAACAAAGCATAAGGGTTTACATGCAGGACCTATTTGTCTGATATCTTGTTTCACAGCTATAGGCACTAAATGATTGACTTAAAAAAGACATACATAAAAAAATAGAAACAATGGATTTCAAATGCGCTGCCGATTCCAAGATCTGAAGACAAGATGGTTATTTGCAAGTGGTTTATTGTCAATGCGTTTGGAGTCGGTGTCATGGAAATTGAGGAGTTGGAGTCGCAGTCGGAGGTTTGGCTTACCGACTCCACAGCCCTGGTATGAGGGAGTCGGAGTTAGAGACGTGGAGTCGGAGTTGGAGTTGGTGTCATGAAAATTGAGAAGTCGGAGGTTTGGCTTACCGACTCCACAGCTCTGTCATTGATTCCCATGGACATTGCAGCAGCTGACAGTTACGCTATATAGTGCGATAAGACACAAAGTAAGATGTAATTTTTCCTATTCCTGTTTTGCAAATTTTATAAAAAAGTAAGAATATAAAAATTAATCGCCAAAATGACATCTCATAGAGTATCACTGAAATAACTATCTACATCACACATAGTCTTCGTACCATTGACAATACTAAAATACTGTAAAGATGTTATACTGAGAAAAGTATTAGTTTTGCAGAGAAAAGCATTCATGATATATTCTACACAACTGTAAGCAAAAAGTGTCTGTCACAACCCATGGACAGCTATGAGATAAGTTAGAAATACAGTCATGGCCAAAAGTGTTAGCACCCTTCAAATTATTACAAAAAATGAAGCATTTCTCCAAAATTATTGCAATTACACATGTTTTTTACACATACTTATTTCCTTGGTGTGTATTGGAACAACATAGATAAAAAGAGAACAAAAAGGCAAAATGGACATAAATTCACACAAAACCCCCAAAATGCGCTGAACAAAATTGTTGGCACCTTCGCAAAATTGTGGGTAAACAATTTTGCTTCAAGTGTGTGATGCTAGTTCAAATTCATCTGTGGCAGTATCTGGTGTGGGCAGTATAAAAAAATCAAACCTGAATCCAGATAAAAGAAGAGAAGTTGACAAAATCTTTGCAGTGTGTGTCTGTATGTGCACATGTATAAGCATGAAGAACAGAAAGAGGAAAAGAGAAATGTCTGAGGATTTGAGAACCAAAATTGTTGAACAATGTCAACAATCTCAAGGTTACATCTCCAGAGATCTTGAAGTGCCTTTGTCTACGGTGCACAACATAGTCCGTATGTTTACAACCCATGGCACTGGAGCTGATCTCCTTGGACGCAGACGGCAGAGAAAAATTGATGAAAGGTTGCAACGCAGGATAGACCGGATGGGGCATAAGCAGCCCCAATCAAGTTCCAAAAAAATTCAAGCTGTCTTGTGTACTCAGTGCAAACTATCTGTTGGCATTTGAATTAAATGAAACACTACACAGGAAACCCAGGAGGCCCCACTGCTGATACAGAGACATATAAAAGCTAGACTGCAGTTTGCCAAAATGTACTTAAGCCAAAATCCTTCTGGGATAGCATCTTGTGGACAGAGGAAACCAAGATGGAGTTTTTAGTAAAGCACATCATTCTACTGTTTACCAAAAATGGAATGAGGCCTAGAAAGAAAAGAACATAGTACCTGCAGTCAAATATGGTGGAGGTTCAAACATGTTTTGGGGTTGTGTTGCTGCTGTGCCTTGACTGTGTGCAAAGCATCATGAAATCTGAAGATTACCAAAGGATTTTGGGTCGCTATGTAGTGCCCAGTGCCAGAAAGCTGTGTTTGCGTCCTAGGTAATGGGTTTTACAGCAGGACAATGACCCCGAATATACTTCAAGAAGCACCCAGAAATGGATGGAAACAAAGAGCGGGAGAGTTCTGCAGTGGTCAGCAATGAGTCTGGATCTAAATCCCATTAAACACCTGTGGAGAGATCTTAATATTGCTGTTGTGAGAAGGCAACTTTCAAATATGAGAGACCTGGAGCAGTTTACAAAAGAAGAGTGGTCCAAAATTCCAGTTGAGAGGTGCAAGAATCTTGTTGGTCGTTATAGGAAGTGATTGATAGCAGTTATTTATTCCAAAGGGTGTGCAGCCAAATATTAAGTTGAGGGTGCCAACAATTTTGTCCGGCACAATTTATGGGGTTTTATTTGAAATTATGTCGAAGGGCTATGACTGTGTACAGAGTCACCCACAGATTTTCAATTACATTCTGGCTGGGCCATTCCATAACTTTGATCTTCTTCTAGCAAGGTCATTCTTTTGTTAATTTGGAGGTATGTTTAGCATTGCAATCATACTGAAAGATGAAATTCATATTTGTTTTTTTAACAATTTTGTTGCAAAATTGCCTGATATTTAGGACTGTTGATAACTTACCAAGTGCCCAATTTAAGCCACTTCTTGATGACCATCTTCATTGTTCCATGGCTTAATGCCTTGGAATTTTGTTGTACCCTTATCCTGACGTAACTTTTAACAATGAGATCCCTTTGCTGTGTTGTAAGCTGTTTTTGGACCAAGGATTTGCTGTAAATGCAACTAAGAAAATGTCAGGAACCCCCCCCCCCCCCATGTTAGCTCTTCTTGAGAAGAAAGAACGCTACTCATACAACCAAACCAGAGACTTTCCTACAGATGGGAGTTTGGGTTGACCCTCCTCATTGCAGTACAGGGTACTGGTTTGCTGGTTTTAGCTGGCATCGACACAGCTCATGGAGTACACTGAACCTCATTGGGACAATATCATAAATACCAAACCACCACCTAATAACTACTCATCAGTATATAGAAGTGGAAGGATGTATGAAAGGGTTCAGTGCAAGGGTAAATCAAATCATATAAAAGAAAAAGCACCAATGGAACCAATGATAATAAAAGTAGAAAATTTATTAAGTCACAATAAAACACTTATTAAGAATGTAAAGCAATATACACAGGGAATGACAAAGGTGTGTCAAGAAAGAAAAAGGATAGCACCGCAGATACATCAGGCACCAAAACCACAGGCAAGTAAAACCAATATAAATGAAGGGGTCAGCTCAAAGCGCAAGTGCAGAGTGCTAAACGGTATACTTTAAAGTATAAGCAAGTAAATACAAGAGTAAGGAAGCACTTAAAACATAAATCACAAATGAGAAAAAAAGGTAGAGCTGAAAACCCAATGGATAAGGTAACATAAAACTTGGGAAAATGCCTGACGAGCCGCGGTGCCACCCACCCTGACGCGCGTTTTGGCACAGTGCCTTCTTCCGGGGGACAGTGATTGTAAATAATTGTCCATGAAATGCATCGCTACGTCTTTTCAATGATAGCCAACGTCCACTGAGTGCAAGGTCACAACAAGTTTTCATTCATCTAGTTTCTGCTGTCACCCCTCACCAAACTAAAACATTTAACCTCTCTCTCTCTCTTCTGGTATCTTTCCCTCCTCATTTAAGCATGCCATCATACATCTACTACTTAAAAAACCATCCCTCGACCAAAACTGTACCGCTAACTATAGACCTGGCTCTAATCTTTCTTTCATCTCTAAACTCCTGGAACGCTAGGTCCACTCCCGTCTTATCAGCTATCTCTTTGATAACTCTCTTCTCGACCCTCTCCAATCCGGTTTCCGCTCTTTACACTCTACTGAAATTGCCCTCACTAAAGTCTCTAATGATCTACTAACAGCTAAATCAAATGGTCATTACTCCATGCTAATTCTCTTGGATCTCTCTGCAGCATTCAACCCTGTGGATCATCAGCTCCTCCTCACTATGCTCCGCTCCACTGGCCTCAAGGACACCGTTTTCTCCTGGTTCTCCTCCTATCTCTCTGACCGCTCCTTTACTGTATCTTTTGCCGGTTCCTCCTCCTCTCACCTTCCCCTTACTGTTGGGGTTCCTCAAGGATCGGTTCTAGGCCCCCTCCTCTTCTCCTTGTACACTGCCCCTATTAGTCAAACAATCAGTAGATTTGGTTTCCAGTACCATCTCTATGCTGATGACACCCAATTATACGCTTCTTCTCCTGACATCACGCCAGCCTTTCTAGAAAACACCGGCGATTGTCTAAACGCTGTGTCTAACATCATGTCCTCACTATATCTGAAACTGAACCTGTCAAAGACTGAACTCCTTGTGTTTCCTCCCTCTACTAATGTACCTATACCCGACATTGCCATTTCTGTGTGTGGTTCCACTAATACTCCCCAGCAACATGCCCGCTGTCTTGGGGGTCATACTTGACTCCAAGCTTTCCTTTGCCCCCACATTCGATCACTGGCTCGCTCTTGTCATCTGCACCTCAAAAACATCTCTAGAATTCGACCTTTTCTTACTTTTGACTCTGCAAAAACTCTTACTGTTTCTCTTATTCATTCTCGTCTCGACTATTGTAACTCTCTTCTAATCGGTCTCCCTCTTACCAAACTCTCCCCTCTCCAATCTGTCTTGAATGCTGCAGCCAGGATCATATTCCTCGCCAATCGTTACACCGATGCCTCTACCTTGTGCCAGTCATTACACTGGCTACCCATCCACTCCAGAATCCAGTACAAACTTATTACCCTCACCCACAAAGCACTCCATGGCTCAGCACCACCCTATATCTCCTCCCTTGTTTCAGTATACCACCCTACCCGTGCCCTCCGTTCGGCTGATGACCTGAGGGTGGCATCCTCAATAATCAGAACCTCCCACTCCCGTCTCCAAGACTTTACACGTGCTGCGCCAATTCTTTGGAATGCACTTCCCAGGTCAATACGATTAGTCCCCAATCCCCACAATTTTAAGCGTGCCCTGAAACCGCATTTATTCAGACTGGCCTACCGCCTCAACACATTAACCTAATCTATCCCTATGTGGCACAGCCAAAAGTTTTACTATAACCAGGTTCCCCGCATCATGTTCCCACATGCTTTATGCATCCATTAGCCCTCTGTGTCTGTACTGTTACACACTTAACATTATGGCTGGTCCATACAATCAGGGCAACTGTTACCACCCACCTTTCGTGTCTCCCTTTTTCCTCATAGACTGTAAGCTTGCGAGCAGGGCCTTCTTTCCTCTTGGTATTTGTTATAATCTATGTGATTATTGTTATGCTGTAATGGATATTGTCTGTACAAATCCCCTCTGAAATGTAAAGTGCTGCGGAATATGTCGGCGCTATAGAAATAAAATTTATTATTATTATTCTCAAATACCATGCAACACTTACATTGTATTTTCAATGTAGAATATTTACAGACTGTTGTTTTTCTTTCTTCTGTTTGCACAATGTTATGCAAAACGTTACCAAATGCAAAATATTATTTTTCACGTAAATAATTATTTTTAAAATGGCAATGGATCTTATTAGGGAATTCACCTATTTGTGTGTTACTCATTCATTCAATTTTTATTCATTTACAAGTAAAAACAGGAGACTCTATGGCAAACGTGCAGAAAAGCTCTGTCGGGGAAAACCGTTTCCTAGACCCGTTTCAAATAATCTGCTGAAAAATGTACCCTTCTAAGGGGACTAGTAGTCCTACTGCGTGTTTTCCTAGAAATCAGATTCCTAATGGCTCAGTACTTCCCTTTGGTTTCATGGATGTTCTAAGATAATTAGAAGAACATTATCACCCACTCCAGAGAACGCTTATGATGTACCGTATGTGGTGTTAAATAGAAGACTTTTCAAGCGCGGCTCGCTGTAAAAAAGGCGATTCCCAAACAGCCCTGCAATTTACTTAATGTAAAAGATTAGCACTTCCAGATATAAAAGTGCGTGAATGTGAAAGAGTCAGATGTAAGCTCCAAAGTATTACGAGGAGTTTGATATTCATGTAACGATTTTCTGCCGATTTGTTAGGCGTTGTTACTTCTTATTGTGTTGTGCTTCTACTCTTTTCCTAATCTCTTTCACTCGCATTGTGTATACTCCACGCAGTCTGTTACAAATTGATGATGAAGAGTTACTTCGTCATGTAACTCTAGCCCCTTTAGATAAATGATCTAGAACCAAATGTGTTTAAAAATGCTAGGGAAAGGGATCCAATATCAAGTCATTAACCATCTCGATGGGAAACTAACTTTTTTTGCTCTTCGTTTTAGTGTGTCCATTGAATGGCAGCTCTAACAGGTGACACAAAAACAGTTGTGAAACATCTAACGATGCAAAACATATTACTCACTGTCAGGACGTCGGAAATGGGACATTTGTGTTCAGTTTGTCAGCGTTCGGCCATCTTAGATTACAAACTCTACAAAATGTCTCCAACGAGAATTGAGCAACTCTATCTTCTACACGGACGTGAAAAATGGTTTGCGGGCTCAGCTTTCTGCAATTCAGCTTCATAATTTAGGAGCTCGAAATGAAATGATCACAGGCCAAGTAGCGGAGAAGCTCAGATTATTGGGGGAAAAATAAAGACAAGTCAAGCTTCTTCGGGATTGATACTGAAATTAACACAAGAGCAGTGAACATTACATTCAAAGCAACTATGAGGCCAGAAATGATGAAGTCACTAATTAAAGTCAAAACATTGGGGGGGGGGGGAGTACGAAACGTATAGGAGAATCGGCCAAACAAAATCTTAACATTAGAGAATTAATGTTGGAAAATAATTCTTAGAATGATATTCCCCAGTGTGTCCTCTGCATATATGCCAGCTACTTCTCCCTTCCATGATCTGCATTGCTCTCTGTCCCTTTAAAAATAACTTAAAGGGGGGTTCAACCACATTTAAAAAAATGTTAAGACGTAGAATGAGTTAATATACTAAAAGACAGAAAAAATACTCCGCTCACTGATACCGATCTGTTCCCGTTCGGCTGCTGCAAGGTCTCAACTGCATCACTAACATTTTGACACAAGGATGTGTGACCAGCTGCAGCTAGTCACAGGCTAAAGCGGGAGTCACACATAGCAATCTCGCTAGCGATATTGCTGCTGAGTCACAACTTTTGTGACACAACTGCGATCTCACCAGCGAGATCGCTGTGTGTGACAGCGAGCGGCCCCCCTGCCGGTATCGCTGATCGCTGCAAGAAACCTCTGGACATATTTTTCGTCGCTGGTCTCCCGCTGGCCAGCACGCATCGCTGTGTGTGACAGGCGGGAGACCAGCGATCAGGTGTAAAAAATAATAAAAAAAATAAAAAATATAGTTATTCTCACCTTCCGACGTCCCGTGCAGCCATCCCACCTCTCTCCACGCTCCCGGTCCCAGTGATCCTTTGCACGAATGACTGCGAGACCGTGACATTCTCGCGGTCATTCTCGCAAAGGATTACTGGGATCGGAGCGTGGAGAGAGGCAGGATGGCTGCGAGGGACGTCGGAAGGTGAGAATAACAATATTTTTTATTTTAATTCTATTATTTTACAGGGATATGGCATCAGCGCTCTAACGAGCACAGCGATGCCGGGCGCTCGGCATCTCTGTGCTGATCGCTGGTGAAGCTGTCTGTTTGACAGCTCACCAGCGATCACATAGCGACTTACCAGCGATCCTGACACGTTGATATCGTTGCCGGGATCGCTGGTAAGTCGCTATGTGTGACTCCAGCTTTAGGAAGACCGATGCTGAGGAAGTGATTGGCCGAGCAGTCATTTCCTGTATGTCGAGAGGGACCCAAAGTAGGGATGGGGGATTGGTGACATAACAGTTCTTTCCTTACATTTAAAATATTTAAAAAAAAAAAAAACTTTTGGAGTGAACATCCACTTTAAAGGAGTTGTCCACTTTTGGGGACAATTTGCTTTCTTACTTAAAAATGCATGTATTTGAGGCTACAAGTAATATTTGCATTTGGAGTTCAGTAAATACAATACAGCGCACTTTGCACAAGGAGAAGCTGTATGGGAGAGTGATGCGAGAGAAGCCGTTTCTGCAAGCACGCCACAAACAGAGTCGCCTGAGGTATGCAAAAGCACATTTGGACAAGCCAGTTACATTTTGGAAGAAGGTCCTGTGGACTGATGAAACAAAGATTGAGTTGTTTGGTCATACAAAAAGGCGTTATGCATGCGCTGTATTGTTGACCGATACACAGTGACACCATCTGCAGCAAGATGATGCTGCAGGTCTTTGGAGGTGGTCTGTGGATTGTCCTTGACTGTTCTCACCATTCTTCTTCTCTGCCTTTCTGATATTTTTCTTGGCCTGCCACTTCTGGGCTTAACAAGAACTGTACCTGTGTTCTCCCATTTCCTTACTATATTCCTCACAGTGGAATCTGACTGGTTAAATCTCTGAGACAACTTTTTGTATCCTTCCCCTGAAAAGCTATGTTGAATAATCTTTGTTTTCAGATCATTTGAGAGTTGTTTTGAGGAGCCCATGATGCCACTCTTCATAGGAGAATCAAATAGGAGAACTACTTGCAAGTGGCCACCTTAAATACCTTTTCTCATGATTTGATACACCTGGCTATGAAGTTCAAAGCTCAATGAGGTTACAAAACCAATTTAGTGCTTCAGGAAGTCAGTAAAAAGTAGTTAGGAGTGTTCAAATCAAGAAAATGATAAAGGGTGCCCATACTTTTGCACCGGTCAAATTTTGTTTAAATGCAGATTGCACATTTTCTGTTAGTACAATAAACCTCATTTGAATCCAGAAATATAACTGAGTCCATCAGTTATTAGATATATGAAACTGAAATAGCTGTTGCAAAAAACTAAATTGCTATAAAGAAAAAAGGTTAACATTAATAGGGGTGCCCAAACTTTTACATATGACTGTAAATTGTGAGCCCCATCGGGGACAGTGATGAGTAATTGATGGCGCAATTTAAGTGAGCAAAATAGAAAATAAAATAATTGCTGGCTGTATAATGAGTTATCTGAGTATCTAACCGTGAGTTCGTTCTGACCGTGAGAATTGAGAGAGTTTGTAGATCTGTCTTTTTCTCTGCGCCTCTCGGCTGATTTATGACCGCAGGCCACACCAGCGTTCAATAAGCAGGGAAAAACTAATAAAAGTCAAACAGTGCAATATTTTTTAATGAAATCCAGTTGTAAAAATGACATCCACAATTATATGTATTTAGAAAAAAACTAAAATGTGTCCCCCAAAGGTGGACAATCTTTGAGCAGCCAATCAGCAGCTACTTAACAGCAGTTATACCTTCCGCCACCAATTTGTGCAGGTAGAGAGCGATCCAAGAGATGAACAGTCAGCCAGAGAGTATCAATGAATTGCTGCATGTCCACACTGTGCACAAACACACAGGAGTATATCCCTGAGTGGAGTTCTTGGCACGGAGCTGAGGAGTCAGGAGAATAATTAAGGAGACCTGAGAGCTGCATGTGACTCTAGGCTCAGATAGGTCACGGTGATTCCGGAGCATTTCGTGAAGTCACTCGTTAGCAGCTGGACTGATCCACAAGTATTGAAGGTTACTAATGAATTTCAGTTTGCTGATGATTGCCCCAGGTTCTCTCATAAAATATTCTACATGGATGGAAGCGACATTGTTTGCTTCTACTATTTTAAAGCTGTATAGCTGCTATTAATAACTGTAAAACCCAGAATTGTTACATGATGGAATTCCTTCTTCTGTTCCACAGTCTATCTGATGAGATGGAGCTGTACTTTATGGCTGTACACATTTAAGGTAATTTATGCATTCTCTCCCCGAGAGCACAGTACATTAACTATGTACTGTACGACCTACAATATACAACTGTTTCTGACTGATATCCAGCCCGGAGAAGCATAGACTTCAGCAACTACATTAAGACAAATTTTAGAACAAATAGTTTTATCAGGAATGAGGTTAAGCAAACGCCCGAAAATGTTATAATTTATACAATATATTAGAGTGCCAAGCATCGAGAGAATATAGAGTTACCGTAGAGTGAGAAAGACGGGTGGGGTACGTTATGGTCACAGACAGCTGAATCAATCCTACTGAGAAATTCCAAAATGCTGATCAATAAAATGTCAAGACTACAATCTAATCAGACCAATATGAAGGGGGAAAAAAAACATGTTCGATAGCGAAGGGCGAGACTACGAAGAAGGAAGACAAAGCCATTAAGATTCATCCAAACAGTTTAGAAACCTCTTGAAAGCCGTGTCCTACAGAACTTCTTCCTAATCCTGCCACGTCCTTATGTCCCATGGCACGGTGCTTTATCTTCTCATACCTTCAAAGTTATAGGACGGGGTAGACACTTACTGCGCCACGTCGTTCTGCATTGTAGCGTGAAAGTTAGGGCCAAATGTGGGAAAAGTATAAAACCATGATAAAAGTAACGTCTCTCTGCCATTCCAGGTTTGATGCTGTACCGGAACTGAAAGTCACTTGTAATTCCATTATTAAGGGTATCTATACAGTTTAGTGAGAACTAATGATTCACAAAGAATCAAATATTCCAGGCAAAATTACAAAGGTGCGGAAATAATTTAGCACAAAGTATTCGCTATTCCTGCCGTCCATCTCTGTTTCCTGGTTCCATTACAATAAGAAGCTACACATTATCTGCGCCACAAGCCCATATATATATATATATATATATATATAATCCATTCTCCCACGGGCCATTTACGCATTTAAGGGACATGAAGAATATATTTAGATTAGTTACTAGCTGAAGAATGACTCAAGAAATTACCTCAGCACTTATCCATCATTGTCGCCAGATAAAATAACCAGAGAGAGAAAATACTATATAAAGTTACAACGGAGCACAGCGCCATGAAATAAAGTATTTTACATTTACTACATGAAAAGTGTGACTGTAAAATTCAGTATCTAACTTTATAAATTCTAAAAGTAGTGCGCCCTGAGGAAAATACACTTTCTTTCCAGTATTATTAATGATATGTAGTAGAGTCCACAATGAGAACGGATTAGACACGAGCAGGGAAGGGTTCAGGGGAGACCTGAGAGCTTCTCTAGCATCATGAACATATATAAAAGAGGACGCTTAAAAAAATACAGGGAGAATTACAGCCTTCACTTACAAAATCAGACCAGTGTTTTCAAATGTATTATTGAGACAACTCACTGACCTGATCATTCACACAACAGAAGACATTAGTTAGGTAAAGTACATGAAGTTAGCACCATCTGATATATCAGCCCCCAGCTACTACATCAGCACCCATCAACTGTTTCAGTACCTATCTACTATGTTAGCACCCATCTACTATATCTGCACCCATTTACAATATTAGCACCCAGCTACTATATATGCCCAAATCTACTATGTTAGCACCCATCTACTATATCTTCACCCATCTACTACATTAGAACCCAGCTACTATACCTTCCCACAACTACTACATTAGCACCCATCTACTATATCTGCACCCAGCTACTATATCTGACCACAACTAGTATGTTAGCACCCATCTACTATATCTGCACCCAGCTACTATATCTGACCACAACTAGTATGTTAGCACCCATCTACTATATCTGCACCCAGCTACTATATCTGACCACAACTAGTATGTTAGCACCCATCTACTATATCTGCATCCATCTACAACATTAGCACCCAGCTACTATATGTGCCCAAATCTATGTTAGCGCTCATCTACTATATCTGCACCCATCTACTACATTAGAACCCAGCTACTATACCTTCCCACAACTAATACATTAGCACCCAGCTACTCTATCTTCCCACAACTACTACATTAGCACCCAGCTACTATATCTGCCCACAACTAAGTTAGCATCCATCTACTATATCTGCACCCATCTACTACATTAGAACCCAGCTACTATATCTGACAACTACTACGTTAGCATCCATCTTCTATATTTGCACCCATCTCCTATGCTAGCACTCATCTACTATATCTACGCCCATCTACTACATTTGCACCCATCTACTACATTAGCACCCAGCTACTATACCTTCCCACAACCACTACATCAGCACCCAGATACTATATCTGCCCACATCTACTACATTAGCACCCATCTACTATATCTGACCACAACTACTACGTTAGCATCCATCTACTATATCTGAACCCATCTCCTATGCTAGCACTCATCTACTATATCTGCACCCATCTACTACATTAGCACCCAGCTACTATACCTTCCCACATCTACTACATTAGCACCCAACTACTATATCTGACCACAACTACTACATTAGCACCCAACTACTATATCTGACCACAACTAGTATGTTAGCACTCATCTACTATATCTGCACCCATTTAATACATTAGCACCCAGCTACTATATTTGCACCAATGTACTACATTAGCACCCAGCTACTATACCTTCCCACAACTACTACATTAGCACACATCTACTATATCTGCCCATAACTACTACATTAGTACCCAGCTACTATATCTACCCACATCTACTACACTAGCACCCAGCTACTATACCTCTCACATCTACTACATTAGCACCCATCTACCATATCTGCCCACAACTATACATTATCACCTAGCTAATATATGTGCCCACAACTACTACATTAGCACCCAGCTACTACACCTGCCCACAGCTATCATATCTGCCCACAACTACTACATTATCACCTAGCTAATATACTGTATCTGCCCACAACCACTACATTAGCACCCATCTACCATAATGTACTTGCCCACATCTACTACAGTAGCACCCAGCTACTATATCTACCCACATCTACTATATTAGCACCCAGCTACTACAGTATGTTATCACACATTTACTATAATAGTACTCATTTACCGTTACAGATTGCAAACACGTTAGCACACAAGATCAACACACACGGTTCATTCAGCGAGAACAATGAAAAAAAATAAATCTGTGTGAACCTTGCAAGATATGACGAGAGCATCAACAATACTCTTTGATAATGTTTTTTTTTTAGCAGATCACATCACTTCCACATCGTAATAGATGTGATCCTTATACCAATTTACAAAAATCACTTTTCAGTAGAAAAGATCATGGCTGCTTGAATTGTAGTCAAAGCATTTGTTAAGCCACAAAGATAAATGTAAAAATCAGTCACAAGTGAATCCCAAACAATAATTAAAGAAGTATTTATTGAGGGAACTTTCTACCTAGGCGCATGAATAGGAAGCTGAAGATGTGGCACTACACTAAAATACAGCACTTACTATGGCCGCTCGATTGCTACATAACATGCAAAAACATTTTAAAAAATATATATATATTGTGTCAATGCTTGTGAAAATAAGAGGTTCCCAATGTTCTTCTTGAAAGATTAATGTCAACAATATTTGCGACCATTAGATATGGCGCCTTCGGTACTAGACACATTTCATGTTTTTGTGTCATTAATTATACAAACGCCTTTACAGAAAAAAGTAGAAAGAACAAGAAAGAAGACACAACCAGAAACTTGATTCAACCAAGTGAAAATTGGATTTGGTTCCATCACAAAGGCATGAACCCCAGAAACTAGCGAGAAGTCGGAAAGTGAGCGCATGAACGTTCTCGGCTGACGGCGACAAGCTGCCCATTACTACAGAAAGCCTTCAGTGATCTGACGGAACGTCGAAACTCTGATTTCGACTTTCTGATAACACTTATTACTTGATTATTAGATTTTTCACTTTCTAGGTCAAAAACTGGCAGTGTTTGCTGCGACCGATGAGCCCTTTACATGGCTTTCCGAAGTTTCTAGCCTAGTTTCAAAGCTGGCGCCGTGTGTGAAAAAAGTCTGTGCGTGAAAGTAATATGTATTATGCACGTCCTCAATATCAGAAAGCAAAGAAAATACAAACAACACAAGGACAAATTCCACTGGCTCCACGTTCACATGGCCCTTGTGCTCTGCCACTTAAAGGAGCAGATGACTCGGAGCCGAATAGGAAGCATTAATAGTGAGTGTGTGTGGGGCAGAGACGCCGACACCATTTCCATGTCACAGCTCTACTGACGCTCGGAAAATTAACACGGACTTGAACGGACCGTTAAATCAATGAAAGGGCAGTCAGGTCGGCTCAGTCACGGGGTGAAGTTACTAGAGCCTAGACCAAGAGTAGTTGGTTTCTTTTCCTCTACAGACCTGGAGCCTACATCTAAGGAAATGGGTTTGTGCCGGACCGGAGTCATGTATGCAGCCTTTACGGCGGTATTATGTGTCCGCTCTTCATATACCATCTTCCTACAGCACTAGGTGGAGAAAGTTTTATTCTCACTAGGTTACTGAATCGGAGAAGCTGAAATTCTCATTACCATCATATCACTATTACTACGCCTGCAGAACAAGTCTGTGTTTTAAAGGTAATATAATAATTCCTAGAACAGGAACAAAACAACCCAAATAATCCACTCTTAGAAAGTAATTTAGGACTTTAACGTGTCACCTCATATAACAGAGGTCATCATTACAGGGACTTAGCACACAATGGTGGTTTTTTTTCTTGATTAAGTGGTAGAATATATAGACAATAATAAGACAATAGTAAGATAAAAGGAGGAACTGTAAATACATCACGGGTGATACTGTCTACATCCGAAACTGATGGCGCTAGAAAAAGAACTCTAAAACCTAAATACTTAACATCCTTCATTTTCACTGACAGCTCACATATAACTACGCTATCAGACATGGGATGAAGTGCGATGTGCTGACCTGGACTCACCCTGGTCAAAGATACAATAACCTTAGCAGCGCTGATTATTTGTGAGCAACTGTCCATAATGTGGGCAATCAGTATCTGCTCACCAATACCACGCATGGATGGATGGATGGATAGATAGATGATAGATAGATATAGCGATAGATACAGAGATAGATAGATAGATATGGGATAGATAGATAATAGATAGATATGGGATAGATAGATAGATAGATGATAGATAGATATAGCGATAGATACAGAGATAAATAGATAATAGATAGATAAATAGATATAGAGATATGGGATAGATAGATAATAGATAGATAGATAGATATGGGATAGATAGATAAGACAGATATGGGATAGATAGATAGATGATAGATAGATATAGCGATAGATACAGAGATAAATAGATAATAGATAGATATAGAAATATGGGATAGATAGATAATAGGATAGATAGATAGATAGATAGATAGATATGGGATAGATAGATGATAGATATAGCGATAGATACAGAGATAGATAGATAATAGATAGATATGGGATAGATAGATTAATAGATAGATGATAGATAGATAGATATAGCGATAGATACAGAGATAAATAGATAATAGATAGATAGATAATAGATATGGGATAGATAGATGATAGATAGATAGATAGATATGGGATAGATAGATAGATAGATATAGCGATAGATACAGAGATAAATAGATAATAGATAGATAGATAATAGATAGATATGGGATAGATAGATGATAGATAGATATGGGATAGATAGATTAATAGATAGATATGGGATAGATAGATAGATAGATATAGCGATAGATACAGAGATAAATAGATAATAGATAGATAATAGATAGATATGGGATAGATAGATAGATAGATATGGGATAGATAGATTAATAGATAGATGATAGATAGATAGATATAGCGATAGATACAGAGATAAATAGATAATAGATAGATAGATAATGGATAGATAGATGATAGATAGATAATAGATAGATATGGGATAGATAGATAGATAATAGATAGATGATAGATAGATATAGCGATAGATACAGAGATAAATAGATAATAGATAGATAGATAATAGATAGATATGGGATAGATAGATAAGACAGATATGGGATAGATAGATAGATGATAGATAGATATAGCGATAGATACAGAGATAAATAGATAATAGATAGATAGATAATAGATAGATATGGGATAGATAGATAAGACAGATATGGGATAGATAGATAGATGATAGATAGATATAGCGATAGATACAGAGATAAATAGATAATAGATAGATATAGAAATATGGGATAGATAGATAATAGGATAGATAGATAGATAGATAGATAGATATGGGATAGATAGATGAAAGATATAGCGATAGATACAGAGATAGATAGATAATAGATAGATATGGGATAGATAGATTAATAGATAGATGATAGATAGATAGATATAGCGATAGATACAGAGATAAATAGATAATAGATAGATAGATAATAGATAGATATGGGATAGATAGATAAGACAGATATGGGATAGATAGATAGATGATAGATAGATATAGCGATAGATACAGAGATAAATAGATAATAGATAGATATAGAAATATGGGATAGATAGATAATAGGATAGATAGATAGATAGATAGATATGGGATAGATAGATGATAGATATAGCGATAGATACAGAGATAGATAGATAATAGATAGATATGGGATAGATAGATTAATAGATAGATGATAGATAGATAGATATAGCGATAGATACAGAGATAAATAGATAATAGATAGATAGATAATAGATATGGGATAGATAGATGATAGATAGATAGATATGGGATAGATAGATAGATAGATATAGCGATAGATACAGAGATAAATAGATAATAGATAGATAGATAATAGATAGATATGGGATAGATAGATGATAGATAGATATGGGATAGATAGATTAATAGATAGATATGGGATAGATAGATAGATAGATATAGCGATAGATACAGAGATAAATAGATAATAGATAGATAATAGATAGATATGGGATAGATAGATAGATAGATATGGGATAGATAGATTAATAGATAGATGATAGATAGATAGATATAGCGATAGATACAGAGATAAATAGATAATAGATAGATAGATAATGGATAGATAGATGATAGATAGATAATAGATAGATATGGGATAGATAGATAGATAATAGATAGATGATAGATAGATATAGCGATAGATACAGAGATAAATAGATAATAGATAGATAGATAATAGATAGATATGGGATAGATAGATAATAGATATAGAGATATGGGATAGATAGGTAATAGATAGATAGATAGATATGGGATAGATAGATGATAGATATAGCGATAGATACAGAGATAGATAGATAGATAATAGATAGATAGATAGATAATAGATAGATAGAGCTGGAATACCCGGCCTCCTGTTTCATAGCCGTGGGGTGAAACAATACCGTTTTGTCACTGCGCGGTTACACTTACTGTACCAGAGACATCTGAGCACAAGCTCTTTATAAATATAATATTTTGCAGGAGGAGCAGAATAAATGAAGTGATAAATAAATAACGCAATAAAAGTAAGAGCGAAGAGTTACTGAGGGCCCCATCCCCCGGAGAGGGCAGAGTGCACTGGTCCCACCTGTCCGGCAGGGTGGCCCCTCTTTTGGGCATCTCCTGTAGCCAGTTCCTATACATGGGTTGTAGCACGTTACTGCTTGCAATGACTTCTCTCTGAGTCGGTGTAGATCTGGGGGAGACACCGGTGTTACTTTGTCCTGCCGCCAACGTGTAATAAAGCTGGAAGTGTCGGGGTGCAATCACTGCTCCTCCGCCTGACTGAGGGTGCGCTCACTGGCAGCACCCTGCTCCCCCCGGGTGTGGCCTCGCACTGTTAGGCTCAGCTAGTCTTCACATTACTCGTAACTTTACATAAAGAAAGTACACCCGCCACGCGCTGACAGATGTGGTGCCGCTATGGGCAGAGCCGGTGCTGCCACTCAGCACAGAACAGTGGGTGTAGCACTACAAGTGTCAGCGTGCCCATCCCTTGGGTAGCATGGTCCCCTTCCAGGACAGTGCACTCACCTCATCTCTCCGAATGCCCCGGGGTAGCCCTCCATCCACGGGCTCATCTCGCTCTTCACGGGGCTGCCATAGGGCACTCGGCTCAGCATGGCCGCTGCTGGGTACCAGGAGTCCGGAGGGAAGTCACTGTCCGCCCCGGGGGGCACATGGCTCCTGGCGTAGCCATACAGGCTGGCATCAGTGTAGGAGCCCGCAGCCTGCCCCTCCTCGAAGAGAGCGTGCCAGTTCCCAGGGGGCCCACAGTGGGCATAGCCGGAGAGCTCCCCGTACCTGCCCGCTGCCCCCCAAGCGCTGCCCCCGAACTCCATGGGGCTCTCCACCTTGATGCGGCCATGCGGCGTGAGTGCCATCTGGAAGCTGTAGGCTGGGCAGGCAGGGCTATCTTCCATGAAGGCAGACGGCTTGTACAGGGTGAGGCTGGGTGCCACCTCCATGCCCCGGCCTCTGTAGCCCCCGGGCAGTGCCAGCTCCTTGTCTTCCGGGCCGTCCTCGGGGGCTTTGCCGGCGGAGAAGTTGCTCTGGCCGCTCCTCCGGAAGGCGCCTTCTCGGTACTGGGGGGCTGAGTTCTCCGCCTTGCCTTCCTCGGCCACCTGGCGCTTGTGGGGGTCCGCGGCAGCGAACATGCAGTCTCCCCTCTGGGGGTCTGCCCCCGCGCTCAGGTGCTCCAGCGCCTCCATGCTCAGCCCCAGGGACACGGACACGGCTTTGCAGATCTCCTTGGCACTCTCCGAGATGCCCGGGGGGTACCTGTCCTTGGCGGGCTCCGGGCTGCCCTCCTCGGGCTCCAGCATCCCTCCTCCCTGCTCGCCCAGGAGCTCCTTCAGCTCCGGGAAGGGGGCGCCCTCGCCGGCTGCCTCGGGCTGGGCGCCTTCTCTCCAGGGAGCCGTGCTGGGGGCTTCGCTCCAGTCTCCGGGGGGCTCGCTCCAGGCGGAGTGTGTGTGGCGGCCACAGGCGGGCACCGGGGGGCACGGCTCAGGTGGAGCAGCGGGCTTCCTGTCACCCTGCAGCGCCTCCCGGACGCTCAAAAAGAGGTTTTCAAAGGCTCCCCGTATCATCTTGGCGGGCGGCTGCTTGTACACCCCCCCGAGTCCAATGTGCACCTCCATCTCCCGTCCCAGGTCAGGGCTAGTGCCAAGGTTAGTGCCCGCCCACCCTGCCGTGCAGTGCCCGGCTCTCGTGTGCACAGTGTGCGAAGTTCTCCGGCACAGAAGTTGTCCCGGCTCCTCCCCGCCCGGATCTCCACCTGCGCCCCCCAGTCTCCCCGCTGCGCCCTCACTGCCCCTCCGCACGGTGCAGCCAGCGGGCACACAGCGCTACGTCCATGGCCGGAGCTCAGCGGCTTCTCACTCCGGAGGCCCCAGAACCCGGGCGGGTCCTACAGGGGACCGTCCCCTCGTGTCCCCGGACACCGGCCAAGAAACTCCTCCGGGCGGGGAGCCTACACCGGAGACCCTGCATGGAGGGCTCGAGGTTCTGCAGCAGCTGTTCCCATTAGAAGTGACCCATGGGCTCGCTGTCAGTGATAGTAAGAAATGACTCTGGCACTACTGTACGTACTGTGTGCCCACAGATCACACTGGCACCACAGCTCTGCCAGAGGCACCAGGCGCTGACTCACTTGTACCCACCGACCAGCTCCGCTCCGATTCAGAAAATCACCCAAATTTACCAGCAAATTCAATATTTATCTGTGGATTATTCCTTATGTTTTGGGATTTCCTAAACCTCCGAGCACCAGCAGTGTAGAATGGAAAAATATCAATATTTGTAGAAAATGTAATTCCACTTAAAATAAATTTGCTAATCTATATCTACCTACTATGTCAAGTGCCCATATAGGTGCCAAAATAGTGCCAGCAGAGTGATTTAGCCCAGTGCCATTTATATAATGATATACACAGCCCTCAGATGTAAAAACCTGGAGGAGCCCATCACTGGGCACAATGATGGGTCATCCATGACCGATGTGGCATGATCGTGATAGATGAGTACCAGTGAGAGCCACTGGCATATACTGAATGGCTCTCACTGGACGGTAAATGATGGCATTCAGCTGCTGATGACATCAAAACCAGCCATTCAGCCTGAAACATGCCATTTCATTGGTCGACTTCTGGTGGGTGAGGTGCCGTGATTTTACCATAAATGTGCTCACCTGCTTCTAAAAACATAGAAGATCTGTGATGACTATTGTTGAGCATTCCGATACTGCAAATATCGGGTATCGGCCGATACCGAGTACCGATATTTTACAATATCGAATACCAGAATCGGAAGTTTCCATAATGCAATGAGCCAGTTGTATTAGCCATGTTAACTAATGGCATGGCTGTGATTGGCTGCTGAAATGATGTCATCATGATGCGCGGTCTGTGCGGGCCTGCCGAGGGTCTGTGAGGGCTGCCGTGGGTCTCTACGGGCCTGTCGGGGGTCTCTGCGGGCCTGCCGGGGGTCTGTGCGGGCCTGCCAGGGGTTGTGTGTGTGCAGGCATCGTCCGATGGGACTACAAGTCCCATCGGGCTATGCCTGCTACAATGACAGTGATTGACACATTAGCCAATGATGAGACAGTAGTAGTCCCATCATCAGGCTAATGTGTTGAATGTAAAAAAAAAAAAAATACTACATACATACTACATGCATACTCAGTGGCGTATCCAGGGGGGGGCAGCCGGGGCAGTTGCCCCGGGCGCAGCCAGCAGGGGGGCGCAGTCGGGCCGCCTAATGCAGCGGTCCGCAGTGTCTCCCCCCCCGGCGGCTGCGCTCTGCCGCCCACCATCCTGTGAGCCGGCTGTTCTCTGACAGCTGTCAAGCTGACAGCCGACGCAGAGAAGGAGGCCGCGCCGGCTCCCAGGCAGCAATTGTACTGGCGTCTATACAGACGCCTGTACAATTAGCTCTGACCGCCGGGTCAGAGCGACGTCAGCAGCGTGATCATGTCATGTGATCACGCTGCTGACGTCACTCCCCGGCGCCCAGAGCAAACTTACCTGGGCTGGTGGTAATTGTGCTCCTCTGTGGAGCTGAAGAACCACCGAAGATGGGAGATGGGGGGGTGTTAATGAGTGGGGGGGTTATTGAGTGGGGATGGGGGTTAATGAGTCGGGGGGTTAATGAGTGGAGGTTAAAGAGTGGGGGGTTAATGAGTGGAGATGGGGTTTAATGTGGGGATGGGGGTTAAAGTGAGGGGGTTAATGTGGGGATGGGGGTTAATGAGTGGGGGGTTATTGAGTGGAGATGGGGGTTAATGTGGGGATGGGGGTTAAAGTGAGGGGGTTAATGAGTGAAGATGGGGGTTAATGAGTGGGGATGGGGGTTAATGAGTGGGGATGGGGGTTAATGAGTGGGGGGTTAATGAGTGGAGATGGGGTTTAAAGTGAGGGGGTTAATGTGGGGATGGGGGTTAATGAGTGGGGGGTTATTGAGTGGAGATGGGGGTTAATGTGGGGATGGGGGTTAAAGTGAGGGGGTTAATGTGGGGGGGGTTAATGAGTGAAGATGGGGGTTAATGAGTGGGGGGTTAATGAGTGGAGATGGGGGTTAATGTAGAGATGGGGGTTAAAGTGTGGGGGTTAATGAGGGGGCGTTAATGAGTGTGGGGGTTAATGAGTGGCTATGGGGGTTAATGTGGGGATGGGAGTTAATAAGTGGGGGGGTTAATGTGTAGGGGGGTTAATGTATGGGTTTTAATGAGTGGAGATGGGGTTAATTAGTGGGGGTACATAATGTGTGGGGGGATTTGGGAGTGGGGATGGGGGATACTTAATGTGTGGGGGGATTTGGGAGTAGGGACAAGGGATTATTGAGTGGGGATGGGGGATACTTAATGTGTGTGGTGGATTTGGAGTGGGGATGGTATTTAATGTATGTGGGGAGATTTGAGGACACAAAATGAAGAGTATGTATGAGGGCATATATGAGGAAGCAGTATGGGGGATGGGTGCAGACAGTAAGGGGTGCGAACGGATGAATTTATGTGGGCACAGTATGGGGAGTGAGGGTGATGGGATGTGTGCAGACACAGTATGGGGAGTCGAGGATATGTGTGAGCAGACAGTATAGAGAGTGAGGGGGTAAATATATGAGGAGACAGTATGGTGAACAGGAGGATGATAGAGGAGACAGTATGAGGAGGGAGGGGATTAGTGTGAGGCGACAGTATATTGCAGACATTTTTATTTAGGAGCATTATAATGACACTTCTATCTTTAAGGGCATCGTGTGGGGATTTGCTGCAGAAGACCGGAGAAGATGGAAGTCTACAGAGACGAGATGTGGATGAGAAAACTCATCATGGGGTCTAGAAGAAAAGGAGAACGACTCCAGAGACGTCATCTATAAGGTACCTGGATGTAAATATTATTAGTGATACTGACTAATTCTCATGTTTTTATTTGTTAGGAACATTAAAGGGGATGTCCAGGTTTGTGCTGAGTCTACAGTCATTCTATGTGACTGCAGACGTCTGAATTCTCACAGTGCTCACAGAACGCTGTCAGGATTCTCTCGTGCCGGTAATTTACATACATGCGGTCACATGCTGACTAGACATGTGTGGCCTCACTCAATGAAAATGAACAGAGCGAGGCCGGGCACGTCTAGTCGGAATGTGGCCAGAAGTATACAAATCGCATACTTGTGCTGACATGACTGTACATCGGCAAGGGAGAATCCTAAAAGTGTGCAGTGCATTCGTTGTGAGAATTCAGAAGCTCCAATGTCAGGATTCAGCTCTGCAGGTTCCAGTAGTCATCACACGGACACTTCACTCATATGCGATTTTCATAGATGTGGTCTTGTGACAACGAGCTTCTCTTCCTGCTTTCAGTTTTTTACTGAACATTGAGAGCATTAGGGAGAGCAGCTCGTGGGTACATGGCTAAGTGTGTAAGTCACATATGTACTTTTTTTTTTTGGGGGGGGGCGCCGAACCAAATTCTTGCCCCGGGTGCCAGAAAGCCTAGATACGCCTCTGTGCATACTTCATATATACTACATTCATACAACATACATACATACTACATATACAGTGCCTACAAGTAGTATTCAACCCCCTGCAGATTTAGCAGGTTTGATAAGATGCAAATAAGTTAGAGCCTTCAAACTTAACACAAGAGCAGGATTTATTAACAGATGCATAAATCTTACAAACCAAAAAGTTATGTTGCTCAGTTAAATTTTAATAAATTTTAAACATACAAGTGTGGGTCAATTATTATTCAACCCCTAGGTTTAATATTTTGTGGAATAACCCTTGTTTGCAATTACAGCTAATAATCGTCTTTTATAAGACCTGATCAGGCCGGCACAGGTCTCTGGAGTTATCTTGGCCCACTCCTCCATGCAGATCTTCTCCAAGTTATCTAGGTTCTTTGGGTGTCTCATGTGGACTTTAATCTTGAGCTCCTTCCACAAGTTTTCAATTGGGTTAAGGTCAGGAGACTGACTAGGCCACTCCAACACCTTGATTTTTTGCCTCTTGAACCAGGCCTTGGTTTTCTTGGCTGTGTGCTTTGGGTCGTTGTCTTGTTGGAAGATGAAATGACGACCCATCTTAAGATCCTTGATGGAGGAGCGGAGGTTCTTGGCCAAAATCTCCAGGTAGGCCGTGCTATCCATCTTCCCATGGATGCGGACCAGATGGCCAGGCCCCTTGGCTGAGAAACAGCCCCACAGCATGATGCTGCCACCACCATGCTTGACTGTAGGGATGGTATTCTTGGGGTCGTATGCAGTGCCATCCAGTCTCCAAACGTCACGTGTGTGGTTGGCACCAAAGATCTCGATCTTGGTCTCATCAGACCAGAGAACCTTGAACCAGTCTGTCTCAGAGTCCTCCAAGTGATCATGAGCAAACTGTAGACGAGCCTTGACATGACGCCTTGAAAGTAAAGGTACCTTACGGGCTCGTCTGGAACGGAGACCATTGCGGTGGAGTACGTTACTTATGGTATTGACTGAAACCAATGTCCCCACTGCCATGAGATCTTCCCGGAGCTCCTTCCTTGTTGTCCTTGGGTTAGCCTTGACTCTTCGGACAAGCCTGGCCTCGGCACGGGAGGAAACTTTCAAAGGCTGTTCAGGCCGTGGAGGGCTAACAGTAGTTCCATAAGCCTTCCACTTCCGGATGATGCTCCCAACAGTGGAGACAGGTAGGCCCAACTCCTTGGAAAGGGTTTTGTACCCCTTGCCAGCCTTGTGACCCTCCACGATCTTGTCTCTGATGGCCTTGGAATGCTCCTTTGTCTTTCCCATGTTGACCATGTATGAGTGCTGTTCACAAGTTTGGGGAGGGTCTTAAATAGTCAGAAAAGGCTGGAAAAAGAGATAATTAATCCAAACATGTGAAGCTCATTGTTCTTTGTGCCTGAAATACTTCTTAATACTTTAGGGGAACCAAACAGAATTCTGGTTGTTTGAGGGGTTGAATAATAAATGACCCTCTGAATAAACTTTTCACAATTTAAATAAAAATTAAACAAAGAAATAACATTCTTTTTTGCTGTAGTGCATTTCACACTTCCAGGCTGATCTACAGTCCAAATGTCACAATGCCAAGTTAATTCCGAATGTGTAAACCTGCTAAATCTGCAGGGGGTTGAATACTACTTGTAGGCACTGTATACTACATTCATACAACATACATACTACATATATACTGCATTCATACATACTACATACATACTACATATATGCTACATTCATACAACATACATACATACTACATATATATATATATATATATATATATATATATATATACTACATTCATACAACATACATACTACATATATACTACATTCATACAACATACATACTACATATATACTGCATTCATACAACATATATACTACATATTTACTACATACATACAACATGCATACAACATGCTACATACATACTACATACAGTCATGGCCAAAAGTATTGACACCCCTGCAATTCTGTCAGATAATATTCAGTTTCTTCCTGAAAATGATTGCAAACACAAATTCTTTGGTATTATTATCTTCATTTAATTTGTCTTAAATGAAAAAACACAAAAGAGAATTAAGCAAAAAGCAAAACATTGATCATTTCACACAAAAATCCAAAAATGGGCCGGACAGAAGTATTGGCACCCTCAGCCTAATACTTGGTTGCACAACCTTTAGCCAAAATAACTGCGACCAACCGCTTCCGGTAACCATCAATGAGTTTCTTACAATGCTCTGCTGGAATTTTAGACCATTCTTCTTTGGCAAACTACTCCAGGTCCCTGATATTTGAAGGGTGCCTTCTCCAAACTGCCATTTTTAGATCTCTCCACAGGTGTTCTATGGGATTCAGGTCTGGACTCATTGCTGGCCACCTTAGAAGTCTCCAGTGCTTTCTCTCAAACCATTTTCTAGTGCTTTTTGAAGTGTGTTTTGGGTTATTGTCCTGCTGGAAGACCCATGACCTCTGAGGTAGACCCAGCTTTCTCACACTGGGCCCTAAATTATGCTGCAAAATTTGTTGGTAGTCTTCTGACTTCATAATGCCATGCACACGGTCAAGCAGTCCAGTGCCAGAGACAGCAAAGCAACCCCAAAACATCAGGGAACCTCCGCCATGTTTGACTGTAGGGACCGTGTACTTTTCATTGAATGCCTCTTTTTTCTCCTGTAAACTCTATGTTGATGCTTTTGCCCTAAAAGCTCTACTTTTGTCTCATCTGACCAAAGAACATTCTTCCAAAATGTTTTAGGCTTTTTCAGGTGAGTTTTGGCAAACTCCAGCCTGGCTTTTTTATGTCTCGGGGTAAGAAGTGGAGTCTTCCTGGGTCTCCTACCATACAGTCCCTTTTCATTCAGATGCCGACGGATAGTACGGGTTGACACCGTTGTACCCTCGGACTGCAGGGCAGCTTGAACTTATTTGGATGTTAGTGGAGGTTCCTTATCCAACATCCGCACAATCTTGCGTTGAAATCTCTTGTCAATTTTTCTTTTCCGGCCACATCTAGGGAGGTTAGCCACAGTGCCATGGGCTTTAAACTTCTTGATGACACTGCGCACGGTAGACACAGGAACATTCAGGTCTTTGGAGATGGACTTGTAGCCTTGAGATTGCTCATGCTTCCTCACAATTTGGTTTTTCAAGTCCTCAGACAGTTCTTTGGTCTTCTTTCTTTTCTCCATGCTCAATGTGGTACACACAAGGACACAGGACAGAGGTTGAGTCAACTTTAATCCATGTCAACTGGCTGCAGGTGTGATTTACTTATTGCCAACACCTGTTAGGTGCCACAGGTAAGTTACAGGTGCTGTTAATTACACAAATTAGAGAAGCATCACATGATTTTTCGCACAGTGCCAATACTTTTGTCCACCCTCTTTTTTATGTTTGGTGTGGAATTATATCCAATTTGGCTTTAGGACAATTCTTTTTGTGTTTTTTCATTTAAGACAAATTAAATGAAGATAATAATACCAAAGAATTTGTGTTTGCAATCATTTTCAGGAAGAAAATGAGTATTATCTGACAGAATTGCAGGGGTGTCAATACTTTTGGCCATGACTGTACATACTACATACAATACATTCATACAATACATACATACATATAGACATACAGTACATATAATATAGAGTACATACTCACCATCACTTGTCACTTTGATGTCCGAAGCCAGTGTCATCTCACTGTAAAAAGTATTAAAATAACAAACAACCAATATATTCCCTGATCCGCAGAAATCCACGAGTGTCCCACGACGATCTCCTGCAGTGCATCACTGAGAGGTTACTATAGTTCACTGGTCTCACTTTATGGCAAAAGCTGCGTGGGAATTTTCTCACACAGCAATGCCAAAAGTGAGACTAGGGACTATTTTTTTTGCCAAAAGTGAGACTAGGGACTATTTTTTTACAGTGGCGGAGGAATACAGTGCGGAAGGATACCTACCTCCCATCATTGTATTCCTGGTGCCCCTAGAGAGCGGTCGCATCAGCTGATGCTGCTGTTCTCCACGGGAGATCGTCGTGGGACACTCGTGGATTTATGCGGATCAGGGAGTGTATTGGTTGTTTGTTATTTTAATATTTTTTACAGATGACACTGGCTACGGGGATCAAAGTGACAAGTGATGGTGAGTATGTACTCTATGTTATATGACCCCCGGCAGGCCCGCACAGACCCCCGAGAGGCCCGTACAGACCCCGCCCGCACACACAGACACGCACAGTGTCCGCCCACGCACCGCCCACACTCTTCCCCCCTCCCGAACTGGATGTGCAAGTAAAGAAAGGGTTTTTCATTCCGATATTTGTGCCCCATTGACTTGCATGGGTTTCCGGTATCGGAATCGGCGATACCCGATATTTTTGGGGTATCGGTCCGATCCAATCCGATCCGATATTTCCCGATATCGGAAGGTATCGCTCAACACTAGTGATGACACAGCATTTAATCTTAAGTATGCAAGACGTATATTTTCAGTAAGCCAGGAGACAGACTATTTTTCATATGAATCTGAAGGTTGACTCCTGAATTGATGTCTGTGAATTATTTAATGGCTGATGTTTTCCTCTTATATAAGCTCCCACAGGCTATCTTTGGAGGACAGGCACACAGGGTCATTGAACAATCAATGTTTGTTAATATGTTGATTACCCATTGTATAAGTCTATGTAGCTTGTTGACCTGCAAAACAGTGAAGGACAAACTATGCAGATTGATTACATAAACAATGAGAGTTAACCTGATCCCTTCTCCCTCCTGACCTGTGGATGATAGCTGAAAGACAGATGTGGGCATAAAAGTGGATCTCTATCCTTCTGCAAGAGGAGACTCTACAAAACCATAGCCAAGGCTCCATGAAGGAGAACACAGATTTGACATCCTACAGGATTCCAGCTTAAGGGACCATGGCCCTAGCTGGAAAAATACAGATCTTCTCGATTGACCATCACTGAACACATGGAGATGTGTTGGGTAAGCCAGGTTGGGACCCTCCAGTCACCTGGCCCTATGGAGACGTTTGGAGAAGCCAGGCTGTGACTCTCCTGTCACCTGGCCCCATTTAGACGTGCTTAAAAGCCAGGTTGTGACCCTCTGGTCACCTGGCCCCATCAAGAAATTTGGAAAAGACAGGTTGGGACCCACCGGTCACCTGGCCATGTGCCTCAATGGACTGTCAGTTTCCTAAGCTTATCATTACCTCTGCTCTGTGGGTACCCGCCAGAAGTGGAGTGCCACTAGTGGGGTAACTGGCTCTGGAAGCCCTGAAGTCGCTGCTGCTCTAATCACGGTAAGTTAGCGGAAGGGTGAGACTATTTTGCTGGGACTGTTCTAGGTGCTATTGTCTGTTGGTGGTTCAATAAAGCATTGCCACACTGTTTTACCTTCACCCTGTGTTGTCTGAGTAGTATTATGCTCATGGGGAAGGAGTGCTGGCATTCACTAGGATATGCGATGGTCAATGCAGTGTTTCTAAAGACAGCCAGGCCAGCGGACGAGAGCACCCACTGACCCCCGTGTCTCCACATAATCCATTTGGGATCCAAAAGAGTTGGCTGGTTTTGATGAGCTGAGCCAAATGATCCAGATCACCAAAAAGAGCCAAATTCCCCGTCACTTACAGGATGACACTTAAGCAGGAGTTGGCAGCAAAAATGTGAGAAGTCTTTTTGAGGGCTGTGGCATATAAATACAGGGGTTGGACAAAATAATGGAAACACCTAACGTTTTGGCATCATAATCTTCGAACATCTTATAAACATGCAAACCGTGACATATGGTAATGTTTTGCAGTTGATTATTTGTGTTATGTGATATGTGTATGTAAATTAACTGTTTGTTTTGCAGAATTGTAAGAACATTGATGAGAACCTGATACCAATGGCAGACCTCTCGGATTTTCAAAGAGGCCAAATTGTTGGTGCTCGTTTGGCAGGCGCTAGTGTAACAGAAAGTGTCCGAATGCTTGGCGTGTCAAGATGTACTGTCTCCAAAGTAATTACTGCGTTTGAAAGAGAAGGAAAAACGTCCGCAGCAAAGCACAGGTCCAGCTGAAAGTCGAAGTTGACTGAGCGAGACCGTCGGACTCTAAAGCGAATTGTGAGGATTGCAAGACCACGGCTCCGAATATCACTGCTGAGCTCAATGAACACCTACAGAACCCAGTTTCCAACGAAAACTGTTCGTCGGGACCTGCACAAATCTGGATTCCACGGAAGAGCTGCAATTCGAAAACCGCTGCTCTCAATGACAAATGTTTCCAAGCGTTTAGAGTGGTGTAGAAATCTCCAGAATTGGTCCCTCGAGCAGTGGAAACGTGATATTCTCAGACGAATCATCGTTTACCCTATTTCCGACCTCCGGCCGAGTGTACGTTTGGAGACAGCCGAAAGAAGCATTCCATCCAGACTGCCTTCTCCCAACAGTAAAACATGGTGGAGGTTCTGTGATGATCTGGGGTGCTATTTCGTGGAGATCCCCCGGGCCAATGATATCCCTTCATGGAAGAATTAACCGCGAGATTATTTAGGCATTTTGGGTGACCAAGTGCATCCTATGGTTCAAGCACTGTTCCCGGAGGGGAACACCAGGATGATAATGCACCAATTCATACAGCTAGAATCGTTAAAGCATGGCACGAGGAACATTCTAATGTGAAGTTGAGCATCTCATCTGGCCCCCACAATCCCCAGACCTCGACATTGTTGAGCATTTATGGTCGATTTTAGAGATTCAAGTTAGACATCGATTTCCGGCGCCATCGTCGCTCAAAGAACTGGAGTGTGTTTTGACTGAAGAATGGGCTACAATTCCTTTGGAAACAATTCACACCTTGTATGAATCCATTCCTCGGAGAAGTGAGGCTGTAATCGCCGCAAAAGGTGGACCTACACCATATTAAACTAACTTTTGTTGATGTTTCCAGGTATTTCCATTATTTTGTCCAACCCCTGTAGGTTGTTAGTGACAAACATCAGGAGGCGGAACTACATGAAAAAAAAAACAATTACTGACGTGTTGCTCACACCATGCTCTCAGACCAGGAGATCAGTGATGATGGCTGTGTCAAGGAGTGGAGAAGTTGTCAATACTGTCCATTGAAGATCTTATAGATATATAATGATTGCCATGTTTTATGTGTTGCTTTACCTGGTTTGTGGCATGCAACAATTGGTTATCTGCAGACTGGATTAACTATTGTGGCCAGCCAATTGGGGGAGGAGGTACATGGGCAAAAGGAACTTAGTTCCTGTTGTTAGATAGACAGGGAATAGCATTGAAGAAGGACCTGTGTTCTAATGATCGCAGACCTGCATTGAAATGGGTGTTTTTGTGTATGATGAAGGGAGACCATACTCAGATAGCACGTTCTAAAGTAAACAAGAAGGAAGAGGCAGAAGGCAAGTGGGGCTTACAGCTAACATTATCTTTACTAGTTAAGAAGCAAAAGTGCTTGGCACTCTACGAGCATTAGCTGGGGCTCGGATTTGAAGCTTGAATCCCCACCCGTCATGTTTGTTGCCTGTTACACAGGCAATGGACCTGCGGGGATTGCCTGCCAGTCACTGTAATGCCGTAGCCATCTTAGTAGTGGCATTAATGTGATTGGCTGGCAAAGGCGCAGACATGCTCGACACACTGACATCATTGCACAGCTCAAAAACAGTTGTGATTGGAGGGAGAAAGCAGTTATCCAGGCCACTGTGTACACAGTTTAACTAATCAGAGGCCTCTAGTGTTGATACTGGTGCTGATTCTGAACCATCATACTAACAGCCCTTCTAAGGGCTAATCTTGTGGTTTGTATCAGATACATTGTGCATTTAGCATTGTGGCAGAATACAGCCTCTAGGCAGGGCTTAGGGATTTGTGGTCCTTGCTAAATATATAGCTGCTGCACGTGACAATTCATTTTTTGGGGGTGAAAAAATTAACTATAGTATCATCCATAGACTATTACGTGCTTTGTGTTACATTACGGTAGTATGTAACACTCCAAAAATGCAGTCAAAAATTTTTCTGGTTTGAATTTGTCATCCATAGAGCATTACGTGCTCTTTGTTCTATTTTGGTTGGTATATAAACACTCCAAAAAAGAGTTAACATTTTTTCCTGGATTGAATTTGTCATCCATAGAGTATTGCGTGCTTTGTGTTACATTTCAGTAGTATATAATACTCCAAAAAAGCGGTTAAATTTTTTTCTGGATTCAATTAGTCATTCATAAAGTATTGCGTGCTTTGTGTTACATTTTGATGGTATATAACACTTCAAAAAAGCTGTCAAAATTTTTTATGGATTCAATTAATCATCCAAAGGGTATTACGTGGTTTGTGTTACATTTTAATGGTATGTAACCCTCCAAAAAAGCATTCAAAAATTGTTCTGGATTGAATTTGTCATCCATAGAGTTTTACTTGCTTTGCATTGCATTTTGGTAGTTTATAAACCTCCACAAAAAGTTCACAATTTTTTTCTGGATTGACTAGTAATACATACAGTATAACGTGCTTAGTGGATGACAAGGCGACAAAGATGGCAGAATCCTGGGAGACTCCCAAGGGAGCGACAGGAGGAATATCAGAGCCAGACCAAGCTGGTGCGACAGCAAAGGTGGCAGGAACCTCTGGCCCAGAACCATCCTCTTTCCTGGAACCACCAAGGCTCAAACCCAGGTTGCAGCCTTCACCTCTGGGGTTCTTGCGGACGGGAGAGCCTGGATCCAGCAACTGGTGAGTGGACTGCAGGGCTTAGGCTGGTTGGAAGAGAGAAAGAGGCAAGCCAGAACCAGGGTTGGAGACATGCTAATAGGCATACTCTTTCATCTAATTTTTGGCAGCTCTTGCTTCCTGCATAAATTAAACTGAAATTTCTAATTTTTTCTATAAAAAATAATAAAATGTAATAAAAATAAAAAAAATTCAATTTTGGTTTACTGAATTTATTATTTTTTTTTGTCGTTTTTAAATTTTGCCTTATACAAGTCATTATGTAGTAAAAAATGTTTCTTAATTTTTTTTCCTGAAAAATCCAATTTCTTGTCGATTTTGAAAGTTTTATTGTAAGACCTTAAAATGGAGTAAAAGCGTGACACCATTGTTCTCAGCAGCAATTTGGGAGTCAATGCTTCCAGGGGTCTTCCCCATGCTGTTCCCCTTCCATTTAGCATTTTTTTCCATCCATTTCAACATTTTCACTGGCCCCCCAGACCTCATTGTAGGGTCTGCTGGAAAAATGTTCAGATTTCACATTGACTCCCAATATACTCATTGCTCAAAACGAGCATCCGAGCATAAGGAATTGCTTGGCTTGAGTAATGAGCAACCGAGCATTTTAGTGCTCACTTGTCCCCACTGGAGAAGTTTGTACAGATTATTATGACTGCAATTGTCATCAGTTCACACTGTATTCAGCTATTGTAGTTATGTCAGAATTATGAGCTGTAGATATGTATAATTTGTAATCTTAATGATTTACCGAATATATTCTCGAGTATAAGCTGAGATTTTCAGCCCATTTTTTAGGCTGAAAGTGCCCCTCTCAGCTTACACTTGGTCATTGTCCCAGGGGGTAGGCGGGGGGAGGTGGAGCGCAGGAGCCGGCTGCTGTCAGATCATTCCCCCTCCTGGCGCTGTCTCTGCACTTCCCTGCTTCTCAGATCGTCTCCGGCGCCGCAGCTCTTCCTGTGTTCAGCGGTCACGTGGTACCGCACATTAAAGTAAAGAATATGCACGCCACTCCACTTCCATAGGCGTGGAGCGCATATTCATTGCTTTAATGAGCGTACCATGTGACCACTGAACACTGGAAGGAACTGCTGTTGCTGGAGACCATCAGAGAAGCAAGAAGTGCAGAGACCGCGCCAGGAGGGGATGAGTATGACGGGGAAGACGGTGGGGAGCCATGCGATAGTCACCTGTTCCCGTTCCATCGCCACGCGCTGCTTTGTCTTGCGCGTCCTCTGGCTGTGACGTTCAGGTCAGAGGGCACAATGAAATGGCTAGTGCGTGCCCTCTGCCTGAACAGTCACTGCAGAGACCTGGAAGACAGAGTGGCGCGTGGCTGTGGAACGGGGACAGGTGAATATCGCAGGTGCCAGGGCCCTGAGCCAGCGGAGACACCGGCACCTGGCCCCATAGTGTGCCGGTGTCTCCGCCTGCTCAGTACACCGACACCTGGCCCCTAGCTGCGAGAGGTTGTTTTTTTTTGTTTTTTTTATTAATCGCAGCAGCATATGGGGCATATATATCTATGGAGCATTTTATGGGGCCATCAACCTTTATGCATTATTATATGGGGCATCTTATGAGGCCATCAGTGTGACGTCTGCCTGCGGTCTGGACTGCAGCCAGACAGCACCCCGAGAAACACTGATACCCTTTACCCCTATACAGGGATCTGGATTTATAGCAGAGCCCAGGAGGCGCTGTCTGAATAGGAGCAATGACCAGAGCAGGACGGTCGCCAGAAAGGTGTTCCAATACAGGACACAGAGGCAATGATATCCGAGACTAAACCAGTCAGGCAGAAATGGTAAAAAAGAGTCATAAACCAGGAGGGCAGCAGAGGTACAGAATCGTTAGGCAGAAGCAGAGTCAGAAGTCCAGGCAAAAGTCAGAGTCAGTCAAACAGCAATTCACACAGTAACACGCAGGGGAACCAAGAATATATCCGGCGGCCTGCAAGAGCAGTCCCAAGGTATTTGAGGGATCAGATCAGCCCTCACAGGCTGCTGGACTGATGATGTCATCCGGACCACCCCCAGGACCAGGCTGGATGGTGATGCACCAGCCCCTTCATGACTGACCGAGGAGCGAAGCCTGCGTTCAGCGGACGCCTGCGCAGGAGGCTCATACCCATCGCCGCCATCACTCGGGGTTGAAGCACAGCGCCTCCCAGAGACCGAGGCCGGAACTGCAGGCCGCGAGTCAGACGGTGATGGGACAGTCCGGCGCCTCCTAGTGGCCAAGGCCGGGACAGCAGGCCCTGAGTCTGACGGTGACGTGACAGTACCCCCCCCTCTAAGAGGGGCCTCAGGACCCTCAAAACCCGGTTTGTCAGGGTGGAGGAGGTGAAACCTAATCAACCCCTTTGCATGAATCTCACCAGCGGGAACCCAGGACCTCTCCTCTGGGCCGTAGCCCTTCCAATGCACCAAATATTGCACCGAGTTTCTCACTAGCCGGGAATCAAAGATGCCCTGGACTTCGTACTCCAAGGCACCCTTGACCAAAACTGGAGGAGGAGGGGACTGGACGGGACGAATTGGGGAGCGGTACACCTTGAGGAGGGATTTATGGAACACATTAGGAATTTTAAACGACTGCGGGAGCTTTAACCGAAACGCTACCGGGTTAATTACTTCTAATATTTCGTATGGGCCGATGAACCTGGGACCCAGTTTGGCGACGGTATCTTAAGTTTGATGTTTCTTGTAGAGAGCCAAACCTTGTCACCAACTCCCAGGTGCGGCCCCTGGGATCGTCGTCTATTAGGCGCCGAAGCCTGTCTAATCTGAGTCCCTTTCAAATTAGAATTTACTTCGGACTAAATTGTCTTCAGACGACGTATATTTTGCTCAACCCCTGGGAGTTCCGACATCTTGGCCGAAAATGATCCAAAGCGCGGATGTAGTCCAAGGTTACAGAAAAAGGGGGTGGTTTTGATGGAGTCTTGGTATCTATTATTGAGAGCGAACTCCGCCAATGGCAAGTGTTCCACCCAATCTGACTGATGTGCTGAGACATAGCAGCGGAGGTATTGCTCCAGCTCTTGGTTAGCACGCTCAGTTTGGCCATTGGTTTCGGGATGGTATGCCGAGGAGAAGGACAACTCAACACCATTACGTTTACAGAACGCCCTCCAGAACTTTGAGACAAACTGGGTACCCCTGTCGGACACAATATTTGCCGGAACGCCGTGCAAACGTACAACATGAAGAACAAACAACTTAAAGTTTCAGAGTTAGGCAAGCCAGACAGGGGAACAAAGTGGCACTGCTTACTGAACCTGTCCACCACCACCCAGATACAAGTTTTCCCATCGGAGGGTGGCAGGTCTGTAATGAAGTCCATGGAGATAATAATAATAATAATAATATTCTTTATTTATATAGCGCCAACATATTCCGCAGCGCTTTACAGTTTAACAGTTTCAAAACACAAGTCATAAGTAACAACGTTAACAATACAATAATTAAAGCAAAATAAGACGAAATAAGACGACCCTGCTCGTGAGAGCGTACAATCTACAATGAGGTGAGGGAGATACAGAGTACAGGTGTGTATTTACAATGGTGTATTTACAATGAAGGTCCAGCCATCTTGCAGGAGTGAAGGATGGATGGAGATAGTGAATGGGCTACGCACGCACACTTACACAGAGAATGACTTTGATTAGTGAATGTGATATGCCACTCTGAACAGGTGTGTTTTGAGGGAGCGCCTAAAACTATGCAAATTGTGGATAGTCCTGATTTCTTGGGGTAGAGCATTCCAGAGGATAGGAGCAGCACGGGAGAAGTCTTGGAGTCGGGAGTGGGAGGTACGGATTAGTGGAGAGGTTAGTCGAAAGTCGTTTGCAGAGCGCAGCGATCGGCTAGGCCGATAGACAGAAATGAGCGAAGAGATGTAAGGGGGTGCCGCACTGTGGAGAGCTTTGTGGGTGAGAACAAGTACTTTGAATTGGATCCTATAATGAATGGGCAGCCAATGTAAGGACTGGCGAAGAGCGGACGCGTCCGAGTACCGATTACCCAGATGGACGATCCTGGCTGCTGCATTGAGTATGGACTGGAGAGGGGATAGTCGAGTGACGGGGAGACCAATTAATAGAGCGTTGCAGTAATCCAGGCGAGAGTGGATCAATGCAACAGTGAGGGTTTTTGTTGTTTCCATAGTGAGAAAAGGGCGGATTCTAGAGATGTTCTTTAGGTGTAAGCGGCAAGAGCGGGCAAGGGATTGTATATGGGATGTAAAGGAGAGATTGGTGTCAAACATAACACCCAGACAGCGCACCTGCTGCCGGGGTGTTATTGTGGTACCACCCACGGAGAAGGAAATGTCAGATTTAGGGAGGTTAGTAGACGGCAGGAGCAGAAGAAGTTCAGTTTTGGAGAGGTTGAGTTTCAGATAGAGAGCGGACATGATATTGGAGACTGCGGACAGACAGTCACTGGCGTTCTGTAGTACAGCGGGGTAAGGTCGGGGGAAGACGTGTATAGTTGTGTGTCATCAGCATAAAGATGGTACTAAAAGCCAAATCTGCTGATGGTCTGTCCAATTGGGGCCGTGTAGAGAGAGAAAAGAAGGGGGCCAAGGACTGAGCCCTGAGGTACCCCGACAGCAAGAGGAAGAGGAGATGACGTGGAGCCAGAGAACAAAACACTGAAGGAGCGGTCAGAGAGATAGGAAGAGAACCAGGAGAGTGCAATGTCCTCAATGCCTAGTGACTGGAGCCTAGAGAGTAGGAGATGGTGTCAACAGTAGGAGATGTGGGTCCATGGACTCTCAGGGGTGGGCAAGGACTGGAGCCAGCCGGTAGGACGGTTATGGGGGGACTTGGCGCGGGCACAGACTTCACACGCTGAGACGTAGTTCTTACAGTCCTTGACCACCGTCGGCCACCAAAAGTTCCTGGTTACCAGCCTAGTGGTATTATTGAGACCAGGATGGCCTGCCAGGACGGAGTCGTGAGACTCTTTTAACACTTGTAAGCGAAAGGTAGCTGGAACGAATAATTTTTTTGGGGGTGTAGTGTCAGGAGCTCATTCTGATGACCTACGGATCTCCTCCAGAAGATCCAGAGATACTGCCGACACGACAATCCCATTAGCCAATATTGGAACTGGTTCATAGTCCTCGGTCTGTGTGGGGCAAAAGCTGCGGGAGAGGGCATCTGCCCTCACATTCTTAGTTCCGGGGCGATAGGCGATTAAAAAAAATCGAACCTGGAGAAAAACAATGCCCACCTGGCCTGCCTAGGATTTAGTCTTTTAGCCGACTCTAGGTAGGTTAGGTTTTTGTGGTCGGTAATAACAGTAACCTTGTGTTTGGCACCTTCGAGGAAGTGGCGCCATTCCTCGAAGGCCCACTTGATTGCCAGTAATTCCCAATTGCTGATGTCATAGTTTCTCTCCGTGGCAGAGAACTTGCGGGAGAAAAAGGCACATGGGCGAAGCTGAGTGAGGGATGCAGTGCCTTGCGAGAGCACTGCTCCCACTCCGACTTCGGAGGCATCTACTTCTACAATAAAGGGGTGGTCCAAGTTTGGTTGAATCAACACCGGGTTGGCCACGAAGCACTCTTTTAGTGTAGAAAAAGCCCGGGTTGCCTCAGGATTCCAATTGGTCACGTCCGCCCCTTTCCGGGTAAGGTCCGTGAGTGGCTTGGCAATCTCTGAGAATCCCCTGATGAATTTGCGATAATAATTCGCAAATCCCAAAAATCGCTGCAGTGCTTTCAGCGACTTGGGTTGCACCCAATCCTTAATAGGTTGAATCTTGGTAGGATCCATGCGGAACCCCTTCCCTGAGACCATGTATCCTAAAAATTGCACCTCTTCGGCAAAAAAAACACATTTTTCGAATTTTGCAAACAAAGAGTTTTCGCGCAGTCTTTGCAGTACTGAACGGACGTGTTGAGCATGTGTCACAGGGTCAGCAGAATAAATCAAAATATCGTCCAGATATACGACGACATACACCCCACAAATGTCTCTGAAAATATCGTTGACGAAGTGCTGGAATACTGTAGGAGCGTTACTGAGTCCGAACGGCATTACCAGGTACTCAAAATGGCCAAGGGGTGTATTAAAGGCCGTTTTCCATTTGTCCCCATCTCTTATGCGGACCAGGTTATATGCCCCCCGGAGGTCAAGTTTAGTAAACCAGCGGGCTCCCAGTAACTGATTAAAAAGATCAGGAATGAGTGGCAGTGGATACTGATTTTTTACCGTAATGGCGTTCAGCTCGCGGTAATCAATGCATGGTCTGAGTCCACCATCTTTTCTCTCTACAAAGAAAATCCCAGCTCCTACAGGTGAGGTGGAAGGTCTAATGAAGCCTTTTCGTAGGCTGTCTGCTATGTAGTCATTCATGGCTACACGCTCAGGGCCAGAGAGGTTGAATATTCTCCCCTTAGGGAGACGGGCACCAGGGACCAAGTCAATAGGACAATCGTATTCTCTGTGCGGAGGTAGTCTCTCCGACTCCACTATAGAGAAAACATCTTCATAATCCCTAAACGCATGTGGAATAGAAGGTGTTTTAATTTTAATCTGGTTTATAAAAAAGGACATACAGTTACTCTGACACTGTAGACTCCAGCGCACAACGTCACCTATGCGCCAGTCAATAATCGGATTATGTTGGTGCAACCATGGCATGCCTAACACAACTGGATCTGATAAATTGTGTATAACAAAAAATGACATTTGTTCGTTATGTAATGTCCCCACTGACATAGAAATTTCGGCAGTAATGAATTCCACGCCTCCCTGGTCTATAGATGTACCATTAATTGTAATAGTCTGAATAGGCGCTTTAAGCCTTAGCAGAGGTACACCCAGACTCTTAGCAAATAAAAAATCCATAAGGTTGCCGGCAGCACCACAATCCACATAAGCCTTCACACACAGACGTTTCTTAGCAAAAGAAAGGGAAACTGGTAACAACAGTTTGGCCGCTTTTGCGGGCAATACCTGACCCCCAGCGCTGTCCAGGGGGCGATGCTCCAGGAATGTGGATTTCCAACAGCCAGCATTTTCTTTGAAGCTTCCAGGCTGCAGCATGCTTGAGCCTGAGAGTGACCTTCCAGGCTGTGCAATGTAACAGGTGTTTGGGCCAAGAATCAGCTCAGTCAGGAGGAAGAAAAAAAAAAAGGTAAGGAAAACTGCTTTTAGATGTGTTAAGTATAGACACAAGAGCAGTTTTATTTTTTTGGGCCGGAAATAATGTGACGTCTGCCTGCGGTCTGGACTGCAGCCAGACAGCACCCCGAGAAACACTGATACCCTTTACCCCTATACAGGGATCTGGATTTATAGCAGAGCCCAGGAGGCGCTGTCTGAATAGGAGCAATGACCAGAGCAGGACGGTCGCCAGAAAGGTGTTCCAATACAGGACACAGAGGCAATGATATCCGAGACTAAACCAGTCAGGCAGAAATGGTAAAAAAACAGTAGACAGTAGCAGAGTCAGATTCCAGGCCGAAGCCAGAGTCATAAACCAGGAGGGCAGCAGAGGTACAAAGTCGTTAGGCAGAAGCAGAGTCAGAATCCAGGCCAAAGTAAGAGTCATAAACCAGGAGGGCAGCAGAGGTACAGAATCGTTAGGCAGAAGCAGAGTCAGAAGTCCAGGCAAAAGTCAGAGTCAGTTAAACAGCAATTCACACAGTAACACACAGGGGAACCAAGAATATATCCAGCGGCCTGCAAGAGCAGTCCCAAGGTATTTGAGGGATCAGATCAGCCCTCACAGGCTGCTGGACTGATGATGTTATCCGGACCGCCCCCAAGACCAGGCTGGATGGTGATGCACCAGCCCCTTCATGACTGACCGAGGAGCGAAGCCTGCGTTCAGCGGACGCCTGCGCAGGAGGCTCATTCCCATCACCGCCATCACTCGGGGTTGAAGCACAGCGCCTCCCAGAGACCGAGGCCGGAACTGCAGGCCGCGAGTCAGACGGTGATGGGACAGTCCGGCGCCTCCTAGTAGTCGAGGCCGGGACAGCAGGCCCTGAGTCTGACGGTGATGTGACCGTCCGGCGCCTCCTAGTGGCCGAGGCCGGGACAGCAGGCCCTGAGTCTGACGGTGACGTGACAGTCAGCCTTTATGGAGCAGCATATGGGGCATATATATCTATGGAGCATCTTATGGAGCCATCAACCTTTATAGAGCAGCATATGGGGCATATTTTTGTATGGAGCATCTTATGGGGCCATCATCCTTTATGGATCAGCATATGGGGCATATTTTTGTAGAGCATCTTATGGGGACATCAATCTTTATGGAGCAGCATATGGGGCATATTTTATGGAGCATCTTATGGGGCCATAACCTTTATGCACTATATGGGGCATCTTATGGGGCCATCAACCTTTATGGAGCAGCACATGGGGCATATTATTCTATGGAGCATCTTATGGGGCCATCAACCTTTATGGAGCAGCATATGGGGCATATTATTCTATGGAGCATCTTATGGGGCCATTATTAACCTTAGTGCAGCATTATATGGGGCATATTTTTGTATGGATCATCTTATGGGGCCCATCATGAACTTTTTGGAGCATTTTATGTGGTGTATTTTGTATGGAGCATCTTATGGGGCCCACCAGGAACTGTATGGAGCATTATACGGGGCATATTTTGTATGGATCATTTTATGGGGCCCATCATGAACTGTATGGAGCATTATATGGGGCTCCTGATTCAATATGGATATTCAAAAACATTTAATCTACTGATGTCTCAATTAATTTTACTTTTATTGGCATCTATTTTTATTTTTGAAATTTACCAGTAGCTGCTGCATTTCCCGCCCTAGGCTTATACTCGAGTCAATAAGTTTTCCCAGTTTTTTGTGGCAAAATTAGGGGCCTCGGCTTATACTCAGGTAGGCTTATACTCGAGTATATATGGTATTATGTTTTTCCAACATGTCCATTAAAAATGTTGGCTGTCTTATTTTTTTTATAAGATATCCAGAAAAATGAAAAAAAATCCAGTTGGCAACCCTGTTCTGTGGCTGCTGATTGGCTGCAGCAGTCACGTGACACGAAAAAGTCTCTTGACTGCCATAGACACAGCGACAGCATCAGGGGAACGGTGTCAGTGCGAGAGGTAAGTATAAGGCTTTTTTTTTATGATTTTATGGCCACTTTAGCTTTTAGAAAAGGTTGTCTAGTAGTGAACCCCTTTAACCAAATCCCTGATAAATATCGTCTTACTATTATCACTCCTACACCACATGTTACACTAAGTACTCTGCATTCGTGTAGAAAACTCAGTTCGTCATCTGATGAGTCCATACCTTATTCATCACTATTAGTATTGAGCGATAGCACCCGATATTGAAAAATATGAGATCGGATTGGATCGGTCGATCTAAAAAAAATATCGGGTATCGCCAATTCCGATCCCGGAAGTCCCATTCAAGTCAATGGAACAGAAATATCGAATTGAAAAAAACCCTTTCTTTCCTTGTAGGTTAATTCTACATGAAGAAAAACAACTAATAATAATGTAGAATGTATTGGGGGAGGTGGAGGAGACATTAAAGCCATAGAGGTTTAGCCCAATCAAATGGAATAGCAGGAATATTTTTTTTTATTTTAAAGACGTTTGGAGTTACAAAGATATTGACTATGTTAACCTCTTTTATATTTTGTCAGATATGTATGTTTCACTACTTCCATGCTCTTCACCTTCTTTTTTACTTCTCCCACACTTTCTCCTTCATGGTCCTCAGAAGCAGCAGCATCTTTTTCATCAACTTCTTCTTCACCTTATTCATCTTCTTCTTCACCTTCTTCCTATTATTCTTTTTTTTACATTCTTCATATTCTTCTAATTCAAATATTATTCTTCATATTCTACTTCTTCATCTTCTTCCTATTCTTCTTCATCATATTCTTATTTGTGACAGGCATTCCTGTAGTTGTTATTTATAAAAGTTTGAAGATTACACCAGCCGTTCTGCCTGTCACAAAAGATTTACAACAGGATTTGTCCACGTTCAGTTTGGCGTGCAGCAGCAGGCATTTTCCAGGGGCACCACGAGGAAGAACGGACTCACCCTCATACACTGCTTAGTCTTCTGCTTATAATTTAGATAATATAATTTGCTATTATTTTTAGTCTTATGCTTAATGTTCTTCTGCTTTTGGTTTTTCTGCTTCTGTCTTCTGTCTCTTGTTGTTCTGCATCTTGGTGGTTGTCTTCATGTTCTTTGTCCTCTTGGTCATCTTCTTGAGGGTCATCTTTTTGGTCTTCGGTGTGGTCTTCAGGGTCATCGTCTTCAGGGTCATCATCAGGGAGATCCAGAGTGAGAATCAAAAAACAATTCCACAAACTTGAACTTGGAAAAGTAGCAGAAGGTACAAGAAGGCTGAGGAACTGCCGACAACCAGCTGACGGTGCTGGAACCCGGATGGGTAGCAGAAGCTGGAAGAGCAAATTAAAGTAGTGAGGACCAGCTGACGGTGCTGGAACCCGTAGGGGCAGCTGAAGTAACAAGAGCCAATGGCACAACCGTGGACCAGCTGACGGTGCTGGAACATGGTAACTAGAGTTGAGCGATACCATCCGATACTTCAAAGTATCGTATCGGATGGTATCGGCCGATCTTTAAAAAAAGTATCGGTATCGCCAATTCCGATACCGGAAGTCCCATTCAAGTCTATGGGACTTCCGGTATCGGAATAAGAATGTGGGAATTTCCCACACAGCAATGGCATAAAGTGAGACTAGGGACTTTTTTTTTTTTAAGTGGCGGAGGAATACAGTGCGGAAGGATACCTACCTTCCGTCATTGGATTCCTGCAGCCCGTAGAGAACGGCAGCATCATCTGATGCTGCAGTTCTCTACCCAAGATCGTCGTGGGACACACTCGTGGACTGCTTCGGATCGTGGGTGAGTATTTTTGTGGTTTGTTATGTTAATATTTATTCCGGAAAGACAATGGCTTCGGGGAACAATGTGACAAGTATTGGTAAGTATGTTACTCTATGTTATATGTACTGTATGTCTATGTATGTATTGTATGAATGTATTGTATGTATGTAGTATATATGTGGTATGTATGTAGCATGTAGTATGTATGTAGTATGTATGTAGCATGCATGTAGCATGTAGTATGTATGTAGCATGCATGTAGTATATATGTAGTATGTATGTAGCATGCATGTAGTATATATGTAGCATGTATGTAGTATGTATGTGGTATGTATGTAGCATGTAGTATATATGTAGCATGCATGTAGTATATATGTAGTATGTATGTAGTATGTATGTAGCATGTATGTAGTATATATGTAGTATGTATGTAGTATATATGTAGCATGCATGTAGTATATATGTAGTATGTATGTAGTATATATGTAGCATGCATGTAGTATATATGTAGTATGTATGTAGTATATATGTAGCATGTATGTAGTATGTATGTAGCATGCATGTAGCATGTAGTATGTATGTAGCATGCATGTAGTATATATGTAGTATGTATGTAGCATGCATGTAGTATATATGTAGCATGCATGTAGTATGTATGTGGTATGTATGTAGCATGTAGTATATATGTAGCATGCATGTAGTATGTATGTAGTATGTATGTAGTATGTATGTAGCATGCAGTATGTATGTAGTATGTATGTAGTATATATGTAGTATGTATGTAGCATGCATGTAGTATGTATGTAGCATGTATGTAGTATGTATGTAGTATATATGTAGTATGTATGTAGCATGTAGTATGTATGTAGTATTTTTTTTTTTTTTTTTTTTTAACATTTAACACATTAGCCGGATGATGGGACTACTACTGTCCCATCATTGGCTAATGTGTCAATCACTGTCATGGTAGCAGGCATCGCCCGATGGGACTTGTAGTCCCATCGGACGATGCTTGCACAGACCCCCGGACATCAGCACAGCCCCCCGGCAGGCCGGCACAGCCCCCCGGCAGGCCGGTACAGACCCCCACAGGGTGCACAGCCCCCCGGCAGGCCGGCACAGCCCCCCGGCAGGCCGGCAGAGACCCCGGGCAGTCCACACAGCCCCCCGGCAGGCCGGCACAGCCCCCCGGCAGGCCGGCAGAGACCCCCGGAAGGCCCGAAATGACGGCGCATCATGATGCGCACACACCGCGCATCATGATGACGTCAGGCCGTCAATCAACTGAACTTCCGATTCCGATGCCGAATTCCGATATTGAAAAAATATCGGAAGTCGGTATCGGAATTCCGATACAGCAAGTATCGGCCGATACCCGATACTTGCGGTATCGGAATGCTCAACACTAATGGTAACTAAGCAGGAGGTACCTGTGCTACAAAGCACTACCAAGGACCAGCAGACGTTGCTGGAACTCGGATACCAAGAAGGAAGCACCTAGGCCAAAGGCACTGCCGACAACCAGCTGACGGTGCTGGAACCCAGATGGGTAGCAGAAGCTGCAAGAGCAAATGAAAGTAGCGAGGACCAGCTGATGGTGCTGGAACCCGGAGGGGCAGCAGAAGTAACGAGCCAATGGCACAACCGTGGACCAGCTGACGGTGCTGGAACATGGTTACTAAGCAGGAGGTACCTGTGCTACAAAGCACTACTAAGAACAAGCAGACGTTGCTGGAACTTGGATACCGAGAAGGAGGCACCTAGGCCAAAGGCTCTGCCGAGAACCAGCTGACGGTGCTAGAACCCGGATGGGTAGCACGAGGTACCCATAATCAACAAAGTTGCAAGGCCGCGAGCAGGACGCAGTTACCGAAACCCACAGTCCAACAGGGGGTGCTTGTCCTATTGGCACTACGGAACCAGCCTTTATTACCAGAACCCGCAGCCCACATAGGAAGCACCGAAACTGCAGGCACCATAGACTCGGTTAATCTGACCGCAACACGACAGGACAACGTATTGGTGGCAAAGTGACGTTGACACTACCCGGAAACAGCAGGCGTGCTGGAACCAGGCTGGGCAGGAGGGAGTGCCCGTGCCAAAGACACTTCCGAGAACCAGCTGACGGTGCTGGAACCTGGATGGGTAGCAGAAGCTACAAGAGTCAATGGAACTACCGAGAACCAGCTGAGGGTGCTGGAACCCAGAGTGGCAACAGAAGGAACAAGAGCCAATGGCACAACAGTGGACCAGCTGACGGTGCTGGAACACGGTTACTAAGCAGGAGGTACCTGTGCTACAAAGCACTACCAAGGACCAGCAGACGTTGCTGGAACTCGGATACCAAGAAGGAGGCACCTAGGCCAAAGGCACTGCCGAGAACCAGCTGACGGTGCTGGAACCCGGATGGGTAGCAGAAGCTACCCATGAAAAAGACAAAGTTGCAAGGCGTGAGCCGGCCGCAGTTACCGAAACCCACAGTCCTACAGGGGGTGCTTTTCCTATTGGCACTACGGAACCATCCTTTAGTACCAGAACCCGCAGCCCACATATTAAGCACCTAAACTGCAGGCACCATAGGCTCGGCTAATCCGACGGCAACACGACAGGACAACGTATTGGTTGCAAAGTGACGTTGACACTACCTGGAAACAGCAGGCGCGCTGGAACCAGGCTGGGCAGGAGGGAGTACCCGTGACAAAGACACTGCCGAGCAGCAACTGGCGATGTTGGAGCCCAGGATCAATCACGGAGCAGGCTGAGGCCTACTTGGAGCAAGTTTTATATCGGTTGTACACTACTACTGATTGTAAACATGATCCACTTAGGCCTCTGGCTCTACTGTCTCCAGTATTTCCCCTGGCCTCCAACCCTGCCAGTTGCTGCTCTGAAGTGGCGTCTGCACAATCCACACTTGTTTCTGGGTTACAGGGGCTCGGTCACGTCAGTGGATCCCCTGATGTGTGTCCGGCAAGGTCTCCTGCTCTGTCCACATTCCCACTACTAGTAATGTAGTCATGTAGTAATCATGGGAAAATAGAAATAAATACATTTTCTTTTAATTTTATTATTTTTCCCTAACTAAGGGAGTGATAACGGGGGGTTTGATTTACTATTTATGGCGGTTTTTATTTTTGGCAGCTGTCATACGCTAAAAGACGCTTTTTATTGTAAAAATAGTTTTTGCATCACCACATATTGAGAGCTATAATTTTTCCATATTTTGACCCACCGAGTCATGTGAGGTCTTATTTTTTGCGGGACGAGTTGACGTTTTTATTGGAACCATTTTCGGGCACGTGACATTTTTTGATCGCTTTTTATTCCGAATTTTGGGACGCAGAATGAACAAAAACCAGCGTTTCATGAATTTCTTTAGGGGGGGTGCGTGTACACCGTTCCGCGTGCGGTAAAATTGATAAAGCAGTTTTATTCTTCGGGTCAGTACGGTTACAACGATACCTCATTTAGGTCGTTTTTTATGTTTTGTCGGTTTTATGCAATGAAAACTATTTTATATAAAAAATAATTATTTTTGCATCGCTTTATTCTGCAAGCTATAACTTTTTTATTTTTTCGCTGATGATGCTGTATGGCAGCTCGTTTTTTGCGGGACAAGATGACGTTTTCAGCGATACCATGGATATTTATATGCGTCTTTTTGATCGCGCGTTATTGCACTTTTTGTTTGGCGGTATGATAATAAATCATAATTTTTTGCTTCGTTTTTTATTTTTATTTTTTAAGGGGTTCACTAAAGGGGTTAACTAATGGGACAGTTTTATAGGGCAGGTCGTTATGGATGCGGCGATACCTAATATGTGTACTTTTATTGTTTTTTTTTATTATTTCCAAAAAATGGATTTATTGGGGGAATATTTTTTTCTAATTTATTTGGCGATTTTTTAAAAAATTATTTTAACTCTTTTTTTTTTTTTAACTTTATTACATAGTCCCAGGTGGGACATCACTGTCCTGTGACAGATCGCTGATCTGTCACATCACAGATCACTGTGACAGATCAGCGATCTGTCACAGGCACTGCTGCAGACTTCCTTATGTCTGCGCTTTGCAGGCACTGAGGAAGTCAGCTCCCTGCAGGCCCACGAATCCAAGAAGGCGACGGGGGCAGGGAAAGAGCCCCCTGCAGCAGCGCTGCACATTGCGCTGCTGTGGGGGGCTCAGGGAAGCACAGAGGGAGCCCCCTCCCTGCAGATGCTTCCCTTTAACCCCCGGTACACCGCGATCATGTTTGATCGCGGTGTGTAAGGGGTTAACGTGTCGGGGCGGTCCGTGACCGCCCCTGACACATTGTGCCGGGTGTCAGCTGTGATAATCAGCTGACTCCCGGCCGCGATCAGCGGCGCTCACCACGTGGGCGCCGCTGATCGCGCTAGACGTACTATCCCATCCATGGGCATAGGGGCCCGGGTCCCATGGACGGGATAGTACGTCTGATGTCAGAAAGGGGTTAAACAATTTTCTCCTGCTTTTGAGTACCCTAGAATCTTTTGTATGGCTGGTGATTCTGTTATGAATGGGTCACTGAGGAAGAAAAAACAACACAAGCCAAGTCTCAGAAAGCCAGAGGGGTTGGTAACTATGCAGATTGCAGATCCCTGATCTTACCACACAACTAGCAGCAGTCGTGGAGCGTACCTACGATGATCCTAGACGCCTCGTCACAACCGGAGAGCTACATAAGCCTAAAGCAGGAAAAGAGGAAAACTAACTGCCCCAGAGCAGACCCCAAAGGAAAGACAGCCCCCCACGTATTGACGGTGAAACAAGATGAAAACACAAACAAAGGCAGAAAAATAGGCTGAGCAAACGATCGGGCCCGACTAACTAGAAAGGACAGGAAAGGAAATTAACCCTGAAGTCACTAGACTTCTCCCACTATATCAGCACTCTGAAATATTCAGAGACAGAGCAAAAAGAGGCCAATCTAATAAGGAACCAAGAAGGCAAATACAGATAAATAGGAGTGGAAATTCAGCACAACCCCAGCAGGGGCTGGCTGACCACAAAAAACTGAATTGACCAACAAGAGCAAGTGTGAACAATAGCAAAAACAAACAACTTGAGAAGACTGGAACAGAGCTGAAGTCCAAGACCTGAGAAGCAGAATGAATCACCAGCACCAGGATAGGGCGTCGGCTGTCTTATATCCAGTCTGATACTCCAGAGATCCAATCGTTATCCTCCTCATCAGGTGGCAGATCACTACCAATTAAACAAACCTCACTACCTCCTGTCACCACCAGAGGGAGAACGAAAGGAGGAGCAGAAAATGAGTTCACAACAGGCAGCATTATACCCTATGAGGGGGGAAGCATTATACTCTATGAGGAGGCAGCATTATACCCTACGAGGGGGGAAGCATTATACTCTATGAGGAGGCAGCATTATACAATATGAGGGGGTGCATTATACCCTATGATGTGGCAGCATTATACCCTATGAGGGGTGCATTATACCTTATGAGGGGGTGCATTATACCCTATGAAGGGGCAGCATTATACCCTATGGGGGGAAAAGCATTATACTCTATGAGGAGGCAGCATTATACCCTATGAGGGGGCAGTATTATACCCTATGAGGGGGGCAGCATTATACCCTATGAGAGAGGGAAGCGTTATACTCTATGAGGAGGCAGCATTATACCCTATGAGGGGGCAGCATTATACCCTATGAGGGGGTGTATTATACCCTATGAGAGGGCAGCATTATACCCTATGAGGGGGTGCATTATACCCTATGAGGGGGCAGCATTATACCCTATGAGGGGGGGCAGCATTATATTCTATGAGGGGGCTACATTGTATTCTATGAGATGGCTACATTATATTCTATGAGGGGGCTGCATTATATTCTATGAGGGGGCTACATTATATTCTGTGAGGGGGCTGCAATATACTATACTAGCTGAAGAGCCCGGCATTGCCTGGGTATAGTAACCAACTGTGGTTAATTCTAACAAATTATAATGATTATATTGCACATAGTGTGAATGAGCGAGTGTGAGCGAGTGTGAACGAGCTGAGTGTGACCTGAGCGTAAGTGCGAACTGTGGTAAGTGTGTGACTTGAAATTCAGTGAAGAGGTATTTGGAAAACCTATAACAAATACCTGTGTGAGTTGCTGAATTGTAGGTTGCTGAGTGCTTTCTACCTGTTCAATTTTTGGGGGGCTTTGGGGGCTTGTTTAACCTATATTTTCTCTCTTCAGGGTTAATCTCTTCTTTTACTATCTGTGTTTTTAAGGGTAAACTATATTGCATTTAAATCTAGAGGTGTAACTATATTCACAAGGGGTTAATTAAGGGTGGGAGTTCATACAGTAATTAAGGGTTTATAAGGGGCAGCTGGTTGGGGCTCAACTCCTTTTGGAAGTGCATTGAGCAGCAAGGTGCTGTTGAAAGGGGAAAAAAAAAAACAAAAAAAAACAAAACTCTTTTAAATCTTCTTCCTGAGCCAGTGTGAACGAGCTGAGTGTGACCTGAGCGTAAGTGCGAACTGTGGTAAGTGTGTGACTTGAAATTCAGTGACTTTAGATTCAGAGAGTTTCCAAGGGAGGTCTTACTGAATTGCTGTTATAGTAATACTTTTTTTTTTTTTTTTATTTATTTTTGCTTATCTTATTGTCTGGTGCAATCCCCATTAGGATGTGCTCCACTATTGCCAATGCCATCCAGTGCACGTCTTGCCGCATGTATGAAATCCTTGAACAGCCGGTCGAGGGTGCATACTGCTGTGCAAGATGTGAGCACGTTGTGCATTTGGAAGCCCAGATACTGGATCTAAATGTGCAGCTGGCAACACTGAGATCCATAGACAATATGGAAAGGAGTCTTCTGCTCACTGAGCAGACGCTCAATGGGATAGATGAGGGGGGGGATGCTAGGTTGGAGCTGCAGGACAATGAAGCAGCTAGCTGGGTGACAGTTAGAAGGCGGGGTAGAGGGAAGAGCACCAGGGAGGCTAGTCCTGATCTGGCACACCCCAATAAGTTTGCTAAGTTGGCAGATGAGGGGAGTGTTAGTGCAGGAGTAGCACTGCTGCAGCAAGGCATGTCCTCTGAAAGCCGGAGGAGTGTCTGCTCCAGTAAGGGGGGAAATAGGAGAGCAGGGCAGGCCAGACAGGTTCTGGTAGTGGGAGACTCAATTATTAGGGTAACAGATAGGGCAATCTGTCACAAAGACAGGGATCGTCGAACGGTGTGCTGCCTACCTGGCGCTCGAGTCCGACACAGCGCTGATCGGGTTGACAGATTACTGGGAGGGGCTGGTGAGGATCCAGCGGTCATGGTGCACATTGGCACAAATGACAAAGTTAGAGGTAGGTGGAAGGTCCTTAACCCCTTCACCCCCAAGGGTGGTTTGCACGTTCATGACCGGGCCAATTTTTACAATTCTGACCACTGTACCTTTATGAGGTCATAACTCTCGAACACTTCCATGGATCCTGGTGATTCTGACATTGTTTTCTCGTGACATATTGTACTTCATGTTAGTGGTAAAATTTCATTCAAATAACTTGCGTTTATTTGTGAGAAAAACGTAAATTTGGCGAAAATTTTGAAAATTTCGCAATTTTCCAACTTTGAATTTTTATGCCCTTAAATCACAGAGATACGGCAGAAAAAAAACTTGATAACTAACATTTCCCACATGATTACTTTACATCAGCACAATTTTGGAACCAAAATTTTTTTTTGTTAGGAAGTTATAAGGGTTAAAAGTTGACCAGCGATTTCTCATTTTTACAACACCATTTTATTTTTAGGACCACATCACATTTGAAGCCACTTTGAGGGGTCTATATGATAGAAAATACCCAAAAGTGACACCATTCTAAAAACTGCACCCCTTAAGGTGCTCAAAACCACATTCAAGAAGTTTATTAACCCTTTAGGTGCGTCACATGAAATTTTTTGAATATTTAAAAAAAAATGAACATCTAACTTTTTTTCATAAAAAAAATACTTCAGGTTCAATTTTTTTTATTTTACCAAGGGTAACAGGAGAAATTGAACTGCAAAAGTTATTGTGCAATTTGTCCTGAGTACGCAGATACCTGATATGTGGGGGGGAACGACTGTTTCGGCGCATGGCAGAGCTCAGAATGGAAGGAGCGCAGTTTGACTTTTTCAATGCAAAATTGGCTGGAATTCAGATTGGACGCCATGTCACGTTTGGAGAGTCCCTGATGTACCTAAACAGTGGAAACCCCCTACAAGTGACCCCATTTTGGAAACTAGACCCCCCAAGGAACTTATCTAGATATGTGGTGAGAACTTTGAACCCACAAGGGCTTTACAGAAGTTTATAACGTACAGCGGTACAATTAAAAAATCATATTTTTTCCACAAAAATGATCTTTTCACCCCAATTTTTATTTTCCCAAGGGTAACAGGACCCTAAAAGTTATTGTGCAATTTGTCCTGAGTACGCTGATACCCCACATGTGGGGGTAAACCACTATTTGGGCGCATGGCAGAGCTCGGAAGGGAAGCAGCGCCATTTGACGTTTTTGGCTGGAATTGAGATCGGACACATGTCGCGTTTGGAAAACCCCTGATGTACCAAAACAGTGGAAACCCCCCACAAATGACACCATTTTGGAAACTAGACCCCCTAAGGAACTTATCTAGATGTGTGGTGAGCACTTTGACCCCCCCAGTGCTTCACAGAAGTTTACAACGCCCGGGCGTGAAAATAAAAAATTCGTATTTTTTCCACAAACATGATCTTTTAGTCACCATTTTTTATTTTCCCAAGGGTACCAAGAGAAATTGGACCCCAAAAGTTGTTGTCCAATTTGTCCTGAGTATGCTGATACCCCATATGTGGGAGAAAACTACTGTATGGGCACACGTCGGGGCTCGGAAGGGAAGTAGTGACTTTTGGAATGCAGACTTTGATGGAATGGTCTGCGGGTGTCATGTTGCCTTTGGAGAGCCCCTGATGTACCTAAACAGTGGAAACTCCCCACAAGTGACCCCATTTTGGACACTAGACCCCCCACGGAACTTATCTAGATGTGTGGTGAGCACTTTGAACCCCCAAGTGCTTCACAGAAGTTTACAACGCCCGGGCGTGAAAATAAAAAATTCGTATTTTTTCCACAAACATGATCTTTTAGTCACCATTTTTTTATTTTCCCAAGGGTACCAGGAGAAATTGGACCCCAAAAGTTGTTGTCCAATTTGTCCTGAGTATCAATACCCCATATGTGGGAGAAAACTACTGTATGGGCACACGTCGGGGCTCGGAAGGGAAGTAGTGACGTTTTGGAATGCAGACTTTGATGGAATGGTCTGCGGGTGTCATGTTGCCTTTGGAGAGCCCCTAATGTACCTAAACAGTGGAAACCCCCCACAAATGACACCATTTTGTAAACTAGACCCCCCAAGGAACTTATCTAGATGTGTGGTGAGCACTTTGACCCCCCCAGTGCTTCACAGAAGTTTACAATGCCCGGGCGTGAAAATAAAAAATTCGTATTTTTTCCACAAACATGATCTTTTAGTCACCATTTTTTTATTTTCCCAAGGGTACCAGGAGAAATTGGACCCCAAAAGTTGTTGTCCAATTTGTCCTGAGTATGCTGATACCCCATATGTGGGAGAAAACTACTGTATGGGCACACGTCGGGGCTCGGAAGGGAAGTAGTGACGTTTTGGAATGCAGACTTTGATGGAATGGTCTGCGGGTGTCATGTTGCCTTTGGAGAGCCCCTAATGTACCTAAACAGTGGAAACCCCCCACGAATGACACCATTTTGTAAACTAGACCCCCCAAGGAACTTATCTAGATGTGTGGTGAGCACTTTGACCCCCCCAGTGCTTCACAGAAGTTTACAACGCCCGGGCGTGAAAATAAAAAATTCGTATTTTTTCCACAAACATGATCTTTTAGTCACCATTTTTTTATTTTCCCAAGGGTACCAGGAGAAATTGGACCCCAAAAGTTGTTGTCCAATTTGTCCTGAGTACGCTGATTTCCCATATGTGGGAGAAAACTACTGTATGGACACACGTCGGGGCTCGGAAGGGAAGCAGTGACGTTTTGGAATGCAGACTTTGATGGAATGGTCTGCGGGTGTCATGTGCGTTTGGAGAGCCCCTGATGTACCTAAACTATTGAAACTCCCCACAAGTGACCCCATTTTGGACACTAGACCCCCCACGGAACTTTTCTAGATGTGTGGTGAGCACTTTGAACCCCCAAGTGCTTCACAGAAGTTTATAACGCTCGAACGTGAAAATAAAAAAATCATTTTTTTCCACAAAAATGATATTTTTGCCCCCAATTTTTTATTTTCCTAAGGGTAACAGGAGAAATTGGACCCCAAAAATTGTTTTGCAATTTGTCCTGAGTAGGCTGATACCCTACATGTGGGGGTAAAACACTGTTTGGGCGCATAGCAGAGCTTGGAAGGGAAGGAGCACCATTTGACTTTTTCAACTCAGAATTGGCTGGAATTGAGATCAGACGCCATGTTGCATTTGGAGAGCCCCTGATGTGCCCAAACAGTGGAAACCCCCAATTCTAACTCCAACCCGAACCCCAACACGCCCCTAACCCTAGCCCTAACCCTAGCCCTAACCCTAGCCCTAGCCCTAACCGTAGCCCTAACCCTAGCCCTAACCCTAGCCCTAGCCCTAACCCTAACCCTACCCTAGCCCTAACCCTAGCCCTAACCCTAATGGAAAAATGGAAATAAATACATTTTTTTTATTTTATTATTTTTCCCTAACTAAGGGGGTGATAACGGGGGGTTTGATTTACTATTTATGGCGGTTTTTATGTTTGGCGGCTGTCGCACGCTAAAAGACGCTTTTTATTGTAAAAATAGTTTTTGCATCACCACATATTGAGAGCTATAATTTTTCCGTATTTTGACCCACCGAGTCATGTGAGGTCTTATTTTTTGCGGGACGAGTTGACGTTTTTATTGGTACCATTTTCGGGCACGTGGAATTTTTTGATCGCTTTTTATTCCGATTTTTGTGACGCAGAATGAACAAAAACCAGCGTTTCATGAATTTCTTTTGGGGGGGTGCGTTTACACCGTTCCGCGTGCGGTAAAATTGATAAAGCGGTTTTATTCTTCGGGTCAGTACGGTTACAGCGATACCTCATTTAGGTCGTTTTTTTATGTTTTTGTCGGTTTTATGCAATGAAAACTATTTTATATAAAAAATAATTATTTTTGCATCGCTTTATTCTGCGAGTTATAACTTTTTTATTTTTTCACTGATGATGCTGTATGGCGGCTTGTTTTTTGCGGGACAAGATGACGTTTTCAGCGGTACCATGGATATTTATATGCGTCTTTTTGATCGCGCGTTATTGCACTTTATGTTTGGCAGTATGATAATAAATCATTATTTTTTGCTTCGTTTTTTATTTTTGTTTTTTAAGGGGTTCGCTAAAGGGGTTAACTATTGGGACAGTTTTATAGGGCAGGTCGTTACGGACGCGGCGATACCTAATATGTGTACTTTTATTGGTTTTTTTTTTTATTATTTTCAAAAAATGAATTTATTGGGGAATATTTTTTTTTTTTTTTACTAATTTATTTGGCGATTTTTTTAAATTTATTTTTACACTTTTTTTTAATTTTTTTTTTACTTTATTACATAGTCCCAGGTGGGACATCACTGTCCTGTGACAGATCGCTGATCTGTCACATCACAGATCACTGTGACAGATCAGCAATCTGTCACAGGCAGTGCACAAGGCTTCCTCATGCCTGCGCTTTGCAGGCACTGAGGAAGCCAGCTTCCCCAGGCCCCCGAAGGCCCCCGTCGCCATCTTGGATTCGGGGGCCTGGAGGAAAGGAGCCCCCCGCAGCAGCGCTGCACATTGCGCTGCCGTGGGGGGCTCAGGGAAGCATGGAGGGAGCCCCCTCCCTGCCGATGCTTCCCTTTAACCCCCGGTACACCGCGATCATGTTTGATCGCGGTGTGCAAGGGGTTAACGTGTCGGGGGCGGTCCGTGACCGCCCCTGACACATTGTGCCGGGTGTCAGCTGTGATAATCAGCTGACACCCGGCCGCGATCAGCGGCGCTCACCACGTGGGCGCCGCTGATCGCGGTAGACGTACTATCCCGTCCCCGGTCATACGGGCCCGGGTACCGTGGACGGGATAGTACGTCTCATGCCAGGAAGGGGTTAAAGATGATTTCAGGGAATTAGGCTGTAAGCTTAAAGCAAGGACCTCCAAGGTGGTATTTTCGGAAATGCTTCCTGTACCACGTGCCACGCCAGAGAGGCAACGGGAGATTAGGGAGGTTAATAAGTGGCTCAGGAATTGGTGTAGGAAGGAGGGGTTTGGGTTCCTGCAGAACTGGGCCGACTTCTCAGTTGGCTACAGGTTCTACGCTAGGGACGGGTTGCACCTCAATGGGGAGGGTGCAGCTGTGCTGGGGGAGAAAATGGCTAGAAGGTTGGAGGAGTGTTTAAACTAGGGACGGGGGGGGAGGGTATTCCTTTTATAGGAGGGGAAAACAGTGCAGATAGAGACCTGGGCACAAATTATGACATTGGGGGTGGGGGTGGCATGGGGGGTGGGGTTAGAACAGTTAATAATTTAAGAAAGAATAGAGGTACAGAGAGATACATAAAGTGCATGTATACTAATGCCAGAAGTCTCGCCAACAAAATGGAGGAATTGGAGTTAATGTTGTTGGAACATAATTATGACATGGTGGGGATATCTGAGACATGGCTGGATGAGAGCCATGACTGGGCAGTTAATTTACAGGGCTATAGTCTGTTCAGAAATGACCGTACAAATAAGCGAGGGGGAGGCGTATGTTTATATGTAAAATCATCCTTAAAACCCATCCTTCGTGATAATATATATGAATCTAATGAAAATGTAGAGTCCCTGTGGGTAGAGATAAGGGGAGGGGGGAAAAATAATAAATTACTGATAGGGGTTTGTTATAAATCTCCAAAAATAATGGAAGCTACAGAGAATATCCTCATAAAGCAAATAGATGAAGCAGCGACTCAAGGAGAAGTCATTATTATGGGGGACTTCAACTACCCTGAAATACATTGGGGAACCGAAACCTGCAGTTCCAGCAAAGGTAATAGGTTTTTGACTACTATGAGAGACCATTACCTTTCACAACTGGTTCAGGACCCAACAAGAGGGGGGGCACTGCTAGACCTAATATTATCCAACAGGCCAGACCGCATATCAAATGTAAGGGTTGGGGGTCACTTGGGTAATAGTGATCACAAATTAATAAGTTTTCATGTATCCTTTAATAAGATGTGCAGTAGAGGGGTTACAAGGACACTAAACTTCAGGAAGGCAAATTTCCAACGGATGAGAGATGATCTTGGTGCAATTAACTGGGACGATATCCTGAGACATAAAAATACACAAAGAAAATGGGAGACGTTTATTAGCATCCTGAATAGGATCTGTGCACAATATATACCGTATGGGAATAAACATGCGAGAAATAGGAGGAAACCACTATGGCTAAATAGAGCTGTAAGGGGCGCAATAAGAGATAAAAATAAAGCATTTAGAGAATTAAAGCAAGTAGGTAGTGATGAGGCATTAAATAAATACAGAAGATTAAATAAATTCTGTAAAAAGCAAATCAAGACAGCAAAGATTGAGACAGAGAGACTCATTGCCAGAGAAAGTAAAAATAATCCCAAAATATTCTTTAACTACATAAATAGTAAGAAGCTAAAAAATGATAGTGTTGGTCCCCTTAAAAATAGTCTGGGTGAAATGGTGGATGAGGATGAGGAAAAAGCCAATATGCTAAATGACTTTTTTTCAACAGTATTTACACAAGAAAATCCCATGATGGATAACATGATCAGGGATAAAATTCTCCATTAAATGTCACCTGCTTAACCCAGCAGGAAGTACGGCGGCGTCTACAAATCACTAAAATTGACAAATCCCCGGGCCCGGATGGGATACACCCCCGAGTACTGCAGGAATTAAGCACAGTCATTGATAGACCACTATTTTTAATCTTTAAAGATTCCATAATAACAGGGTCTGTGCCACAGGACTGGCGTATAGCAAATGTGGTGCCAATATTCAAAAAGGGGACAAAAACTGAACTTGGAAATTATAGGCCTGTAAGTTTAACCTCAACTGTGGGTAAAATCCTGGAGGGTTTTCTAAGAGATACTATACTGGAGTATCTGGAGAAGAATAACCTTATGACTCAATATCAACATGGGTTTACAAGAGACCGTTCCTGTCAGACTAATCTGATAAGCTTTTATGAAGAGGTAAGTTCCGGACTGGACCAAGGGAATGCAGTGGACGTGGTGTACATGGACTTTTCAAAAGCTTTTGATACGGTGCCACACAAAAGGTTGATACATAAAATGAGAACAATGGGGATAGGGGAAAATATGTGTAGGTGGGTTAAGAGCTGGCTCAGGGATAGGAAACAAAGGGTGGTTATTAATGGAGCACACTCGGACTGGGTCACGGTTAGCAGTGGGGTACCACAGGGGTCCGCTTCTTTTTAACATATTTATTAATGACCTTGTAGGGGGCATAGAGAGTAGAATTTCAATATTTGCAGATGACACTAAACTCTGCAGGGTAATTAATACAGAGGAGGACAATTTTATATTACAGGAGGATTTATGTAAACTAGAAGCTTGGGCTGATAAATGGCAAATGAGCTTTAATGGGGATAAATGTAAGGTCATGCACTTGGGTAGAACGAACAAGTTGTATAATTATGTGCTTAATTGTAAAACACTGGGCAAAACAGTCACTAAAAAAGACCTGGGTGTATGGGTGGACGACAAACTCACATTTAGTGGCCAGAGTCAAGCAGCTGCTGCAAAGGCAAATAAAATAATGGGATGCATTAAAAGAGGCATAGATGCTCATGAGGAGAACATAATTTTACCTCTATATAAGTCACTAGTGCGACCACACTTAGAATACTGTGTACAGTTCTGGTCTCCGGTGTATAAGAAAGACATAGCTGAACTGGAGCGGGTGCAGAGAAGAGCGACCAAGGTTATTAGGGAACTAGGGGGTCTGCAATACCAAGACAGGTTATTACACTTGGGGTTATTTAGTTTGGAGAATCGAAGGCTTAGGGGTGATCTTATTACAATGTATAAATATATGTGGGGACAATACAAAGACCTTTCTAATGATCTTTTTACTCTTAGACCTGTGACGGGGACAAGGGGGCATCCTCTACGTCTGGAGGAAAGAAGGTTTAAGCATACTCACAGACGCGGATTCTTTACTGTAAGAGCAGTGAGACTATGGAACTCTCTGCCATGTGATGTTGTAATGAGTGATTCACTACTAAAATTTAAGAAGGGACTGGATGCCTTTCTTGAAAAGTATAATATTACAGGGTATATACACTAGTCTCCTTAATATTGCGTTGATCCAGGGAGCTAGTCTGATTGCCGTATGTGGAGTCGGGAAGGAATTTTTTTCCCCAATGTGAAGCTTACTGTTGCCACATGGGGTTTTTTGCCTTCCTCTGGATCAACATGTTAGGGCAAGTTAGGATAGGATATGGGTTGAACTAGATGGACTTAAAGTCTCCCTTCAACCTTAATTACTATGTTACTATGTTACTATGTAAAAACCGTGCATCTAATCCTATCCTGTGTGATACTGACTGCTGAGCCATGTATCTAATCCTATTCTGTGTGATACTGTCTGCTGAGCCGTGTATCTAATACTATTCTGTGTGATACTGTTAGCGTGGCGCTAGGCAGGACGGGTTTCCCAGAGTGGACCCTCTGGACCGTGGCACCGAGGGGCCCCGGACTTGCAACCTAGTGGGACCGACCCCTATACAGGGACCGTTAGGAGCAGGCCCAGGGGTTCGAATGCCACGGCAGCCGGAACCAAGAGGGGCGGCTCGGATTGGACTGGAGTTAGACAGCCACGGGAAGGCTGGACCGGAGTAGGACTGCAGGAATCAGGCACGGATAGACTGGACCGGAGTAGGACTGCAGGAACTGACACGGGTAGGCAGGACCGGAGTAGGACAGCAGGAGCAGACACGGAAAGGCAGGACCGGAGTAGGACTGCAGGAGCAGACACGGAAAGGCAGGACCAGAGTAGGACTGCAGGAATCAGACAGGGGTAGGCAGGACCAGAGTAGGACTGCAGGAACAGACACGGGTAGGCAGGACCGGAGTAGGACAGCAGGAGCAGACACGGGTAGACAGGACCGGAATAGGACGGCAGGAATCAGGCACGGCACGAGCAGGCAGGTCAGAGCAGGAACACACACAGGACCGAGTAGTACTGAAAGGAAGCACAGGGACAAGGTGAGGACAGAGACCGTGCATCGGGCAAAGGCACGGGAGCCTAGTGTGCTGAAGATACAACAACGATCAGGCGCCTCCATTATGGGAGGGCGGCCTGATATAGCCGAGAACCTGCCCCCATTGGTCTGGCGGTGCTACTGGGTCAGAGCACCGCCGGAGTATAAGAACTGGCTGGGAGGGCCGGCCGCGGCCTATGGCGCATGCGCAGAAGTCGCAGTGACGTCACAGGACACGGGCCGATCAGAGGAGGGAGAGAGGCTGCGGTGCAGGGTAAGAATTAGCACACGCGACGGGGGCCATTGCCGGGCGCGCGACAGGGACAGGGGCCGGGACAGATACTGTGTGCTGAGCTGCGTATCTAATCCTATCCTGTGTGATACTGTCTGCTGAGCCGTGTATCTAATCCTATCCCGTGTGATACTGACTGCTGAGCTGTGTATTTAATCCTATCCTGTGTGATACTGACTGCTAAGCCATGTGTCTAATCCTATCCTGTGTGATACTGTCAGCTGAGCTGTGTGATACTGACTGCTGAGCCGTGTATCTAATCCTATCCTGTGTGATACTGGGCTCCCCCTGCAGTCTGTGTCAGAGGGTGGTCTGTGTTGGCACGGTAATAAATTGTGTTATTTCCAGCTGTACAGAAGGACAACAACACCATAGAAATGATAAGAATAATAGGCCTCAGTTACTGCAACTGTCTACAAAGAAAACTGTTGCTGATAGCAACCAATCACAGCTAATTTTTCATCTTTTAAACAGCTGTGGGACAGCGTGGTGAGTTTTGAGTGGCGACTTTTGTGTTTCGACTTTTATGTGGCGAGGTTGGTGTATGTGTGGTGAAATGTATGCTGAGGGTGGTATATGTGTTGAAGCACGTGGTAGTGTGTGACGCATTTTGTGTGTGTGTTCATATCCCCGTGTGTGGTGAGTATCCCATGTCAGGGCCCCACCTTAGCAACTGTACGGTATATACTCTTTGGCGCCATCGCTGTCATTGTTTAAGTCCCCTTTGTTCACATCTGGCAGCTGTCAATTTGCCTCCAACACTTTTCCTTTCACTTTTTCCCCATTATGTAGATAGGGGCAAAATTGTTTGGTGAATTGGAACGCACGGGGTTAAAATTTCACCTCACAACATAGCCTATGATGCTCTCGGGGTCCAGACATGTGACTGTGCAAAATTTTGCGGCTGTAACTACGACGGTGCAGATGCCAATACATACAATTTTTCCCCATTTTGTAGATAGGGGCAACATTTTTTGGTGAATTGGAATGCGCAGGGTTAAAATTTCACCTCACAACATAGCCTATGATGCTCTCGGGGTCCAGTCGTGTGACTGTGCAAAATTTTGTGGCTGTAGCTACGACGGTGCAGATGCCAATACATACACTTTTTCCCCATTATGTAGATAGGGGCAAAATTGTTTAGTGAATTGGAACGCGCAGGGCTAAAATTTCGCCTCACAACATAGCCTATGATGCTCTCAGGGTCCAGACGTGTGACTCTGCAAAATTTTGTGGCTGTAGCTGCGACGGTGCGGATGCCAATTCCGGACATACACACATACAGTACATACTGTGGAGGAACGCACACAGACCCGTTCCTCCCACGTCACCCCCGTGACGTAACCACAGGCACAGCTCTGCAGCGCCCCCTTTGTCTCTCAGGTCAGTAAGGGAACTGCACCTAGAGCAAATGGTCGCCAGGGAGGAGGTCCTGTTACCCGCTGGGGGTTCTAAGATTCGTGATCAGAGTAAAAGCATCAGCCCAAGATTAAGTTCATAGTTTAATTGCCTTAAGGGCACACTAGATAATTACAGAAATATACAGTAAATTTGCAGTCAGAGAAAATATATAACAATAAGGGTACAAGACTTAAGATATTAAGCTGGAGGTCAATTTACCAGATTGTAGGGTCATGTGGGTGCTGGGGAGCTCTGCAGTCCACAGGAACAAGAATCTTAGTTGCCGGTCAGACCCCCAAAGCATGGGCCGCTGCTCCCCTCGGCAGGTCTGTCCCCATGTCCTTCTTAGATCGCCATCGTCTGGATCTTCTGTGTGAAGGAATGAATGTCTGCCAGGGGCTGCTAGTCCTTAAACATGCTAGGTTCCTCCCCCTGTGTCAGAGGGTGGGCTAATAATCTATGCTCCTAGGATGGAGCCAAAGCGTCTGGGACACACAAAGGACGTATATTCCTGCGTCTGCTAGCAGGTACATTCTAATTGAAGCCCTAGGCTTTTTCCCGGCCCCCTGCTGGCACGGCTCCGTACCTGAGCTTTGAAGCTCTGTTTTGGGCCTATCCTCATTATCACACCAATGGCCCTGGCTATTTAGCATTGGAACACTAAATCCCGCTTGTATTTACTAAATACACAGCACCTGGGGATATAGAAGCCATTAACTGCCTGTAATTCCTGAACTTAGACCAAAATGAATGCCAAGCTCAGACATGTGGCCCCATATCTAAGATGGCGGCTGCTCCTTCATCACATCTCCCTGCTTTAGAGGGCACTAGGGGGTATCACATTCCTGTGATCCCCCATGTGCCCTTCCGCACCCTCTCCTTGCCGGGACAGCCCATCAGCGTTACCATGGTCCCTGCCTCTTTTGTGGCGAATGGTGAAGTGATACTGTTGGAGAGAGAGGCTCCAGTGTAGCAACCTCCCATTCGTCCCAGAGACCGTGTGTAACCAGCTGAGGGGGTTGTGGTCTGTTTCCACGGTGAATTGGCGTCCGTACAAGTATGGCTGCAGACGCTGCAGGGCCCACACAATTGCCAGACATTCCTTCTCCATCGTGGAGTAGGCCACTTCCCTCGGCAGGAGCTTCCGGCTCAGCTACAGAACGGGTGTTCATGGCCCGTATTGTCGACCTGGCTGAGCACAGCACCGAGGCCGAAGTCGCTGGCGTCGGTCTGCACTACGAACGGCCGTGTGAAGTCGGCTGCTTGTAGTACAGGAGAACTAGAAAGGGCGGTCTTGAGCGCCTGGAAAGCTGTCTCGCAGGCGACTGTCCAGTCGACTGCGACGGGCAGCCTCTTCTTGGTGAGTTCCGTCAGGGGCTTGGCCAGGGCACTATAGTGTGGAACAAACCTCCTATAATACCCGGCTGTCCCCAAGAAGGACATCACCTGCTTCTTGGTCCTGGGGGTGGGCCAGGATGCGATGGCATCCACCTTCCCGGGTTCTGGCTTCAGAGCTCCCCCACCTACCCGGTGCCCCAGGTAGTGGACCTCATTCATACCCAGCTGGCACTTTTCGGGCTTAATGGTCAAGCCTGCTTGCTGGATCCGCCCGAGCACCTGCGCCAGGTGCTCTAGGTGATCTTCCCAGGTGGGACTGAAGATGGCGATGTCGTCTAGGTATGTGGTCGCATACCCTTCCAGTCCCTCGAGCAGCGTGTTGACCATCCTCTGAAAAGTGGCAGGGGCATTCTTCATGCCGAATGGCATCACCGTGGACTCGTACAGTCTGAATGGGGTGATAAAGGCAGAGCGTTCCCGTGCCCCAGGGGTCAGGGGAATCTGCCAATACCCCCTGTTCAGATCCATGATGGTCAGGTACTTGGCCCCGGCCAGCCGATCGAGCAGGTCATCGATGCGCGGCATTGGATACGCATCGGTGACCGTCACAGCGTTGAGCCCCCGGTAGTCCACGCAGAACCGCGTAGTTTGCTCCTTTTTAGGAACGAGAACTACAGGCGAAGCCCACGCACTATTGGACACTTGGATCACCCCCAGCTTCAGCATCACATCTATCTCTTGGCGCATGTGCTGCTGCACCTCAAGAGAGACCCGATATGCTGAATGCCGGATTGTGGGGTGATTGCCGGTGTCCACGTCATGGACGGCTGTCTCAGTCCTTCCGGGCAGGCTGCTGAACAGCTCCCTAAAGGGGTGTAGGGTGACCCTCAGCTGGGAACGTTGCTCCTCCGAGAGCTGGTGGCCAACCCCCACATCCTCGATGGATCCACCCGCCTTGGCTTGGGTGAGCAGATCCAGGAGGGTTTCTACATCTCCTTCCTCGGGAAGGTTGCACACTGGGTGGGCACAAGCCTCCCGCTCATGATGGGCCTTCATCATGTTCACGTGGAAGGCCTTCCTCCTTCCACAGGCGTGGTCCAGGGTGACCAGATAGGTGACAGCGTTGAGCCGCTGGTGCACGAGGTATGGACCCTCCCAGGCCGCCTGAAGCTTGTTTTGAGGTACGGGGACCAGTACCCACACCTTTTGACCCACCTCGTAGGCCCGCTCACAAGCATTCTGGTCGTACCACCGCTTCTGGTCAGCCTGGGCTTGGGCCATATTGTCATGCACCAGCCGTGTCAAGGCCGTCATTCTGTCCCGGAAGCGCACGACATACTCATAGACCGACACTCCAGGGGTAGCCAAATCTCCTTCCCATGCTTCCTTTACCAGAGCAAGGGGCCCCCGTACACGTCGCCCGTACAGGAGCTCAAAGGGGGAGAACCCTGTTGAGGCCTGTGGGACCTCTCGGTAGGCAAACAGCAGGTGTGGGAGATACCGCTCCCAGTCTCTCCCATGGGAGTCGACCAACATCTTCAGCATCTGCTTTAAGGTGCCATTGAACCGCTCTCACAGGCCATTGGTCTGTGGGTGGTACGGGCTGGCTACCAGATGTTGCACCTGTACCTGCTTACAGAGAGACTCCATCAGCTGCGACATGAACTGGGTCCCTCGGTCGGTGAGCATTTCCTAGGGAAACCCCACTCTGGAGAAAATCTCCAGTAAGGCAGTGGACACTTTTTCGGCCCGAATGGACGACAAAGCTACCGCCTCCGGGTACCGGGTGGCATAGTCCACTACTGTTAGTATGAAGCATTTCCTGGAGCGGCTGGGAGTGGACAGAGGTCCAATGAGATCCACAGCCACCCTCGAGAAAGGCTCTTCAATGATGGGCAGAGTTACCAGTGGGGCTTTGGGGCGCCGCCCCGCCTTCCCCACCCTCTGACAGGTGTCACGAACGGCAGTAGGCAATCACCTCGGTCCTCATTCCTGGCGAGTAGAAATGCTGAGCTAGCCTGGCCCTGGTTTTAGTGATCCCTAGGTGTCCGGTCATGGGAATCTCGTGTGCGATCCGCAACAATTCTGCCCTGAACGGATAGGGTACCACTAACTGTCGGTCCCTGGGCCACACCTCCGGTGAACCCTGCTGGACCGTTACCCGGTACAGCCGTCCCTGGTCCCAGACCACTCGCTCGAGGTCAGACTCCAGGGGAGGCTGTGCCGCCTGCTCCTTGAGAGCTTTCAGGCTAGCGTCAGCTTCCAACTCTGCCTGAAATCCCTGACTCAATGTGGCAAGAATTGACGAAACTGCCACCTCCTCTGTCAGCTCCCCGGGATCTGTCTCCTGGCCGCTGTCTGACTCGGCAGCCACTTGGTCGGAGAGAGGGGAACCGTCAGACCTCCGCAAGGCTCCTTGGGCTCCGGCACTCCTACTCCTGGTAACAGCGGCCACGACCGCTGAGACCACAGGTAGCGCCTGCTTCCCCTCGGCCCCTGACCAAATCGCCGGGTCAGGCAGACTTCCCTGGCCTCCTGACATCCCGGATGTGGGGAACTCCTGCCCTGGGGTCTTACCTGGTGGCTCCTCTCCCGGGACGCCCCCTCCCCCATGGCCTGTTCCTCTTTCTGCAGAGGCCTTCGACTCAGCAGGCTGGATTCACTTAGGGGCCCTACACTGCCCATAGCAGCCCCTCCCTCCACCTCTGAGCTCTCCCCTGCAGGCTTCTCACCTGTCCTCACTGTGAGCCCTGTGTGTGCAGTGTCAGTGCATGGCTTACCATTAGGTTTCACTCCCTCCTCCACTGTTGGAGGCACATTCAACACATTAACATTAGCATTCACAGTAGAGTCATGACATTCTTGGGGAGCTGGACTTGGGGGTTCAGTGGTCACCCACTGAGTCACTAGCCACCCCAAATCGGTCCCAAGCAACAAATTGGCAGGAATATTTGGCGTTACTCCCACCTCCCGCATTCCCCTCCCGGCGCCCCAGTCCAAAAACACCTTGGTGACGGGCAGCGCCGGTTCAACACCTCCAATTCCGGCGATGGAATGGGTTTTCCCAGGCACCAAGTCTTGAGGGGACACCACCTCAGGACGTACCAGGGTTCGTTCAGCGCCTGTGTCCCGCAGTCCCATGACCGCTGAGTGGCCGATGGTGACGGGTTGGTAATTGTCCAGGGACCTCCCACCACCCCCTCCCACACACAAAACAGTGGACGGTTTCTGGGACAGGGATGGGGCCTTAGGGCGCTGGGGACACGCAGCCTTAAAGTGTCCCGGCTGGTTGCAATGATGACAACATCTGGGTTCTGCTCCTGGCCTGGAGAGGGCAGCAGGGGGTACACCCCTTGCACTCTGGGGGCTGGGGGGACAGGGGCAGAACTGGGCTTACCCCCTCTCCAGGTGCTGCTGGCAGGCTTCTTTGGCTCAGAGGCCCTGTTGTTGGCATACTCGTCTGCCAGGGCGGCTGTAGCAGAAGCCCCCTTTGGTTTCCGGTCACGGAGGAACTGCTGGAGGTTCTCTGGGCAGTTCCACAAGAACTGCTCCGTGACAAACAGTTCCTGGACCTCCTGGCAGGTGGTGAGCTCTAGACCCGAGGTCCAGTGCTCGGCAGCTCTCAGCAGTGCCCGCATGTGGTCGGTCCAGGTGTCCTTTGAGCCCCGCTGCAGGCTCCGGAACTTCCTGCAGTACGACTCCGGGGTGAGGTTGTAATGCTGGATCAGGGCCCGCTTGATGCTGTTGTAGTCCTGCTCCTCCCCGGCAGGTAAGTCCCCCAAAACTTCCAGGGACTTACCCCTCAAACGGGGGGTGAGGTACCTTGCCCACTGATCCAGGGCCAGATGGTGTTGGAGGCAGTTTCTTTCAAAGGCCAGCAGAAAGGAATCCAGGTCTCCATCCTTTTCAAGCAGGGGGAAGTCCTCCGCCCGGACCTTGGAAGCCTTGGTCCCTGGTGGGGCTGGAGCGTCCAGCGGGAGCCCATGCTGAGCCATCTCCAGTCGGTGCCGGCGCTCCGCAGCTTCACGGCATTCAGTATGCTCACGCTCCGCTGCTCTCTCGGCCGCCGCTTGCTCACGCTCCGCTGCTTTCTCTGCTGCCGCTAGGAGTCTGTCATGGGCGGCGTCGTTACCAGCCTTGAGCTGTGCCATAGCCGCTTGGAAAAGGGCCTCCGATCTGGACAGGCTGGGGTGGGCAGGTGGTGGGCAGTCCACTGCGGGACTGAGCACGGGAGTCTGGCTCCTTGGAGAGCCCTGGCTGAGCTCCCCCTCGCCTTCATTGATATTGTCCTCCACCACCTCCTCATAGACCATAGCATTGGCCTCCCCCTTTGTCCTACTCCTGGTGCCTTCCGCCATCTTGGGAACCTCTGGTTACTGACACAGCTGCAACCCTGGCTTCGCACACAACTTATTATATTTGTACTCTGACCGTCTAGTGCTGGGCTGACATAAAGACCCCAGCAGTGAAAGTTACCACTGGTAGTCTCTAGTGTCTGGGAGTAGGGGTCCCACGCACACTATTACTCTGATCCCACTGCTTGCCACCAAGTGTGGAGGAACGCACACAGACCCGTTCCTCCCACGTCACCCCCGTGACGTAACTACACAGGCACAGCTCTCCGGCGCCCCCTTTGTCTCTCAGGTCAGAAAGGGAACTGCACCAAGAGCAAATGGTCGCCGGGGAGGAGGTCCTGTTACCCGCTGGGGGTTCTAAGATTCGTGATCAGAGTAAAAGCATCAGCCCAAGATTAAGTTCATAGTTTAATTGCCTTAAGGGCGCACTAGATAATTACAGAAATTTACAGTAAATTTGCAGTCAGAGAAAAGAAATAATAATTAGGGTACAAGACTTAAGATATTAAGCTGGAGGTCAATTTACCAGATTGTAGGGTCATGTGGGTGCTGGGGAGCTCTGCAGTCCACAGGAACAAGAATCTTAGTTGCCGGTCAGACCCCCAAAGCATGGGCCGCTGCTCCCCTCGGCAGGTCTGTTCCCAGGTCCTTCTTAGATCGTCATCGTCTGGATCTTCTGTGTGAAGGAATGAATGTCTGCCAGGGGCTGCTAGTCCTTAAACATGCTAGGTTCCTTCCCCCGTGTCAGAGGGTGGGCTAATAATCCATGCTCCTAGGATGGAGTCAAAGCGTCTGGGACACACAAAGGACGTATATTCCTGCGTCTGCTAGCAGGTACATTCTAATTGAAGCCCTAGGCTTTTTCCCGGCCCCCTGCGGGCACGGCTCCGTACCTGAGCTTTGAAGCTCTGTTTTGGGCCTATCCTCATTATCACACCAATGGCCCTGGCTATTTAGCATTGGAACACTAAATCCTGCTTATATTTACTAAGTACACAGCAGCTGGGGTATAGAAGCCGTTAACTGCCTGTAATTCCTGAACTTAGACCAAAATGGATGCCAAGCTCAGACATGTGGCCCATATCTAAGATGGCGGCTGCTCCTTCATCACACATACATACACACACACATTGAGTTTTATATATTAGATGAGGGGGCTGCTTTATATTCTATGAGGGGGCTGCTTTATATTCTATGAGGGAGGCTACCCCAACTCCTGCTACATAATTATGATTTGTACTACCTTATATTATACCCTGATATTAGCGTGTTTTACCACACAATTGGTGGTCTTGTATTTATTTCTCTGTAGCTACATAGTGGGCCCCAAGAATCATTTTCTCTGGTGGGCCCAAGGTGCTCCAGTCCGACGCTGTCTGTAGGTCCTAAATGAAAGAATATAATCATGCAAAAAAATTGCATGGGCTCCCGCACAATTTTCTCCACCAGAGAGGGAAAACCAGTGACTGAGGGCACATAGTAATAGCCTAGAAAGGGACCATGGTTATTGGCCCCCCTGGCTAAAAACATCTGCCCCCAGCCACACCAGAAAAGGCACATCTGTAAGATTCACCAATTCTGGCACTTAGCCTCTCTCTTCCTATTGTCCTGTAGTGGTGGCATATGGGGTAATAAGGGCTTAATGTCACCTTGCTATTGGAAGGTGACATTAAGCCCAGTTAATAATGGAGAGGTGTCAATAAGACACCTATCCATTATTAATTCAATAGTATGAAAGGGTTAAAAAAAGCACAAACACATTAAGAATAAAGTCTTTTAATGAAATAATTAAACACACTGGTTTTTCATCTTTATTAAACTCCTAATCCAAGCAAAGCCATCATTCTCCTGTAAAAAAATAAAAAAACAAACAATATCCCATACCTGTTCGCCGTGCAGTCACGTCCCACGGCACAATCCATCTCAAGGGGTTAAATAGTTTACAACCGGGAGCGGTGCTAATGCCTCCCCACCTGACCGGACATGAACTCTGTAGTGTAGGAAAGTTTCTGACTAGCGCTGACCTCACTGAGGATGCCCAGAGGCCCTGCATGACCTGAGGTGAAGCAGCAGCGTAGGAAAATGTTCAGAAACTTTTTCACGCTACAGAGTTCATGTCCGGTCAGACGGAGAGGCTGCGCAGGCAGCTTTTCATTCATTACACAGTGGTTTACAGCCAGGCCGTTAGCATTAGCACCGCTCCAGGTTGTAAACTATTTAACCCCTTGATTTGGATTGCGACATGGGACATAACTGTACAGCGGACAAGTATGGGATAATGTTCATTTTTTATTTTTTACAGGAGAATGAGGGATTCGCTTGGATTGGGAGTTTAATAAAGATGGGAAACCTGTGTGTTTAATTACAGTGGGGAAAAAAAGTATTTAGTCAGTCAGCAATAGTGCAAGTTCCACCACTTAAAAAGATGAGAGGCGTCTGTAATTTACATCATAGGTAGACCTCAACTATGGGAGACAAACTGAGAAAAAAAAATCCAGAAAATCACATTGTCTGTTTTTTTTTTCATTTTATTTGCATATTATGGTGGAAAATAAGTATTTGGTCAGAAACAAAATTTCATCTCAATACTTTGTGATATATCCTTTGTTGGCAATGACAGAGGTCAAATGTTTTCTGTAAGTCTTCACAAGGTTGCCACACACTGTTGTTGGTATGTTGGCCCATTCCTCCATGCAGATCTCCTCTAGAGCAGTGATGTTTTTGGCTTTTCGCTTGGCAACACGGACTTTCAACTCCCTCCAAAGGTTTTCTATAGGGTTGAGATCTGGAGACTGGCTAAGCCACTCCAGGACCTTGAAATGCTTCTTACGAAGCCACTCCTTCGTTGCCCTGGCGGTGTGCTTTGGATCATTGTCATGTTGAAAGACCCAGCCACGTTTCATCTTCAATGCCCTTGCTGATGGAAGGAGGTTTGCACTCAAAATCTCACGATACATGGCCCCATTCATTCTTTCATGTACCCGGATCAGTCGTCCTGGCCCCTTTGCAGAGAAACAGCCCCAAAGCATGATGTTTCCACCACCATGCTTTACAGTAGGTATGGTGTTTGATGGATGCAACTCAGTATTCTTTTTCCTCCAAACACGACAAGTTGTGTTTCTACCAAACAGTTCCAGCTTGGTTTCATCAGACCATAGGACATTCTCCCAAAACTCCTCTGGATCATCCAAATGCTCTCTAGCAAACTTCAGACGGGCCCGGACATGTACAGGCTTAAGCAGTGGGACATGTCTGGCACTGCAGGATCTGAGTCCATGGTGGCGTAGTGTGTTACTTATGGTAGGCCTTGTTACATTGGTCCCAGCTCTCTGCAGTTCATTCACTAGGTCCCCCCGCGTGGTTCTGGGATTTTTGCTCACCGTTCTTGTGATCATTCTGACCCCACGGGGTGGGATTTTGCGTGGAGCACCAGATCGAGGGAGATTATCAGTGGTCTTGTATGTCTTCCATTTTCTAATTATTGCTCCCACAGTTGATTTCTTCACTCCAAGCTGGTTGGCTATTGCAGATTCAGTCTTCCCAGCCTGGTGCAGGGCTACAATTTTGTTTCTGGTGTCCTTTGACAGCTCTTTGGTCTTCACCATAGTGGAGTTTGGAGTCAGACTGTTTGAGGGTGTGCACAGGTGTCTTTTTATACTGATAACAAGTTTAAACAGGTGCCATTACTACAGGTAATGAGTGGAGGAAAGAGGAGACTCTTAAAGAAGAAGTTACAGGTCTGTGAGAGCCAGAAATCTTGATTGCTTGTTTCTGACCAAATACTTATTTTCCACCATAATATGCAAATAAAATGAAAAAAAAACAGACAATGTGATTTTCTGGATTTTTTTTTCTCAGTTTGTCTCCCATAGTTGAGGTCTACCTATGATGTAAATTACAGGCACCTCTCATCTTTTTAAGTGGTGGAACTTGCACTATTGCTGACTGACTAAATACTTTTTTTCCCCACTGTATTTCATCAAAATACTTTATTCTTAATGTCTGTGTGTTTTAATAACCCTTTCATACTATAAGATTAATAATGGAGAGGTGTCTTATTGACACCTCTCCATTATTAACCGGGCTTAATGTCACCTTACAATAGCAAGGTGACATTAACCCCTTATTACTCCATATGCCACAGATGCGCCTTTTCTGGGGTGGCTGAGGGCATTTTTTCCCATGAATACATTCTTTTATTAAATACATACAGGTCCCAAATTTTACACACACGCTTATAGCAGTATTAGTCACTGACATATATAAATCTAACTGTTCTGCAATGGTTTACTGTATGTAAACCATGTCTCCTATCCTATCGGCTTCTGTAATGATTTTACAAAAGCCGACAAATGAATTACCAGGTATTCTACTATGTATCTCTCTATAAAACATAAAGATATACTATATATATGTGTGTGTGTCACTGACATATATACAGTATATATATACACTCACTGGCCACTTTATTAGGTACACCATGCTAGTAAGGGGTTGGACCCCCTTTTGCCTTCAGAACTGCCTCAATTCTTCGTGGCAGAGATTCAACAAGGTGCTGGAAGCATTCCTCAGAGATTTTGGACCATATTGACATGATGGCATCACACAGTTGGCGCAGATTTGTCGGCTGCACATCCCTGATGCGAATCTCCCGTTCCACCACATCCCAAAGATGCTCTATTGGATTGAGATCTGGTGACTGAGGAGGCCATTTGAGTACAGTAAACTCATTGTCATGTTCAAGAAACCAATCTGAGATGATTCGAGCTTTATGACATGGCCCATTATCCTGCCGAAAGTAGCCATCAGATGTTGGGTACATTGTGGTCATAAAGGGATGGACATGGTCAGCAACAATACTCAGGTAGGCTGTGGCGTTGCAACGATGCTCAATTGGTACCAAGGGGCCCAAAGAGTGCCCAGAAAAAATTCCCCACACCATGACACCACCACCACCAGCCTGAACCGTTGATACAAGGCAGGATGGATCCATGCTTTCATGTTGTTTACGCCAAATTCTGACCCTACCATCCGAATGTCGCAGCAGAAATCGAGACTCATCAGACCAGGCAACGTTTTTCCAATCTTCTACTGTCCAATTTCGATGAGCTTGTGCAAATTGTAGCCTCAGTTTCCTGTTCTTAGCTGAGAGGAGTGGTACCCAGTGTGGTCTTCTGCTGCTGTAGCCCATCTGCCTCAAAGTTCGACGCACTGTGCGTTCAGAGATGCTCTTCTGCCTACCTTGGTTGTAACGGGTGGCAATTTGAGTCACTGTTGCCTTTCTATCAGCTCGAACCAGTCTGCCCATTCTCCTCTGACCTCTGGCATCAACATGGCATTTCCGGCCACAGAACTGCCGCTCACTGGATTTTTTTTCTTTTTCGGACCATTCTCTGTAAACCCTAGAGATGGTTGTGCGTGAAAATCCCAGTAGATCAGCAGTTTCTGAAATTCTCAGACCAGCCCTTCTGGCACCAACAATCATGCCACGTTCAAAGGCACTCAAATCACCTTTCTTCCCCATACTGATGCTCGGTTTGAACTGCAGGAGATTGTCTTGACCATGTCTACATGCCTAAATGCACTGAGTTGCCGCCATGTGATTGGCTGATTAGAAATTAAGTCTTAACACACAGTTGGACAGGTGTACCTAATAAAGTGGCCAGTGAGTGTATATATATATATATGTATATACACTATTCTATGTGTATTCATGCATTCTGTCTTTTGTATTATAACATGTCAGTGTGATTTTACTGTATAGCCGCATATGAATTGCCGGCTTTTCAAAGGACACCGGTGAGTAATAATCAGACAGCACTCACATGGTGCGAGTGCTGTCTGATTTTTTTCTCGCACCCATTGGCTTGTATTGGTGAGTCTCGTCCAAGATACGTAGCAATACGCAGCATGCTGCGATTTTTTTCTCAGTCCAATTTTGGCTGAGAAAAAACTCGCAAATGAGATGTCACCTATTGAATAACATTGGTCCGAGTGCAATCCATTTTTTAAATGGATTGCACGCATCCGTATTTCTCACAAGTGAGTATGAGCCCTTAGGGTACGTACCCATTTGTGAGAAAAATGGACGAGTGCAATCGGATTACATCTCATCTGCGATTTTTTTTCTCAGCTGAAATTGGACTGAGGAAAAAATTGCAACATGCTGCGATTTGCAGCATATCTCGGACGAAACTCGCCAATGCAAGTCAATGGATGCGAGAATATGGACCATCCGTATGCCGTCCGTTTTTTACAGTAAATGGTCCAGTAAATGACTGTAGAAAAATAGTTGCAGAGAAAAATAACGCATTGCATATGTATGTCACACAGATGCTATGTGAGAAAAATCACATTGTGCTTGCATGACACTCGTCTGTTTTTTCGGTCCTGATATGGGAACTTTTTTTCTCACATATGGGTATGTACCCTAAGATAGGTGTTCAGATTGGATAGGGACCCATCAGTCTTATGGGACCACCTTTACGTTGGTTGATGGGCAGACATTATTTGGCCAAATTTTGTGCAAAGCGTCTCATTCATTTTTTCCTAATATTCAAAAGCCATATTGCTATTCATATTTCATATATTTCACATTGACATGCTTTAGCGCAATATAATGAAACCTTTTTTTGTACAAATGTAAGGTAGACATGAAAAATATTATTTTTTTTGTGAAGCATGAATAACTGGTTTGAGGATAAAAAAATTGAAAATTTTGAAAATTTTAAAAACTTTTGACAAAATTCCAATATTTTCACTAGTAAATGCAAAATATATCATTTTTTATTTACCACTTACATAAAGTAGAATGTGTCATGAAAAAAGCAATCTCAGAATCACTGGGATACTTTGAACCATTCCTGAGTTATTACCACATGATGTGTCCGGTCAAATTTCCAAATGTGCCCCTGACATTAAGGTCAAAATTGGCTCCATCACTAAGAGGTTCAAGGGAATCTGTCACCCCTACAGTACAGCATTCTGTAATGCTGTAGATAAGCCCCGATGTAACCTGAAAGATAAGAAAAATATGTTAGATTATACTCACTGGGGGGCGGAGTCGGGTGCGATGGGCGTCGCGTTCCGGTGCCTCCCATCTTCATACGATAATGTCCTCCTCCTTGCTTCTCTCTCGGCTCCTGCGCAGGCGTACTTTATCTGCCCTGTTAAGAGCAGAGCAGAGTACTGCAGTGCGCAGGTGCCGGGAAAGGTCAGAGAGGTCCCGCACCTGCGCACTGCAGTACTTCACTCTGCCCTCAACAGGGTAGATAAAGTACGCCTGCGCAGGAGCCGAGAGAGAAGCAAAGAGGAGGATGTCATCGTATGAAGATGGGAGGCGCCAGACCGCGACACCCATCGGACTGAACCGAATGCCAGGGTGAGTATAATCTAACTCTTTTTCTTCTCTTTCAGGTTACATCGGGGCTTATCTACAGCATTACAGAATGCTGTAGATAAGCCTCTGATGGTGGTGCCGGCATCTGATAGGCCAAAAATGAGGTGACAGATCCCCTTTAAGAGATGTTACGTATTCTCCCAAAAATTGCACCAATAGAAACTTTAACTTATCTTACAAAAAACCAAGACCTTATAGAGCGCTGTCAGTAGAAAGATAAAAAAAACTTACAACTTTTTTTGTTAACCAAATGAAAAAAATGTTCTCGGCATGCAACAATAGTAAAACAAGAACAAAAAAAACAATATAAATCTGGTATTGTTGTAATTGTGCGATATACAGTGGCATATAAAAGTTTGGGCACCCCTGATCAAAATTACTGTTATTGTGAACTGTTAACCCCTTTAGCCCCAAGGGTGGTTTGCACATTCATGACGGGGCCAATTTTTACAATTCTGACCACTGCCCCTTTATGAGGTAATAATTCTGGAACACTTCCATGGTTCCCGGTGATTCTGACATTATTTTATCGTGACATATTGTGCTTCATGTTAGTGTAAAATTTAATTGATATAACGTGCGTTTATTTGTGAAAAAAACCGGAAAATTGGCGAAAATTTTGCAATTTTCCAACTTTGAATTTTTATGCCCTTTAAATCACAGAGATATGGCACACAAAATACTTAATAAGTAGCATTTCCCATATGTTTGCTTTACATCAGCACAATTTGGGAACCAAAATATTTTTTTGTTAGGAAGTTATAAAGGTTAAAAGTTGACCAGCGATTTCTCATTTTTGCAACACCATTTTATTTTTACGTACCACATCACATTTGAAGTCACTTTGAGGGGTCTATATGATAGAAAATACCCAAAAGTGATACCATTCTAAAAACTGCACCCCTCAAGGTGCTGAAAACCACATTCAAGAAGTTTATTAACCCTTCAGGTGCTTCACAGGAATTTTTTGAATGTTGAAAAAAGCAAAAATGAACATTTAACTTTTTTTCACAAAAAAATTACTTCCGGTCCAATTTCTTTTAATTTTATCAAGGGTAACAGGAGAAATTGGACTGCAAAAGTTATTGTGCAATTTGTCCTGAGTACGCTGATACCTGATATGTGGGGGGAACCACTGTTTCGGCGCATGGCAGAGCTCAGAAGGGAAGGAGCGCCGTTTGACTTTTTCAATGCAAAATTGGCTGGAATTCAGATCGGACGCCATGTCACGTTTGGAGAGCCCCTAATGTGCCTAAACAGTGGAAACCCCCCACAAGTGACCCCATTTTGGAAACTAGACCCCCCAAGGAACTTATCTAGATACAGTTGTGGCCAAAAGTATTGACACCCCTGCAATTCTGTCAGATAATACTCAGTTTCTTCCTGAAAATGATTGCAAACACAAATTCTTTGGTATTATTATCTTCATTTAATTTGTCTTAAATCAAAAAACACAAAAAGAATTGTCCTAAAGCCAAATTGGATATAATTACACACCAAACATAAAAAAGAGGGGGGACAAAAGTATTGGCACTGTTCGAAAAATCATGTGATGCTTCTCTAATTTGTGTAATTAACAGCACCTGTAACTTACCTGTGGCATCTAACAGGTGTTGGCAATAACTAATAACTTTTTTTGGAAGTGCATTGAGCAGCAAGGTGGTGTGCTGGTAAAAGGGGAAAAAAAAAACAAAACTCTTTTAAATCTTCTTCCTGAGCGAGTGTAAACGAGCTGAGTGTGACCTGAGCGTAAGTGCGAACTGTGGTAAGTGTGTGACTTGAAATTCAGTGAAGAGGTATTTGGAAAACCTATAACAAATACCTGTGTGAGTTGCTGAATTGTAAGTTGCTGAGTGCTTTCTACCTGTTCAATTTTTGCGGGGCTTTGGGGGCTTGTTTAACCTATATTTTCAATCTCCAGGGTTAATCTCTTATTTTACTATCTGTGTTTTTAAGGGTAAACTATATTGCATTTAAATCTTGAGGTGTAACTATATTCACAAGGGGTTAATTAAGGGTGGGAGTTCATACAGTAATTAAGGGTTTATAAGGGGCAGCTGGTTGGGGCTCAACTCCTTTTGGAAGTGCATTGAGCAGCAAGGTGGTGTGCTGGTAAAAGGGGAAAAAAAAAAAAAAAAAACTCTTTTAAATCTTCTTCCTGAGCCAGTGTGAACGAGCTGAGTGTGACCTGAGCGTAAGTGCGAACTGTGGTAAGTGTGTGACTTGAAATTCAGTGACTTTAGATTCAGGGAGTTTCCAAGGGAGGTATTACTGAGTTGCTGTTATATTTTATTAATACTTTTTATTTATTTTTGCTTATCGTATTGTCTTTTGCAATCCCCATTAGGATGTGCTCCACTATTGCCAATGCCATCCAGTGCACGTCTTGCCGCATGTATGAAATCCTTGAACAGCCAGTCGAGGGTGCATACTGCTGTGCGAGATGTGAGCACGTTGTGCATTTGGAAGCCCAGATTCTGGAGCTAAATGTGCAGCTGGCAACACTGAGATCCATAGACAATATGGAAAGGAGTCTTCTGCTGACTGAGCAGACGCTCAATGGGATAGATGAGGGGGGGATGCTAGGTTGGAGCTGCAGGACAATGAAGCAGCTAGCTGGGTGACAGTTAGAAGGCGGGGTAGAGGGAAGAGCACCAGGGAGGCTAGTCCTGATCTGGCACACCCCAATAAGTTTGCTAAGTTGGCAGATGAGGGGAGTATCAGTGCAGGAGTAGCACTGCTGCAGCAAGGCATGTCCTCTGAAAGCCGGAGGAGTGTCTGCTCCAGTAAGGGGGGAAATAGGAGAGCAGGGCAGGCCAGACAGGTTCTGGTAGTGGGAGACTCAATTATTAGGGGAACAGATAGGGCAATCTGTCACAAAGACAGGGATCGTCGAACGGTGTGCTGCCTACCTGGCGCTCGAGTCCGACACATCGCTGATCGGGTTGACAGATTACTGGGAGGGGCTGGAGAGGATCCAGCGGTCATGGTGCACATTGGCACAAATGACAAAGTTGGAGGTAGGTGGAAGGTCCTTAAAGATGATTTCAGGGAATTAGGCTGTAAGCTTAAAGCAAGGACCTCCAAGGTGGTATTTTCGGAAATACTTCCTGTACCACGTGCCATGCCAGAGAGGCAACGGGAGATTAGGGAGGTTAATAAGTGGTTCAGGAATTGGTGTAGGAAGGAGGGGTTTGGGTTCCTGCAGAACTGGGCCGACTTCTCAGTTGGCTACAGGTTCTACGCTAGGGACGGGCTGCACCTCAATGGGGAGGGTGCAGCTGTGCTGGGGGAGAAAATGGCTAGAAGGTTGGAGGAGTGTTTAAACTAGGGACGGGGGGGAGGGTATTCCTTTTATAGGAGGGGAAGACAGTGCAGATAGAGACCTGGGCACAAATAATGACATTGGGGGTGGAGGTGGCATGGGGGGTGGGGTTAGAACAGTTAATAATTTAAGAAAGAATAGAGGTACAGAGAGATATATAAAGTGCATGTATACTAATGCCAGAAGTCTCGCCAACAAAATGGAGGAATTGGAGTTAATGTTGTTGGAACATAATTATGACATGGTGGGGATATCTGAGACATGGCTGGACGAGAGCCATGACTGGGTGGTTAATTTACAGGGCTATAGTCTGTTCAGAAATGACCGTACTAATAAACGAGGGGGAGGCATGTGTTTATATGTAAAATCATCCTTAAAACCCATCCTTCGTGATAATATATATGAATCTAATGAAAATGTAGAGTCCCTGTGGGTAGAGATAAGGGGAGGTGGGAAAAATAATAAATTACTGATAGGGGTTTGTTATAAATCTCCAAAAATAATGGAAGCTACAGAGAATATCCTCATAAAGCAAATAGATGAAGCAGCGACTCAAGGAGAAGTCATTATTATGGGGGACTTCAACTAATAAAGGATTTTGGGGATATGTCAAAAGTAAAAGAAAAGTCAAAGATGCTATAGGATTTTTACAGGATGAAAATGATGAAATGGTAAGACAGGATGTTGAGAAGGCTGAACTTTTAAATTCCTGTTTTCTCTCAGAAAGGAAATGTAACATCAACTGTTATTCACTGTCCTATTAAGGGAATAGAAGAAACCAGGATATCTATAAACAGAAAGATAGTGAGGAAACACTTAGCTAACCTAAATGAATTCAAGTCTCCAGGTCCAGATGAATTACACCCCAGAGTACTGAAGGAGATAGCAGAAGAAATTTTTGAACCCCTCTCCATAATCTTTGAAAATTCTTGGAGAACAGGAGAAGTGCCAGAAGACTGGAGAAGAGCAAATGTTGTTCCTATCTTCAAAAAGGGGAAGAAGGTGGACCCAGGCAACTATAGGCCGGTGAGTCTGACTTCTATACCAGGAAAGATCTTTGAACAAATTATTAAACAACATGTATGTCAGTACCTGGATAAGAATGAAGTGATTAAACAGAGTCAGCATGGGTTTGTAACTAATAAGTCATGTCAGACTAACTTAATTTCCTTCTATGACAGAATCACTGATTGGGTGGATCAAGGAAATGCTGTAGATATAGTATATCTTGACTTCAGCAAAGCATTTGACAAAGTATCTCACACAATCCTTATTGAAAAAATGACTAAGTATGGAATGGACAAGGCAACTGTTAGGTGGATTCATAACTGGCTTAGTGATCGGACCCAAAGAGTGGTCGTAAATGACTGCACATCCAGTTGGAAGAATGTCTCAAGTGGGGTACCACAGGGCTCTGTCCTGGGCCCTGTATTGTTCAACATCTTTATCAACGATTTAGATGAAGGAATTGAGGGTAAACTGATTAAATTTGCTGATGACACAAAGCTAGGAGGGATAGCTAATACTAGAGAAGAGAGAGAGAGGATTCAAAAAGATTTAAATAAACTGGAGAAGTGGGCAGCAACTAACAGAATGGTTTTTAACAGGGAGGAATGCAAAGTACTACATCTGGGCAATAAAAATGAAAACAGCATATATAGAATGGGAGGAATAGGGCTAAGTGACAGCACATGTGAAAAAGACTTGGGTATACTAATAGATCACAGACTAAATATGAGTCAACAGTGTGATGCAGCAGCAAAAAAGGCAAATGCAATTCTAGGATGTATTAACAGAAGCATACAGTCTAGATCACGTAAAGTCATTATTGCCCTCTACTCCTCTTTGGTCAGACCTCATCTGGAATATTGTGTCCAGTTTTGGGTGCCACATTTTAAAAAAGACATCAACAAACTGGAGCAAGTTCAGAAAAGAGCGACCAGAATGGTGACCGGTCTGCAAACCCTGTCTTATGAGGAAAGGTTGCAGGATTTGGGAATGTTTAGTTTGCAAAAGAGAAGACTGAGAGGAGACTTAATAGCTGTCTACAAATATCTCAAGGGCTGTCACATTGTAGAAGGAACAACTTTATTCTCATTTGCACAAGGAAAGACTAGAAGCAATGGGATGAAACTGAATGGGAGGAGACACAGATTAGATATTAGAAAAACTTTTTGACAGTTAGAGTGATCAATGAGTGGAACAGGCTGCCACGAGAAGTGGTGAGTTCTCCTTCAATGGAAGTCTTCAAACGGAGGCTGGACAGACATCTGACTGGGATGATTTAGCGAATCCTGCTTTGAGCAGGGGGTTGGACTAGATGGCCCAGGAGGTCCCTTCCAACTCTACGATTCTATGATTCTATGATTCTACCCTGAAATACATTGGGGAACCGAAACCTGCAGTTCCAGCAAGGGTAATAGGTTTCTGACAACGATGAGAGACAATTACCTTTCACAACTGGTTCAGGACCCAACAAGAGGGGGGGCACTGCTAGACCTAATATTAACTAACAGGCCAGACCGCATATCAAATGTAAGGGTTGAGGGTCACTTGGGTAATAGTGATCACAAATTAATAAGTTTTCATGTATCCTTTAATAAGATGTGTAGTAGAGGGGTTACAAGGACACTAAACTTCAGGAAAGCAAATTTCCAACGGATGAGAGATGATCTTGGTGCAATTAACTGGGACGATATCCTGAGACATAAAAATACACAAAGAAAATGGGAGACGTTTATTAGCATCCTGAATAGGATCTGTGCACAATATATACCGTATGGGAATAAACATGCGAGAAATAGGAGGAAACCACTATGGCTAAATAGAGCTGTAAGGGGCGCAATAAGAGATAAAAATAAAGCATTTAGAGAATTAAAGCAAGTAGGTAGTGATGAGGCATTAAATAAATACAGAAGATTAAATAAATTCTGTAAAAAGCAAATCAAGACAGCAAAGATTGAGACAGAGAGACTCATTGCCAGAGAAAGTAAAAATAATCCCAAAATATTCTTTAACTACATAAATAGTAAGAAGCTAAAAAATGATAGTGTTGGTCCCCTTAAAAATAGTCTGGGTGAAATGGTGGATGAGGATGAGGAAAAAGCCAATATGCTAAATGACTTTTTTTCAACAGTATTTACACAAGAAAATCCCATGACGGATAACATTATCAGGGATAAAAATTCTCCATTAAATGTCACCTGCTTAACCCAGCAGGAAGTACGACGGCGTCTACAAATCACTAAAATTGACAAATCCCCGGGCCCGGATGGGATACACCCCCGAGTACTGCAGGAATTAAGCACAGTCATAGATAGACCACTATTTTTAATCTTTAAAGATTCCATAATAACAGGGTCTGTACCACAGGACTGGCGTATAGCAAATGTGGTGCCAATATTTAAAAAGGGGACAAAAACTGAACTTGGAAATTATAGGCCAGTAAGTTTAACCTCAACTGTGGGTAAAATCCTGGAGGGAGAGGAATAACCTTATGACCCAATATCAACATGGGTTTACAAGAGACCGTTCCAGTCAGACTAATCTGATAAGCTTTTATGAAGAGGTAAGTTCCGGACTGGACCAAGGGAATGCTGTGGACGTGGTGTACATGGACTTTTCAAAAGCTTTTGATACGGTGCCACACAAAAGGTTGATACATAAAATGAGAACAATGGGGATAGGGGAAAATATGTGTAGGTGGGTTAAGAGCTGGCTCAGGGATAGGAAACAAAGGGTGGTTATTAATGGAGCACACTCGGACTGGGTCACGGTTAGCAGTGGTGTACCACAGGGGTCAGTTTTGGGCCCGCTTCTTTTTAACATATTTATTAATGACCTTGTAGGGGGCATAGAGAGTAGAATTTCAATATTTGCAGATGACACTAAACTCTGCAGAGTAATTAATACAGAGGAGGACAATTTTATATTACAGGAGGATTTATGTAAACTAGAAGCTTGGGCTGATAAATGGCAAATGAGCTTTAATGGGGATAAATGTAAGGTCATGCACTTGGGTAGAACAAACAAGTTGTATAATTATGTGCTTAATTGTAAAACACTGGGCAAAACAGTCACTGAAAAAGACCTGGGTGTATGGGTGGACGACAAACTCACATTTAGTGGCCAGAGTCAAGCAGCTGCTGCAAAGGCAAATAAAATAATGGGATGCATTAAAAGAGGCATAGATGCTCATGAGGAGAACATAATTTTACCTCTATATAAGTCACTAGTGCGACCACACTTAGAATACTGTGTACAGTTCTGGTCTCCGTTGTATAAGAAAGACATAGCTGAACTGGAGCGGGTGCAGAGAAGAGCGACCAAGGTTATTAGGGAACTAGGGGGTCTGCAATACCAAGACAGGTTAGTACACTTGGGATTATTTAGTTTGGAGAATCGAAGGCTTAGGGGTGATCTTATTACAATGTATAAATATATGTGGGGACAATACAAAGACCTTTCTAATGATCTTTTTACTCTTAGACCTGTGACGGGGACAAGGGGGCATCCTCTACGTCTGGAGGAAAGGAGGTTTAAGCATACTCACAGACGCGGATTCTTTACTGTAAGAGCAGTGAGACTATGGAACTCTCTGCCATATGATGTTGTAATGAGTGATTCACTACTAAAATTTAAGAAGGGACTGGATGCCTTTCTTGAAAAGTATAATATTACAGGGTATATACACTAGTCTCCTTAATATTGCGTTGATCCAGGGAGCTAGTCTGATTGCCGTATGTGGAGTCAGGAAGGAATTTTTTTCCCCAATGTGAAGCTTACTGTTGCCACATGGGTTTTTTTTGCCTTCCTCTGGATCAACATGTTAGGGCAAGTTAGGATAGGATATGGGTTGAACTAGATGGACTTAAAGTCTCCCTTCAACCTTAATAACTATGTTACTATGTTACTATGTTAAATCACAAACACAAACAGAGAGCACAGAATGACAATTGTGCAGAAATATCCTGCAGTAAAACATATACCAGTAGTCAGCAAGTGCTGATAAAAAGATGATAACAAATGTAGGGTATTTAGTCGATACTTTTTTTGCAAAAAAATGTATGCCAAGCTCCTCCACCCGGTCAAGGTAACCCCTATTGAAGCAGTCCCTATCTAATGTGTTTAAAACTTGAACATGTGAACAGTGTCTAAATGAACAGGATGAAGACTGGCGCTTCCTGGTATGGGCACGTTTCAATAGGGACTGCTTCAATAGGGGGTTACCTTGACACGGTGGAGCAGCTTGGTATACATTTTTTTGCAAAAAAAGCGTATCGACTAAATACCCTGTATTTGTTATCATCTTTTTATCAGCACTTGCTGACTACTGGTATATGTTTTACTGCAGGATATTTCTGCACAATTGTCATTCTGTGCTCTCTGTTTGTGTTAGAGTCAGTGGGTGGTATGAACAGTGTCCTACCGACTTGTTCATATGTGTGCATGTCACATGTGTTTTTAATCCAGTTTTTCCGTGCCTATGCATGTTTTGAGAGACCCCACCCCTCTCTTGTGTGACATGCACATAAAGAGCTGGCTTACACCACGTGCCCATACCAGGAAGCGCCTGTCTTCATCCTGTTCATTTAGACACTGTTCACATGTTCAGGTTTTAAATACATTAGATAGGGACTGCTTCAACAGGGGTTACCTTGACGCAGTGGAGCAGCTTGGTATACATTTTTTTTGCAAAAAAACGTATCGACTAAATACCCTGTATTTGTTATCATCTTTTTATCGGCACTTGCTGACTACTGGTATATGTTTTACTGCAGGATATTTCTGCACAATTGTCATTCTGTGCTCTCTGTTTGTGTTTGAGTCAGTGGGTGGTATGAGCAGTGTCCTACCGACTTGTTCATATGTGTGCATGTCACATGTGTTTTTAATAACTAAATCACACTTGCAGCCAGTTGACATGGATGTAAGTTGACTCAACCTCAGTCCTGTGTCCTTGTGTGTACCACATTTAGCATGGAGAAAAGAAAGAAGACCAAAGAACTGTCTGAGGACTTGAGAAACCAAATTGTGAGGAAGCATGAGCAATCTCAAGGCTACAAGTCCATCTCCAAAGACCTGAAAGTTCCTGTGTCTGCCATGCGCAGTGTCATCAAGAAGTTTAAAGCCCATGGCACTGTGGCTAACCTCCCTAGATGTGGACGGAAAAGAAAAATTGAAAAGAGATTTCAACGCAAGATTGTGCGGATGTTGGATAAAGAACCTCGACTAACATCCAAACAAGTTCAAGCTGCCCTGCAGTCCGAGGGTACAACAGTGTCAACCCATACTATCCGTCGGCGTCTGAATGAAAAGGGACTGTATGGTAGAAGACCCAGGAAGACCCCACTTCTTACCCCGAGACATAAAAAAGCCAGGCTGGAGTTTGCCAAAACTTACCTGAAAAAGCCTAAAACGTTTTGGAAGAATGTTCTCTGGTCAGATGAGGAAACAGTAGAGCTTTTTGGGCAAAGGCATCAACATAGAGTTTCCAGGGAAAAAAGAGGCATTCAAAGAAAAGAACACAGTCCCTACAGTCAAACATGGCGGAGGTTCCCTGATGTTTTGGGGTTGCTTTGCTGCCTCTGGTACTGGACTGCTTGACCGTGTGCATGGCATTATGAAGTCAGAAGACTACCAACATATTTTGCAGCACAATGTAGGGCCCAGTGTGAGAAAGATGGGTCTCCCTCAGAGGTCATGGGTCTTCCAGCAGGACAATGACCCAAAACACACTTCAAAAAGCACTAGAAAATGGTTTGAGAGAAAGCACTGGAGACTTCTAAGGTGGCCAGCAATGAGTCCAGACCTGAATCCCATAGAACACCTGTGGAGAGATCTAAAAATGGCAGTTTGGAGAAGGCACCTTTCAAATATCAGGGACCTGGAGCAGTTTGCCAAAGAAGAATGGTCTAAAATTCCAGCAGAGCATTGTAAGAAACTCATTGATGGTTACCGGAAGCGGTTGGTCGCTGTTATTTTAGCTAAAGGTTGTGCAACCAAGTATTAGGCTGAGGGTGCCAATACTTTTGTCTGGCCCATTTTTGGAGTTTTGTGTGAAATGATCAATGTTTTGCTTTTTGCTTCATTCTCTTTTGTGTTTTTTCATTTAAGACAAATTAAATGAAGATAATAATACCAAAGAATTTGTGTTTGCAATTATTTTCAGGAAGAAACTGAGTATTATCTGACAGAATTGCAGGGGTGTCAATACTTTTGGCCACAACTTTATGTGTTTAAATCTTTGAACCCCCAAGGGCTTCACAGAAGTTTATAACGCACAGCCATACAATTAAAAAAATCATATTTTTCCCACAAAAATGATCTTTTCACCCCCAATTTTTAATTTCCCAAGGGTAACAGGACCCTAAAAGTTATTGTGCAATTTGTCCTGAGTACACTGATACCCCATATGTTGGTGTAAGCGACTATTTGGGCGCATGCAGAGCTCGGAAGGGAAGCAGCGCCATTTGACTTTTTTGGCTGGAAGTGAGATCGGATGCCATGTCGCGTTTGGAAAGCCCCTCTTGTGCCAAAACAGTGGAAACCACCCACAAATGACACCATTTTGGAAACTAGACCCACCAAGGAACTTATCTAGATGTGTGGTGAGAACTTTGAACCCCCAAGGGCTTCAAAAAAGTTTATAAAGTACAGCTGTATAATTAAAAAATCATATTTTTTCCACAAAAATGATCTTTTCACCCTCAATTTTTATTTTTACAAGGGTAGCATGACCACAAAAGTTATTGTGCAATTTGTCCTGAGTATGCTGATACCCCACATGTGGGGCTAAATAACTATTTGGGCGCATGGCAGAGCTCGGAAGGGGAGCAGCGCCATTTGACTTTTTTGGCTAGAATTGGGATCGAACGCCATGCCGCGTTTGGAAAGCCCCTGATGTGCCTAAACAGTGGAAACCCCCCAAAAATGACACCATTTTGGAAAATAGACCCACCAAGGAACTTATCTAGATGTGTGGTGAGCACTTGAACCCCCCAGTGCTTCACAGAAATTTATATTGAAAATAAAAAAAATCATATTTTTTCCACAAACATGATCTTTTAGTCCCCAATTTTTTTATTTTCCCAAGGGTAACTGGAGAAATTGGACCCCAAAAGCTGTTGTTCAATTTGTCTTGAGTATGCTGATATCCCATATGTGGGAGAAAACTACTGTATGGGCACACGTCAGGGCTTGGAAGGGAAGTAGTGATGTTTTGGAATGCAGACTTTGATGGAATGGTCTGCGGGTGTCATGTGCGTTTGGAGAGCCTCTGATGTGCCTAAACTGTTGAAACTCCCCACAAATGACCCCATTTTGGAAACTAGACCCCCAAAGAACTTATCTAGATGTGTGGTGAGCACTTTGAACCCCCAAGTGCTTCACAGAAGTTTATAATGCCCGGGCGTGAAAATAAAAAAATCATATTTTTTTCCCACAAAATTTGCTCTGAGTAGGCTGATACCCCATACGTGGGGATAAAACACTGTTTGGGTGCATGGCAGAGCTTGGAAGGGAAGGAGCACCATTTGACTTTTTCAACGCAGAATTGGCTGGAATTGAGATCAGACGCCATGTTGCGTTTGGAGAACACCTGATGTGCCTAAACAGTGGAAACCCTCCAATTCTAACTCCAACCCTAACCCCAACACACCCCTAACCCTAATCTCAGCCCTAACCCTATCCCTAACTCTAGCACAAACCCTAATGGGAAAATGGAAATAAATACATTTTTTTTTATTTATTATTTTTCCCTAACTAAGGGGGTGATAAAGGGGAGTTTGATTTACTATTTGTGGCGGATTTTTATGTTTGGCAGCTGTCACGCTAAAAGACGCTTTTTATTGTAAAAATAGTTTTTGCATCATCACATTTTGGGAGCTATAATTTTTCTATACTTCGACCCACCGAGTCATGTGAGGTCTTATTTTTTGCGGGACGAGTTAACCTTTTTATTGGTACCATTTTCGGGCACGTGACATTTTTTGATAGCTTTTTATTTCGAATTTTGGGACGCAGAATGAACAAAAACCAGCATTTCATGAATTTCTTTTGGGAGGTGTGTTTACACCATTCCGCATGTGGTAAAATTGATAAAGCGGTTTTATTCTTTGGGTCAGTACGATTACAGCGATTCCTCATTTATGCCTTTTTTATGTTTTGGCACTTATATGCAATGAAAACAATTTTATATAAAAAATTATTATTTTTGCATCGCTTTATTCTGCGAGCTATAATTTTTCTATTTTTCCACTGATGACACTGTATGACAGCTCATTTTTTGCAGGACAAGATGCCGTGTTCAGCGGTACCATGGTTATTTATATCCGTCTTTTTTATCTCGCGTTATTGCGCTTTTTGTTCGGCAGTATGATAATAAAGCATTTTTTCTTGCATTGTTTTTTATTTTTATTTTTTAAGGGGTTCGATAAAGGGGTTAACTAGTGGGACAGTTTTATAGGGCTGGTTGTTACGGATGCGGCAATACTAAATATGTTTACTTTTATTGTTTTTATTTATTTCCAAAAAACTAATTTATTAGGGAATATTTTCTTTTTTTTATTTATTTAGCGATTTTTATAAATTATTTTTACACTTTTTTTTACTTTATTACATTGTCCCAGGGGGGACATCACTGTCATGTGTCAGATCACTGAGGGAGCCGCCTCCCTGTAGGCCCTCGAAGGCGCCCGCAACCATATTGGATCCGGGGACCTGCAGGGAATGAGGCCCCCAGAGCAGCGCAGCACATCGCGCTGCGCTGGGGGTCTCAGGGAAGCACGGAGGGAGCCCCCTCCCTGCCGATTCTTCTTTAATTCCCCGGTACACTGCGATCATGTTTGATCGCAGTGTGCCAGGGGTTAACGTGCTGGGGGTGGTCCGTGACCACCCCTGACACATAGTCCTGGGAGTCAGCTGTGATAATAAGCTGATACCCATCCGCGATCAGTGGCACCCCTCTCCCTGGGAGCGCCGCTGATCGCGATGACGTACTATCCCGTCCCCGGTCATAGGGGCCCAGGTACCGTGGATGGGATAGTACATAAGATGTCAGAAAGGGGTTAAGCAAGTTGAAGATGAAGTAACCGGCTGCTATTTATGAATTGATGGCTCTGATAAGCAACACTTGGTCAGTGGAACCAAAACCAACGGTGGATAGAGTGAGCAGACCTAAGAAGCTCAATAGGCTAGAAATTTTCACTAATGGCTGTGTAAGAAAAAGCTGCAAGCTATCACTCTCGAGTATGCATACATCCCACAACTTGTGCCACTATTAGAAATGTGGTCCTTACTGTAATAGGTCGGTTGCAGCTTCTGTCCTGGCAATCAATACTAGTATAGTCCTGGTGGAGTGGGCGATGAGCTATGGGGTGTCCTCCTGTAAATGTGATTCCCCAAGGCTTGCAGGGGTATACAAAAATGTATGTTCCGGCCAGAAACAATGCCGCTAACAAGCAAAGTAAGTGGGGGGCGTGGCAAAGCGTGACATTGCAAGCAGTAAGCTACGGGCTATCGGAGTGGCCAAAAACAGATGCATTTTGAAGGAGACTCGGTCCTTCATCAGGGTATGGTCCACCCAAGTGAGTCATCTATAAATAGACTTGCACCCCAGGATTGTGTATCAGTACCAGACTGAAGTTCCAATCACAGAAGAAAAAAACATATGGGATCCCAAAAATACTCTGTTGTAAAAAATATAACAGTAAACAGCAAGTGCTAATAAAAAGTGATAACAAAAACAGGGTATTTAGTTGATACATTTTTTGCAAAAAATGTATACTAAGCCACTCACCAACGGCACGGTATACCCATCTCGGAGCAGTCCTATCTAATGTATTTAAAACCTGATCATGTGGACAGTACCTATATGAGCAGGATTCAGAAGGTCGCTTCCTGATGTGCCCCAGGATTGTGTATCAGTACCAGACTGAAGCTCCAATCACAGAAGAAAAAAACATGGGATCCCATAGAATGTAAAGGAAACATAGAGAAACATAAATATAAGAATATAACTACAGAGTTCCAGATAAATCAATAAAAAATGAATAAGGTTAAAAATAATGTTTATTGAAAAACGCTTAAAATATTATGAGTCACAAAAAAGACTCTGTATAAATTGTAAAGGTAATCATCTGCATCAGAATAAATGGTTACTTTTCTAACTAACAGACCAATATTGCACATATATCAAATAGACTCATAAAAACCAGTATGGAAAGCACTGCATTGCTCAGGCACCGGGAAAGGTCAGAGAGGCCCAGCGCCTGTGCACTGCAGTACTTTACTCTGCCCTCAGCAGGGCAGATAAATACGCCTGCGCAGGAGCGCGATACCGGGGAGCGATGAAGCAACAGGAGGGTGGCATCACAAGAAGATGGGAGGCGCCGGACCCGGACCTGCAACACCCATCGGACCGCTCCCCTGAGTATAATAAAACTTATTTTTCTTATCTTTCAGATCAGACCAGGGGCTTATCTACAGCAATATAGAATGCTGTAGATAAGGCCTGAAAGGCAGTGGACACATCTTATATCGGCCAAACCTGCTGACAGGTTCCCTTTAACAATCCTTTCAAGACTATGGTTATCCTGGTTGCTTGTGCACCTTTTTCTACCACACTTTTTCCTTCCACTCAATTTTCCTTTAATATGCTTCCACACAGTACTCTGTGAACAGCGAGCTTCTTTAACCCCTTTCTGACATCTGACGTACTATCCCGTCCATGGGACCCGGGCCCCTATGCCCATGGACGGGATAGTACGTCATAGCGATCAGCGGCGCTCACCAGGCACTATCACAGCTGACACCCGGCACTATGTGTCAGGGGCGGTCACGCACCGCCCCCGACACGTTAACCCCTGGCACACTGTGATCAAACATGATCACAGTGTAGTGGGGGTTTAGGGAAGCATCGGCAGGGAGGGGGCTCCCTCCATGCTTCCCTGCGACCCCCGCAGCAGCGCAATGTGCAGCGCTGCTGCGGGGGTCTCCTTCCCTGCTGGTCCCCGGATCCAAAATGGCAGCTGGGATCTTCGGGGACCTGCAGGGAGCCGGCTTCCTCGCCTACAAAGCGCCTGCATGAGGAAGCCTCCAGCACTGCCTGTGACAGATCGCTGATCTGTCACAGCAATCTGTGATGTGACAGACAAGCAATCTGTCACATGACAGTGATGTCCCCCCTGGGACAATATAATAAAGTTAAAAAAAAAGTGTAAAAATAATTTATAAAAAATCGCTAAATAAATTACAAAAAAAAATATTCCCTAATACATTCATTTTTTGGAAATAAAAAAACTCCCAAACAATAAAAGTACACATATTTAGTATCGCCGCATCTGTAACGACCCACCCTATAAAACTGTCTCATTAGTTAACCCCTTTAGTGAACCCCTTAAAAAATAAAAATAAAAAACAAAGCAAAAAATAATGCTTTATTATCATACGCCGAACAAAAAGTGCAATAACACGCGATCAAAAGAAGGATATAAATAACCATGGTACCACTGAAAACGTCATCTTGTCTCGCAAAAAACGAGCTGCCACAAAGCATCATCAGTGAAAAAATAAAAAAGTTATAGCTTGCAGAATAAAGTGATGCAAAAATAATTATTTTTTCTATAAAATTGTTTTTATTGCATAAAAGCGCCAAAACATAAAAAATGACATAAATGAGACATCGCTGTCACCATACTGACCCGAAGAATAAAACCTCCTTATCAATTTTACCGCACTCGTAATGGTGTAAACGCAACCCCAAAAGAAATTCTTGAAATGCTTGTTTTTGTTCATTCTGCGTCCCAAAAATCGGAATAAAAAGTGATCAAAAAATGTCACATGCCCAAAAATGGTACTAATAAAAACGTCAACTCGTCCCGCAAAAAATAAGACCTCACATGACTCGGTGGGTCAAAATATGGAAAAATTACAGCTCTCAAAATGTGGTGATGCAAAAACTATTTTTACAATAAAAAACGTCTTTTAGAGTATGACGGCTGCCAAACATAAAAACCCGCTATAAATAGTAAATCATACCCCCCTTTATCACCCCCTTAGTTAGGGAAAAATAATAAAATAAAAATATATATATTTATTTCCATTTTCCCATTAGGGCTAGGGTTAGGGCTAGGGTTAGGGCTGAGATTAGGGTTAGGGGTGTGTTGGGGTTAGGGTTGGAGTTAGAATTGGGGGGGTTTCCACTGTTTAGGCACATCAGGTGCTCTCCAAACGCAACATGGCATCTGATCTCAATTCCAGCCAATTCTGCGTTGAAAAAGTCAAACGGTGCTCCTTCCCTTCCAAGCTCTGCCATGTGCCCCAACAGTGTTTTACCCCCACATATGGGGTATCAGCCTACTCAGGACAAATTGCAAAACAACTTTTGGGGTCCAATTTCTCCTGTTACCCTTAGGAAAATAAAAAATTGGGGGCAAAAATATCATTTTTGTGGAAAAAAAATATGATTTTTTTTATTTTCACGCCCGGGCATTATAAACTTCTGTGAAGCACTTGGGGGTTCAAAGTGCTCACCACACATCTAGATAAGTTCTGTGGGGGGTCTAGTTTCCAAAATGGGGTCACTTGTGGGGAGTTTCAACAGTTTAGGCACATCAGAGGCTCTCCAAACGCGACATGACACCTGCAGACCATTCCATCAAAGTCTGCATTCCAAAACATCACTACTTCCCTTCCGAGCCCCGACGTGTGCCCATACAGTAGTTTTCTCCTACATATGGGATATCAGCATACTCAGGACAAATTGGACAACAACTTTTAGGGTCTAATTTCTCCTGTTACCCATGGGAAAATAAATAAATTGGGGACTAAAAGATCATGTTTGTGGAAAAAATATGATTTGTTTATTTTCACACCCGAGCGTTATAAACTTCGGTGGAGCACTGGAGGGTTCAAAGTGCTCACCACACATCTAGCTAAGTTCCTTGGGGGTCTAGTTTCCAAAATGGAGTCACTTGTGGGGGATTTCCACAGTTCAGGCACATCAGGGGCTTTCCAAACGCGGCATGGCGTCCAATCCCAAGTCCAGTCAAAAAAGTCAAATGGCGCTGCTTCCCTTCCGAGCTCTGCCATGCGCCCAAATAGTGGTTTACCCCCACATGTGGGGTATCAGCGTACTCAGGACAAATTGCACAATAACTTTTAGGGCCCTGTTACCCTTGGGAAAATAAAGATTGAGGGTGAAAAGATCATTTTTGTGGAAGAAATATGATTTTTTAATTTTACGGCTATGCACTATTAACTTCTATGAAGCCCTTGGGAGTTCAAAGTTCTCACCACACATCTAGATAAGTTCCTTGGGGGGTCTAGTTTCCAAAATGGTGTCATTTGTTGGGGATTTCCACTGTTTTGGCATATCAGGGGCTTTCCAAATGCGACATGGTGTCCGATCTCCATTCCAGCCAAAAAAGTCAAATCCCGCTGCTTCACTTCCGAGCTCTGCCATGCGCCCAAATAGTCGTTTACACCCACATATGGGGTATCAGCGTACTCAGGTCAAATTGCACAACAACTTTTAGGGTCCTTTCACTCTTGGGAAAATAAAATTTGGGGGTGAAAATATCATTTTTGTGGAAAAAATATGATTTTATAATTGTACGGCTGTACGTTATAAACTTCTGTGAAGCCCGAAACAGTGGTTCCCCCTCACATATCAGGTATCAGCGTACTCAGGAGAAATTGCACAATAACTTTTGCAGTCCAATTTCTCCTGTTACCCTTGGTAAAATAAAACAAATTGGACCTGAAGTAATTTTTTTTTTATAAAAAGTTAAAAGTTCATTTTTTTTTAAACATTCAAAAAATTCCTGTGAAGCACCTGAAGGGTTAATAAACTTCTTGAATGTGGTTTTGAGCACCTTGAGGGGTGCAGTTTTTAGAATGGTGTCACTGTTGGGTATTTTCTATCATATAGACCACTCAAAGTGACTTCAAATGGTGTTGTAAAAATGAGAAATCGCTGGTCAAATTTTAACCCTTATAACTTCCTAACAAAAAAAAATTTTGGTTCCAAAATTGTGCTGATGTAAAGTAAACATATGTGAAATGTTACTTATTAAATTTTTTTTGTTTGCCATATCTCTGTGATTTAAGGGCATAAAAATTCAAAGTTATAAAATTGCAAAATTTTCAACATTTTCACCAAATTTCTGTTTTTTCACAAATAAATACAAGTTATTTGAATGAAATTTTACCACTAACATGAAGTACAATATGTCACGAGAAAACAAGGTCAGAATCAGTGGCATCCATGGAAGCGTTTCAGAGTTATTACTTCATAAACGGACAGTGGTCAGAATTGTAGAAATTGGCCCGGTTATGAAAGTGCAAACCACCCTTGGGGGTAAAGGGTTTAACAATGACCTTTTGTGGCTTACCCTCCTTGTGGAATGTGGCAATGACTGCCTTCCGGATATCTGTCAAGTCAGCAGTCTCCCCCATGATTGTGTAGCCTACTGAAACAGAGTAAGGGACCTTTTTAAATGCTTAGGAAGATTTTGCAGGTGTTTTTGTTAATTCTAATTTACTGAGATAATGACTTTTGGGTTTTCATTGGCTGTAAACTATAATCATCAATATTAACAGAAATAAACATGTGAAATAGATCACTCTGTTTGTAATGACTCTTTAAGATATGAGTTTCACTTTTTGTATTGAAGAACTGAAATAAATTAACTTTTTGGTGATATTCTAATTTTATGAGAAGCACCTGTATATGAATAAGGGCCCTTCATTCATTACTAAAGGTTGAGGGAGACTATTATTTTTCAATATAGTGTGAATAGAGACCAATATTCGGTCCATATATCCCTTCAGCTGTTTATCTACTTACCCATAGTTGATATTGGATGATTAATCAAATAGACCCCCTATACTAAAAAGCATACAGCTCAATATTCGTGGTTCAATCCTTTTGGAACCAGACTGTCAAATGTGAATATCCACTTGGACTCGATCCTAGACACCTGTTTTAAGAAATACCCACCTTTCTAACTATCTGTATGGACACCCACAATGTTCTTTTACTCGTGTTGATAACTGTCTTTTTGTTTGTCCTATGTATATTTTGTTCCATGGGCAACAAACTATGTATATAACCTCAGCTGAGTTACAAGAGATGACATCCTTAATACCAAATTGGTTTACCACACTAGTATCAGTAAGGGTATGTCTCCATGGTCTGTAATGGCAGCGCTTTGGACGCAGCTCCACCCAAAGTGCTGCAGCTTTTGTACGCGCGTTGACTACACATGTATTCATTGAACACATATGGAATCAACGCATCCTATACAAAGACCGTGTAATTTATGTTGCAGAGACTGAGAATCTCCGCAAGATAAATAGACATGCTGTGGTCTATAAAGACACGCCGCATGTGCGTATATGCAGGTCTGCCACCTGCGTCTTTGAACGCATAATGGAGATGGGATTTCATAAAATTTCCTCCACTATGCTGTAGCATCTGGACGCTGCAGCTGAACGCAGCATCCAATCTGCAGTGTTTCCTGACCGTGGAAACATACCATTAAGGTGGTTGGAGAGATTTCATAATTTTAGTACATACACAGAAGGAACATTTGCCACATGGAATAAATCCTGTATTGGATGGTAAAAAATGTTTTTAATACGTCTTTATTGATTTTGGGCGAATCGATCCGGATTTTATTGTGAGGGCTAGGAGGTTACCTATGATTTGTGGTCTCCTATAGACAAACCTCAGATAGACTGGCAATAGTTTACCTGTAATTTTGTCTTGTTCATGGATCGACCAATATCTACTCACAATTTTCCTGAATATCCCATTTAGAGTGATATTGAGTAATGATGCGTAATTCATTGATTTGTTGGGCAATGCTTTATATACCAGGTTGTTCCTGGGCATAGAACCCACCTCCTTTTATGGCTTTCTCCAACATTTGCAACTCATAACCCTTACTAAAAAACTGCTGCTTTATGCATTCCGTCTCAGTAATGTAATCATCCATGTTAGTGCAGTTTCAACCGATTCGTGTGAATTGACCTTTGGGGATATTGGTCAACCACATGGGTAGGTGACAGCTAGAAATGCGGATAAAACTATTTGAATCTACCTCTTTATGGTAGCATTTAGCAATCAGGCGATTCCGGTATCCATATATACTGAGGTCTAAAAATTTGACATTTGTGGCATTTGATTTGGTCAGGGTTGGAGTAATTTCTAGGTTGAAATCATTGTTCAATTCCATGAAAAATATATTCAGTCAGTGTGTGACCCTCCCAGATAAACAAAATGTCATCAATAAAACGACGCCATGAAATAAGGCCCTTCTTTTTTTAACTCATTTTCTAGTCTGCCTCTGGTTTCTGGTGAGGGAGCTGGTTATGCCGACAGAGGAGTTGTGAGTAGAGTTGAGCGACTTTAGTCGGATCAGGTTTCATGAAACAAAATTTGTTTCAGATGAAACTGGTCCAACTAGGGCAAAAAAAGTCGGAGTTTCGTCCGAAACCCGACCCCAATGCAAGTCAATGGGAAATAAAAGTCGGCATTGAGCGGATGACATTCATCCACTCAATGCCGACTTTTATTCCCCATTGACTTGCATTGGGGTCGGGTTTCGGACGAAACCCCGACTTTTTTTGCCCTAGTCGGACCAGTTTCATCTGAAACAAATTTTGTTTTATGAAACCCGATCCGACTAAAGTCACTCAACTCTAGTTGTGAGTTCTCTTTCGGGCTCCCTCTGGTGGTGGCAGGAGGTAGTGAAGCTGATCTAATTAACAGAGACCTGCCACCTGATAATGAGAAAGAGGATTGGACATCTGGAGTCTCAGAATGGATTTAAGGCAGCCGACTCCCTAATCCCATGCTGGTGATTTTTTCCTGCCTCCTGAGGTCTTAGTTTACAGCTCAGTTCCTGCCTTCTCAAGCTAAGTTGTTCTCTGCTTATGTTCTCATTTGATTTGGTTTGGTCTATTCAGTTTTTTGTGCGGTCAGCCTGCCCCGGCTTGGGGCTGTGCTGAATTTCCACTCTTATGTCATTGTATGTGCAAGTTTGCTTTTTGTCCCTTATTAGATTGGCCTCTTTTTGCTCTGTTCTCAGAATATGCCAGAGTGCTGATATAGTGGGAGAAGTCTAGTGACTTCAGGGTATTTTTTGCTATCAGAAGAGTTGGACATTTTTGCAGGGTTTTTTGGCATGATTGCAGACAGTATCTTTCCTTTCCTGTCCTTTCTAGTTAGTGTGGGCCCCATCGTTTGCTCAGCCTATTTTCCTACCTGTGTTTGTGCTTTCATCTTGTCTCACCGTCAATACATGTGTGGGGGCTGTCTATTCCTTTGGGGTCTGCTCTGGGGCAGTTTAGATTTCACCTTTTCTTGCTTTAGGCTTATTTAGTCCTCCGGCTGTGACAAGGCATCTAGAATCATCGTAGGTACGCTCCACGGCTGCTGTTACTTGTGTGGTTAGGATCAGGGGTCTGCAATCCGCGTAGATACCAACCTCTCTGGTTTTCTGTGACTTAGCTTGGTCTTGTTTTCCTCCTCGGTGACCCATTCATAACACCCTTCCATAAACAACCACTATTGAAAATGAAAGTTTCTTCCGATGTCTCCACATATAAATTCGCATAATTTGGGGCAAATCTAGTCCCCATAGCAGTTCACCATGTTTGGAAATAGAACTGTTGGTCATAAATAAAGTAGTTATGCGTAAGGATAAACTGTATATGTGGCGCCCCAGTCGCCACAGAGGTACTGCACCTTCTCCTAAGGTGTAGTGCTCCACCAACTAGGTAAGGGTGGGAACTCCTTTCCACACTCCAACACCTGCATCCCACACACAGGATAGTTCAGCACTGACCACATTGCGGCTTCATGCTTAGAGGGTAGCAGAGCACCTTTCGTGGGTCCTTGCTTCGTAACACGAGATGTGCTGGGAGGTGGGTGGAGTTAGACATAAAAGGTTGGGAAGGTTTAGAATTACGGAGATCAGTCTTAAGATCAGTCAGAGAGTTCAGTCTGTAGGACAGTCAGTCAGGAGAGTGTGAGGACAGGTCCGAGGAGAAGGAGTGCTGCAGCTGCCTCGGTGATCTGAGCCAGCTGGCACGGGAAAGGAACAGAAGGAGAAAGACGTAGAACTTCAACCTAAGCTTCCATAAGAGAGAGAAGGAACAGCACGTAAAGAAGGAGTAGGAGAACAGAGAGGAGTTGTGGGTTGGAAGAGGAACCCTGCCTATAGGTTCTCAGCGCAAGGCCGGGGCCCGGTCCCCGAGGTTGTATGGACACTTATGGTTCTGCAGCAGACACCGGTGGAGTAGTTGGCTGTGTGTGCACTACTCCCATCTAAGACTTGGGGCACAACAGCAACTGAATAGAGAGCCAGGACTCCGGAGAAGGGAGTCCTCGAGAGAGGCTACAGCTGTCTGTCATACAAGTAGAGTTGTTAGGAACATCTCACAGGAGGAACTTCAGAGTACCACGGTACTGGAGCTCTTCACACTACAAGGCGCAATAGAGGAGTCGTTCAGGAGAGGTATATGTTGGCGGAGTGGTGGAGAGGAGAATCCTGACTTGCCCGGGAGGTTGATTGAGTCTCTGCCCCGGAGGACACGGCACGGAGGCAGGCACCAGTGTGTACCACGAACTGTGAGTAAAGCTTTGGAACTACAAGCCCTGGTGTCTTCCATTCATTTGTACGCCAACACCGTCAGCACTGCTACATCTGGATACCAACATTCCTCACAGCGCTTGCGCCTATACACTGCCCTGGGGTTACAGGTTCTCCTGTGGGGAGCTACACCATCTATGCTGCAACACACCATCAGCCCCAGAGGATCTGCACGCAGCGTTGGCTTAACATCTTGCTTGCCAAACACCAAAGGTGGCGTCACAAACTATCACATAAACTATATCTCAAACCACCATTGATTTGGGCGCCCAGGGCCACGGACCGGGTCACAGCTGCCGTGACACATCCCACTGACACCGGCCCGGTATCGAGTACACCAACAGCCCTGGGATGGGGCAACCCATATACTCTCCACAATAAATTGAATTTGAGTTTCTCCATATATACCTAACGTACATAAAGAGTAGCCTGCTGCCTCATTACCTTTCTGTCGATTGATGACTGTATACAGGGACTTAATGTCCAGGTTGCCCAAAATATAATTGGTATTCCATTCAATGGATTCTAAAACCTGTAATGTGTGTCCCGTGTCCCTTAAATAAGTAAGTAAGAGTGGTTCAAATTTTTGTAGAGGTATGTTTGGCGTGATTGCAGACAGTATCTTTCCTTTCCTGTCCTTTCTAGTTAGTGTGGGCCCCATCGTTTGCTCAGCCTATTTTCCTACCTGTGTTTGTGCTTTCATCTTGTCTCACCGTCAATACATGTGTGGGGGCTGTCTATTCCTTTGGGGTCTGCTCTGGGGCAGTTTAGATTTCACCTTTTCTTGCTTTAGGCTTATTTAGTTCTCTGACTGTGACGAGGCGTCTAGAATCATCGTAGGTACGCTCCACGGCTGCTGTTAGTTGTGTGGTTAGGATCAGGGGTCTGCAATCCGTGTAGTTACCAACCTCTCTGGTTTTCTGTGACTTAGCTTGGTCTTGTTTTCCTCCTCAGTGACCCATTCATAACACCCTTCCATAAACAACCACTATTGAAAGTTTCTTCCGATGTCTCCACATATAAATTTGCATAACTCGGGGCAAATCTAGTCCCCATAGCAGTTCACCATGTTTGTAAATAGAACTGTTGGTCATAAATAAAGAAGTTATGCGTAAGGATAAACTGTATACTCTCCACAATAAATTGAATTTGAGTTTCTCCATATATACCTAACGTACATAAAGAGTGGCCTGCTGCCTCACAACCTTTCTGTCGATTGATGACTGTATACAGGGACTTAATGTCCAGGTTGCCCAAAATATAATTGGTATTCCATTCAATGGATTCTAAAACCTGTAATGTGTGTCCCGTGTCCATTAAATAAGTAAGTATGAGTGGTTCAAATTTTTGTAGGGGTGTGTCTGCAAATTTAGACAGGATGGCTGTTAGGCAGTTACTTCTTGAAATAATTGGCCTGCCTGGGGGCAGGTAGTGCACTTACAGAGTTTAGGAACATGGTAAAAGGCTGCCTGTTTAGAATCCCCAGAGATTTGCCTTTCAAAACCAGAACATTGCATTTATTGAATATTGATATATCTTAAGGTAGAATCAAAATTCAATTTCTTTGTATGTGATCAGATTTCCAAGAAGACCGAGTGACTCCTTGTGGTACTTAGTCTTATTTAAAATTACTATCCCACCCCCTTTATTCACTGGACAGATAATATCATGGTTTTCTTAGAGGTTAGTAATGGCTTCATTTTATTTTTTTACTCAGGTTTTGTGGTAGATATTTATGATTCCTTTTTTGATTTTCCTAATGCCTGAGGTTACCATAGGGTCACATGTGTTAAAAGCACCAGAGTAGTCACTAATTTTGTTAAATTAGGATTGTTTGGTTAATGTAGTGAGAACATAGGCTGAATTGTCTTGCTAACCAGGTCTGGGACCCTCCTGTCCTTTTTTCATGAAATATTTCCTAATGGCTAGATTCGTAAGTATTTCTTCATGCTAATGTATAGATTGAATGGTCGGGCTTCTGATGTGGGGGCAAATTTGAGTCCCTTTTGTAAGAGGGTTTTCCTCTTCCTTAGTTAGTGTAAACTCAAATGAAAGATTTTTTTGCGAGGCTATTGACTCTGAATCTATATTCATTTTGCAAGTTTTCCCCTCTCTGGTCTCTTTTGGTTTTCCTGCCCTTGCCTTGAAAAAATCCCGGTTGTTATGGGACTGAGAATAGGATCCCATTCCTTTACCGCTGTTTTTTAAATTTACTGATGGTATGTATATTACTTTCTTCCCACTTGTTTTGGTAACGTTAAAATTTCTGGTGCTTTTACTTAAGTTGGATTGGTGTGTTGTGTGTTCCCTTTGTTTATTGTTTGTTTCTCCTGCAAGATCTCCAAACTCGTCTCTATTGGTTGTGCGTATAACTTGAGGACTGCCTATAGCATTTGTGATCGGAGTAGACTCATCCCAACCATTCGATGTTTCTGTTTCCTCCATTAGTAATGAAAGCTGGGAATATCTATTGGAGATGGGACTATCACCCATTTCGGGAATATTGGAGTGTATGAGCAGAACATGCGCACCATTTTGAGTCGAGGCCTATAGTGACATCCGGAGTATGTGTGTTATTGAAACAGAATGCTTCCTCCAGCCTACAATTACTCCTGATAAGTATGGAAACAGTAGTGTATTGGGTAGAATTTATTTTAGTGTAAGTTGAAAAAGCCACCAAGGTATCTAGGATATTTTGAGTAGGTGTTGAGTTGTATTCGTCCAAGACCAAAAATTGTTGTGACCTTTGGGGGCTGTTACCCGTATTGATTGGAGGAATGGTTAAGCGATTAGAGGTAGAGTATGTGTGACATAGTACATTATCTCTAGTAAATTTCCTCATTGTTTTATTCATAATTTCTTTTTCCTGCAGTCTATTCATAATGTTGTTTGAGAGGTCTTAGACTTCTTTTAAATGGTGAACAGGTTTTAGTTGCTCAAATAAGTGGAAGAACTGATCATTAATGATTATAAGATTAGCTCGTCATTTTTCTAAAATAAATTGACTGGATTAGAAGTTCCCCAAAATCCCCTGCGAGAGGTTTGTAAACAACCAAACCATTTGATATGATCCCCTCCTGTGGGTATCTTCCCAATGAGGCAAATTCCCAAAGATCTCTCAATTCATTAAATAGATCTTTTTCCTTGGCTTTATCAAATTCCATGACAGGTGAATGATCATAGGTAAAACGTTCATGTATTTGACTAAGTCTGTAATCCCTATCTTTCCATAAAGAGTTAATAGCCATTGGTTAGCTGCCTATATGTGTAGAACACAGACAAATATGTAATACAAAACACACAACTAACACACTGGCGCTCCCAGGCTTTTGGTAGCTGAAGCTGCTAGAAGTTGGACAGGTTCTGTGTGCCGGCTTGTCTGAATACTAATTGAAAAATAAAATAGCAAGAAAAAACTCCTGCGCTATAAAACAGAATACAGCTGCAGAATCCTATTGGCAAACTTGATATAGGGTCACAAAAGTAATAAAATCATGTGGGATTTTATTATTGGAATAGCAATATTTAATTCTTCCCTTTAGCTGACCGGCTGCTATTTATGAATTGATGGCTCTGATAAGCAACACTCGGAAACTACAATCAAATGTGGACAGAGTGAGCAGACCTAAGGAGCTCAATAGGCTAGAAATGCTCACTATTGGCTGTTTAAGAAAAAGCTGCCAGCTGCATACGCACCACAACTAGTGCCATTGTTAAAAATGTGGTCCTTACTTTTTTGATCCTATATTAGTTTTGCCTTACCCAACAGCAATAGGATTCTGTTGGTATCAGGTGCTATTGCGTGGGAGTTTTATCTTGCTGTTTTAAATTTTCAATGATGTTTAGATCAGAGGACTGTGAGGGCCATTGTAAAACCTTCAGCTTGCGCCTTTTGAGGTGAGGTAGTGTTTTGTGGATTTTGACACGTGTTTAGGATCATTATCCATTTGTAGAAGCCATCCTCTTTTCAACTTCAGCTTTTTTACTGATAGTGTTATGCTTGCTTCTAGAATTTGTTGAAATTTCATTGAATCCATTCTTCAACCCCAAAGCATGATTGATCCGCTTTCATGCTTAATGGTTGGCGAGATGTTCTTTTCCTGAATTTCTTTGCTTTTTTTTTCTCCACATATACCTTTGATCATTGTGGCCAAAGAGTTCTATTTTAAACTCACTGGTCCACAGGACTTGTTTCCAAAATGAATCAGGCTTGTTTAGATGTTCTTTTACATACTTCTGACTCAGAATTTTATTGGTGAGGGCGCAGTAGAGGTTTTCTTCTGATGACTCTTCCATGTAGGCCATATTTGTGCAGGTGTCTCTGAACAGTAGAACAATGTACCACATCTCCAGAGTCTGATAAATCTTTCTGAAGGTCTTTTGCAGTCAAGCGGGGATTGTGATTTGCCTCTAACAATCCTACGAGCAGCTCTCACTGAAATTCTGCTTGGTCTTCGGACCTTATCTTGACCTCCACTGTTTCTGTCAACTGCCATTTCTTAATTACATTTCGAACTGAAGAAAGGGCAACTTGAAAACTCTTTGCTATCTCTTATAGTCTTCTCTTGCTTTGTGAGTCTCCATCTGTTATGAACTGACCTGGGTTGGAGCAATGGTATTGAAACCACTAGGGGCAGCAGCGTCAGGTAGCATAGTCAGAAAATAGCCGGGGGTTGGTACACAGAGAAGCAATGTAGTTGAAGGATCAGCAAGTTGCATAGTCATCAAATATCCAGGGGTTGGTACACGGAGCAGCAGTACAATCTTGTAAAGAAAGCAGCAGGTGAAAAGGAAGCTAGACTAAAGGCTGGGAGCTTAATAATCTCACAAGGAAGGAAGTGCAATGCCAGGTTTAAGTAGGGTGTTCAATCATGGTGGAGACAATCAGGAACCACACATGCACTAATATCTGGGTTAGCAAGGAACTATCCAGTGAGCTGAATCACTCAGTGGGAAGAGTTGGTGCACAAGAGCTGCTAGGTTTGAGTTCTGACACCACCATTTTCATTTTTAGGGCAGAGTCACACTGCCATATTTTTTGTCCGAGAATTGGATTGTAAAACTCGCACTGGCTGTCTGCTCTCTTGACCTGAGCTTGACAGCTGCATAGTAATCCATCATGCTGTCATGCTCAGGTCAGGAGAGGTGCCGGCCAGTCCGTTCAGTGCGATGCGATTATCGCAGGAGAAATACACCGGTGTGACTGCCCTTAGAGTGCTAGGCAGCTGCTTAGAAGAACCCATGGCTGCTGTGATTTGGAACAAGGTTAGAGGAGGCTGGGTTTTTATAAAGCTGGGAAATTGTATAAAAATATTTTTAGAAATTTTATAAAGCTGGGAAAGTCATAACCCTAATAGGCTAATTAAGGTCTGAAACTTGGTCAAAGTTATCTGAGCACACAAATCTCCAAGAGTGCCCAAACTTTTGCATCAGTCCATTTTCCTTTTTGTAATTTTAAAATGTAAACGATTACAAATATATAATATATACGCTGTATATACAGGGTGGGACATTTATATGGATACACTTAAATAAAATGGGAATGGTTGGTGATATCAGCTTCCTGTTTGTGGCACATTAGTATATGGGAGGGGGAAAACTTTTCAAGATGGGTGGTGACAATGGTGGCCATCTTGAAGTTGGCCATTTTTGATCCATCTTTATTTTTTTCAACGGGAAGAGGGTCATGTGACACATCAAACTTATTGAGAATTTCGCAAGAAAAACAATGGTGTGCTTGGTTTTAATGTAACTTTATTCTTTCATGAGTTATTTACAAGTTTCTCTTTGTTTACAGCCATTGACATGTTAACACGTGAGGAGCGGATAGAAATTGTGTTGATGTCTGGTGAATGCAGTACCCAGGTCATTGCAGCAGATTTCAATGCAAGACACCCTACGCAAGAAAACTGTCACCATTCCCATTTTATTTAGGTGTATCCATATAAATGGCCCACCCAAAAATGTTTGCCCCATCACTGAACATAATGTTCTCTGTAAATTGAGGGTCCTGTTCCTCTTTTTCATCTTTATCATACTTAACTGTTCAAAATAACAGTAATTTTGACCAGAGGTGCGAAACTTTTACATGCCACTGTAATCCCTTAGGCTGTACATCTTTATCTACTAAGCTTTCCCCAGACAGGTTTTAAAGGGAATCTGTCAGTAGGAAAACCTTCCTAAGTCACCTGTATGAGCATTTAGGTCATAGGAAGCTAAATAAAATGATACCTTGATATTTGCTACTCGATGTCTTATGCCTGAGAAATACACGTTTTTCTTATGTAAATTACCTGTTAAGATCTATGGGCCGGATATAGATCTCCCAGAAAATCTGCCTCCAGAGGTTATTTTAAATGAAACAAAAGGCAAAAGATCAGGACAGCTAACTGTCAGTCATTACATGTCTCACACTGGTAATCCATATGCAGTCTGTATGTAATCCATTTTTTGCATCAGCAGTTATTAATCATTAACATTTTCCTATCTTACAGAATTGCCATGTATCCAAAAAATCAGATGCTGTACTGTGGCTCTGTATGGCTTTCAATTTTTTTATGCACCCATAGACTTGAATTGGTGAATCTCAACTGATTTACAGAAGAAAGTCGTGCATGCTGAAAATTTTTTTTTGCAATTCAATCAATGAAAAATATCGTCCATCTGCACTGGCCCATTGAATAACATTAGTCCGAGTACAGTGCAATTTTTAATAGAGAACACTAAGACCGAAAATGTGGTTTTGTGAACGAGCCCTTAATGATTGTATTTTTGTACCATTGAGGCATATTTTGATTTATTGAATTGTTTCTCCCATGTGCACTTAATCATTTTTTTGCTGCTCTTTTGTTGTAAATTATAACGCAACAGGCTGTTTGCATGTATTTCAAGTGTCTCAGCCAATAGTGAACCATAGTGATAGTTCCCCGCTTATTTTGTGTTGACTGCATTTCTGCAAGTAGATGATCATTTGGTCTCAAGTAATATCAGTTCTGAATATGAAATTAAAAACTTATCTGATATTGTCAAGGTGTGGTTTTGGTCCCAACTTCATCATGTAGCCGACAATGATCATAGACTCATGGCCAAGGACATAAAGAATTATCTCTATAGAAAAGAACACAGAGTTCTACAACAGATGGCATGTCCTATAGTAAATTCTGATCTCAACATCATCAAGGCTGTCTGGGATTACCTGCAGAAACAGGAACAATATAGCTGATGACTGCAGAGGAAAAGTGTTGCAAATTCCCCAAATTGTTTACAGCAACCTACCAGTAAGTTTTACTATAAATTTACCAACAGTGATCCCAGGAATATTCTGTACTTTGTAGACACAATATTTCTGAAATTTAGAATTTCATTTAATAATTTATCGTTTTTCACATATGCAAATTGCCTATTAAGAGAGGAAGAGGACTAGAATTCTAGTACCATCTATTAAAAGAAGCAATCCTAAGGCTGTGTGCCGACGTTGCGTTTTTTTTTAGCATTTCCGCCACGTTTTTGCGGCCTCGGAAATGCTTTAAAAACACATCCCCATGCAATCCTATGGGATTCCGCAGTTGCTGTGTCAATGCTGCAGATTTTACCGCTGCGGAATCGCATAGAGGTAAAATCCGCAGCAGGTCCATTATTTCTGCGTAATCGTGGCGATTCCGCCACCATAGGATTGCATTGAAACGCTCACTTTATGCATGTGGCTATGCCCACCATGCGTAAAGTGAGTGCTTCATGTGCGGATGGTACCCAGGGTCTGGAGGAGAGGAGACTCCCTGTAAAAAAAAAGAATTAAAATAAAAAATAGGGATATACTCACCTTCTGGCGGCCCCCGGAGACGTCCCGGCCCTCATTGTCGCTGGCGGCAAGTTCTGTTCCCAGTGATGCCTTGCGCGAATGACCTCTGATGACATTGCATGCTGAGGCCCTGAGCACGAAGGCAGACACCAGCACGCTATGGGGCCCGTCACCCCCCTTTAAACTGTTTGAAATACTTACAGATCCTCATTCCCTGCTGGCTGCAGGTTTGGTCTTTTCCATATCTTTTGACTCTGATGTCTCAGGGCAAAGGGCGAGATAATGTTACTACAGTGCGCCCTCTGTGCTGGTCAGTGCAGAGGGTTAGAAGAGGCTGAAGACACCAAAGCTGAAGAGATTGGACCTGCGGCAAGCTCTGGAGCAAGGAGAGGTAAATATTTCATTATTTTTTATGTATGGAGCCCATTCAATATGGAGCACTATTTATGTGGCCCATTCTATATGGAGCATTATATTCTACCTTCTAACACTCTTGCACCCGTCCAGTCCATCCTTAACTCTGCTGCCTGGCTAATTAATCTCTCTCCTCGCTACACTCCTGCTTCCCTCTTTGCAAATCCCTTCACTGGCTCCCAATTTCCGAGCGTATCCATTCATAACCTTTCTCCTCCGTATATTTCCGAACTAGTCTCTCAGTATCTTCTCTCATATAATCTCCGGTCCTCCCAAGACCTCCTTCTCTCGTCCACGCTTATTCACTCCTCACCCAATTGCCTCCAAGATTTCTCCCGAATATCCCACATCCTCTGGAATTCTGTGCCCCAACACATCCGATTATCCATCACATTTGGATCCTTCAGATGGGACCTGAAAACCCATCTCTTCAGGAAAGCTTACAGCCTATAATGTCCATGCAGCCACCTCAACACCATCGGAGCTACTGCAACCCCGACCCACTGTCTCCTTCTCCATAATCCTGTAGAATGTAAGCCCGCAAGGGTAGGGTCATATCCCCTCTGTATCAGTCTGTCATTGTTAGTTTGTTTACTGTAAATGACATTCGTATTTTGATGTAACCCTGTCTCATGTACAGCACCATGGAATTAATGGTGCTATATAAATAATAATAATTATATGGGGCCCATTCTCTAAGGAGCATTATATGGGATCCATTCTCTTTGTAGCATTATATGGGGCCAATTCTCTATGGAGCATTCTACATGGAGCATTACATGGGGCCCACTCTGATTGGAGCATTATATAGGGTCCATACTTTGTGGAACATTATATGGGACCTATTCTCTATGAAGCATTATCTGGGACCTATTCTGTATAGAGTATTATATGGAGCCCATTCTCTATGGACCATTATGTGGGGCTCATTATGGAGCATTATATGTGGCACATTCTGTATGGAGCATTATATGGGACCCATTCTCTATGGAGCATTATATGGAGTCCATGCTCTATGGAACATTATATGGGGCCCATTCTACAGCTCTGGCAAAAACTAAGAGACCACCACATCAAAACCCTGTCATGGGCAGCCCAATCTCCAGACCTGAATCTTTGTGGAGGACGTATGAATCAAGTTGCATACAAGGTTATCCTGGAAAAACAGTTGATTCCTTCTGCTCAGGCAATGTTCCCCAACTCTGAGGACTGGTTTTTCCACAGGACCATGTGCCATGACACACAGCTAGGTCAGTCAATGTGTGGATAAAGGACCACACCACATCAAAACATTAGTATTGTTGTTTCTAAATGATTATGAACTTGTTTTCTTTGCATTATTTGATGTCTGAAAGCACTGCTTTTTTTAATTACGACCATTTCTTTTCAGAAAAAAAGCAAAATTTATTGCTTGGAAATTCGGAGACATGTTGTCAGAAGTTTGTACACTAAAAGAACAATTTACACTTTAAAAAAAAATCAGACAAACTGAACATTTGGAAGTGGTCTTTTAATTTTTGCCAGAGCTGTATATGGAAAATTATATGGGGCCTATTCAATATGAAGCATTATATGGGGCCCATTCTGAATGGAGCATTATATGAGGTCCATTCTCTATGAAACATTATATGAGTCCCATTCAATATGAAACATTATATGGGGCTCATACTATATGAAGCATTATATGGGGTCCATTCTCTATGGAGCATTATATGGGGTCCATTTTCTATGAAGTATTATATGGGGGCCCATTCTATATGGAGCATTATATGGGGCCCATTCTATATGGAGTATTATATGGGGCCCATTCTATATGAAACATTATATGGGGCCCATTCTGTATTGAGCATTATGTTGGGTCCATTCTCTGTGGCGCATTATATGGGACTCATTCTGTTTTACTTTTTGAATGTAAAATTAGCTGGAATCGAGACCGGATGCCATGTCACATTTGGAAAGGCCCTGATGTGCCTAAACAGTGGAAAGCCCCCAAAAGTGACCACATTTTGGAAACTAGACCCTTCAAGGAACTTAGCTGGATGTGTGGTGAGCACCTTGAACCTCCCAGGTGCTTCATAGAAATATGTAACGTTGAGCCACGAAAATAAAAATTTTTCCCACAAAAATGTTTCTTTAGCTACAGTTTTTTTTCACAAGCATAACAGGAGGCAATGAACCACAAGCATTGTTGTGCAATTACTCCTGAGTACGCCGATACCCCATATGTGGGGGAAAACAACTGTTTGGTAGGTGCTCAAAAGGGAAGGAGCACTGTTTCACATTTTGAATGCAAAATTGGCTGGAATCGAGAGCGGATGCCATGTTGCGTTAGGAGAATCAATGATTTGCCTATACAGTGCAAACCCCCACAAGAGTCCCAATTTTGGAAACTAGACTCTTCAAGGAACTTATCTAGATGTATTGTGAGCACCTAGTACCTCAGGTGAATCATAGAATTCTATGACATTGAGCCATGAAAATAAAAAATCATATTTTTTTCCACAAAAATGTTCTTTTAGCTTCAATTTTTTACATTTCACAATGGTAACAGGAGAAAATGGACTCAAAATTGTTGTGCAATTTCCCTTTTTTTATGTCAATGCCCCATATGTGGTGGAAAACTACTGTTTGGGGTCATGGCAGGACTTGGAAGGGAAGGAGTGGCAGTTTGAAATACAGACAAGTGACCACATTTTGGAAACTAGACCCTTCAAGGAACTTATCTAGATGTGTGGTGAGCACCTTGAACCTCCCAGGTGCTTCATAGAAATATGTAATGTTGAGCCACGAAAATAAAATTTTTTCCCACAAAAATGTTTCTTTAGCTACAGTTTTTTTCCACAAGCATATCAGGAAGCAATGAACCACAAGCATTCTTGTGCAATTACTCCTGAGTACGCCGATACCCCATATGTGGGGGAAAACAACTGTTTGGTAGGTGCTCAAAAGGGAAGGAGCACTGTTTCACATTTTGAATGCAAAATTGGCTGGAATCGAGAGCGGATGCCATGTTGCGTTAGGCGAATCAATGATTTGCCTATACAGTGCAAACCCCCACAAGAGTCCCAATTTTGTTAACTAGACTCTTCAAGGAACTTATCTAGATGTATTGTGAGCACCTAGTACCTCAGGTGAATCATAGAATTCTATGACATTGAGCCATGAAAATAAAAAATCATATTTTTTTCCACAAAAATGTTCTTTTAGCTTCAATTTTTTAAATTTCACAATGGTAACAGGAGAAAATGGACTCAAAATTGTTGTTCAATTTCCCTTTTTTTATGTCAATGCCCCATATGTGGTGGAAAACTACTGTTTGGGGTCATGGCAGGGCTCGGAAGGGAAGGAGTGGCAATTTGAAATACAGACTTGAACCCCTTTCTGACATATGACATACTATCCCTCCAGGTGATCCGAGCCTGTATGACCATGGACGGGATAGTGCGTCATACCAATCAGCCGCGTTCCCGGGGGCGGGTGTCAGCTGATTCTCACAACATCAAACATGATCACAGCATTCCGGGAGCAGGCAGGGGGGCTGTCAGCTGTGACAGCCCCTCTGCCTTTGGATCAGAGACCCCGCAGCATGACGCGGGGTCCCGATCGCTTCCATGGTGTCATGATCCTGTGTTGGATCTGGCGGTATTAAATGCAAAGTGAACTTTTTTTTACTTTGGAAAGTTCCAAGGTGTCTTGACTGTCCCCGGTGGTGGTGAGTGGTATTGCACTTTAGGGTTTTTTGCACTTAATTATGGATCAGGTGTGACACCCTATAAAGGTGTGCTCAGGGGGTTCACTCACTGCCTGTGATATTGTGAGCTTGTGTTCACTCTGTTTTTGGAGAGCCTGGAGGAAGGATGGAGCTGGTGAGGAGTCCTGCGCAGCTTAGCCAGGGGGGATGTGTTTCAGCTATGGTGTCTGGGCAAAGGGCTGGCATGGCGTGGTGGAGTCGCAGTGATGGTGTCAGCGGGAAGTGTCTGCATGGGCTGGTGGAGTGGCGACTATGGAGAGTGGCACTCACCATGTGGGACTTGGCCGCTGAGCTGGACTCAAGCATGCTCGACTTCGTGTCAGCAGCTGAACTCATCCTTGGGACTCTGGTGCTAAGCAGCTGCAACTGGTGTTGGACTCTGCTCCAAGGTTGCACTAAGGTGAAGGATCCTGTTATGGTGATGGATCCGGGTGGAGGAGAAGATGCACTCAGGTGGAGGGCTCTGTTGCTAGGAGCGCACGCAACAGAGCAAAGCTAAGTGGTGTTTCCCCTGTATTGTCTCTTTCCTCATGTGTGATATTAGTGCAGTGGTGGGATTAGTCTCCGCACCGACCCATTCCCTAGTGAGGGTTTAGGGTCAGGGTGAGCAAGGGCGTTGAGGTACGCGTGCGGCGCCCGGTGCGAAACCGGCATAGGGAACGTTAGGAGTGCAGGGACACTGGCTCAGGGGAGATCAGGAGGTCTCCAATTCCTTTTTCCCTATTGCAGGGCCCACCATTGTTAAAGTTACCCAGGTTCCCCCCTTTATTATTTAAATGCGCCTTACTGGAGGCGGTGTTTCCAGATATTGTATGTATAACGTGTAATACCTAAATTCGCCAGGTGGAGGCGGCGTATCCACCTGCACGTTTTATTATTTAAATGCGCCCCACTGGAGGCGGTGTATCCAGGGTCACGTGTGTTATGGGTCCGCCTTGCGGTATCATCTGCGTCCCGACACACGTGTCCATGACACATGGTAACTCGATGATGACATCTGGGTTGTCAGAGCTCAGAGACTTCCTGACATAAGCAGTGCATGTCAGTAAGTATCTGAAGTCAGTGTGCACAGTGTGCAGCGATCACAGCTTATATGGCATGCAGATCTGCATGCCATATAAGCAATCAGCCTGCACAAAACGAGTGTCCCAGAGTGGGACACAATGTAAAAGTAAGAATGAAAAAAAAAATGTTTTTAAATAAGTGTAAAAATAATTTTTTTTTTATAGCTCTCAGAATAAAGCTATGCAAAAATAATGATCTAATATATAAAGCTCAAGTGTGTGTATGTATGTATGTGTGTAGGTGTGTATGTCCGGGATTGGCATCTGCACCGTCGCAGCTACAGCCACAAAATTTGGCACAGTCACACGTCTGGACCCCGAGAGCGTCCTAGGCTATGGTGTGAGGCGAAATTTTAACCCTGCGCATTCCAAATCACCAAACAATTTTGCCCCTATCTACATAATGGGGAAAAAGTGTGTGTGTATCAAACCCCGCCCCTCATTATGATGTCACAATGGTTGCCATGGTGATGCTGATGTCATCATAGGTTGCAAGCCCCGCCGCTCATTATGATGTCATAAAGGTTGACTATGGGATGGAGGATGTGTAATGGGTATATGGGCACTGGACTATGGGATGGAGGATATGTATGACGGGTATATGGGCACGGGACTATGGGATGGAGGATGTGTGATGGGTATATGGGCACTGGACTATGGGATGGAGGATATGTATGACGGGTATATGGGCATGGGACTATGGGATGGAGGATGTGTGATGGGTATATGGGCATTGGACTATGGGATGGAGGATATGTATGATGGGTATAAGGGCACGGGACTATGGGATGGCGGAGATGTATGATGGGTATATGGGCACGGGACTATGGGATGGAGGATATGTATGATGGGTATATGGGCATGGGACTGAGATGAAGGATGTGTGATGGGTATATGGGCACTCGACTATGGGATGGCGAATATGTATGATGGGTATATGGGCATGGGACTATGGGATGGAGGATGTGTGATGGGTATATGGGCATGGGACTATGGGATGGAAGATGTGTGATGGGTATATGGGCACTCGACTATGGGATGGAGGATATGTATGATGGGTATATGGGCACGGGTCTATGGGATCGTGGATATGTATGATGGGTATTAGGGCACGGGACTATGGGATGCAGGATAATTATAATTTGCTATAACTAACTACAGTTAGTTATTATGCCCGGGCAGCGCCGAGCTCTTCAGGTAGTTCTTTCTGTAAAAAACTTTTATTGTAAAAAAGCACCAAAACATAAAAGCTATAAATGAGTATCGCTGTCATCGTACTGACCAGAAGAATAAAGCTGCTTTATCAATTTTACCACACACGGAACGGTATAAATGCCCCCCCAAAAGAAATTTATGAATTGCTGGTCTTTGTTCATTCTGTCTCCCAAAAATTGGAATAAAAAGCGATCAAAAAATGTAATGTGCCCAAAAACGGTACCAATAAAAACGTCAACTCGTCCTGCAAAAAACAACACCTCACATGACTCTGTGGGCAAAAATATGGAAAAATTATAGCTCTCAAAATGTGGTCATGCAAAAACTGTTTTTTTTGCAATAAAAGCGTCTTTTAGTGTGTGACAGCTGCTAAACATAAAAACCCGCTATAAAAGCCATACCCACTTATAAATAGTAAATGAAACCCCCCTTTATCACTCGCTTAGTTAGGGAAAAATAATAAAAAAGTGTATTTATTTCCATTTTCCCATTAGGGTTAGTGCTAGGGTTAGAGCTATAATTAGGGGTAGGGTTGGGGCTAAAGTTAGGGTTAGTATTTGGACTAAAGTTAGGGTTAGGGTTGAGGCTAAAGATAGGGTTAGGGTTGGGGATAAAGTTAGGATTAGGGTTAGGTTTGGGATTAGGGTTAGGGTCGGGGTTAGGGTTGGGATTAGAGTTAGGAGTGTGCTATGGTTAGGTTTGTGGTTAGGGTTATGGTTAGAGTTTTGTTTAGGTTAGGGATGTAGTTAGAATTGGGGGGGTTTCCACTGTTTAGGCACATCATGGCCTCTCCAAACGCATCATGGGTCTGATCTCAATTCCAGCCAATTCTGCTTTGAAAAAGTCAAATGGTGCTCCTTCCCTTCTGAGCTCTGCGATGCACCCAAACAGTGGTTTATCCACACATATGGGGCATCAGCATACTCAGGTCAAATTGCACAATGACATTTGGGGTCCAATTTCTCCTGTTACCCTTGGGAAAATAAAAAATTTGGAGTAAAAAAATCATTTTTGTGAAAAAAATAAGATTTTTTTATTTTTACGGCTGTACATCATAAACTTCTGTGAAGCACTTGGGGGTTAAAAGTGCTCACCACACATCTAGATAAGTTCCTTAGGGGGTCTACTTTCCAAAATGGTGTCACTTGTGGGAGGCTTCTACTGCTTAGGCACATCAAGGGCTCTCCAAACGCGACATGGCGACCGATCTCAATTCCAGCCAATTTTGCATTGAAAAGTCAAACGGCGTTCCTTCCCTTCTGAGCTCTGTCGTTCCCCCAAACAGTGGTTTACCTGCATATATGGCATATCAGTGTACTCAGGACAAATTGTACAACAACTTTTGGGGTCCAATTCCTCCTGTTACCCTTGGTAAAATAAAACAAATTGGAACTGAATTAAATTTTTTGTGAAAAAAAGTTATATGTTCATTATTTTTTAATCATTCCAAAAATTCCTGTGAAGCACCTGAAGGGTTAATAAATTTCTTAAATGTGGTTTTTAGCACCTTCAGGGGTGCAGTTTTTAGAATGATGTCACTTTTGGGTATTTTCTATCATATAGACCCCTCAAAGTGACTTCAAATGTGTTGTGGTCCGTAAAAAAAATGGTGTTGTAAAAATGAGAAATCGCTGGTCACCTTTTAATCCTTATAACTTCCTAACAAAAAAAAATTTGGTTCCAAAATTGTGCTGTTGTAAAGTAGACATTTAAGAAATGTTATTTATTATCTGTTTTGTGTGACATACACTCACTGGCCACTTTATTAGGTACACCTGTCCAACTGTGTGTTAAGACTTAATTTCTAATCTGCCAATCACATGGCGGCAACTCAGTGCATTTAGGCATGTAGACATGGTCAAGACAATCTCCTGCAGTTCAAACCGAGCATCAGTATGGGGAAGAAAGGTGATTTGAGTGCCTTTGAACGTGGCATGATTGTTGGTGCCAGAAGGGCTGGTCTGAGTATTTCAGAAACTGCTGATCTACTGGGATTTTCACGCACAACCATCTCTAGGGTTTACAGAGAATGTTCCGAAAAAGAAAAAAAATCCAGTGAGCGGCAGTTCTGTGGCCGGAAATGCCTTGTTGATGCCAGAGGTCAGAGGAGAATGGGCAGACTGGTTCGAGCTGATAGAAAGGCAACAGTGACTCAAATTGCCACCCGTTACAACCAAGGTAGGCAGAAGAGCATCTCTGAACGCACAGTGCGTCGGACTTTGAGGCAGATGGGCTACAGCAGCAGAAGACCACACTGGGTACCACTCCTCTCAGCTAAGAACAGGAAACTGAGGCTACAATTTGCACAAGCTCATCGAAATTGGACAGTAGAAGATTGGAAAAATGTTGCCTGGTCTGATGAGTCTCGATTTCTGCTGCGACTTTCGGATGGTAGGGTCAGAATTTGGCGTAAACAACATGAAAGCATGGATCCATCCTGCCTTGTATCAACGGTTCAGGCTGGTGGTGGTGGTGTCATGGTGTGGGGAATTTTTTCTTGGCACTCTTTGGGCCCCTTGGTACCAATTGAGCATCGTTGCAACGCCACAGCCTACCTGAGTATTGTTGCTGACCATGTCCATCCCTTTATGACCACAATGTACCCAACATCTGATGGCTACTTTCAGCAGGATAATGCGCCATGTCATAAAGCTCGAATCATCTCAGATTGGTTTCTTGAACATGACAATGAGTTCACTGTACTCAAATGGCCTCCTCAGTCACCAGATCTCAATCCAATAGAGCATCTTTGGGATGTGGTGGAACGGGAGATTCGCATCAGGGATGTGCAGCCGACAAATCTGCGCCAACTGTGTGATGCCATCATGTCAATATGGTCCAAAATCTCTGAGGAATGCTTCCAGCACCTTGTTGAATCTCTGCCACGAAGAATTGAGGCAGTTCTGAAGGCAAAAGGGGGTCCAACCCGTTACTAGCATGGTGTACCTAATAAAGTGGCCAGTGAGTGTATATCTCTGTTTTAAGAACATGAAAATTCAAAGTTGGAAAATGGCGAAATTTTTTAAATTTTCGCCAAATTTCCATTTTTTTCACAAATAAACGCAAGTCATATTAAAGAAATTTTACCACAATCAAGAAGTACAATATGTCACGAAAAAACATTGTTAGAATCACCAGGATCCATGGAAGCGTTCCAGAGTTATTACCTCATAAATGGACAGTGGTCAGAATTGTAAAAAATGGCCTGATCATGAATGTGCAAACCACCCTTGGGGGTAAAGGGGTTAATGGAATGGTCTGTGCACGCTATGTAGCATTTGGAGAGCCACTAATGTGTCTAAACAATGCAATCCCCCCACATGTGACCCTATTTTGGAAATAACACCCCTCAAGCAATTTATTTAGAGGCATAGTTTTATAGCAACGATTATAATGCTTTTGTTTTTTCTGGTGTATGAATTTATAATGTGGTGGTGGGTGTAAGTTGTGCAGGGTATATCAGATTATAAAAGTGTGTTGTGTCAACAGGGTAAAAGCAAATCTTTTCTATTATTTCTAAGCACTGTTTTTCGGTGATTCCTTTGTATCCCTGTTCATACTGCACCCACACACACAAATGATACACTATTTGAAAGGTAAACTTGCCCCCTTCAGCAAGAAAATGGCCAAACAAACCACACATCCACGATTTGATCACAAAATACAGTTTAACCCCTTTCTGACATCTGACGTACTATCCCATCCATGGGACCCAGGCCCCTATGCCCATGGACGGGATAGTACATCATAGCGAACAGCGGCGCTCACCTGAGCGCGGCCAGGTGTCAGCTGATTATCACAGCTGACACCCAGCACTATGGGTCAGGGGCGGTCACGGACCGCCCCTGACACGTTAACCCCTGGCACACTGCGATCCAACACGATCGCAGTGTACCGGGGGTTTAGGGAAGAATCGGCAGGGAGGGGGCTCCCTCCGTGCTTCCCTGAGACCCCCGCAGCAGCGCAATGTGCAGCGCTGCCGCGGGGGCCTCCTTCCCTGCAGGTCCCCGGATCCAAAATGGCGGCAGCGATCTGTCACATGACAGTTATGAAGAAGTGTAAAAATAATTTATAGAAAATCGCTAAACAAATAAAAAAAAAATATTCCCTAATAAATTCATTTTTTGGAAATAAAAAAAAAAACAATAAAAGTACACATATTTAGTATCGCCGCGTCCGTAGCGACCTGCCCTATAAAACTATCTCATTAGTTAACCCCTTTAGCGAACCTCTTAAAAAGTAAAAGTAAAAAATAAAGCAAAAAATAATGCTTTATTATCATACCGCCGAACAAAAAGTGCAATAACGCACGATCAAAAAGATGGATATAAATAACCATGGTACCGCTGAAAACATCATCTTTTCCCGCAAAAAACGAGCTGCCATACAGTGTAATCAGTGAAAAAATAAAAAAGTTATAGCTCGCAGAATAAAGCGATGCAAAAATAATTATTTTTTATATAAAATTGTTTTTATTGCATAAAAGAGCCAAAACATAAAAAAAGACATAAATGAGGTATCGCTGTAACCGTACTGACCCAAAGAATAAAACCACCTTATCAATTTTACTGCACGCTGAAAGGTGTAAGCGCACCCCCTAAAAGAATTTCTTGAAATGCTGGTTTTTGTTCATTCTGAGTCCCATAAATCGGAATAAAAAACGATCAAAAAATGTCACGTGTCCAAAAATGATACCAATAAAAACGTCAATTCGTCCCGCAAAAAATAAGACTTCACATGACTCGGTGGGTCAAAATATGGAAAAATTATACCTCTCAATATGTGGTGATGCAAAAACTATTTTTACAATAAAAAGCATCTTTTAGCGTATGACATCTGCCAAACATAAAAACCCGCAAATAAATAGTAAATCAAACCCCCCTTTATCACCCCCTTAGTTAGGGAAAAATAATAAAATTAAAAAAATTTATTTATTTCCATTTTCCCACTAGGGTTAGGGCTAGGGTAAGGGTTAGGGCTAGGGTTAAGGCTAGGGTTAGGGATGAGATTAGGGTTTGGGGTGTGTTGGGGTTAGGGTTGGAGTTAGAATTGGGGGTTTCCACTGTTTGGGCCCATCAGGTGCTCTCCAAATGCAACATGGCGTCTGATCTCAATTCCAGCCAATTCTGCATTGAAAAAGTCAAACGGTGCTCCTTCCCTTCCAAGCTCTGCTATGCGCCCAAACAGTGTTTTACCTCAACATATGGGGTATCAGCGTACTCAAGACAAATTGGACAACAACTTTTGGGGTCCACTTTTTTTTGGGACTAAAAGATCATGTTTGTGGAAAAAATATGATTTTTTTATTTTCACGCCCAGGCATTATAAACTTCTGTGACACCCTTGGGGGTTCAAAGTGCTCACCACACATCTAGATAAGTTCCTTGGGGGGTCTAGTTTCCAAATTGGTGTCATTTGTGGGGGTTTCCACTGTTTTGGCACATCAGGGGATTTCCAAACGCGACATGGCATCCAATCTCAATGCCAGCCATAAAAGTCAAATGGCGCTGCTTCCCTTCCGAGCTCTGCCATGCGCCCAAATAGTGGTTTACCCCCACATATGGGTTATCAGCGTACTCAGGACAAATTGCACAATAACTTTTGTGGTCCTGTTACCCTTGGAAAAATAAAAATTGAGGGTGAAAATATCATTTTTGTGGAAAAAATATGATTTTTTAATTGTATGGCTGTATGTTATTAGGTATTACAAGCAGCATTGATTATTTACTTTCACTTTTTGTATTTTGTGCAACTTGTTTACAGCAATTCACTTCAATTTTATGCACTAGCGCCACTTATTGTTTTTTATGTTGCACTATTATCTTCTTATACACATATTGCTGCTTAGCTGTTTTGCTGCACTATATTCTGCACTTTATTAATATAAATTTTGTTTTATATTATTGCATGGTAACTTTATATATTGATATATTTATAATTATATTATTTATTACCATCTTTGTGTATATATTTGTATGTTATTATATACTTTGGTCCCTGGTAGTGCCTTATCCATGGCATTGACCCGCCCTTTTATAGATATGTGATTTATTTTTATATATATGCTTATTATTAATAAAGTAATTTTGGACATTTTCTCGGTGGTTCTGTTGGTTTTATCAGCATACTCAGGACAAATTGCACAATAACTTTTGAGGTCCAATTTCTCCTGTTACCCTTGGTAAAATAAAAAAATTGGACCTGAAATAATTTTTTTGTGAAAAAAAAGTTAAATGCTCATTTTTTTTAAACATTCAAAATATTCTTGTGAAGCACCTGAAGGGTTCATAAACTTCTTGAATGTGGTTTTGAGCACCTTGAGGGGTGCAGTTTTTAGAATGATGTCACTTTTGGGTATTTTCTATCATATAGACCCCTCAAAGTGACTTCAAATGTGATGTGGTCCGTAAAAATAAAATGGTGTTGTAAAAATGAGAAATCGCTGGTCAACTTTTAACCCTTATAACTTCCTAACAAAAAATAATTTTGGTTCCAAAATTGTGCTGATGTAAAGTAAACATATATGAAATGTTACTTATTAAGTTTTTTGTGTGCCATATCTCTGTGATTTAAGGGCATAAAAATTCAAATTTGAAAAATTGTGAAATTTTCTAAAGTTTCGCCAAATTTCCGTTTTTTTCACAAACAAATGCTTATATGTAATCTGACAAAGGATTCCTTTATTGTTTGCATTCTTACATTTATGTCATCTAAATGTTGGTTCTATAAGCAATATATATTGTTATTGTTATATTTTAATAAGATGTGTATCAATGGCTCCCACTGTGGTGGGTTAATAATAATTTTTTGCTTCTATCTGTGCTGCTTTTCGGGGGTGCGCAGTCAATGGTTAGCGGCTTTGTATAGCTGCCCCTCTTACTGTGCAGTTTCCCATGAGCAGAGCTTGGACGGAGGACTTGATATATATTCTTTCCCCACTCCGTGTATGTCATTTAGCTCTTCCTTGATTGGACAATCAGTCGCATGTGACTGGGAGGCACTTGTGGGCAGGGTTTCCTCTCCTCTTCCCCGCTGTGCTCTGGCATGTTCGGTCGCTGGGCAACGGCCAGGGGAACCAGCCGCATGTGACTGGGAGGCGCGTGTGGGCATGGTCTCTTCTCCTCTTCCCTGCTGCTCTCATGGGCGTGCTCCATTGCTGGGTAACTGCTAGGCGCCAGTTGTCCCCCCGTCGGTGTCACTTCCTGCTGAGGTAGTGAGGGCGGAGATTTTGACTTCCGCCCAACACATCTATGCTACCTGTGCCTCCCAGCATTGGATCTTTGATCACATGTGACTGTTTGCATTGGGTACTTAACTGGGCAATTGTCACTATTCTAGCCACGCCCCGAGAGGAAGCGGTTATACCGCAAAACGTGCGTCGGGCTTCTCCTGGTTAGCGGGCTGCTGGTGGTTGCAATGATGGGTATGCTTTAACCTTCTAATTACTTGATTGGGCTAAGTGCAATAGACTATTTACTTTGTTCCCTCCACCCCACTCCATCACTTATGAGGATTATATTCCCAGGTTATGGTTATTGAAAGGGGGTTTGGCAGGCACATTATGTTCTTTTATGCAAACCTTGCTTGCCCACTATGAGGGAATTCATCTTATTTACCCCCATTTACCACTAACCCCACTGCTCAGAGTGCTTCTTGTATCCGGTGACAATGATAGTGTTTCTTCATCTTATTAATTAATGCCTTTATTTTTCTTGCTCCTCTATTGTCTGTCATAATAAAAGTTGTTATTTCAATATAGCTTTTGACTCAGTTCCTTCCTTTTTTTCTCAGTCTTTGTGAGTCATTCCTACGCCTCTACCTTTATTTGGGGCACTTTTGTGCACTTGCACAGCCTGAATAAAAAATTTTTTGAGGGTTTTTCTTTATTTTAACCCTAACACTGGGTTCATCAGCTCATGAAATACATTTACATTTGACCAGCTTGCTTTTTCTGAAATTGCCTGCGCCCCTGCCGACCAATGTGCAAAAATTTTGCACAGGCCAAGCTAGTTTTATTAATTTGTGAACAAGTGGTACGCTTTGAATCAATCCTTAATGCAAATGCCAGGCTTCTCAGGGAAGATTTCACAATGATAAATTCTGTCTTTTTGAATACCGTTTTGGAGCATACTCTGCAACTATTTTGTGATCTTCCCTTCTTTGCTGTTTGGGGAACCTCTCCTGGAAAATGTTGAGCTGGTCAAATACAAGCACCATCAGTTTCAGAAATACTGGGACCCTCATCTTCCTGAGTGCCAAACACTAGGGCCTTGGTGATTACCTCCTGAAACTGAAGGAGGGTCCCCTTATTGCCTACACTTTGAAACAGCATAAAAGCATTGTACAGTGCCATCTGTACAGGGTGCACGGCCACTTTTTTGTACCATACTTTAGCTTTTCGCATGGCACTGTTTGGTTTGAGGACCCGATTTGAAAGATCTACACCCCATGTACTTATTATAATTCATGATACAATCTGGCTTTGGAACTTGTGTTGTGGTACGACGAACAGTGACAAGGGAGGTGTTGTCATGGTGTATGGTGTTCAAGTTAAGGACATCCCTCTTGGCCTTATACTTGACCACCAGCTTGTTGTCACTGCTTTGGACTCCGCTTTAGCCCTTTCTCTGCAGTTGCACCATTAGCGGCATAGGGAGGCTGCTCTGATTTTTTTCGCACAGTGTGTCATGAATCTGTACTTCTGACAGAGAGGGTCTTGAAGAGTGGGATGCTAGTGTAAAATTTGTCTATGTAGAGGTGAGAACCCTTACCTAGCAGTGGGTACAGCAATTTCCACTTAATTTTTTCACTCGCTCCCAGGTCAGTGGGTCAATCTGGAGGTCATTCCCTTTATAGACCCTAAATCTGTGGGTGTACTGTCGCTCAGCTTGTACAGTTTAATTAAATACCTACCTGGTCCTCTTACTGAGTTGGTATTGTCGGAATTTTAGTCTCTCTTTGAAATGAACCAGATTCATCTTTAGCGATGTCCCTTTGGGGCTTGTGCGCCTCAGCAAATGTTCTGAAGTGGTCAAATACTGGACGAATTTTATATAGACGATCAAAGTTAGGATCATCTCAGAAAGGACACTGCGCATTATCACTATAATGCAAACATTTTTAGATCGCTTCAAATCGTGTCCTAGTCATGACCATACGGAATACCGGTGTGCTGTAGGGTATATCAGTATTCTACTATTGACAAAGCTCTGTTTTTTTTACTATGCCCATAAGCAGCACAGCGCCCCATAAGGTCATATTTCGGCTGTATTTACAGAGGTCCATCTGGCGTATGGTGTCTTTTTGGGTGAAAAATTGATGGACATACAAATATGTCTGGGCCACCATCAGATTTATTATTTCTTTGCTGAAAATGAATTTGAAAAATTCAATTTCAATGAGGCCTGTAACGTTAAATTGGATTCCTGAGCAGACCATGAAATCCGGAATAACATGCTGATAATTTTCAGGGGGTGGTGTCCATATGGGATCGATTGCTGTAGGGGTTGTCTGGGTCATAAAATGCCTTGCTGTGGGTCCGTCCTCACTAGATGAGGAGAAGTAAGAGAAATACAGAAATGTGGGATCTTCCTCATTGCCTGAATCTGTTTTGGAGGTAAGGAAAACGTATGCCTCCTCTGGTGAATAGTGCCTTCTTGACGAATGGGCCATTTTTAATGTATTCTTCAAACCACTGGGGATGTGTGTGTAAGTGGTGCTTTTACAAGTGTATTGTGTGGGGATTGTCTAAAGGGTAATATCTATTATAAAAAGTAGAGAGACAAAAGTGAAAAGGAAAAATTCAGAAGAAACACTTAGAAGAAAAAAATTAGAAGAAAAATCAGTAGATGTAAAAAAATGACAGTGGCGTTCACTATACTAATGCCCTAGCTATAAAGTTATTTGGCAATAACTATTCTTGCGAAAAGAAAAACATACATCGTTAACACTGCGACATACGCTCCCCTAATGCGCTAGCTAAAAAGTTACTTGGTGCTAACTATTCTTTTTTTTCGCAAAAGAAAAACTGGACGTCACTATCACTGCGACATATCCTCCCCTGATGCACTCACTGAGAAGTTACCTGGAGATAACAATCCTCTTTTTTTTGCAAAAGAAAAATGCTAACTTCCTACCTATAAAGCTACTCTGTACATGCAACTATTTTTTTTTTCTAAAAGAAAATTGGATGTCACTTACACTGCGACATCTGCTCCATAATGCGTTACCTCCCTACCCATAAAGCTACTCTGTGCTAATTTTTTTTTAAAAGAAAATAAGATGTCACTTACACTACGATGTCCACTACTCTAATGTGCTACCTCCCAACCTATAAAGCACTTTGTACTAACTACTAGAAAAATCGGATGTCACTTAAACTGTAAGGTCCGCTACTCTAACTAGCTAAAATATAAAAAGTTCCATGGTGCAAACTCTGATCAGCAGTAATACTGATCAGGGCACTGCGGCTACGGGAAGAGCACGATTGCTCAGCGCAGGACGCCACGCAAAAAAAGTGCACCAAAAATGCAATTGGGAGTGGAAGGGATTGGGGTAGGTGGTTGGGGGGAGCTGGAACAGGGATTCGGGAACTGCTGCTGCTGAGATCACAGATCGGGCACACAGCAGCCAAACAGTACAGATCGCTGGAGACACAGCACAGGAGATCGCAGGAAGAGACGGACCGCAGGAGAATCGCACTGGTCACCAATGATTTTTCTTTCTCTCAGGTAAAAGGGCACACCAACTCTGAGGTAAAGATGGCGTGCAGAATGGTGATCGCTATTTTAGATTAACAGCTTTGAAAGAAATCCAAAGTTATGAACTGGAATATAAACTGGTGTGCATGCAGCGTGTAAGGCTAAGTTCACATTAGCGTTTCTTTGCGCAGTGTATCATCTGCATGCGCAAATGCATGCAAAAATGCATGCAAACGCATGTTTATGCAGTGTTTTTATCTGCATCATCTTGCGCATGAAGCCAAAAAACGCTGCATGTGCATGCGTTTGTATGTGTTTTGCATGCATTTGCATTGTTTATGGGCATGCGTTCGATATTTCCAATGCTTTTCCAGTAGAATTTCCTTGACACCAGACAACTCAAGTCTCATGGGATTCCTATATATTGACACACTGCACTGATGAAATCCTCATCTTTTGCTGCTGTATCAAGCTGCAAGATGGATCTTAGCATGGGGAGCTTCATTCTTAATCTTGATTTGACATTGAAATTGGCTGTTGCCTTTGCTGTGGCTTGTGAAGAAGAAAGAAGAAGAGAAAGACGGAGAAGACGTCGTCTTTGCTATTGGCAACACCCCATTGTTGAAGTCCGAGAGAGCCGTGGAACCTACCACTTGTTGCATACAGAGCTGCGTGAAAACCTGGAGAAGTTTTTCGAGTACATAAGAATGTCGGAACAGAGCTTCTGTGACTTGCTGCTACGTGTCTGAGGATCCATCACCAGGCAGGACACACAGCTATGTTGAGCAATTCCTGCTGAGGAATGTGTGTTGGTGACCCTGAGGTATGCAATTTTGAAAAAGAAACACCTGTCATTAATATGATTGTTCTAAGAGTCATGTACTGAGTTTTTTTCCCCATTTTCTGTTCGACAGATTCCTGGCTACTGGAGACACCTTATCATCTCTACATTTTCAATTCCGGATTGGAGTGTCCATGCTTTCTGGGATTGTTGGAGACACCTACCGTGCTTTATGTGACGTTCTGCATGAAGAATTCCTCCCCCAACCCACAACTGAACTCTGGCTGAAAAATGCTGCAAAATTCCAGGACATTTGTAATTTTCCAAACTGTTTGGGGGCTGTGGATTGCAAACACATTCAGATTATGAAACCTGCTGGAAGTGGATCCGAGTACTTCAATTTTTTGATTGTTCTCATGGCGATTGCAGATGCTGGCTGTCGATTTGTCTCCGTGGACATTGGCTCATTTGGATGAGGAAATGATTCACAGACATTCAAAAACTCTGACATGGGCCAACGTTTGTATGGGAATAATTTCAATTTTCCACAGCCACAACCTCTTCCGAACACTGAAGGACTGCCAATGCCGTTTGTTGTGGTTGGGGATGAGGTGTTTCAAATGTGTGCCAACTTCGTAAAACCATACTCAAGTTGGGACTTGAATCACACCAAAATAATTTACAACTATCGACTGACAAGGGCATGAAGAACTGAGGAGTGTGCCTTTGGATTGCTGGTATTTAAATGGCTCATTTTGGGAACAGCCATCAATCTAAAAATTGAGACAATTGGTGAAGATGTGAAAGCGTGTGTTGTTCTGCACAAGTACATACTGGTGAAAGAGTGACACCACTTAGAACTTGAGGAACCTGTTTCTACCACAATGCAGGATTACCAAGATCACCCGCTGAGGACTACAGTGGAAGTTGTCCAAATGAGGGTTAAATTTGCTGCCTACTTTGTTTCGGATATTGGACATGTGGCATGGCAAGACAAAATGGTTTAAGCCGCTAATAAGTAAAATGTACCTGTAATGTTTGCTGACTTTAATACTAACATCTTCACTGTAAGTTAATACTAAACACCATGACTGCAACACCTGTTAATACGTCACTCAACAATACACACATGTTTAAATAAAAAGATAAAAGAAAATACAGGGAGACAGGGATAGTGAAAAAAAATAATTTTTATTAACAAAAATAGAAGCAATGTTTAATTTAACACTTCCTGGACCTGCTCATTCTGAAGTATGCATTGGTATCGAACGCATGGGTACGCATGTCCTTGCATATCAATGCATTCCCATATACAGTAATGCGTAGTTTTGATGCACTCATCCACATGCGCATAATTGACGCCTCAAAAATGCAACATGTTGCATTCGCCAGACACTGCTGCACATCGCAAAACGACGCATGCGTATGCATCCGCATGCGAACTGATGCAAACGCATGTCCTTGCATACACAATGTTAAATATAGGTACACATGATGCATGTGGATCTATGCTGATCATATGCTGCGCACAGATACACTAATGTGAAACCAGTCTTAGCGCACGTTCAGACTAGCCACTAAACAGAAAAAAAACAAAGACAGAAACACAATGATTAAATACCCTGCAGTAAATAAATAAATAGCATAGTGCATGAAAATAATCTGCGGTACTTTGTTAACATGTTTTTTGATAAAAAAAAAATGCAAAAGCCATTTCCCACCTTGTCACGACGACGGTAGTTGGAACAGTCCTAACTCTAAGGCTGGAGTCACACACAACGAATAAAAAATCGGTCCCATTTTAACGGTCCGAAATCGCACAAAAATATCTTAAAGTGCCTTAACCAGTGATCCGTTTTTGATGCGATTTTTCTTCATTGATGCGATTTTAATCGCATGTAAGGATCCGTTTGACATCCGTCTGGCGAGATTTTCTCGCAGGGTAGCTAAATGGACATATAATGGAGCCCAATGACTGGTTTCCGCACACAAACGAATTAATAGATCTAGACACACACACATATATATATATATATTTTATACATGTCATAGAGACACATTTATATATATATTTCTAATTCATACAGTTCTTCGTTGCAGAATAGCTGCTGAAACATTTGCCGGCTTTTGTATAATCATTCTTCTGCCCGACATGAAATGACACATGGTTTACATATAGTTAACCATTTCATTTCATGTTTTTTTTTTATGTCCATCACTATTAATTATATGAGGGTTTGTGGGTAAAATTTTGGAGTTGTAGGGGTTCATTTAAGGGGTTAATTCGTTGTATTAAATTGCTGGGACTCCCGCTGACGTCACTGAGGCTGCAGGGAGTCCCCGCAATTTAATACAACGAATTAACCCCTTAAATGAACCCCTACAACTCCAAAATTTTACCCACAAACCCTCATATAATTAATAGTGATAGACATAAAAAAAAACATGAAATGAAATGGTTAACTATATGTAAACCATGTGTCATTTCATGTCGGGCAGAAGAATGCTTATACAAAAGCCGGCAAATGTTTCAGCGGCTATTCTGCAATGAAGAACTGTATGAAATAGAAATATATATATATATATAACTGTGTCTCTATGACATGTATAAAATATATATATACAGTATATATATGTGTGTGTCTAGATCTATTAATTCGTTTCTTTATTTAACCGGTAATTGTGATATTACTGTATTTTAAAAAAAAATTGGGCTTTTGGTGCGATTTTACCGCAACTCACACATCGGGTCCGTTTGCAATCCAATTTTTTCTTGCTCCCATTGACTTGCATTGTCGAATCCGATCCGAAAATCGGTGACAATCGCAGCATGATGCGATTGTCTCGGTCCGAGGATCGGATCCGATAAAAAATCGCATGATGTGAGCTGCTCCATAGAATAACATTGGGACGAATGCAATGCGATTTTTGATTGCATTGCATTCGTCCGATTTAATCGCCAGTGTGACCCCGGCCTAATATTAAAAACCTTACCGTTTGTCAAGTGACATGCATGTAGATAAGGTCCGAGAGGGACTGAGCCCAACTAGTGGACTCACAGTCAAGGGAGACCACATCAATGTAATGCCAAGCTCAAAAGAAATTGGCATTTGCATTGATTGGCTCAACAATAGTTACTCACCAATCAGCGCCAAAAGGGTTAATCAGGCGAGGTGTCATCACGATCACGCTATCCATTGTGACTGCTGTGATTGGTGTTCACAGCATGTCACATGTTTTTTTTCAAACTTTATTGTCACATTGCTGTGATTGGCTGGTCAGAATTGATCAGCCATTCACAGGGGAGGGGTGGTACAGCCCTCTGGGGTGACATATATGAGTGGCCTGAGACATCAGCCATCTTATCTCAGTCACCGCGCGATGCAGCGCAGTGACCGGAAATAGCGGTACTGTATACATACTTCGCTTTGCGGAAACATCACATATCGAGACTGGGTTAACCCCTTTCTGAAAGCTGACTTACTATCCCATCCATGTGCCCTGGGACATACTGCCCATGGATGGGATAGTATGTCATGGGCAATCAGCCGCATTCACGGGGGGGGGGGAGCACGCCCGATTGCGGCCAGGTGTCAGCTGACACCCGGCACTAAGTGCCAGGAGTGGTCACAGACCACTTTCAGCACTTTAACCCTCAGAACCCCCTTTAACCCCAGAACACTGTGGATGTTTGCCACATCAGTACCACACGGATAGGCGCCAGGGAAGAAGCGTTGCAGTAAGAGTTGCTCCCCTGCGCCGGGTGCGGAACACGGCTCTCATCATTCTCCCCTGCTTTGCCGGCGATCGGCGCGAGCAGGGGAGAATGATGAGAATTACATTTAACCCCTTAATGACCACCAATATGCCTTTTAACAGCATCAGTTAAGGGTACTTAAACCACAGCACCGCTTTTTAATGCCGCTGAGGTTTAAGGTTATAGCGCCCCCCACCGTCAGAATTTCTCCAGGGTAGCCAATAAACCCAGAGAACATGATTTGGTTCGATTTTTATCGACCCCGGTGTTGTGATCACCGTTATTATGCCGGGGTCAGACTTGCGAGAAATTCTGACGAGTCTCGCACATCAATACCCACCACTGCAACTGTCACTCCGATCGGAGCGTTCAGCTACATAGAAATACATGCAGCAGAACGTGCCAATCCGAGTGCCGGCAGGAGTGCCGGGTATTGACATGCGAGACTCGTCCGAGTTTCTCGCAAGTCTGACCCTGGCCTTAACTGTATAACGGCGACTGCAAAAAATAAAGTCAGATTTTCCATTTAATTTCTCCTCTGTTGTCATTTCACATCAGAGGAGAGAGAAATAGGGTCCCCCGATCACCCCTCCGGTACATCTATTGTCCCTGCAGGCTCTCCTGAAGTTCCCCAGGCCTATCACAGTGATCAAAATAAAAAAATAGTAAATCAAACCCCCATTTATCACCCCCTTAGATAGGGAAAAATAATAAAATAAAAAAATGCATTTATTTTCATTTTCCCATTGGCGTTAGAGTTGGGCTAAAGTTAGGGTTAGGGTTAGGGTTGAGCTAAACTTACAGTTGGGGCTAAAGTTAGGGTTGGGGCTAAAGTTAGGGTTAGGGTTGGGACTAGAGTTAGGATTAGGGTTAGGATTAGGGTTAGGGGTGTGTTAGGGTTAGGGCTGGGATTAGGGATGTGTTGGGGTTAGGGTTGAAGTTAGAATTGTGGGGTTTCCACTGTTTAGGCACATCAGGGGCTCTCCTAATGCGACATGGCGTCTGATCTCAATTCCAGCCAAAAAGTCAAATAGTGCTCCTTCCCTTCGAAGCTCTGTTGTGCGCCCAAACAGTGGTTCCCACCCACATATGGGTTATCAGCATACTCAGGACAAATCTTTGGTTATTACGTAATTGCTGCATTTCTTTTATGCATTTTCCTTTTGATGGGATTTTGGGGCAGATATGAAGAATAGTTTTTAAAGCTTCTTTTAATAGTACAGAAAAGCTTTGATTCTGTATTTAAGGCTGCTTTTACACTTGCTGTGTTTTTGTGGGCCGTTTTTGTGGCCCCAATAGATTTCTATGGTGTCGCAAAAACAGCCGGCAAAAATACATCGGAGCGCTGTGTGCCGTAAGGCCGTGAGGGCCGTATATACGGCTGTGAAAAAATATCGAGCTTGCTGGATATTTTTCACGGCTCATGGACACGGCCTCCATTTAAAACAATAGTACTGCAAAAACATTTTTTTCCCTGCAATTTGTTACAACAGGGAAAAACGGCTATCCGAGAAGGTTTTTAGCGGGCCGCAAAAAACCCGGCATGTGTAAAAGTAGCCTAAATATGCAATACAAGGGGGGGGGTTTTAATGGTTTTTTTTTTTTCAGAGAAAGCCTATAGAGAAAAAATGCACCAAAACCGCAGAGTTCAGCAGCGTCTTCAGACGCACAGAGGGCTGAGATTTCATGGAATGAGATCTAGTCTGCTTGGAAATTTAGACCTTGTTCACATGTAACATAAATGCAGCATATTTTCTGCTCCCTTTTTTTGCACAAAAATTCTGATGCCTAACTATCCAAGCAAAGTGGATGTGATTTCATGAGAACTGCACCCCCCTGTGGTCTAAAGACGCTGCTGAACTGGTGCTTTTTTCTCTCTTCTATGTGGAGCCTAAAAACACATAAAAAAGCACTGTAGATACTTTATTAAGTGCAGAATCAAAGTTTTTCTGTACTATAAAAAAGACATTAAAAACGCGGCTTCACATCTGTACTAAAAGCGCATCAAATAAGGGAAAGAAGATGGTTATTGTGTAGTTTGGTGTGGACATCTGCAGAAAACAAAAACACAGTATTTCTGCAATGTGTGAACATGGCCTTGCAGACACAAAAAAGCCAGATGTCGTATAGTGACGCTACATAACATTGAGAAAGTTTTTTCCAGCTCCGACTGTGAATGAATGAACAAAGAATAAATCCACTTGTCCCAATTAGAGATTAGCAGGACGCACAGATGACGAAACCCCGGTACTTGTTAATCAAACACTGCGCCAGGGACGCCGGAAGGTAAGAGATTCGTGGCTGACCTGTAGGCAGAAGGACAGTCCCGGATTTGCCCCCATGCCCCCGACACTGACTGACAGTAGCTCAGCAAAATGGCCGGCTGTCAGAGCCAGGGATGCAGCTATTACCACCTCTATCTATACACAGAGTGGTGAATGAACGTGCGCTGATGGCAGCCCAATGACAAACTCGAATGCTCCTGGGAGGAATAAAGTTAATTTCCTCCCTGCAGCAGGGTCTAAGTGCCGGTGCCAGTCAGATTCAGCCTGCTATGAACTCCATATCTGCAGCGTGGATTCACATGTAGTAGCCACAGTGCAATAGCATTCTGGCCAATAATCTTAGTGACATGTTCTTTTAACTATTTAAAAAAATGGAAATAATTATTTTAAATTATATATATTTTTATATACAATATGAAAAATGCTGAAATACTGTACATTTTGATATTTTCAATTTTTAAACACTAGGTGGAGCAGTTGCTGACATTTGACATGCAAGTAAGAAATGTGTTGCTACAAATAAAGACGAATTTCCCCATACTTATCCTAATCTACTTCTGAGAAAAGTTAACAGCCACAGACTGATCTCAAGTTAGATGTTAGATTACGCTCTTGATATTTCAGTGCTGTGATATTCCAACGCTGTGTTATCTGCATTTTTTTTTTAGCCGTGGTAACATACTGTATACGACTGCAGTAAATATTGGCAGGATCTGCTCACATGGGTCTGATGTCTTCTCCCCTACCAATACGGGTGTTTGCAGAAGGAGGGGAGAAGATAAAGTTTAGGGTCAGAGTGCCGAGGCATTTTGTTGGTGACTGCAATGTGACACTGACATGTGGACAACATCACTGAACTGCCGGTGGGGCCAAAAATTGAAGCTGTCCATGTGTCAGTATCACTTTGCAGTCACCAATGCACACACTTTTTCCTTATTGAAACAGTAGATGGCTGTTGCTGCTTATAAGATTCTATGTAGACCGGAATGGGGCGGAGCTCTGCCTCTAGGTCCTCCTTCCCCTCCCATCTACATAGAATCTTATCAGCAGCAATAGACATCTCCTATCTCAGTTATGTAAGAATCTGTCTACACCGAAAGAATTTTGAGTCCTTGATTGATTTGAAAGAATCAGATTTCTCTGATAATATATAAATATATATATATTGCAAATGTTCTTAGTTTGTGTCCACTATTGATTTATGAAACAAAAATTAAAACTTTACACTTAACCCCTTAGTGACAGAGCCAAATTTTAAAAATCTGATCAGTGTCACTTTATGTGGTAATAACTCTGGAACGCTTCAACAAATCCCAGTGATTTTGAGGTTATTTTTTCGTGACACTTTAGATGTTATGATAATGGTAAATTTAGGTTGATATGTTTTTGTGTTTATTTATAAAAAATAAAAATTTGACAAAAATGCAAAAAAAATAGCAATTTTCAAACTTTGAATGATTATCCCTTTAATTCAGATAGTCATACCATAGCAAAAAATTAATAATAACTCCCACATGTCTGCTCTACATCAGCACCATTTGTAAAATTGTACTTTATTTTGTTAGCATTTTAGGAGGTTTAAAAATGTAGCAGCAATTTTTCATTTTTTTCAAGGAAATTTACAAAATTATTTTTTTTAGGGACCTCTCCAGGTTTGAAGTGACTTTAGGGGTCCTATATATTGGAAAACCCACAAAGTTATATCATTTCAAAAACAACACCTCGTGGCATACTGAAAACTGCTATCAGACAGTTTATTAACTCTTCAGGTGCTTTTCAGGAATTAATACAAAGTGGCATGATAGAAATGAAAAAGTTGATTTTCACTACCTATTTGTCACTGACTTTTGAACATGTTACTACAGCCGGCAGACTCTGAGGCTGTGTGCACATGCTGCTGATTTTGCTGCAGATCCGCAGAAGTTTTGGTCCTGCAGATCCGCAGCAGTTTCTGCTGCGGTGTACAGTACCATTAAAATCATTGGAAATAGAAATCCGCAGTGCACATGGTGCAGATTTTTCCGCGAGGATTTGCTGCAGTTTCAAAACCGCAGCATGTCAATTCTTTGTGCGGATTCCGCTGCGGTTTGGCACCTGCTCCATGACATGCCCTGTCTCCCCCACATACAGACCCCCAGTTGGACATTTAGTCCAAATAATTACAGTACTGTGTAAATTAATTGGTACAAAGCATTTTTTTTAAGTAAAATTGTAAGTTGGTTACCAGTCAGTGATTCAAACCAGTTTTAACTGCTTTGAACAGGTGTGAGTGCCTGTTCAAAGCAATTAAAACTGGTTTGAATCACTGACTGGTAACCAACTTACATTTGTACCAGTGAATGATTTCCCGCCACACAGCAGGGGGTTTCTTTGTCTTCAAAATGTGCTCAGCTACTCTCATAGACTATCATTAGAATCTGATCATTTGGTCATAAAACGCTGCGAGTTTATGAGAAAAATATGAAAGCTACATTTCTGCGATGTGCGCCTACAAGGCTTCGTAGCCCGTGTTTTGCACGGTTCCAGCGCCAACAGAACCAGAGAAATGGATTTCTCCTGGACGGTGTGAAATAGCTAGTTCAGGTTTGGTTTTGAAAGATCGCCAGCAACAAGCTGGAAAAGATGATACTATGTGCGTTTCTATACGAGGTACCCTCTGCGAGTTATGATTATTATAAGTTTTTAGCCAGATTGTACCTCTGAAAGCAAGGGGAGGGAGCCGGAAAAAACAGCCACTTTAGTGATGTCACAAGACCAAAGGTATAAGGTACCCCCCATTCATTCTAGCTTGGGATGCTGTGGCAATAAGATCTCAAATGCATTGTGACGTTTGGCTTCTCCTCCCCGCATGGTTCTGCCTAAGATGATCTAAGCAACATGTGAGTTTTATTTCTTCTCTTAACCTCCCTTTTATTTATATTCGCATTGTACATATTTTAATTGTCTCCCATTGTAAAATCTTGTCATATCTTTGTAAACACTGCCTACTTTTTGGAGTAAATATAACATTTATTAGTTCCGTATCCTTGCTCTGTGATGAATTCACGTGTCTATAAGCTAATTACGCTAGTAATTTGGGTTGGCTTCGTACACCTTTATTAATTTAAATATTGATGGAGAAAATCGGAAGCTGGTGGCAGCAAAGTGTGTTTTGGCTGGGTGGGTAGCGCTGGCAGTGACGGAGCGGGTTTTATAAGCTGATTGTGTGGCTGTGGCCAAAGCATTTATAATTCCCTTGCTGCAGCGTGCCAAATAGCCAATGCACAACAAGTAGCCCGTCCGGCGACTATTGATCCTAGGTGCAGTTCTCTGACTGACCTGAGGGTAAGGGGGGTGCCGGAGAGCTGGAACTGAAAACTGGGATATACATAAATCTCGGCAGTTTGTGATATGGTGTGACAGTGGTGGGATAACTAAAATAAGCCCCCCCTGCAGTAAATTGTTAGGGCAAGACTAGCTTGCGGTTTTCATCACATAGTGAGAGTGGTGGGATAGCTAAGATAAGCCCCCCTGCACATGTGATAGCCCTGTGCGGTCAAAGGTCATATCACCCCTGATCATGACATATTGGTGGCAGCGGTGGGATCATAGAACATTAGTGATCTGGTTTGAGCAATCATTCCTCTCACTAAAGACTTGCATAGTTCTTCCGAGGACCCCACAGCAAACATTTTGGAGAACGGAACTCAGTGTTTATTAGTCGTGAGGCAATTGTGTGTACTTGCGATTACTCCCTCCCTTCTCTTTTTTTTCTATCCTATCTTTTATTTGGCAACCATGGCTACGGGGGGAGAATCTCATTATAAGCAGCTTAAAAAGGACGCCCTTAAGGCCCTGTGCAGAGCAAACCAGATTGACGACACCGACAAACCAAAGACCAGCTCTGGTGCAATGGGAGCAGAGCCAGGGTGCAGAAGGCACCACCGGTGCAGATGGTGCAGCTGCAGAGGTCCAGCTGGTGCAGGCAGGCCTGACCGGCAGCCAGGAAGTCATGGACCGCTATCTGCAAATGGCCCTACAGCAACTCCCTGCCGAAAACCATGTTAGACTTCTGCAGCTGATCCAGCAAGCTCGAGAAGAGCAGAGAGCTGAGCGGGATGCCCAAACTCAGAGAGCCCATGAAATGCAGCTGGCCTGGCTGAGGGAAATACCCTCCACAGCCTGGAGCAGTGAGCCCAACAGTGCTCAGATACCAAAGCCCCGGCCACAGCATTTTCCCAAGATGGAGAGGGACGGGGACTTGGACATGTTTCTGCGGGCTTTTGAGAAAGCCTGCAGACAGTACCAACTGCCTATGGATGAATGGGCCAGGTACTTGACCCCAGGGCTAAAAGACAAAGCTCTGGAGGCGTTTGCTTCTCTCCCATCAGAACAATATAGCAACTACGTCGCCATCAAGCAGGCCCTGATCGCCAAATACCGGCTGACCCCTGAGGTATATCAAAAGAAGTTCCAGAACCTCCAACGTGGTCCACATGACAGTTATAGTGATGTGGTGCAAGAACTCAGGACCCACTTTGACCAGGGGATCCATGGACTGTCAGTGAACACCTTTGAGCTGCTGAGAGACCTGATGATCAAAGACCAGTTCTTACTTCTTTGCCCAGCTGAGGTACTACAGTTCATACTGGACCGAGAGCCAACGGATGCGGACAAAGCAGCGCAGATCACCGACACCTATGAGGCCAAACGGAAGCCAGAGACATGGAGGCCAGTCACTGACAGCTGGAGAGGGGGTAAGCCTGCAACCAACCCCAGTGCCCCTGCCAGCCGTCCCTCTGGAGGCCCTGTCTCCTTTGCCAACACCAGGCCTACTTCAGACACTCGCAGGTGTTTTTCCTGCAATCAGACTGGTCATCTCACTGCCACCTGTCTGGAGAGGAAGAAGAACCCCTCAGCCAAGGCCTCCGGGTCTAATGCCTCTGTTCTTTTGGTGGGTGGTGTGGTTGGGAGGATGGATGACAACGTGCAGCACGTCTGTGTGGGGACCAGTCTTGCTAGAGGCCTCAAGGACACTGGGGCCGAATGAACCCTCATCCGACCCAGACTGGCGACCCCTGAAGAGTTTATTCCAGGGAAAACCGTAACTGTCACCGCTTTTGGGGGCACCTGCTGTCCCTTGCCAATGGCACAGGTTTTTCTTGATTGGGGCGCCGGGAGCGGGGTGAGAGAAGTGGGGTTGTCCAAAAACCTGCCCACTGATGTTTTGTTGGGGACTGATTTGTGGAGGATGGTTGCATACTATGTCCCTGCCACCCCTCCCCAACCTGATACTAAGGGGAATGATAACTCTGATGATGATTAGTGTTGAGCATTCCGATACCGCAAGTATCGGGTATCGGCCGATACTTGCTGTATCGGAATTCCGATACCGACTTCCGATATTTTTTCAATATCGGAATTCGGCATCGGAATCGGAAGTTCAGTTGATTGACGGCCTGACGTCATCATGATGCGCGGTGTGTGCGCATCATGATGCGCCGTCATTTCGGGCCTTCCGGGGGTCTCTGCCGGCCTGCCAGGGGGCTGTGCCGGCCTGCCGGGGGGCTGTGTGGACTGCCCGGGGTCTCTGCCGGCCTGCCGGGGGGCTGTGCCGGCCTGCCGGTGGTCTGTGCACCCTGTGGGGGTCTGTACCGGCCTGCCGGGGGGCTGTGCCGGCCTGCCGGGGGGCTGTGCTGATGTCCGGGGGTCTGTGCAAGCATCGTCCGATGGGACTACAAGTCCCATCGGGCGATGCCTGCTACCATGACAGTGATTGACACATTAGCCAATGATGGGACAGTAGTAGTCCCATCATCCGGCTAATGTGTTAAATGTTAAAAAAAAAAAAAAAAAAAAATACTACATACATACTACATGCATGCTACATACATACTACATGCTACATACATACTACATATATACTACATACATACTACATACATGCTACATACATAGTACATGCATGCTACATACATACTACATGCTACATACATACTACATGCATGCTACATACATACTACATATATACTACATACATACTACATACATGCTACATACATACTGCATGCTACATACATACTACATACATACTACATACATACTACATGCATGCTACATGCATACTACATATATACTACATGCATGCTACATACATACTACATGCTACATACATACTACATGCTACATACATACTACATATATACTACATACATACTACATACATGCTACATACATACTGCATGCTACATACATACTACATACATACTACATATATACTACATACATACTACATACATGCTACATACATACTACATGCATGCTACATACATACTACATGCTACATACATACTACATGCATGCTACATACATACTACATATATACTACATACATACTACATACATGCTACATACATACTACATACATACTACATGCATACTACATACATACTACATGCATGCTACATACATACTACATACATACTACATGCATGCTACATACATACTACATGCTACATACATACCACATACATACTACATACATGCTACATATATACTACATGCATGCTACATACATACTACATATATACTACATGCATGCTACATACATACTGCATGCTACATGCATGCTACATACATACTACATACATACTACATGCTACATATATACTACATACATACTACATACATACTACATGCATGCTACATGCATGCTACATACATACCACATACATAACACATATATACTACATGCATGCTACATACATACTACATGCTACATACATACCATATACATACTACATGCATGCTACATACATACTACATGCATGCTACATATATACTACATGCATGCTACATACATACTACATGCTACATACATACTACATATATACTACATGCATGCTACATACATACTACATGCTACATACATACTACATATATACTACATGCATGCTACATACATACTGCATGCTACATGCATGCTACATACATACTACATACATACTACATGCTACATACATACCACATATATACTACATACATACAATACATTCATACAATACATACATAGACATACAGTACATATAACATAGAGTAACATACTTACCAATACTTGTCACATTGTTCCCCGAAGCCATTGTCTTTCCGGAATAAATATTAACATAACAAACCACAAAAATACTCACCCACGATCCGAAGCAGTCCACGAGTGTGTCCCACGACGATCTTGGGTAGAGAACGGCAGCATCAGATGATGCTGCCGTTCTCTACGGGCTGCAGGAATCCAATGACGGAAGGTAGGTATCCTTCCGCACTGTATTCCTCCGCCACTTAAAAAAAAAAAAAGTCCCTAGTCTCACTTTATGCCATTGCTGTGTGGGAAATTCCCACACAGCAATGGCATAAAGTGAGACTAGGGACTTTTTTTTTTTTTAAGTGGCGGAGGAATACAGTGCGGAAGGATACCTACCTTCCGTCATTGGATTCCTGCAGCCCGTAGAGAACGGCAGCATCATCTGATGCTGCCGTTCTCTACCCAAGATCGTCGTGGGACACACTCGTGGACTGCTTCGGATCGTGGGTGAGTATTTTTGTGGTTTGTTATGTTAATATTTATTCCGGAAAGACAATGGCTTCGGGGAACAATGTGACAAGTTTTGGTAAGTATGTTACTCTATGTTATATGTACTGTATGTCTATGTATGTATTGTATGAATGTATTGTATGTATGTAGTATATATGTGGTATGTATGTAGCATGTAGTATGTATGTAGTATGTATGTAGCATGCATGTAGCATGCAGTATGTATGTAGCATGCATGTAGTATATATGTAGTATGTATGTAGCATGTAGTATGTATGTAGCATGCATGTAGTATATATGTAGTATGTATGTAGCATGTAGTATGTATGTAGCATGCATGTAGTATATATGTAGCATGCATGTAGTATGTATGTAGCATGCATGTAGTATGTATATGGTATGTATGTAGCATGTAGTATGTATGTAGCATGCATGTAGTATATATGTGTTATGTATGTGGTATGTATGTAGCATGCATGTAGCATGCATGTAGTATGTATGTAGTATATATGTAGTATGTATGTAGCATGTAGTATGTATGTAGTATGTATGTAGCATGCATGTAGCATGCAGTATGTATGTAGCATGCATGTAGTATATATGTAGTATGTATGTAGCATGTAGTATGTAGCATGCATGTAGTATATATGTAGTATGTAGTATGTATGTAGCATGCATGTAGTATATATGTGTTATGTATGTAGCATGTAGCATGCATGTAGCATGCATGTAGTATGTATGTAGTATATATGTGGTATGTATGTAGCATGCAGTATGTATGTAGCATGCATGTAGTATATATGTAGTATGTATGTTGCATGTAGTATGAATGTAGCATGTATGTAGTATGTATGTAACATGTATGTAGTATGCATGTTGTATGTATGTAGCATGTAATTTTTTTTTTTTTTTTTACATTTAACACATTAGCCGGATGATGGGACTACTACTGTCCCATCATTGGCTAATGTGTCAATCACTGTCATGGTAGCAGGCATCGCCCGATGGGACTTGTAGTCCCATCGGACGATGCCTGCACAGACCCCCGGAGCCTGCACAGACCACCGGCAGGCCGGCATAGCCCCCCGGCAGGCCGGCACAGCCCCCCGGCAGGCCGGCACAGCCCCCCGGAGCCTGCACAGCCCCCCGGCAGGCCGGCACAGCCCCCCGGCAGGCCGGCACAGCCCCCCGGCAGGCCGGCACAGCCCCCCGGAGCCTGCACAGACCACCGGCAGGCCGGCACAGACCACCGGAGCCTGCACAGACCCCCTGGCAGGCCGGCACAGCCCCCCGAAAGGCCCGTACAGACCCCAGAGAGGCTGTACAAGGGCAGGAAAGGGTTTTTCTTATTCCGATACCGGAAGTCCCATAGACTTGAATGGGACTTCCGGTATCGGAATCGGCGATACCGATACTTTTTTTAAAGATCGGCCGATACCATCCGATACGATACTTTGAAGTATCGGACGGTATCGCTCAACTCTAATGATGATGATAATGATGATGATGATGGGAAACTGAATGTGTTACTTGAAAATGCTTTAGTGAATAGTGATGCCTTTGATAACCATTCTTTCCCTAGGAATGATGCTGATAGTGATGTAAATGTGCTGCCTGAACCTGATAACTAGAGTTGAGCGATACCGTCCGATACTTCAAAGTATCGGATCGGAATGGATCGGCCGATCTTTAAAAAAAGTATCGGTATCGCCGATTCCGATACCGGAAGTCCCATTCAAGTCTATGGGACTTCCGGTATCGGAATAAGAAAAACCCTGTTTTTGCCTTGTACAGCCTCTCTGGGGTCTGTACGGGCCTTTCGGGGGGCTGTGCCGGCCTGCCAGGGGGTCTGTGCAGGCTCCGGTGGTCTGTGCTGGCCTGCCGGGGGGCTGTGCCGGCCTGCCGGTGGTCTGTGCAGGCTCCGGTGGGCTGTGCCGGCCTGCCGGGGGGCTGTGCCGGCCTGCCGGTGGTCTGTGCAGGCTCCGGGGGGCTGTGCCGGCCTGCCGGGGGGCTGTGCCGGCCTGCCGGTGGTCTGTGCAGGCTCCGGGGGCTGTGCCGGCCTGCCGGGGGGCTGTGCCGGCCTGCCGGTGGTCTGTGCAGGCTTCGGGGGTCTGTGCAGGCATCGTCCGATGGGACTACAAGTCCCATTGGGCGATGCCTGCTACCATGACAGTGATTGACACATTAGCCAATGATGGGACAGTAGTAGTCCCATCATCCGGCTAATGTGTTAAATGTTAAAAAAAAAAAAAAAAAAATACTACATACATACTACATGCATGCTACATACATACTACATGCTACATACATACTACATGCTACATACATACTACATATATACTACATGCATGCTACATACATACTACATGCTACATACATACTACATGCTACATACATACTACATATATACTACATACATACTACATACATGCTACATACATGCTACATACATACTGCATGCTACATACATACTACATACATACTACATACATACTACATGCATGCTACATGCATGCTACATACATACTGCATGCTACATACATACTACATACATACTACATACATACTACATGCATGCTACATGCATGCTACATACATGCTACATACATACTACATGCTACATACATACCACATATATACTACATACATACAATACATTCATACAATACATACATAGACATACAGTACATATAACATAGAGTAACATACTTACCAATACTTGTCACATTGTTCCCCGAAGCCATTGTCTTTTCCGGAATAAATATTAACATAACAAACCACAAAAATACTCACCCACGATCCGAAGCAGTCCACGAGTGTGTCCCACGACGATCTTGGGTAGAGAACTGCAGCATCAGATGATGCTGCCGTTCTCTACGGGCTGCAGGAATCCAATGACGGAAGGTAGGTATCCTTCCGCACTGTATTCCTCCGCCACTTAAAAAAAAAAAGTCCCTAGTCTCACTTTATGCCATTGCTGCGTGGGAAATTCCCACACAGCAATGGCATAAAGTGAGACTAGGGACTTTTTTTTTTTTAAGTGGCGGAGGAATACAGTGCGGAAGGATACCTACCTTCCGTCATTGGATTCCTGCAGCCCGTAGAGAACGGCAGCATCATCTGATGCTGCAGTTCTCTACCCAAGATCGTCGTGGGACACACTCGTGGACTGCTTCGGATCGTGGGTGAGTATTTTTGTGGTTTGTTATGTTAATATTTATTCCGGAAAAGACAATGGCTTCGGGGAACAATGTGACAAGTATTGGTAAGTATGTTACTCTATGTTATATGTACTGTATGTCTATGTATGTATTGTATGAATGTATTGTATGTATGTAGTATATATGTGGTATGTATGTAGCATGTAGTATGTATGTAGTATGTATGTAGCATGCATGTAGCATGCAGTATGTATGTAGCATGCATGTAGCATGCAGTATGTATGTAGCATGCATGTAGTATATATGTAGTATGTATGTAGCATGCATGTAGTATATATGTAGTATGTATGTAGCATGTAGCATGTATGTAGTATGTATGTAGTATGTATGTGGTATGTATGTAGCATGTAGTATGTATGTAGCATGCATGTAGCATGCATGTAGTATGTATGTAGCATGCATGTAGTATGTATGTAGCATGCATGTAGTATGTGTGTAGTATGTATGTAGTATGTATGTAGCATGTAGCATGTATGTGGTATGTATGTAGCATGTAGTATGTATGTAGCATGCATGTAGTATATATGTAGTATGTATGTAGCATGTAGTATGTATGTAGTATGTATGTAGTATGTATGTAGTATGTATGTGGTATGTATGTAGCATGTAGTATGTATGTAGCATGCATGTAGCATGCATGTAGTATGTATGTAGCATGCATGTAATATATATGTAGTATGTATGTAGCATGTAGTATGTATGTAGTATGTATGTAGTATGTATGTGGTATGTATGTAGCATGTAGTATGTATGTAGCATGCATGTAGCATGCATGTAGTATGTATGTAGCATGCATGTAGTATGTATGTATGTAGTATGTATGTAGCATGCATGTAGTATGTATGTAGTATGTATGTAGTATGTATGTAGCATGCAGTATGTATGTAGCATGTATGTAGCATGTATGTAGTATGTATGTAGTATATATGTAGTATCTATGTAGCATGTAGTATGTATGTAGCATGCATGTAGTATATATGTAGTATGTATGTAGCATGTAGTATGTATGTAGCATGCATGTAGTATATATGTAGTATGTATGTAGCATGTAGTATGTATGTAGCATGCATGTAGTATATATGTAGTATGTATGTAGCATGTAGTATGTATGTAGCATGCATGTAGTATGTATGTAGTATGTATGTAGTATTTTTTTTATTTTTTTTTTTTAACATTTAACACATTAGCCGGATGATGGGACTACTACTGTCCCATCATTGGCTAATGTGTCAATCACTGTCATGGTAGCAGGCATCGCCAGATGGGACTTGTAGTCCCATCGGACGATGCTTGCACAGACCCCCGGACATCAGCACAGCCCCCCGGCAGGCCGGCACAGCCCCCCGGCAGGCTGGTACAGACCCCCACAGGGTGCACAGACCACCGGCAGGCCGGCACAGCCCCCCGGCAGGCCGGTACAGACCCCCACAGGGTGCACAGACAACCGGCAGGCCGGCACAGCCCCCCGGCAGGCCGGTACCGACCCCGGGCAGTCCACACAGCCCCCCGGCAGGCCGGCAGAGACCCCCGGAAGGCCCGAAATGACGGCGCATCATGATGCGCACACACCGCGCATCATGATGACGTCAGGCCGTCAATCAACTTTGAACTTCCGATTCCGATGCCGAATTCCGATATTGAAAAAATATCGGAAGTCGGTATCGGAATTCCGATACAGCAAGTATCGGCCGATACCCGATACTTGCGGTATCGGAATGCTCAACACTACTGATAACCATTTTTCTGAGAAGGTTGATGTGTCCACAGGTGCAGGAGTGCTCAGCCCCATCCCTCTGCGGAATGAGATGGCTGAGGAACCCGTAGCAGGGGCAATCATCGGTGCTACAGGAATCGGAGAGGTGCATGGGAACCGTGAGGAAGGTGATGCCATGCCACTGACCAGTGCCACCGAGGAAGGCAACTGGCCTATAAGTAGCACTGCTCCTGAAGTGTTGGGGGTGGATGGGGAGGTAACGCCCATAGCAGCGCCGGCTGATGGGTCTGTAGAAATCCCCGGGGAGACAGCCTATGTAGCCGCTGTCACCCGCAGTCAGAGTGCCCGGATCGCAGGTAGCGCCCTGCATTCTGGACCCTTCTCCTCTACAGGAGAGACTGAACCAGAGGTGAACCCAGAGCAGGATCCAGAGGGTCCCAGTGAGGAGCGGACCCTGACGTCACTTCTGGCTGCCTCCAGCCAGGAGTTGCGCTCTGCACTCAGATGCGAGCCTGGAGAAATTGAGACACCTTGCCGAGACGCCCACCTCCGTGACGGATAAGGAGAGGGTGTTCTGGAAACGAGGAAAGTTGTACCAGGAGACAGTACCCAGAGAATCCCAAAAGGAGTGGTTGAAGGAAAGACAGCTGGTAGTCCCCTATCAATTTAGAGCTGAGTTGTTACGGATTGCCCATTAGATTCCACTTGCTGGACACTTGGGGATCAGAAAAGCAAAGGCCCGGCTGTCTCAACACTTCTATTGTCTCAAGATGGGGACAGACGTGACTGAATACTGCCACTCCGAAATCACCTGTCAAAGATTGGGGAAGGCGGGGCCTGCTCTTAAGGCTCCCCTGATCCCTTTGCCAGTGATAGAGAAGCATTTCCAGAGAATCGCGGTGGACATTGTGGGCCCGCTGGCCGTCCCCAGCAGCTCTGGAAAGCAATACATACTCACCGTGGTAGACTACACTACCAGGAACCCAGACGCAGTAGCTCTGTCCTCAACCAGGGTGGATACAGTGGCGGATGCACTGGTGACCATCTGTTCAAGGGTAGGATTTCCCAGGGAGATGCTTACCGATCAAGGGACCCAATTCATGCCTCGCCTAATGAAGGTTCTCTGTGAGAAAATGCTTGTGAGGCATATGGTATCAAGTGCGTATCACCCACAGACCAATGGCTTGTGTGAACGCTTCAACGGTACCCTCAAAAAGATGCTCCGCATGCTGGTTGAGACCCAAGGGTGCTACTGGGAGCAGTACCTCCCACACCTGCTATTCGCTTACAGAGACGTTCCGCAGGCCTCAATGGGGTTCTCCCCCTTCGAGCTCCTGTATGGCAGGTGAGTCCGGGGCTGGTAAGAGAATAGTGGGAAGATGAGCCAAACCCCTCTGAAGTATCCATCGTGGATTATGTCATGTGCTTCCGTGAAAACATACAGACCTTGACGCAGTTGGTGCATGACAACATGATGCAGGCTCAGGCTGACCAGAAGCACTGGTGCGATCAGAACGCCCGGGAGCGGACCTACCAGGCGGGTCAGAAGGTGTGGGTGCTGGACCCCGTACCAACGGATAAGGCCCATATGTCATCCCTCAACAGCTCAACCCAGTCACCTACGTGATCACGTTTGACCACGCTCGGGGTAGGCGCAAGGCCTTTCACGTTAACATGATGAAGGCTCATCATGAATGTGAAGCCTGCATCCTACCGGTCTGCAACCTGCATGAGGATGGGGAGGAAGACACCCTCCTGGACATGCCGGCCCAAGCCAAGGCCAATGGGTCCATTGAGGACACGGAGGTAAGTGCCTCACTATGCGAATCCCATCGGCTGCAGTTGTTGACCACCCTGGAACTCTTCCGGGCTGTGTTCTCCAACCGACCCGGATGGACTGAGTTAGCGGTTCACAAGGTGGACACCGGGAATCATGCCCCACTATGGCGAACACCTTATCGGATCTCTGAAGAGGTGCAGCAGGTTATGCGCCAAGAGATCAATGAGATGTTACAGCTGGGGATGATTCAACGGTCCAAGAGCGTGTGGGCCTCACCTGTAGTTCTTGTGCCCAAAAATTATCAGACCACCCGGTTCTGCATGGACTACAGGGGGTTCAACGCCATCACAACCTCTGATGCACACCCGATGCCGCGCATCGAGGATCTGATTGAGCGGTTGGCGAACGCATAATACATATCCATCATGGATTTGAGTCGGGGATACTGGCAGATTCCCCTGAGCCCTGCGTCGCAGGAGAGATCCGCCTTTATCACCACATTGGACTGTACGAGTCCACGGTCATGCCCTTTGGCATGAAAAATGCCCCTGCCACTTTCCAGCCGATGGTTAACCACCTGCTTCGGGGACTGGAGAAGTATGCCGTGGCATATCTTGACTACATTGCCGTCTTCAGTTCCACCTGGGAGGAACACCTTCAGCACCTCCAGGAGGTGCTCAAGCGTATTCACCAGGCAGGTCTGACCATCAAGTCGGGAAAGTGCCAAATGGGCATTAGCAAGGTCTACTACCTGGGACACCGGGTAGGCGGGGGTTCCATGAGAGCCGGAGAAAATGGACGCAATCGTGTCCTGGCCCACCCCCAGGACCAAGAAACAGGTGATGTCCTTCCTGGGCACTGCAGGCTACTATAGGTGGTTCATACAGGACTATAGCGCCCTCTGTTATTATTTGGTCACCAAGGAAGAAAGCAAGACCAAGCTAAGCCACAGAAAATCAGAGAGGTTGGTAACTAAGCGGATTGCAGACCCCTGATCCTATCCACACAACTAGCAGTAGCCGTGGAGCGTACCTACGATGATCCTAGACGCCTCAACACAGCCAGAGAACTAAATAAGCCTAGAAAGGGGAAATCTAAACTGCCCCAGAGCAGACCCCAAAGAAATAGATAACCCCCAAACATATATTGTCGGTGAGACAAGATGAAAACACAAACGCAGGTAGGAAAATAGACTGAGCAAACGATGGGGCCCACACTAACTAGACAGGACAGGAAAGAAAAGACTCTGTCTGCAATCACGCAAAAAACCCTGCAAAAAATGCCAAACACGTCTGATAGAAAAATACTGAAGTCACTAGACTTCGCCCACTATATCAGCACTCTGGTATATTCTGAAAGCAGAGCAAAAAGAGGCCAATCTAATAAGGGACAAAAACAAACTGGCACAAGCAGTAACATAAGGATGGAAATTCAGCACAGCCCCAGCTGTTGGCTGAACACACAAAACTGAAATAGACAAAACTAGATCAAATGTGAACAATAGCAAAAGAACACTTAGCTGAGCATGCAGGGACTGAGCTGGAAACTAAGACCTCAGGAGGCAGCAAAAAATCACCATCAGGGATAGAGGGAGTCGGCTGTCTTAAATCCAGCTCCATTACCTCCAGTAACCAGAGGTAGGCCAGAAAGCGAATTCACAACAGTCCTCGCAAAGCCCTTTATGGACTTCACCAAGCGGAATCTACCCCAAACAGTCAACTGGACAGACGGATGTGAGGCGGCCTTCCGAGCTTTGAAAACAGCCCTGTGCAAGTCTGTATGTGTTGAAAGCAGTCGACAGCCGTCGCCCATTCCTGGTACAGACCGACACCAGTTAGTTTGGCCTCTTTGCTGTGCTCAGCCAGGTCGACTCAGGGAACCAAGAGCACCCCGTATTGTACCTGACCCAGAAACTTCTGCCGAGGGAAGTGGCATACTCCACATCGAGAAGGAGCGCCTGGCCATGGTTTGGGCGCACTGCAATGTTTGCAGCCCTATCTGTATGGGCGCATCTTCATGGTGTTAACCAACCACAACCCTCTGAGCTGGCTGCATACCGTGCTCGGAATGGACGGAAGGCTGCTACGCTGGAGTGTTGTGAGTTCATTTTCCCCTTCGTCACTGAGGTCTGGTGAACTCCCTATTCTGGTAAAGGAAGGTAATGAGCCTGATTATCAGGCACCTGAGCCTAATGATGATGACTGGCTGAGTGGAGTCACGGACTGGATATAAGGCTGCCGACGCCCTTCTGCCCTGCGGGTGATTTCTCTGTGGACTTCTAGGAGACCAGTCTGATTCCTGCTCCTCTAAAGCTAAGTTTTCTGCTTTGCCTGTTAGAATTTGTGTTTTGTTTTTGTTTGCCTTGCTTTTCTGGATTCTGCCATTCCCTGCTGGGGTGAGCTGAATCTCCTTTTGCCGGTTGCTCTGTCTTCAGAATATTCCTGAGTACTGACATAGCTTTTTGAAGCCTAGCGTCTTCAGGGCCTTTTTCACTGTCAGTTTGTTGGCTCTTATTTTCATAGGGTTTTTCACAGTTTGCAGACAGCAGCCTTCCTGTCCTTTCCTATCTAGTTAGCTTGGGCCCCGTCTTTGCTCAGTCTATCTTTCTGTCTGTGTTAGTGTTCTTTCTTCTTGCTTCACCGTCATTATATGTTGGGGGCTGCCTTTTGCTTTGGGGTCTGCTCTGGGGCAGTTTAGATTTCCCTTTCTGTCTTTAGGCTATATAGTCCTCCGGCTGTGATCGAGGGGTCTAGGGCATCGTAGGAACCCCCCACGGCTACTGCTAGTTGTGTTGATAAGTTCAGGGGTCTGCAATCCGATAGCTGCCAACTTCTCTGGTTTTCTGGACTTAGGTAGCATTTCTGTTTTAGCCTCCTACGGTGACTCATTCATAACAGAATCACCCGCCATACCGCAGATCCTAGGGTACTCAATAGCAGGATAGAATTGTGTTTAAAAAAAAAAAAAGAGTGTGTATATTCTTTCCTCTATATCTCTGAGGCCGTAGGGGGAATTTTTTTTTTCTCTCAATGGAGATAAAGCAATTGTCTGATCATGTGGATCAGCTCGCTGTGGAAGTGCGGGGAATTTCCGCCTACCTTGCTCGTTCGCATGCTGTTGAACCAAAGATCCCTACACCTGATGTATTTTTTGGGGATCGATCTAAATTTTTGAGTTTCAAAAATAATTGTAAATTATTTTTTGCCTTGAAGCCTAACTCGTCAGGGAGCTTCGCGCAGCAGGTTAAAATTGTCATCTCTTTGCTGCGTGGCGATCCCCAGGATTTGGCGTTTTCTTTGAAACCAGATGATCCTATTCTGACTAATGTAAATGCATTCTTTCAAGCCTTGGGGTTGTTGTATGACGAACCTAATGCTATTGATCAGGCTGAAAAGACCCTGTTGGCATTGAACCAGGGTCGAGATTCTGCAGAGTTGTACTGTCAAAAGTTCCGAAAGTGGGCGGTCCTTACTACCTGGAATGATAATGCCTTGGCTGCTCTCTTTCGGAAGGGTTTGTCAGAAGCCGTAAAAGATACTATGGTGGGATTTACTGTTCCCTCTGGTCTGGACGATTCTATGTCATTAGCCATTCAGGTTGATCGGCGTTTACGTGAACGCAGGATTGCACGAGAGGTGTTGCCACCGGTTGGACAGACGTCTGAACCTATGCAATGTGATAGAGTTTTGTCTAGGGTGCAACGTCAGGAGTTCAGAAAGCGTAATAAGCTGTGTTTTTTCTGTGGAGATGCCTCGCATATTATTTCTGTTTGTCCTAAACGGGAGAAACGCTTTGCACACACGTTTTCTGTTGGTGGTGTTCAACCTAAGTTTCTTCTGGCAATTACTCTGATCTGCTCCCTGTCCACATTTTCCGCCAAGGCTTTTGTGGATTCAGGAGCAGCGCTAAACCTAATGGACTTGGATTTTGCTAAACGTGGATTTCCGATGACACCTCTGCAGACGCCTATCCCTTTGAGGGGGATTGATGCTACTCCTTTGGCGAAAAATAAACCTCAGTTATGGACCCAGGTGGTCATGCGGGTCGCCCCAGACCATCAAGAAAGTTGCAGATTTTTGGTGTTGCATGGTCTGCATGATGCCGTTGTTCTGGGGTTTCCCTGGTTGCAAATTCATAATCCAGTTTTGGATTGGAAATCTGTGTCTGTGGTGAGTTGGGGTTGTCGGTGTGCCTTTAGTGAGGCTCCGGTTTTTTCCACTTCTCCTCAGTCGCATGATGTTCCTGACTATTTGGCGGACTTTTATGATGTATTTAGTGAGAATGAGTCTGCATCTTTGCCTCCTCATAGGAGTTATGACTGTGCAATTGAAGTGAGCCCGGGTTGTAAATTTCCCAAGGGTCGGCTCTTCAATTTATCTGTACCCGAGCACGAGGCTATGCGATCCTATATTAAGGAGGCGTTGGAGAATGGTCATATTAGACCATCCTCTTCACCCTTAGGTGCCGGGTTTTTTTTTGTGGCCAAAAAGGATGGTTCTTTAAGGCCTTGTATTGATTATCGTGCCCTCAACAAAATTACTATTAAATATCAGTATCCGTTACCCCTGATTTCGGATCTATTCTCTAGAGTTAGAGGTGCTTTCTGGTTTACCAAGCTTGACCTGAGGGGGGCGTATAATCTTATCCGCATTAAGCAGGGGGATGAATGGAAGACGGCGTTTAATACTCCGGAGGGTCATTTTGAGTACCTGGTGATGCCTTTTGGGCTCACTAATGCCCCTTCTGTCTTCCAGTGCTTCATGAACGATATTTTCCGAGACTTTGGCAAAGTTCATCTCAATATTTTGTTATATATCCTTTGTTGGCAATGACAGAGGTCAAACGTTTTCTGAAAGTCTTCACAAGGTTGGCACACACTGTTGGTGGTATGTTGGCCCATTCCTCCATGCAGATCTCCTCTAGAGCAGTGATGTTTTGGGCCTTTCGCTAGGCAGCACAGACTGTCAAATCATTCCAAAGGTTTTCTATGGGGTTGAGATCTGGAGTCTGGCTAGGCCACTCCAGGACCTTAATATGCTTCTTACGAAACCATTCCTTTGATTCCCTGGTGGTGAAAGACCCATTCATGTTTCATCTTCAATGCCCTTGCAGATGGAAGGAGGTTTGGACTCAAAATCCCACGATACATGACCCCATTCATTCTTTCATGAACATGGATCAGTCTCCCTGGACTCTTTGCAGAGAAACAGCCCCAAAGCAAGATTTTGCCAACCCCATGCTTCACAGTATGTATGGTGTTCTTTGGATGAAACTCAACATTCTGTCTCCTCAAAACATAGTGAGTTTTCGTTCCTCCAAACAGTTCTACTTTGGTTTTATCAGATCATATGACATTCTCCCAATACTCTTCTGGATAATCCAAATGCTCTCTAGCAAACTTCAGACGAACCCAGACATGTACTGGCTAAGCAGGGGGACACGTCTGGCACTGCAGGATCTCAGTCCCTGGCAGCGTAGTGTGTTACTGATGGTAGCCTTTGTTACAGTGGTCCCAGCTCTATGCAGGTCATTCACTAGGTCCCCCCTGTGGTTCTGGGATTTTTGCTCACTTTTCTTGTGATCATTTTGACCCTACGGGGTAAGATCTTATGTGGAGCCCCAGATCGAGGGAGATTATCATTGGTCTTGTATGTCTTACATTTTCTTATTATTGCTCCCACAGCTGATTTATTCACACCAAGCTGCTTGCCTATTGCAGATTCAGTCTTCCCAGCCTGGTGCAGATTTGAAGATTTCCCAAGCATGCTCAGGTGATCTCCAAGTATTTGGATGTGCTCGGAGGTTTAGTTTCTGTCGCCGTAGCTGCATGATTTGCAGCTGCTAGCCAGCCTGAATACATGTGGGGATTGTTTGTTAGGAAATCCTCACATGTATTAAGGCTGCCTAGCAGCCGCAAATCATGCAGCTACATCGACAGAAACTAAATCTCCGAGCACATACAAAAACTCGGAGATCACCCGAGCATGCTCGGGAAATCTCGAGTAACGAGTATAGTCGCTCATCAATAAATACTGCATAATAGATGTAGGCCTGATATTGAGTTTTTGCTTTAGGTTGCAGCAACAAGGGCTCTAAGGCAATAACCCCTGCCTAGATGACTCGGATGCATTCTATAATGCTGTAGATAAGCCCCCGATGTAACTTGAAAGATAAGAAAAACAAGTTTTATTATACTCACCCGAGGGCAGTCTGGTCCGATGGGCATCACATGTCCGGGTCCGGAGCCTCCCATCTTCATGCAATGTTGTCATTTTCCTTGCTTCGTGTCATGGCTCCTGTGCAGGCGTACTGATCTGCCCTGTTGAGGGCAGAGCCAAGTACTGCATTGCGCAAGCGCTGGGCCTCTCTGACCTTTCCCGGCCCCTGTGAACTTTATGAAGTTCAACTAAATGTTGATTCGTAGCTAATCAATTCAGTCATCTCTAATGTTGTTTAACTGATATTTTAGCCTCCTGAAATCATCTGTGGAGAACATCTCATTGACCATGACTTGGATCTCAGTGCAGTTCTTCTGCACAATATCAAAGTCAATAAATTGGAATTCTAAATACAACAGAATAACATACTACATCCTCAGAAAATGTATTGCAAATCTGCTAAAAACTCTTGCAGATTTGGAGTTAAATTAACATTCATTCCTCTTGGAAGGCACTGCGACTTGAAATACTTAGCTAAAGTCCACACTCCACAGGTGTAGCTGCAAGGATTGTAAACTTTTTTTCTCTCATCGTTCCAATCCATGTTTACCTTGTTTGTTGACGGTTTGGCTCACACTGATGCCTCCTCGTTAAATTCTTACAGAATCCTCTCAACATCTTCCGGAGTATGCAAACACAATAGACATTTCTTAAGGCCATTTTCATGTACCAACTGGCAGCATGATATGACCACCGATCAGTAACATTTGACCAAGGCGCACTGAGCGATCTGTACTACGTGGTCCATTGCAGTTAGGCTTCCATAGTTCTCGGCAGCGCAAGTCCCATTTGCACAAAATATCATTTCACCCAATGAACAAGCATTTAGTCTGTACATAAATCAAAGTGTGTGCTCAACAAGAGATGGTGGAGATAACTTTCAGTTCTCGAGGCATAGGTTCTACTTCACCCTTCTTGATACTCTGTGCTTTTCTTGGTATTTGGTATCACTGCGTCTGGAACGACCTGGCCTATAAAACTGTCCCACTAGCTAACCCCTCTAATGAACATCGTAAAACCAAAGAGGCAAAAAACTATGCTATATTAACATACTGCCGAACAAAAGGTGAAAAAACACGATCAAAAAGATGAATGTAAATAAAAATGGTATCACTGAAAACATTATCTTGTCTTGCAGAAAACAAGCTGCCATATAGCTCCATCACCTGAAAAATACAATACTAATAGCTCGCAGAGCTCCTCAATGAATTAGGCTTCAAGGCAAGAAATAATTTACAATTATTCTTAAAATTCAAAAATTTAGACTGATCCCCAAAAAACACATCAGAAGTAGAGATCTTTGGTTCAGCAGCATGTGAATGAGCGAGATAGGCAGAAATTCCCCACACTTCAGCAGTGAGTTGCTCCACGTGATCAGACAATTGCTTAATCTCCATTAAGAAAAAAAAAATCCTCCTATGGCCCCAGAGAAAAAGAGGACAAAATATACATAAAAAAAAAAATTCTGACACTTTTTTTTTTTTTTTTACAATTCTTTCCTGCTTTTGAGTACCCTAGAATCTGCGATATGGCTGGTGATTCTGTTATGAATGGGTCACCGAGGAGAAAAAAAAAGCTAAACAAGCTAAGCCACAGAAAACCAGAGAAGTTGGTAACTATGCAGATTGCAGATCCCTGATCTTACCACACAACTAGCAGTAGCCGTGGAGCGTGCCTACGATGTTCCTAGACGCCTCGTCACGGCCGGAGGACTACATAAGCCTAAAGCAAGAAAAGGGAAAACTAACTGCCCCAGAGCAGACCCCAAAGGAATAGATAGCCCCCACACATGTATTGACGGTGAAACAAGATGAAGGCACAAACACAGGCAGGAAAATAGGCTGAGCAAATGATGGGGCCCAAACTAACTAGACAGGAAAGGAAAGGCAAGTCACTGTCTGCAACCTGCAAAAAACCCTACAAAAATAATGTCCAACACTTCTGATAGCAAAATTAACCCTGAAGTCACTAGATTTCTCCCACTATATCAGCACTCTGGAATATTGTGAGACAGAGCAAAAAGAGACCGAACTAGTAAGGGACAAAAAGCCAATTGGCAAAATACTGATAAATAAGAGTGGAAATTCAGCTCAGCCCTCAGCTGGGGCTGGCAGACCACACAAAAAACTGAATAGACCAACAAAATCAAGTGTGAACATTAGCAGAAAAACTTAGCTTTAGATGACTGGAACAGAGCTGAAAACCAAGAGCTGACAAGCCAGAAGGAATCACCAGCAACTGAATAGGGTGTCGGCTGTCTTAAATACAATCTGAGAATCCCGAGATCCAATCATCATCCCCATCCTCAGGTCGCAGATCTTCACCGATCAAACCAGCCGCACCACCTCCCGACACCACCAGAGGGAGATCAGAAGGGGAACCCGAGAATGAACTCACAACAGTAAAGGTGTTAATTTGTAATTGGTGAGGTTGTGGTGCAGAAGTGGATTTTTTCCAAGAGTGGGCGGTGGGACTGTGGAAGGTTCGAGGGGTGGAGGCAGAGCTGGGGTGAAGCCCGGGCAGTTTCTAGGAGGGATCAAAAATTTTGCCAATATGGTGGTAGCCCTCGTATTGCATGATGACGACCTGTGTAAATAACACTATTAGGCTATGTGCACACGTAGCGGAACTCTCGCAGAAGTTACCGCAAGAATTCCGGAATTCCGCTGGAAAATCGCATTTTAAATTCCCGTGATTTTCCTGTGGAAAAACTAGCGATTTGCAAGAGTAATTAGCTTGCAGAATGCTAGCATTTTCCAAGCGATCTGGAACATTGCTTGGAGAACTGATTGACAGGTTGGTCACACTCGTCAAACATAGTGTTTGACGAGTGTGACCAACTTTTTACTACTAAGGCTGCCTATGTAGCATCAGTAGTAAAAGATAAAATGTAAAAAATAAAAAAAATAAAAAATATTGTTATTCTCACCTTCTGGCATCCCGCACAGCCTTCCCGCCTCTCTCCATGCTCCCGGTCCCAGTAATCCTTTGCGCGAATGAACGTGAGACGTCGCGCTCCCGCAATGTCATCGAGAATGACCGCGAGACATCGCGCTCCCGCGAGATCTCGACGTCATCGCGGTCATTTTCGCAAAGAATTACTGTGACCGGGAGCGTGGAAAGAGGCGGGAAGGCTGCGCGGGACAGTCTCCTCTCCTCCGGACCGTGAGTACCATCCGCAAATGTTCTGCTTACTTTTCGCATGGTGGGCATAGCCACATGCGGGAAGTAAGCGGAACAATGCAATCCTATGGGTGCGGGATCACCGCAATTCCGCTAAATTAATGAGCATGCTGCAATTTTTACCTCGAAGCGATTCTGCCACGGAAAAAAATGCAGCATTAGCACAGCATTGCGGAATCCCATAGGATTGCATGGGATGCTTATTTTTCGCGTTTTCGCGGCAAAATCGCGTGTTTAAAACCTGTGATGTCATGGATGACTGGATACTCCGCCTTCAGAAGGGCGAATTTCTATGACACCCATGACCCTGGATACACCGCCTCCAGCAGGGCGAATTTAAACAATGAAACGTGCAGCCGGATACACTGCCTCCAGCAGGCGAATTTCAATAGTTACACGTGTATCTGGATATACCGCCTCCAGCAGGGCGAATTTACAGAGATAAGGGAAACACCAGGGAAACCGATACAATGGAGGGCCCAGCAATAGGGAACGGGGACGTGGAGACCTCCTGCACTCCTCTGAGTCAGTGTCTCTACACTCCTGATGGTCCCTAGGCAGGTTCCGCACCTGGCGACGAGCAGGATACCTAAAAGCCCTAGCTCGCCCTGCACCTATCCCTTTCTAATGAATAGGACGGTGCAGAGACTAATCCCACCACTGCACTAAAACACACATAAGGAAAGTTACAAACAGGGAAAAACCACTTAGCTTTGCTCTGTTGCTATTGCTCCCAGCAACAGAGTCCAGCACCTGAGTGCAGCTTTCCTCCTGAATAGCTGCTACTTCAGCAAAGCTTTGTCAGAGCTGCAAGGAACTCACTGTAGCTCCTACCGCACCAGGACTCTGACTGAGCTGAAAGGAACTCTTCTCTAGCTCCTTCCTCTGACAAGGATGGTTGAAAATGACCAATATCACCAACAGTGAGTGAGACCACCTGACTCTCCTTTATAGACAAGAGCCAGAGCAATCACACCTGCTAGTGATTCCCGTGTAATAATACTAGCCACCACCGGGGGCAAAACTGGAACTAAAGAAACCACTGTGTAATGACCCTAATGGCCACCGGGGGCAAAACTAACTTTAAGCACACAGCTTAAAGGAAAAAAAAAAGGTTACATGTGCTTTTATCTATCACAATTCAGCATGGATCATGACAAAACCGCCTCGAAAACTGGCTCTTAGAATGCGGTGACAAAAATGCAATTTTTTTAAAAAAAATTATGTTTATTGCACACAAGCGTTAAAACAGAAAGTAAAACTATATAAAAGTAATACATGATATTTGTACTGACCGGCAGAATAAAGTTATTACTTTACTGGTGCACGACGATGAATGGCATTAAAGTTATAAATGCTAAGAAAGAGGTAGAATTTGAGTATTTTTAATAGGATCTATGAGGTAAGGTTTCCTTGAGGAGAGTGACAAGCCAGGTCTGGGATGCCACTATGAGGAGACTCACAAAAAAATGGAGGAAAGACCGGTGGTTTAAAGGAGCTACGCTTTTTGGGGCCAACTGGCCCCTTCAACAGGCAAATATCAGTTTACATAAAATTCAAACAATTAACTCCTACCCGAGATGCGCCGTACTAATACTGTTCTGCGAGAGATGCGTTCAAGCAAGCAGCAGCACTAGTATGGTGCACCGATTGCGCGGCCACACGCTGAGTGCCTCGGCGATTGGGTGCGGGTGTCAGCTGTATATGACAGCTGACACCCCGCAGGAATACCCACGATCGGGGGCATTAAAGTAATGACAGCGACATAGAGGGGCACTTCCTGCACGTTTCAATCAGCTCATCGCGATGTGATCGCATTGTTCTGATGGTCTCCATGGAGACTCCGGCTCCAAAATGGCCGCGGGGTCATTCCGGGTCCTGCAGGGAAGGTGGCTTGTGAGCACCTGCTGAGAGGAGGCGCCAGAATGCTTCGTTCCCTGCCTGCATTGCATTGTCAGATCAGATATAATATAGTAATATTACACCCTGGGCCAATGTAAAAAAAAATATTAGAATGTGTAAAATATAAAAAAAATCCTTAAATAAAGAAAAGAAAAGAAAAATATTTTTCCAATAAATACATTTATTTATGTAAATAAAAAAACAATAAAAGTACACATGTTTGGAATCGCCGCGTTCATAATGACACGCTATATAAAACTGTCCCACTGTTTAACCCCTTCAGTGAACACCGTAAAAAAACAAGGCAAAAAAACAATTCTTTATCATCATACCGCCGAACAAAAAGTGCAATAAAACGCGATCAAAAAGACAGATGTAAGTAAAAATGGTACCACTGAAAACGTCATCTTGTCTCGCAAAAAGCAAGCTGACATACAGCTCCATCAGCAGAAAAATAAAAAAGTTATAGCTCTCAGACCAAAGCGATGCAAAAATAATTACTTTTTCTATAAAATAGTTTCTATTGTATAAAAGCGCCAAAACAAACAAAAAAAATAATTGGGTATTGCTGTAATCGTACTGACCCAAAACATACTGTAAAGCTGTCTTACCAATTTTACTACACGCGGAATGGTTTAGAAAAACAAAAAGCAATTCCTGAATTGCTGGTTTTTGTTTATTCTGTCTCTCAAAAATCAGAATAAAAAGCGATCAAAAAATGTCATGTGCCCGAAAATGGTGCCAATAGAAACGTCAGCTCGTGTCACAAAAGGCAAGCACTCACATGACTCTGTTGGCCGAAGTATGAAAAAATGATAACGCTCAAAATATGGTGATGCAAAAACTAGCTTTTGCAATAAAATGCGTCTTTTAGTGTGTGACAGCAGCCAAACATAAAAACCCAATACTCGTAAATCTGGTATTGCTGTAATCTCACCGACCCAAAGAATAAAGTCGCCTAATCACTTATACCGCACGAGGAACGGCTAAAAAAATAAATAAAACCAATTCTTCATCTATTGTTGATTTTTTCATTTTGCCTCCCAAAGATTGCAGTAAGGCTCAGCGAACATTTATCCTGCGCTCTGCGCTGAGTGCTTACATCGGGGTGTTCGCATAAATCTCTGAAATATGTGATTCAGACAGAACCTCTGGCTGAAGATTCCCTATAAAGAGGCAGATGGAGGCATTGTGAATGTCGTTTGACCTGAGATCCGGAGGTGTCCGTCTTTTTAGGATTGCACAGTTTTGTGCACTTCTGAAAAGGACACCACTGAACAGAGGACAGACGGAGTCCAGAGTAACTCTTCTGCCTCATTATAGTGAATGGATCCCTGGGGGTTTAATCTGTTACGTCACTCAGAGATTTAGATGGAAACCCCAATGTAAGAGTTCATCGTAGGGCACCGGATAAATGTGATCCCATACGTTATGTAAAATGTTCCCAATAAAAGCTTCAACTCAATCCACAATAAAGCAAGCCATCACTCAGGTCCTTCATCTGTTAACGGAAATATAGGGCCTTCCACATTACTGGTAGCACAAAGAGATATGGCTCCTCGCTCCCCAAAAGAAATTCAGCAAATTCTCCGATCCCAAATCCAAATGCCCCCCTCCCTTCTGAGCCCCAGTGTGCCTAAACAATATTTAGTGCCCACATGTTTGGCATTTCTGTAATGATGAGAGCCCGCCTAATTTACAGGTGCATGTCTCCAGAAGCACGGGCTGGGCATAATGTACTGGTGATTGCAATGTATTGGTCACTACCACGGCAGTTTGCAATTTTCACTCAGCAACATCCACTGCTGCCTCTTTCTGGATCTTTTCGCATTTATTGTTGACAAGAGCTCCTGTCATTTATCCGTTGCTGAGAGCCTATACAGCATAGCAGCTTATCTTTTGAACCAACCGGGTAAGCTGGCATTTCTTCTTTTTTATCTTTCTGGATAACATCCATGCAGTCAAAATCGTCACATCTGTACATAAGTTCCAAAAGGGTTATAATTTCCAAAATGTGGTCACTCTGCTTTTCTAGCACTTGGGGTCTCTTTATATGAAATCCGCAAACTAGTCTAGGAAAATCTGCGCTCCTGGAGGCAAATAGCGCTCCGTCCCTCCCGAGTCACTTCATATGGCAAAGTAGTGCTGTACAGCAACATAATGGGTATTTCTACATTCATCAGAAATTGTGGGACAAATTCTGGTGCCACTTTACCCATTTCCCAGTGTGAAAATGTAAAACTTGGGGCTAACACACAATCTTGGAGGTAAAAATGTAAATTATTTTTTCTTCACTCCCCAGTGGTATAAAATTCTGTGACACACCTGTGGTGCCCATGTAATCACTGCACCCCTAGATGAATTCATTGAGAGATTTAATTGGTAAAATGGGGTCACTCATGGGGGTTCTGCTGTTCTGGCACCTCAGGGGCTCTGCCAATGTAACATGGCACCTTCAAACAAGTGCAGTAAAATCTGCACTGTAATTTGGCGCTACTTCCCTTCTGAGCTTTGCATTGTGCCTCGAAAGTATTTTTCAACCACATATAGGGTATGGGTGAACTCAGGAGAAATTGCACAACAAACTTTGGGGTCCAATTTCTCCTTTTACCTTTGTAAATATACAAAATTTGTAGCTAAAAAATATTTTTGTAGGAAAAATGTGAATTTTTTTATTTCCACAGCTTACCGTTATAAACTTCTGTGAAGCACCTATGGGTTCAAGGTGCTTAATTTACACCTAGTAAAGGGTCTAGTTTCCAAGATGGTGTCACTTGTGGGAGTTTCCACTGTTTAGGCACATCAGGAGCTCTCCAAATGGGACAAGGCAACCCCTAATTATTCCAGCATATTTTACATTAAAAAAGTCAAATGGTGCTCCTTTCCTTCCAAGCCCTACTGTGCACCCAAACAGTTGTTTTCCTCCACATATTGGGTATCTGTGCATTCAGGAGAAATTTTACAGCCAATTCTATGGAGCAATTTCTCTTATTACCCTTATGAAAATGCAAAATTTGGAGCTAAAAATGATTTATCTGGGAAAAACGTGATTTTTTTTTACTTTCATGGCTTAACTTTATAAACTACTGTGAAGCACCTTGGGGTTCAAGGTGCTCTATACACATCTAGTTAAGTTCCCTAAGGGGTCTAGTTTCCAAAATGGCATCACTTGTTGGGTGTTTCCACTGTTTAGGCACATCAGGGGCTCTCCAAACATGACATGGTGTCTGCTAATTATGCTAATTATGTCAGCAAATTTTACATTCAAAAAGTGAAATGGTGCTCCTTCCCTTCCGAGCTGTGCCGTGTGCCCAAACAGTAGATTTCCCCCACATATGGGGTATCTGCATGCTCAGGAGAAATTGCACAACAAAATGTATGGTCCATATTCTCCTGGTACCCTTGCGAAAGTAAAAAAAATTTAGGTCTAAGTGAACATTTTTGTGAAAGAAAAGTAAATGTTTATTTTTTTCTTCCACATTCCAAAAATTCCTGTGAAGCACCTGAAGGGTTAATAGACTTCTTGAATGTGGTTTTGAGCACCTTGAGGGGTGCAGCTTTTAGAATGGTGTCATTTTGGGGTATTTTCTGTCATATAGACCCCTCAAAGTCACTTCAAATGTGATGTGGTCCCTTCAAAAATGGTTTTGTATATTTTGTTGGAAAAATTAGAAATCGCTAGTAAACTTTCAACCCTTATAACTTCCTAACAAAATAATTATGCTTCCAAAATTGTGCTGCTGTAAAGTAGACATGGGGGAACTGTTATTAATTAACTATTTTGTGCAATATGATTCTGATTTTGCCTATTTTCCATTTTCCATTTTTTTTCACAAATAATATGATATCAAAGAAATTTTACCATTATCATAAAGTACAATATGTCACAATAAAACATTCTCAGAATCGCTTGGATCCATTGAAGTGTTCCAGAGTTATTTCCTCATAAAATGACAGCGATCAGAATTGTAAAAATTGGCCCGGTCAGGAAGGTGAAAACAGGCTTCGGGGGTAAGGGGTTAAATACCTTTCCAGTGAAGCATCACCAAATGGACGAGGTGTTCATTAGAAGTCATTACCCCATATCTGAATCATGTTACAAGCGAGAAAGACAGGAGGTTTTTTAAAGGATAGCTTAATGTGTCACAATAATCATTAAGAATGAAGGAAATCTGATTACAGTACCCCCATAAACATCATCAAATCTCATTTAAAATAATATTAAAAACACAACTTACTTTTATGAAAGTGCATAAATGCACATCACAATCCACCACCTGAAACTCACTAAAATCGACCAAATACAGTTGTGCACAAAAGTTTACATACCACGGCAGTATTTTTGCTTTCTTGGCCTTTTTTCAGAGAATATGAATGATAACACCAAAACTTTCTCTTCACTTATGGATAGTGGTTGGGTGAAGCCATTTATTGTCAAACTACTGTGTTTTCTCTTTTTAAATCATAATGATAACCCAAAACATCCAAATGACCGTGATCAAAAGTTTACATACCCCATTTCTTAATACCTTGTATTGCCCCCTCTAACATCAATGACAGCTTGAAGTCTTTTGTGGTAGTTGTGGATGAGGTTCTATATTTTCTCAGATGGTAAAGCTGCCAACTCTTCTTGGCAAAAAGCCTCTTAATAATATTGTCTAGTGGTGCCCTCCACCTCTCCAAGTTTCCTGAGTAAACACAAAAGTTGTAAAGTCATAGCTCATGGGAGATTACAATAAAGATGTAAAAATAATCTTAACATGAAAGCGAAAACTGGGCTAAGGTGTTCAAAAGGAAGTATAAGAAATAGTTTTATGGACTTTCACTGGACTTTCAATCTGAAAAATATGAGACTGGCTTACTTCTTAGCAAGTAAGATGATCAGAAGCTAGTAATAAATATATCTAGCTCCTTCTCCCTGTACTTCTCTGTACTGCAAAACTTCCATAATTATCAGCAGGCATCACATTAATTCACGTGATAAGACATTGCATACCTTCATTCACAAGAAAATAAAGCAAAGGTTGCCCTCAATTGCACTAAAGCAAATCAGTGTGTGATACATGAAGTGTGAATAGCTTAGGCTGGCTTCACATTTGCGTATGGAGGAGCTGCGGCCGTCTGCGGACTTCCTCCATGAAGTTCCGCCCTCGGACGCACCTCGTCCGGTCAGCTCCGCCTACGTCCGCATAGTTCTGCATGCGACCTGCGTACCCCATCTTTAATATTGGATATGCAGGTCATGCGGATGTATGCGGATGCCTCCGCATGCATAGTTTTGATGATGCAGCGACCCACGTGAAACACATCATGTTGGAATTTAGGCGGGCGCCATATCGTCAAAGCGACGCATGCAGAGGCATCCGCATACATCCGCACAACCTGCATACCCAATGTTAAAGATGGGGTACGCAGGCCGCGTGCAGAAGTATGCGGATGTGGGCGGAGCTTCATGGAGGAAGAGCACAGACGGCGGCAGCTCCTCCATATGCAAATGTGAACCTAGCCTTAATGGCTTTTGGAAATTAAAAAATACATGAGATGCTTAGCACAGTATTTGGCCAAAAATTGTGAGCCCATCCAGCAACATCAAGGTAATCTCATGGATCGGATGGGTCCCTGACCTAACTGCCTTGTGTGAACACTTACCTCTGGCTAATAACTTGGTAAAGCCTATATTTATAGGAAGGTCGTAACCAAATGAGATTGGATGTAATTAAAACCATAGCATGGTGAAGGGCGGGGTGTCCAAGTCTCAAAAAATAGTACATAGTAATGGAAAACTGACCAAACAAAGAGCTAGTCTGAACTAGTGCATACCAAAAACAACTAACATAGTAAATAAAGTAAAGGTTGCACTCAATTGCACTAAAGCAAATCAGTGTGTGATACATGACGTGTGAATAGCTTAATGGCTTTTGGAAATGAAAAGAAAAATGAGAAGCTTAGCATGAGATTTGGCCAAAAATTGTGAGCCCATCCACCAGCGTAAAGGTAATCTCATGGATCGGATGGGTCCCTGACCTAACTGCCTAGTGTGAACAATTACCTCTGGCTAATAACTTGGTAAAGCCTATATTTATAGGAAGGTCGTAACCAAATGTGATTGGATGTAAGAGGTTACAGCAGTACACATGGTCAGAAACAGGCCAGAGGATTAGAAACGGTCAGAAGCGGATAAGACAAAGACAAAAGACAGAAGAAGGTCCGAATACAAGCCACGTCAAAACCAGGGAGTCAACAAACTTACATGGAAACACTGAGTCAGGACAGATAGAGGGAGTAAAAAGACACGGGGCAAGTGAGGGATCACAGCAGGACAAATCAGGATATATCAGAGTCAGTTACACACGCTGAAGGCAGAACTATAGCTGACACCGCCTGCAGGATGCAGCGGAGCTAAATAGCAAACCTGAAACAAGACTGAGGCTGAGAAAAGTCAACCCCTGAAATGACCACATCAGGAACATGGAAAGACAGGACTCAAAACCCGGTCTGGATCATGACAACAGTAGTTTGACATTAAATGCCTTCACCCAACCACTAACCATGAGTTAGTGGTTTCGGTGTTATCATTCATATTCTTTGAAAAAGGGTCAAGAAAGCAAAAATTCTGCCGGGGTATGTAAACTTTTGAGCACAACTGTATTGAACCTATCCCAACATGTAAATGGGGTAGCACCTTGGCTTAATAGTTATCCTAGCAGCTCTAGGGTCCTGGGTTCAATGTGCAGACATGTGTGCAAACTTTTCTGCCATCTACAACTTGCATCTACTGCTCCTAAGAACTGTTGATTAACCCATTGTCCATGTCATCTGTCAGTTCCAGCTCCATTGTATCATGGCCTCCCATCTATGCTGCTCACTCTGACTTACAGCTTAGAGAATGTACCTCCACCAAGTGACCCCTTAACGGAATACTCAGACCATGAATTCCAAGGGTGCAAAAGCATCAACACCTTTACCACTCGAAACGCGTCGACTGGGTCATGTTGACCATGTACATTTTTATTTTGTATGCACTCTATTTTCTTTTGAAAAATGAAAAGAGAAGGAAAATCCAGTCCTGTTGAGCCAGACTCCAATTTTTTCTATTATCCTTGATGTGAGGCCAGGACGAGGCCGGTGTCTGAGCCCCAGGTGGATGAGCATAGAGCAACTGGGTGAGCTGGAATTAATATTTCTCCTTTTATCGCTGGTGTAGAGGACTTAGTTATTCAAAAGGATTCTTGTATGAAATAGTTATTCTACCTGCGGTGAGTCAAAGAGAGGTTACCTAGGCTATTCATGATTTCTCAACCACAAACAACAATTACACCTCTGGCTCCTTAATACTTGCACAAACATATTCTTACCCGAGACATTTTGCTTGGGGAACATCTCAATATTTGTCTAGTCATGCCTAGGGATGTGCGAGCATACTCGCCGAGTACCGAATCCTCGCGAGTATTTCACTACTCGCCTCGCAATATTCGCAACAGCCCGCACAGTCCCCGCACAGTCCCTACAAGTCCCCGCACAGTTCCCGCACAGCCCAGCACGGCCCACCACAGTCCTACACAGCCCAGCACAGTCCCACACAGTTCCTGCACAGCCCTGCACAGTCCCGCACAGCACGGCACAGTCCCCACACAGCCCAGCATGGCCCACAACAGTCCCACACAGCCCAGCACAGTCCCGCACAGTACCTGCAAAGCCCTGCACAGTCCCGCACAGCAAGGCACAGTATTCACACAGGCCAACACAGTCCCGCACAGCCCGAAACAGTCTTATCACTGGCCAGCACAGTCCCACTCAGTCCCCGCACAGGCCAGCACAATCCTGCATAGCCTGGCACAGTCCCTGGACAGGCCAGCACAGTCCCACATAGCCTGGCATATCCTTCGCACAGTTCCCTCCCAGTCCATCACAGTCCCGCCCATTAATCGCATTTCCCATAGACTTACGTTACGAGTACCCGAGTATTAGGAGGTACTCGTGACGAGTATAGCGAGTCCGAATACTATAGTACCTGCTCATCCCTAGTCATGCCCATTTTGATGGAAATCTCATGGTTTGGCTTTGTGAACCAATGCACCATACACTTTGATCTTTGCCCCAATAATTTTTTTCTGGATTTTCAACAGAAACATTTTTTTTGTCATCTAGAGCAGGGTTCCCCAACTCCAGTCCTCAAGGCCCACCAACAGATCATGTTTTCAGGATTTCCTTAGTATTGCTCTGGTGATAAATGCTTCACCTGTGCAATACAAAGGAAATCCTGAAAACATGATCTGTTGGTGGGCCTTGAGGACTGGAGTTGGGGAACCCTGATCTAGAGATATAGTCTACACCCTTATGGGAATTGTATGATCATATGTTGCATTCTCTACCACTTTCCTGTCTGCCTTTCATAAAATGTTTGACAAGTCAGCCTGTGTCTATTCAGGCACTGATTTCATATTGTTGCTTTAAACTTGGGACCATTGGGACATTATACCATTTAGCTCCGTACTATCTGTGCTCGATTAGCCTGGAACAATGATGCATTCCTAGCTGCCTTTCTAGAGCGCTATATGTTAAGGACTTTTTTCTTAGTTTTTCAGATGCACTGGGGCTTCTACAAAGTCTATGTCTAAGGCTACTTGCGCCAGTGATTAATTGGCCATCTGACCATATTGCCCAGTGAGGATCATTTGCTTTTGTAATTTCCTCAAAGCTCTACCTTAACCTCCATTTTTGAAACTCTTCTCTGCCTTCATTGCCTCCAATTTTTACTCTCCTTACAAGGACTTTTGCAAACATGTTTTCTACATAGAAGGCTTTGACTGTGCCATTCCCATTTTAATAGGTGCTGAACCACCCATAATTAGAATTTATTTTTGATCACTTCCTGAGAGTGAGGTGATGTCCACCTACATTAAAAAGAAAATGGACAGTGGAATTGTCTGAAAATCTTTATCTCCTGTCAGTGCAGACCTTTTCTTTGTGAAAAAGATTGTCTCTCTGCAATGACTATCAGGTCTGAATAATATCACTGTGAACAACTACTTTCATTGCCCTTCTCTAATTTATTTGCAAGAATTAAGGGTGCTACCGTATTCACCAAATTAGACATGCATGCAGCTTATAATCTAAACCTGTCAGCAAATTCTTTTTAATACCAAACAAAAAGTGTCCGGTCTCTGTAATGCTGAATAAATCCATACCTTGGTTTTTTCAATCCTTGTGTTAGGGGTCAAGTTCCCGCCACTGCACAGGGAGAATCTCAAGACATGTTCTCTGTGGTCTCCCGTTCTTCTTCAGCCGCAGAGGTTCCTGCTCAGCAGAGACATTGGTCCCATCGTCTAGCTCAGGCTAATGCTATGCATCTGGTTGCTGCTGCTGCTGTCTCAGGTTCAGCTATAGCATTCAGCATTAGTCAGTGGCGAGAAGACGCTCCTGGGACTAAGTCCTGCTTTTTCCATCTGAGCATGCCCATGAGATGACTGCTCATTGGTGTTCGGAGTTAACATGCTCAGATCCTCAAGCACCTCAGATTGGGCCATCAGCAAGGTCCCAGAAGGCTGCGGCTATAAAAGGATCAAACAGCCGTGCGCTAGTATAGTCCATGTAGAGTGAGTGTTGTATGTGGGTTGCCCTCCCAGGGCTGCGGGGGTACCCGGTACCGGGCCGGTGTCAGGGGGATGTGTCACAGCAGCGGTGACCCGGTCCGTGGCCCTGGGCGCCCAAGTCAATGGTGGAATGTATATGCAATTAATGGAATGGAATAGTTCATGACGCCACCTGTGGTGTTCGGCAAGGGAGGTGTTAAGCCGACGCTGCAGACAGCTCCGCTGGGACAGATGGTGTGGTGCAGCAGTGATGGTATAGCCCTCCACAGGCAGGGCTGATGTCCCAGGGCAGTGTAGTTGTAATGGTTGTGGGGAGGTGCACTCAGTTAAAGGATGATACCCAGATGTAGCAGTGCTGAGCGGGTTGGTGCGAGAATGAATGGAGGACACCAAGGCCTGCAGCTCCAAAGTTTTACTCACAGTCTGCGGGACACAAGGGTGCCTGCCTCCGGGCCGTGTCCTCCAGGTCAGAGACTCAGCCAACCTCCCCAACAGATGGAAAGCTCCTCTCCAACACTCCGCCAACATGTACCTTTCCTGAACAACTCCTCTATTGCGCCTTAAATTGTGAAGATCTCCAATACCGTGGTACTCTGGAGTTCCTCCTGTCAGATGTTCCTAACAATTCTACTCGTATGGCAGACAGCTGTAGCATCTCTCGGGGACTCCTCTCACCAGAGTCCTGGCTCTCTATTCAATTGCTGTTGTGCCCCAAGTCTTAGTTGGGAGTAGTGCATCCACAGCCAACCACTCCACCGGCACCCACAAGTCTCCACACAACCTCGGGGACCAGGCCCCCGTGCCGAGAACCCACAGGCAGGGCTCCCCCTCCAACCCACGTCTCCTCTCCGTTCTCCTACTCCTTCATTCCGCACTGATCAATCTCTCTCTTATGGAAGCTTAAGTTGCAGTTCTACGTCTTTCTCCTTCTGTTCCTTTCCCGTGCCAGCTGGCTCAGATTACTGAGGCAGCTGCAGAACTCCTTCCTCCATCCCTTCTTCCAGGGATCCCCACTCCTTCCGAATGGCTTCCTTCTTTCAGACTCCCCTACTGACTGACCTGACTGACCTCTAATCCTACACTTTCCCCCTCTTTTATATATCTCAACTTCACCCACCTCCCAGGACATCCAGTGTTCCAAGCAGGGAACCACCAGAGGTGCTCCGCTACTCTCTAAGCATTGAGCCGCAATTTTGTTTGTGCGGTTCTACCTTGTTGTGTGGGGTGTTTGTGTTGGAGCGTGGAAAGGAGTTCCCACCTTACCTGGATGGTGGGGCACTACACCTTAGGAGAAGGTGCAGTACCTCTGTGGCGACTGAGCCTCAGGGGCGCCACATATGCACGTATAAATGTCTCTGGTGAATGACTCATTATGAAACCCCTTCCTCTGATACCCATGTGTTGTTCATCCTTGCCAGTTAGTGCAGGTAGGAGGCAGAGTCAGGGACTAGCTTCCGCGCCAAGTAGTGGCTTTGCCTGTATGCCACTGTGCACTTGGTCTGCACTTTACAGTAGCCAGTGTGTATTAGTAGCATTCGCAGGTGCAACGCCGTGCGCTTAGTGGGTTTATGGGTTTAGAGAGGCTCTTACCTCACATCCTTGGAGCAGAGTCTTGTGACCGTACACTAGCACTGATTCAGCTGTGCCCTGTGACAGTCAACAGTGTACGGCTTCTGTGTTCTGCGGTTCCGTGGCTCTGTGAAGCAACAGAGCCCATTGCTACTACACACTGGGTGGCATTTAACCCACGTGTGTCCAGTGTGATACCACCATTCTGTGTCCGCCATTACCGAGCAGCAGTTAACATCTCTGCACGGTGGACCTCGGGCTGCGAACAAATCTTACTACCATCTTCTTATTATTTGGTGCATTCCACCAGCCCCTAACAAGGTCCCCTACTGTATGACACTAGGAACTGAAGAATTTTTTGTGGACTATGGATCAGGCCTCTACAGTTTAATTTCAACCCAACAAAATGGCAAAGTGTGATACGGCGAGCTTTCTAATTTTTGCAACTGAAAAATTATTTTTTTTAATGTGCCGTAGGTCTGCAGACAGTTTCATATCACCACAGCACTAAATGACAAGGTGGGATACAGCAGGCTTTTTCACATATAGCTAGTGAAAAAATATTAATTAGAATGCTATACTTGTGTATTGAGCACAATAGAAGTAGTGCACTTGTTGGACATATGCCATGCTGGCTTTGTCTGTGGACCTCAGTAATGGCCAAAAAAAGTGCTGGAACGTAAATTTAACAGCCACACTGGACACTAGCTAGCTACACTATCTGACTGATATACAACCGCCTAACTAACTAGCCAAAATCTTGCTGCTAACAGTGGCAGCGTCAGGAGCAGCCTCTCTGTGCTGTTACAGAGTCAAAATGGCTCTAGAACAAGATGTCTGCTATTTATATGGAGAGGGACATATGATTTCAACAGCCAATGACACAAGCCGTTGTGTCAGGACATTGTGGGTGTTTCCTGCGCTCTGATTGGCTAGCGGCAATGTGCAAACATAAAGTTAGGTAAAAACAAGACTGTTTACAAGAACGCCGCGCCTCTGAGCTCAGCAAACCCCCTCCCCTCATCAAACAAGTGCCAAATGCTCATGATACAGCACCATTATCATTGCTAAAGTACTGAAAATACTTTTGTGGCAACGAAAATATTTTCCCCCACTTTTACCAAATGTTACCGATTTTTTCAGATTTTATAAAATTTTGCTTGTGTTTTCAATCATGAATACAATTGTGCCCTATTAGGTGCCGAATTTATGTTTGATGATCATTTTCTGAACATACTTACTCATCATTAGTAATGTAATAGAGGGAAGATATGTTTCACTACACCTAATGGCATCAGTGATATGAAATCCAGAGTTTTATTTCCTACAGCTCAGTAAGTGTTGCGAGGGTTAAGTTAACTTATGTTATGGGCTGTTTTTTAGGGGGGCATTCAGAAAGCGGGTGGGAGAATGTCCCTCCATATCTCCACCTACAGAGCTGGCACCACTGTGAGCTGACAGGACCTTGGTGAGCTCACAGTCATGTGATCAGATGCGTGGTTGAGGAGTCACATGGTCTGGGCTTCAATGGCTGGAGGAAAGAGCTTTCAGTGTCCAGTTTGGGCCTCGATAAGGAGCACTCCAGGAAAGTGTTGCGTGGACTTGTGAACTAGAACAGTGTGTGATCTGCCAGCCGTGAGCGGGAGGATCTCTGCTCACAGAAGGAATGCCACCATTTTGGTTTTTTTCCTGTTCTGCCCAGAGGGCTGTATTTTCTTTACTACACCTTGGTTTATGCTGCTTACAATAAACCAAAGGAACTTCTTAACGCTGAAGTGTGCTGGTGTCTATCTCCGTGTGCAGCCAAGTGAGCTGCTCTACCTCAAAACATACATGTGTCTCCCCCTGAATACAGATATGTACCCCACCATTAAAAATATAAAGTGATAAGCAGCACTGTATATCCCATTAACTATAATCTCTGACTCACAATAACATAAATTAGAATCATAGAATCATAGAATGGTAGAGTTGGAAGGGACCTCCTGGGCCATCTGGTCCAACCCCCTGCTCAAAGCAGGATTAGCTAAATCATCCCAGTCAGATGTCTGTCCAGCCTCTGTTAGAAGACTTCCATTTAAGGAGAACTCACCACTTCTCAAGGCAGCTTGTTCCACTCATTGATCACTCTAACTGTCAAAAAGTTTTTTCTAATATCTAATCTGTGTCTCCTCCCATTCAGTTTCATCCCATTGCTTCTAGTCTTTCCTTGTGCAAATGAGAATAAAGTTGATCCTTCTACAATGTGACAGCCCTTTAGATATTTGTAGACAGCTATTAAGTCTCCTCTCAGTCTTCTCTTTTGCAAACTAAACAATCCCAAATCCTGCAACCTTTCCTCATAAGACAGGGTTTGCAGACCGGTCACCATTCTGGTCGCTCTTTTCTGAACTTGCTCCAGTTTGTTGATGTCTTTTTTAAAATGTCGGTGCCCAAAACTGGACACAATATTCCAGATGAGGTCTGACCAAAGAGGAGTAGAGGGCAATAATGACTTCACGTGATCTAGACTGTATGCTTCTGTTAATACATCCTAGAATTGCATTTGCCTTTTTTGCTGCTGCATCACATTCAGTCTGTGACTCTCCCCAATTCACTGTAAGATGATGTGCACACGGAATATATGCAAGGTTTTACAGCACACGCAAAGTGATTGAGATCCATTAAATCTTATTTCCACGCTGCTTATTTTTTCCTTGCAGATTTGCAGCAGATTAAAATCTGCATTATATCAAGTCCTGCAGCGTATTTCACCCATACTAATGGGGAAAAATACGTAACAAAAGCATGGCAAAAACGAGGAAAAAAATGAATGTATTTCTTCCTGCCAACACATTAGGATATGCAGCAGAATTTTCTCCTGCAAATCCTGAACGTGTGCACATAGTCTTAGTCCCTGTCCTGTGTCCCCCCCATTCATTATAAGTACTTGATAGCATCAAAATGAATTTGGGGGTGAGAGAAGATGCCATCAAGTACTGAGCATTCTCCACCATCTCCCAATTCATTATAAGTCCCTGACAGCCGTCATCTCCCACCTTTCAATTCATTATAAAGTATCCTATGCACCTAATCACCTCCTTTCCCACTCCACAATACATTTTAGGTCCCCGATAGCATCACAATAAATTGTGAGATGGGGAGGACATTATCAGGGGCTTAGCACCCTCCTCCACCACTTAATTCATTTTACATCCATATTTAAAGGCCCCGTCTCACATAGCGAGATCGCTAGCGAGATCGCTGATGCGTCACCGATTTTGTAATGCAACAGCGATCTCGCCAGCGATCTCGCTACATGTGACACATAGCGGCGACCGGCCCCCCTGCTGGATATCGCTGATCATGCTCGAAAGTTCTAGGCCATTTTTTGATCATTGGTGTCCCGCTGGCCAGCATGCATCGCTGTGTTTGATGCCAATGAATGACCTCGTTGGCGACGCAGAACTCAGGGACGCAGACTGGAATCGTTCAGAATGGCTGTTGTGTAACAACGCACCAGCGATCCTTACCGGGTCGTATAGTTGTCGGGATCGCTGATGCGTCGTTGAAGAGATCTGCCTATTTGGCAGGTTACTAGCGACCATGTAGCGACGCACCAGCGATCCTTACAGGTCGTATCATTGTCAGGATTGCTGGTGCGTCGCTATGTGAAACGGGACCCTTACGTCTTCCTCCACCTCCCCCTGTTCGTAAGTCCATTATAAGTCCACCTTCCTCCCATCCCAATCCCCCACATCCTATCGTTGTCCTCTCCCCCACCTCTATCATTGCCCTCTTCATCAATGCCTTCTCCACCACCCCATCATTGCCCTTTCCACCACCCCAATCATTGCACTCTCCACCACCCCAGTCATTTCCCTCAACACCACCCGAGTCATTGCCCTCCCTTGTCACTTTGATCATTGCCCTCTCCATCACCTCCACCATTGTTCTCTCCTCCAACCCCATCATTGTCCTCATCACTACCTCCATAATTGCCATCTCAACCACCACGACTCACTGTCTTCTACAGAAGAGTTGTCTAAGCAGGCTGGTCTTTGTGTAGCGAGGGGTAGGAAGTTGTAAGATTTATGTTTTAAAGGGAATTTGACAGCAGGATTTCACCCAAACTATTTATCTGTAGCTGGACAGTCTGTTCCTTTGTCTCTCCAATTCTTTGATTCGCACTGCATCACCTCCTCCTGCTTAACTGACGGCTTCTTTGCCTGAAGTCATACAGCATAGAGGCTGTTAGTCAAGAAGGAGGAAGTACTGGATAGGAAATAGAGCTGGAGTGACAGAGGTTTCAGGTTTGCAGCCTCATTTTGCAAATCAACTCAAACACTGATTTCCCAGGAAATGAAGAACAGATTGTCTAGGTAGAAGTACTGCAGCACTTGTATTTGAAAGCGTTATATACACATACAAGTATTTTTGCGGGTAAAATCCTGTTGACAGATTATCTTTAAGGCTATGTTAACATGTTGCGTTTTTGCTGTGCTTTTTTCTATAGGAAAACCCTGCTCTCTTGGCAATAAAGAAGCTGCTTAAGAAAGCAGCAGGTTTTGCTGTGTTTTTTGATGCATTTTTGCTGTGGTTTGCTGCATTTGTTTGCTGCGTTTTTCAGGTAAATTTGTCTTTTGTGCATGGTGATACAGTTTAGTGCCTTTTGTTCGTGAGTTTTCTGCACCAAAAAGGCAACAAAACCTGATATCTGCAGTTTTGCTGCATTTTTGCATTTACTGTCCAAACTTCTGTACATTTAAATAGTTTGGGGTGAAATGCTGCTGACAAATTCCCTTTAAAAAATAAATCTTACATCTTCCTACCTTTCCTACCCTACACTGCACAAAGACCTGCCTGCCTAGACAACTCTCCTGTAGAAGACAGCGAGTGCTGTGAATCACATCTCAAAATGCTGCTAACATCAGCTCAGGCCAGATGACAACTCCAATAATCAAGTACTGAAAATAAAAGAAAAATAAAAACAGATTAGAAGAAAATTAATATTTTTTTATTAACAGGATTTTGCTCTTTTTTTTTTCGGGGGGGGGGAGGGGCAGATAATTTTCTTTAGGAATGACAGGCCCATAAGGCAGTGTGCAAACAATATGTGAAAGCATAAAATGCAATAATGTGAAATTCAACCAGTTAAGCAATTTGAAGCAATACTTTTTACATTTAATTTAAAACAATAAGGCCAGATTTAAAATGCAAACTAATAAACAAACACAACAAAAATACACCATTCAATGAAACACTGTTAAAAGGCAACCCAGGACTTAAAGTATTTATACAGCCATTCTAAAACAAAGATAGAATTTCATTGCAGAATTATACGAACAAGGTCAGAACGCAGAGGAATACTGATAAATACAGTAGCTTGATACCCAGATACAGGGTTATCATAAAGCCTTTGCTTACGCACAATGTAAAATGGATTACAACTATGACATCTGTTAAAGAGAACTTGAGTAAATGTACAAGGAAAATGTATCTCATCTGCAGATAGAAAGAGAGAATACATAAATTATTATCTATGGAACGTCAAATCTCAAAACTGAAAAAGAGTGGAACGTCAAATCTCAAAACTGAAAAAGAGAATCCTGCCCAAGTCAAGAATTATAAACAAAATAATTTTGTATAGCATATTACATTAGCTTCTCAGCAGATAAAATACTGAAGTAGGTCATAAACTCATGATTGTGGAGGTATTATGGACTGGGAAGGGTGAGCAGATCGCAGACATGGCTATGCTATTTGTTTTGCTTATTTGGTAAGAATAGATAATACACACATTTTCATTTTTACCCTACGTTTCCACATTGAGCTTTTTGGTGAGTTTTTAATGCTGCATATTTTCAGCATCATTTCCACATCCATTAAGTAAAACAGGTTGCTTGCATTTTTTAATTAAATATGCAATGTGAAAAACTTCCCAAAAACTTATTGCGGGAGCGTAGCCTTAGAAGGTGGTGGGTAAAAACATTTATAGTTCATTTTGAGTTTCTATTTTTGGCAATTAAAATTTTGACTGTGGAATTAAAATTTTGACAGATAAAAGGGTTGACAGTAGAGATGATCGAATCGATACTCATAGAATTGACTGACTCAAATCCACACATGCCAATTTAAACAGCTTGCAAATTGATTTGCATAGATCAGTAAAAAAGAAAATAAATAAAATGCCCGGTGCCTTTTCACACAATGCTGAAGAGTCATAGAGGGGAATAATGACATTAGCTGCGGCCAGGTGGGCTTCTTCATAAAGTCCTGCAGTTTTCATATCACATGATTTATGGCAACCATTCAGGGAGGGACTTTCACAGCGAGTACTGTATAAAAGATGAGGTCAGCCAAGCAGTGCCATTTTATGCTTTTACAATGCCCTATATGTAGATGTCAAAGTGCATTGCTCATACAATATAGAAAAGAAAAAGGACAAAATTGGATTGTTGTCACCTATTGCTCTAGTGTTGAAGTCATTCTGCTAATAATAATCCACAAATCCAAAAATTCAAGTGAGTTAGAGAGTTGCTGTACCTGACTAGTTAGAGTGACTGTGAATTCATTGATCTGTGATCTGCAGTAACAGCACAGTCCCCACTTTGTACCGTACGCCTACACTGGAAGCAACAACACCCATGAACATCCCTCCACTAGTCACCTCTCTCTCGGCCCTGAATGTATTCACTTTGCTCAGCTCTCCCGGCTCTGGTCTATCTCAGGTCTTCAATCAGGTAACGTCTCTCTTGGGTCTTCACTTGGGTTTGGTCTCTATTTGGTCTTGAGACTGCATGGACTGGGGATCATTCAACTGAACGTTTGCTCTCCTTTTACCATGGGCATAATACTACTCAGAAAACACAGGATGAGGGTAAAACAGTGTGGCAATAATTTATTGAATCACCGACAAACAATAATATGTAGAACAGTCCGAGCAAATACCCAAGATGGTGAAAATTGCAGAGTTTCACCCTTCCGCTGACTTGCTGGGATTAGAGCCACTTCCAGGGGCAGCTAACCTCACCAGTAGCACTCGCTTTTGGCACACCACCCTCATCCCGTCTGTTCAGCATGGATGGCCTGAAGATGAGAAGGAGAGGGAGGATGAGGAGGAGGAGGATGAGGACAAGGAGGAGAAGATGGACAGTTGTGCTCTTGGTGGGGTCCGGGAAGTCTTTGCTGTTGGCAGTCTGGCACACATGGCTGAGTTTATGTTCCTCTGCCTTTCCCATGATCCTCGCATTGTGTGCATTTTGGCCAACACTATTTACTGGCTGATCACCCTTAACCCACGCTACAAGGAGAACTTTACATCTTCCTGTGGCTGAGAGGTTTAATAAAATGTTGCAGTACTAGAAGGCCCTCATTAAAGAATTATTAAAACAAATTCCCATCTGACAACTCTGGCATCAGAGGTCACAGTTCCTTGCACAACCAATGAGTAGAGATAAGGGAGACACACACCAGATGCATCAGAGGCAGGGGAACACTATCAAACGTCTGGGACAGTTTTCTCAGACTCATCACCCAGGCCCTGATGCATGGGGTACTCTGTCAAGGAGTGAAAAGTTTTGGATAATGCTGAAGGAGTACCTTGCCGACTGTACAAGCATCCTCCGTGATTCCTCTGTGCCTTACAACTATTGGGTTTCCAACCTAAACATGTGGCATGAACTGTCTCATTATGCCTTGGAGGTACTGACAGGCTGACTCTTATCAAAATGATCAAGGGCTGAATTGGCCCAGACTTCTCAACACCACCGGATCACAGCAGTAGAACATAAACTGAAATCCATTGTTCTTTACTTTTTCTGGTCTATTCCCATGCACCCCTTCCCACCCAAACATGGATATACGCTTTAGGATTTCGTCTTTTTTTGTGTCATCCTCCTCCTTCTCCTCTTCCTCCTCCACCACCATATCAACAACCTGATCATGTTACCCTTGCTATAAATTGCTTAAGGCTGTTTATGATGCCCGCATTAAGAATTTTGAGAAGCCTATCTTTAGCATTCTGTGATGTGCATGTATACCCCACATTGGTAAATGTTTTTCAGCCCATGCACTTAGAGCATGCGCATTACCAGTCTAGGATACCCACTCCTTAATAATGGGAAAAAATTGAAATTGTTTTCTGAGGCACTCTACTATGTTTCTTCAAAGGGGTATTGGAGTGCCTCCTTCTAATTTTTGTCATCGTTTGTACTTAATACATACGCTTTACCAGTTTAGGAAACCCACTCCTTAGTAATGGGAAAAATGCTTTTCTGAGGCTTCACCTTCTAGTTGAGGGAACATTTTTGAAAACCAAAAGAGCTGATGGGTTCTATTAATATATAATCCAGTGCCTTGTTGTGGGCTATCAGGTGGTTGTCACATAGGGAGTTCTCACACTGTATACAGGATTTTTCAGCTGTGACAGGAGACATTGTAAGGTAAGTACAGAATATCCTGGTCTCCTCTACTGTATATCAGGCTGAGTAGATGCAAAACGCTAAACTGTGTTCCCCAGCATGGTTAATGAAAGTCCTTCATGCTCCTCCCTTTTTTAGTGCTAATTCAAATAGATTCTATTCTCTAATAATACTGCTCCTACCTGCAATTTGTATAGGGTGAACTGTCGCAGTAGGGATAGCGTATTACAGACATTTAGCCAGGGATTATTGCCTTATAAATTATAATCCTTGCTGTTGCTTTTTACCATACACTCATTAACAGATTCATGTTTTTAAAGGTGATCTATAGTCAGAAATTCATAAAAGCTGGCAGTGTTGCTTGCCATCATCCAGAGTTTGTTGCTGCCACGTACATGAAAAAATCTTTTCAGGGCCAATTCAAATTCCTTCTATATTCTACAATAATACCATTCTTATCTTCAATTTGTCTACACTGCGCTGTCGCAGTAGGGATAGCAGTAGGGATAGCATATTACAGGCATCTATTATTATTATTTCAAACATTGAAAAAGTATGCGGCACTCACCAAGGCAAGTTAAATTTCAGTCCTTTATTGCGTGACTTTCATATCAGATGGTCATGTGCATAGGCATGTGGAGGGGTGCCTATGCACCTGACCATCTGATATGAAAGTCACGCAATAAAGGACTGAAATTTAACATGCCTTGGTGAGTGCCGCATACTTTTTCTTTGTTTGAAGTTTTCATGTGGATATATGCAGAGCACCGTTAATCCAGGTTGTCAGGCTGATACATAGCTCTTTTCCTGGCTCACCTCCTCCGGACTAAGTGTTTGGGCTATTGCTGGTGCCACCATTCTGGAATCCTGTGAGTTATTATTATTATTGCCTTATAAATTATAATCTGTGCTGCTGCTTTTTTCCATATACTCATAGACAGATTTGTGTTTTTACTGTGATCTGTACTCAGAAATATATCAAAGCTGGCAAAATTAACAGATTTATTGTGTCCATTAGCAGTTTCATTGTAGCAGCTGCATGTAAAGGGTAGTGGTGGGAGACTTTACGCTACTGGAGCTGAAATTACCACATCTGAACTCTCCAGTGCTTTTTGTCATGATATGTGACTGGCCCTGCGTGGCGCGACCCGAAGACTGGTCAGTCACCAAACAACAAGGCAAACAAGGGGACACTGGGGAAACAATTACAATGGTGGGCCCTGCTATAGGGAGCGGGTAAAGGGACACCTCCTGCACTCTGCTGTGGCTGAGTATTGGACTAACCTGACGTCCCTATACGGCTTATTCCAAACCGTCGCCGAGTAGGATACCTTGTCCCTCACTTACCCTGCACCTATCCCTCACTAGGGAATTGGTAAGTGTGGACACTGGTCCCACTGCTGCACTAATAAAACACCAAGGGGTGAAACGACAGACAGGGTTAAACAAAACAACACTTAGCTTTCTCTGCTGTCAAAGCACTATGCAGCAGAGTAAGGCTCCTGAACTCAGCTTTCAGCAGAATCACCACTGCTCCAGAAAGCTCCTCTCTTCAGCAGAACCACCACTGCTCCCGACAAGCTGAACCACCACTGCACCAGGTAGCTCCATCTTCACCAAAAGGAAGTGTCATAATCAACAGTCAGCTGATGCACCAGGTAACCTTATATAGGAAGGTGGGAGTGGTCACCACCAGCAGACTAACTAAACATGTAGTAAAAAAAGGAGAGAAGCCAGCGCTGCTTGTGGTCAGAACGCAACACATAAAGTTCATATGCACATATTAATTTCTAACTGTATTCAAAATGAAATATTTGGCAAAAAATTGATCAATCATTTGAGCCACCCCGCCGCACCAAGGCAACCTCATGGGGGCAGTCCTACTCTACGCTTTTTATATTTGCTGTGCCATTGCGGCCTCCTAAATGTATTAAAAGCAAGACCATATTGAATGCAATCTGTACCTGAAACATTTTTTAATCACTCCCATGGAGCCAGAGAGAGCAAGCGCAGATAAAGGCCAACCAGGTCTGGATATAGACATCTCAGGTTTAACCTCCACACCTGCCTGACCAGCAAACACAAATGAAGGATGATACAGGTCCAGATACGGGTGCATAATTAAATAGAGCTTGGGGCAGGGCAGGGCTGCTGTGTGTGCACAGCAGCTTAGATCAATCACAGTGAACACAGAAAAAATGGCGAACATAACCCAGCGCGCATGACAATAGTGGCGGTAGCTCCAGTCTTCACCACGGTTCCAAAAGGTAGTGTCATAACCAACAGTCAGCTGATGCACCAGGTGACCTTATATAGGAAGGTGGGAGTGGTCACCACCAGCAGACTAACTAAACATGTAGTAACACCAGGTGCCACCAGGGGGAAAAACTGACATTAACCCCCGATGGCCAGAAAGGAAATAAGTTTATATCTGAGAAGCCCAAACTGACACAGATCCAAAAATGGATCATGACACTTTTGTTTTTTTGGATTCTACCGAACTTTAGTCCAAAGTTCGGTTCGGGTACCAGAACTGTACCTGAACTTAAACCTGAACCCAAATCCCATAGAATTCAGTAATGACCCAAGCTTTTTCTCTCTTCTTCCACCTATATCCTTGGGCTCCTGAACTGTAAAACATACTTCCAGGAAAAGTTGTGTTTGGAGTTCAACACAGGACACTCATTGTTTGGTACAAACTGCATAGTTTACAGTTGCAGATTCTCTACTGTAAGATCAGTGTGAGACTATGGAAAGCTCTGCCACATTATGTTATAATATATAATTCACTTCAAAAGTACTATTATAGTGTGCACATACTTGTACTTCATCATCAATAAATTATCAGCAGATAACCCAGGTGTGGGTTACTATGCCTACTATGTGACTAACTATGCCATATTAATTAGAGTTGAGCGAAATGGGTCGAAAAAATTCAAAAGTCGCCGACTTTTGCCAAAGTCGGGTTTCATGAAACGAAACCCGACCTTAGCGTGAGGTCGGCCACGTGGTCGGCGATCATCGCGCCAAAGTTGCGTTTCAAAAGATTCTTTAGCGCCCTTTTTCAGCCAATCAGGAAGAACGGACACTGTGGGCAAAGTGATGACATAGGCAGCCGTCACCACCATCTTTGAGAAGGGCATGCAAGTGATTGGCTTGCTTTGTGTGGCGTCACAGGGGGTATAAAAGGGCGTGCACGCCGACCGCCACGTTACTTATGCCGATCTCGGAATAGGGAGAGCTGCTAGGAAGGCCATAAGAAAAAAAAACGCTTCTGCTGATAGCGCTTTTCACTGTAGTTAGTGTGCAGTGAAAGGTGAAGATTTTTGCTTTTGTGCAGCAGCGCTGGTGGTGATTAGGCTGCCTTTTAAGGCTACCTGCATTGCTGTGTGCACACTGGTGTTCAAACTGCTTTTTTAAAAGCAATCCAAATTTTATTGTTTTGTCCTGGTGAGGTACTGAGCGTTCATTTTTTCACACACCGTACACCGGTATACGCTCCTCACACAGTACGGTGTACCGGCTGTTATCATGGCCAAATTGAAGTTATCTGTGTGTGACTCTGTAAGGAAAAGCCGAGGAGTTTGTCCGTTCTTACAGACCTACACCTTAGAGTTTTGTCCGTTTTTCAAACAGTTTCGTATATCTGCTGTTTGATATATCTGCAGTTTCGTATATCTGCAGTTTCGTCCAACCCCCTGCTCAAAGCAGGATTCGCTAAATCATCCCAGTCAGATGTCTGTCCAGCCTCTGTTTGAAGACTTCCATTGAAGGAGAACTCACCACTTCTCGTGGCAGCCTGTTCCACTCATTGATCACTCTAACTGTCAAAAAGTTTTTTCTAATATCTAATCTGTGCCTCCTCCCATTCAGTTTCATCCCATTGCTTCTAGTCTTTCCTCGTGCAAATGAGAATAAAGTTGATCCTTCTAAAGGGCTGTCACATTTTAGAAGGATCAACTTTATTCTCATTTGCACCAGGAAAGACTAGAAGCAATGGGATGAAACTGAATGGGAGGAGGCACAGATTAGATATTAGAAAAAACTTTTTGACAGTTAGAGTGATCAATGAGTGGAACAGGCTGCCACGAGAAGTGGTGAGTTCTCCTTCAATGGAAGTCTTCAAGCAGAGGCTGGACAGACATCTGACTGGGATGATTTAGAGAATCCTGCTTTGAGCAGGGGGTTGGACCAGATGGCCCAGGAGGTCCCTTCCAACTCTACGATTCTATGATTCTATGATTCTATGAACCATAGGTAAAAAAGAAGTGTTACACAAAAAATGTCTAAAAATTATGTTTATTGATATATATGTTATAAAATAAGAAAGACGCAGAAAAAAATATTCATGCATTGCTTATCTTCCCCTTTATTGCTACCATGGTAGCCCCTTCACCTTCATAAATGTATCCCTTACCTTTTACAATGATTCATGTGATCATGCATAAACAAATCAGTCTTATATCCCCTTCACTTTTTTATGTATGACTAATTATGTCACATTGATTCAATTTCACTTCACAAGCTATATTTGTGATATCCTATCCTTCTGTTTTGTCCCATTCACATTATTGTGTCGGCATTCATTTATTTCTAGTATATCATTGCCTTCAATGTTCAATCCCTTTAAATGGCATACCACTATATCATGGTTATTATTAATGATCTGCTTTTCCTACACCTACATTTTTGGATGTATGACTAACTATGCCATATTAATTAGAGTTGAGCGAAATGGGTCGAAAAAATTCAAAAGTCGCCGACTTTTGCCAAAGTCGGGTTTCATGAAACGAAACCCGACCTTAGCGTGAGGTCGGCCACGTGGTCGGCGATCATCGCGCCAAAGTTGCGATTCAAAAGATTCTTTAGCGCCCTTTTTCAGCCAATCAGGAAGAACGGACACTGTGGGCAAAGTGATGACATAGGCAGCCGTCACCACCATCTTTGAGAAGGGCATGCAAGTGATTGGCTTGCTTTGTGTGGCGTCACAGGGGGTATAAAAGGGCGTGCACGCTGACCGCCATGTTACTTATGCCGATCTCGGAATAGGGAGAGCTGCTAGGAAGGCCAAAAGAAAAAAAAACGCTTCTGCTGATAGCGCTTTTCACTGTAGTTAGTGTGCAGTGAAAGGTGAAGATTTTTGCTTTTGTGCAGCAGCGCTGGTGGTGATTAGGCTGCCTTTTAAAGCTACCTGCATTGCTGTGTGCACACTGGTGTTCAAACTGCTTTTTTAAAAGCAATCCAAATTTTATTGTTTTGTCCTGGTGAGGTACTGAGCGTTCATTTTTTCACACACTGTACACCGGTATACGCTCCTCACACAGTACGGTGTACCGGCTGTTATCATGGCCAAATTGAAGCTATCTGTGTGTGACTCTGTAAGGAAAAGCCGAGGAGTTTGTCCGTTCTTACAGACCTACACCTTAGAGTTTTGTCCGTTTTTCAAACAGTTTCGTATATCTGCTGTTTGATTACATTCAAAACTAGAGAGAGAGCGTGTGTCAGTCCGTATACAAAAACATGGAGCTTGACAATCTGTGTGTGACTCTGTAAGGAGAAGCCGAGGCGTTTGTCCGTTCTTACAGATCTACACCTTAGAGTTTTGTCCATTTTGCAAACAGTTTCATATATCTGCTGTTTGATTACATTCAAAACTAGAGAGAGACAGCGTGTGTCAGTCCGTATACAAAAACATGGAGCTTGACAATCTGTGTGTGACTCTGTAAGGAAAAGCCGAGGAGTTTGTCCGTTCTTACAGACCTACACCTTAGAGTTTTGTCTGTTTTTCAAACAGTTTCATATATTTGCTGTTTGATTACATTCAAAACTAGAGAGAGCATGTGTCAGTCCGTATGCAAAAACACGGAGCTTGAAAATTTTACATACACACACCATACAGCGTTGTACGTGTACGCTCCTCACACAGTACCGTGTACCGGCTGTTATCACAGCCAAATTGAAGCTATCTGTGTGTGACTCTGTAAGGAAAAGCCGAGGAGTTTGTCCGTTCTTACAGACCTACACTCTAGGGAGATTCCAATTCTGCCCAATTCTACATACACCTTGTAGTTTGTCATACACTAGGAAATTTCTGCCTGTTACACTGCGGTGTAATATACACAGGGCCTGACAGAATACAACTGTGTCCTTAAGTCTGTAGAGAGATTCCATTTCTCCCCAGTCCTCTATACACCTCTTTTACACCATCCGGAATCAGCCTGTTACTTTGAGGTGTAAAATACACAGGGCCTGACAGAATACAACTCTGTCCTGAAGTCTGTAGAGAGATTCCATTTCTCCCCAGTCCTCTGTAAACCTTTTTTACACCATCCAGAATCAGCCTGTTACTTTGAGGTGTAAAATACACAGAGCCTGACAGAATCCAACTGTGTCTTGAAGTCTATAGATAGATTCCATTTCTCCCCAGTCCTCTATACACCTCTTTTACACCATCCAGAATCAGCCTGTTACTTTGAGGTGTAAAATACACAGGGCCTGACAGAATACAACTGTGTCCTGAAGTCTGTAGAGAGATTCCATTTCTCCCCAGTCCTCTATAAACCTTTTTTACACCATCCAGAATCAGCCTGTTACTTTGAGGTGTAAAATACACAGGGCCTGACAGAATACAACTGTGTCCTGAAGTCTGTAGAGAGATTCAAATACTCCCCACTACTATATACACCTTGTACCTTGTTTTACAGTACCATATAGTTGGTGGTATTTTGGGTACATTTTCCCCAAAAATGAGGAAGTGTGGTGGAAGAGTCCTTGGAAGTGGGCGGGGGTTGGCAGCTGGTAATGATGGTGTTGGTGGTGGATCTGCTGGTAGTGGCAAAAGCAAAATAGCACCAAATGCAGGAGGTGTTGAGCCTGCGACATCGTCTGGCTCCACAAGCCCTCGAAGGCTCCCTTTTCTGGGAGTAGGTAAACCGCTTTTAAAGCCGGAGCTTCAAGAACAAGTTTTGGCTTACATTGCTGACTCAGCCTCCAGCTCTATCGCCTCCTCTTCTGAAGTTTTAAAAAATAAAAGCACTGAGTCGTCATTGGAGGCTCATGGTCATGAACCACACCTTTCCTTGTGTCCTTCACCCCAACCAAAATTGAAGGATGCGGCAGGCCACACTACAGATTACTCCATGGAGCTGTTTTCACATACCATGCCTGGGTTATCAAGTCAAATTGTGAATTACCCAGGCCAAGATGAATCTGAAAAGGAGTGCACTGATGCACAGCCACTGCTAGATTTATCTGCTGGTACATTCACTCAGAGCACTACATTGTCCTCGCAGTGTACTGAGCCAGAATTTGACCCTGATGAAACTCAGGTGCCCCCTCCCGCATACTATACCACCATACATGGTGACACAGAGGAAGGTGCACATGACATTGAAGAGGAGGTGATGGATGACCCAGTTGTTGACCCAGATTGGCATCCATTGGGGGAAGAGGGTGCCGCTGCCAATAGCTCAGAAGAGGAGGAGGAGCATCCGCATCAGGCATCGACATGGCAACAGCTGTTATCTGGCAGGTCCGGAGCAGTCCAAAAACGGGTTACAAAAACCAAAAGAGTTGCAGGACAGCTTGGCCAGACGGTCAAAATAGCACAGCATGCAAGGCCTCAAAATGTCTTCCATAGTAGGAAGAGTGCAGTGTGGCACTTTTTTGAACAAAATCCTAATGGTCAGGCAAAGGTTATCTGTAAGAAGTGCGCAAAGACCTTTAGAAAAATCTGAGAAAATTGAATACCAGTTGCATGCTTAGACATTTAACCACCATGCACTTGCAAGCGTGGACAGACTACCAAACCTCACGTACCACATGTGCACCTGCTCCGAATAAAGGTAGTTTATACAGGGGTTTCATGACCATGTTGTGGACTGATTTTTCAAGTCCCGCTCACACGACTGGTAATACTGCATCGATTGAAAGTGACAGGAGACAGCACTTGTCAAGTATGGTTACAAATAGTGTTGAGCGACTTTTGCTTTTTTAGGGTCGAGTTTCGTTTCATGAAACCCGACTTTTCCAAAAGTCGGGTCGAGCAAAATCGGCTGACTATAGGGAAAAGTCGGGGTCGTCCCGAAACACGAAACTCAATGTAAGTCAATGGAGAATTAAAGTCGGCAGTGAGAGGAGGACAGGAAACACACCAACAGTGCCCATTTGAATGCCAAAAGCATAAATTCTTGTTACTGAAGCTTGTCAACCTTAATTAACTTCATAATACTAGTTACGCACTGAAAAATGGGGGTTATTTGGCTACAGTTGTGGGGGGGAGGGCTGGCTCCAGGTTTTCGTGGGCCCAGGGCCAAAGAGCGCCCCTTTAACACATACCACAACTCATGATGCTCCGATACGGCAGAGAAATACCACTGTGGCATTACCTTCCTCCTAGGGAGTGTGTTGTCAAGCTTGGGAGCAACGAAGGATCTCTCTAGCAGTGAAACCAACACACAACACATTTCCCACTCCAGGCCAGCAGGGAGACCTCTGAACCTGACTGCTGAGGAGCTGCTCTCTGTGGTTGGGAGGAGGTAAGTTAGGGCACTCTGTGCAGGGAAGGGGAAGTGTGTGGACGTGAGAAGGGGAGCTGGAGGATGAGCAGAGTTAAGGCTCACTCCTAGCTGGAGCACATGGTCCGGATTCCGGTCTCCGAGTTTGTAGGGACACTGACGTTACTGCAGCAGAAACCGGGGGAAGTAGCAGCTATAAATGCTCTGTACCCAACTAAGGCTCAGAGGCCCCAGCATCGACGTGTGCGAGGCAGAAGGAAAAGGCTACAGCTGTCTGCCATACAAGTAAAGTCTGAGGAACATCTGTTAGACAGGAGGCGTTTCAGTGAACCACGGTCCTGTGAGTGCTTCCCCCACATGCGCTAGAAAGGAGACGTTCAGGAAGGTACATGTTGGTGGAGTGTTGGAAGGGAGCTTTCCATTCTGGTCCCGGAGGTTGGCAGAGGTCCGGACCCGGAGGACTCAGCACGGAGGCAGGCATCTGTGTAACCTGCAGACTGTGAGTAAAGCTTTGGAACTGCACGCTCTGGTGTCCTACAGTTATTCCAGCACCGCTACATCTGGGTACCAGCACCTACACCGCCTGTGCCTTTCCCCCATCACTACATCTACACTTCCCTGGGACTCCATCTCCACCTGTGGGGAGCTTCACCATCTTTGCTACACAACACCATCAGTCCCAGAGGATCTGCATGCAGAGTCGGCCTAACATCTATGTTGCCGAGCACCACAGGTGGCGTCAAACTATCTATATAAACTCTTTTCCATTATACCACGCCATTTACATGGGCGCCCAGGGCTACCGTCCGGGTCACCGCTGCTGTGACACATCCCACTGACACCGGCCCGGTACCGAGTACCCCACAGCCCTGGGAGGGCGACCCATATGCCGACTGCTGATCGGGCGGCGTTATTCCCACGAACCTCCAAACAGCGTCCCTGAAGGCAAAGTTTTTGGTTTCCGGGGGCAGTATGATTGCAAAGCTGAACCTTAAAGGAATGTCCAAAAGGGCACCACCAGGAGTGGATCCTGTGGCTTAATTGGACTGCACCCGGGAAACCACTACCATACAAGCTACAGAAAAGATGGACAGATTGCAAGCTTTGTCGATTCTGTGTGTGGTGTGGTATGTCCGTTTGTAGTTGTGCTAGCGATTTCTCAGCTTTATTCCGTTAACGACCGAGACTCCGGCATGGCCCCGCGGTACGCGTCAAGCTTACTAGAGGGATACGCGAGGCTGTGGCACGTGTGATCGAGCAATAACAGGTCTAGCATTCCAGTACATGTCCGGGGCTGCATGCATGCTACACTAAAAGGACCAGCTTTTGTCGCTTACAGGTGCAGATAACCTGCTGAACTCCGTTAGTGATGGGGATCTGGGATTCAGATTATTCCCCGCGAACGATGATTTCCCAGTAAGTTCAGGTCAACCGCAATTCCGGAGTTAGGCCTAACCGTCATTCCTGAAAAAATTACGTGTCCAAACCACAGGTGCTGTAGCTTGCTTAACAGCTCGGCAGCCATTCTCAGGCCCAGTATGGATTCAACAACATTGTAGAAAGTTGATAAAGGGTACAATTTCACCGGATAACATGTATATATGTAGCCTAGTTTACACATTAAAAATATATGTCTATAGATCAGGAGGCAGACTCAAAAGTTCTCAGGCCCAGTATGGATTTGACCAGATTGTACAAAGTTGAGAAAGGGTACTTTATCACTGGATAGCAGGTATATATAGCATAGTTTAAACATGTAAAATCTCCGTGTTCTCAGTATGGATTACACAGCAATCTAAAAAGTGGAAAAAAGGAAATGCATTTGAGGCGTACACAACTATATACTTTTGGTGTTATTTTTAAATCTTCATATATATTTCTGTCTCAGTAATACAGTCCAGCCTCTCCGCAATAGGAAATGAGATGCATACAATTAGTGACATAAAGGCTATTGATTGCAGAAATCTAGGAATTATTATTCACGGGAAAAACTTCCGTCACAATTCTCATATGCAATGCTGACCCTCAATTAATTTGTGTGTTGAGACAGTGAAAACATTTTTTTGTGAATAAAGTCTTGCTGTATCGCACTTCCGTTGATTCCATCACTGTTACTCATCTCAATCCAATTTTTATCACAGGGAGCGATGTAAACATGGTGCTCACTGGCTATCATGATCTGTCACGTAACTTTGGAGTGCAAAAGACAGAAGCCACAGGCTGTAGGCGATTCTATTTGATTGGCATGAGAGGGCACATTTTGAAATGTGCGCCAGAATGTCACACGTTTGTGAGTAGGAAAACTGTGAAAGCTGATGATAAACCACCACTGCATGTAATTGTGAGTCGACGTCCATAAGAAATGGAAGCCACTGATCATCTGGAGCTAGAGCCCGGCCAGCAGGACAGGGCATAGCTACATCTTAACCATCATCTTTCAGTTCAATCAATTTGTAGTGGCAGTCCCAGTGAAGGATTTGACAGCCCAGACTACACAGCGGAGGAGCAGGGAGAGGTAAACATTGCAAATGCTGGGGCCCTGCCCAAGCAAGGGGGCACACTCGTGGGTGTCGGTACTGGCACTGGGCCCCTCATAGTACGGCAGTGTGTCTGACAGCGGGTGTGCACCACCACTGTCTGAGACACTTGAGTGCACTATGAGGGACCCTGTGCCAGTGCCCGCGCCCAAGAGTCGGCCTACCCACCTGTCCAGGGCAACGGCACTCGCATGGTTTTGTGCGCTAGGTGGTGACCCCGGCCATGGGGGGGGCCGCCCACTTAGGGAGGTTTACAAAGTGGCATATGTAGATGTGGGTCATTCAGCTGCTGCAAAAGGCGAAATAGGTCAAGTTCGCGGAAAAGGAGGAGGACCAAAGCAAGCCATTTTTCTGGCAACCTATGTGTCATCAAGGGAAGGTGGGACAAAATCCTTGGAAACCCATGCATGTTTCATTTTAATGAAGGTTAGATCATCCACATTTTGGGTTGACAGACGGGTCCTTTTTTCTGTCAGGATTGATCCAGCTGCACTGAAGACTCTTTCCGATAGCACACTTGCAGCTGGGCAAGCGAGCTCCTGTAAGGCATATTGTGCCAATTCAGGCCAGGTGTCCAGTTTAGCGGCCCAATAGTCAAAGGGGAATGACCTGTGTGGGAGAACATCGATATGGGAGGAAAAGTGGTTGTTAACCATAGTTGACAACTGCTGTCTCCTGTCACTTTCCATCAATGCAGTATTACCAGTTGTGTGAGCGATCCGTGAAAAATCAGTCCACAAAATTGTCATGAAACCCCTGTCTCCAACGCCACTTCTGCTGTGTGCACCACGAACACCTCTGCCAAGCTGCCCCCGGCCCGTACGGCTCGTGTGAGAACCATCACCGCTGCTGTGTGCTGGGAATGCCTCAACCAACCGGTTAACCGTCATCGTTCATCATTTTGGCAATGCGTGGGTCCCTTTTTAGGATCTGCAAGGCATAATCTGACATGTGGGCCAATGTTCCCGGTGTCAATGATGCACTGCGAGTGCTGGGTGGAGGAGCACTTTCTGGCAAATCCACATCCCTCCAGTCACGCACAAACCCTGTACCAGACCTTGCCATGCCAACATTTTCACTTGCCCCACGAGATGCATCCTCCTCCCCTAAGTAATCATCCCCATCATCATCCTCCTCCTCCTCTTCTTCCTCCACCTCGTCCAGGAGAGGTCCCTGAGCAGACAATGGCTGAATGTCCTCAAGGATTCCCTCCACCTCTTCCTCCTCATCAACATTGGCTGCAGACGCCTGCTCCTTAAGGTGCGTCAAAGTTTGTATGAGCAGACGCATAAGTGGGATGCTCATGCTTAGGATGGCGGCGTCTGCGCTTATCAGCTGTGTGCATTCCTCAAAAGTTTGAAGGACTTTACAGAGGTCATTCAGCTTCGACCACTGCACACCTGTCAACTCCATGTCTGCTCTCAAAGTGCCTGGCCGTGTATCCTCCCACAAATGCATTATGACCTGCCTCTTCTCCCACAGCCGCTCAACCATGTGCAGGGTGGAGTTCCACCTTGTTGCAATGTCGATAATGAGGCGGTGGTTGGGAAGGTGGAGCAATCGCTGCAGCTTCTGCATACGAATGGAGTGTACAGGCGACCGGCGGATGTGCGCGCACAGTCTTCGCACCTTCTGGAGCAGGGTTGTTAACTCCGGATAATTATTGAGGAAGCACTGCACCACCAGGTTCAAGGTGTGAGCCAAGCAAGGTATGTGGCTGAGTTTTGAAAGGGCTATGGCTGCCACAAAATTACGTTCGTTATCACTAACTACCTTGCCTGCCTCAAGATGTACACTGCCCAGCCATGACTCAGTTTGTCGCTGAAAATACTCGGCCAGCACCTCGGCGGTGTGTCTGTCGCCCAAACACATCATCTGCAACACAGCCTGCTGACGCATTCCACTAGCTGCTCGATAGGGGGACACCTTGTGTGCAGCAGTGGCAGCTGCAGATGGAGTGCTCGTACGACTGCGCTGTGTGGACGAGCTTTCGCTTCTGGAGGAGGAGGGTCGAACGCCTACAGCCAACTGTTTCCTATACCGTGGGCTAGGCAGCACTGTCCCACCACCGCTGTCCCCTGTGGACCCTGCATCCACCACATTAACCCAGTGCGCAGTGATGGACACGTAACGGCCCTGGCCATGCCGACTGGACCATGCATCAGTTGTGAGGTGCACCTTTCCACTCACTGACTGCTTGAGTGCATGGACAATGCGGTCTTTCACATGATGGTGGAGGGCTGGGATGGCTTTGCGAGAGAAGAAGTGGTGACTGGGTAGGTCGTAGGTCATAGCACGGTACTGCATAGGCCATGAGTTCGCGGAAAGCTGCGCTTTCCACCAACCGATAGGGCATCATCTCTAACAAGATTACTTTGGCAATGTGGGCGTTCAAACCCAGTGTACGCAGATGAGAGACTGAGTACTTTCTTGACCTACTCATAGTGTCAGGGAGGGTGAGCTGGACTTAAGAGCTGCATATGGTGGAAGTAGCGGTGGACAGGGTGGACTGAGAGAGGGTTGATGATGGTGATGGAGTTGGTGTTCTTTCTGATGGCCTAGATTCAGTCTTTCGTTGATATAACAGTGGGATTCCCTGACTGCTGTGGCCTTGCAACTACACTTCAACATTTGCTGCTGTGCTAACCGGTGGGCTTACAGTGGGGGAAACAATGTAGCATTGCTGACTACCTTCTTTGTGATCAGTTGCACATGTGGTACTTGAGGTTTGGTGTTGTGTCCACGCTTGCAAGTGCATGCTGGTTAAATGTCTAAGCATGCAACTGGTATTCAAATTTTTCAGATTTTTCCCTCGGCTAAAGGTCTTTGCGCATTTCTTACAGATAACCTTGGCCTGATCATGAGGATTTTGTTCAAAAAAGTGCCACACTGCACTCTTCCTACTTTGGCAGACATTTTGCGGCCTAGCACGCTGTGATATTTTGACCCTCTGGACAAGCTGTCCAGCAACTCTTTTGATTTTTGGAACCTGTCTTTGGAGTGCTCCGGGCCTGCCAGATAACAGCTGTTGCGATGTCGATGTCTGCTGTGGATGCTCCTCCTCCTCATCTGAGCTATTGGAAGCAGCACCCTCTTCCCCCAATGGATGCCAATCTGGGTCAACAACTGGGTCATCCATCACCTCCTCTTCAATGTCATGTGCACCTTCCTCTGTGTCACCGTGTATGGTGGTATAGTGTGCGGGAAGGGGCACCTGAGTCTCATCAGGGTCAGAATCTGGCTCTGTACACTGCGAGGACAATGTAGTGCTCTGAGTGAATGTACCAGCAGAATCATCTATCAGAGGCTGTGCATCAGTGCACTCCATGTCAGATTTATCTTGGCCTGGGTAATTCACCATTTCACTTGATAATCCAGGCATGGTATGTGAAAACAGCTCCATGGAGTAATCAGTAGTATGGCCTGCGTCATCCTTCAATCTTGGTTGGGGTGAAGGACACAAGGAAAGGTGTGGTTCATGAACATGAGCCTCCAATGACGACTCAGTGCTTTTATTTTTTACAACTTCAGAAGAGGAGGCGATAGAGCTGGAGGCTGAGTCAGCAATGTAAGACAAAACTTTTTCCTGAAGCTCTGGCTTTAAAAGCGGTTTGCCAACTCCTAGAAAACTAAGCCTTCGAGGCCTTGTGGAGCCAGACGATGACGCAGGCTCAACACCTCCTGCATTCGGTCCTATTTTGCTTTTGCCACTACCATCAGATCCACCACCAACACCATCATTACCAGCTGCCAACCCCCGCCCAATTCCATGGCCTCTTCCACCAGCCTTCCTCATTTTTGGTAGAAATGTAGACAAAATCCAACAAACTATATAGTAATGTAAAACAAGGTACAAGGTGTCTATAGGACAGGGGAGATTTTGAATTTCTGCACACACTTGTGGACACTGGACACTTTTGGATTGTGTGAGGCCCACTGAATATCACAGCGCTATGTCACAGGCTCGATGTCGCAGGTTTGAAAAATGTCACTAGAGGATAACGGAGATTTTGAATTTCTGCACACACTTGTGGACACTGGACACTTTTGGATTGTGTGAGGCCCACTGAATATCACAGCGTTATGTCACAGGCTCGATGTCGCAGGTGTGAAAAATGTCACTAGAGGATAACGGAGATTTTGAATTTCTGCACACACTTGTGGACACTGGACACTTTTGGATTGTGTGAGGCCCACTGAATATCACAGCGCTATGTCACAGGCTTGATGTCGCAGGTGTGAAAAATGTCACTAGAGGATAACGGAGATTTTGAATTTCTGCACACACTTGTGGACACTGGATACTTTTGGATTGTGTGAGGCCCACTGAATATCACAGCGCTATGTCACAGGCTCGATGTCGAAGGTGTGAAAAATGTCACTAGAGGATAACGGAGATTTTGAATTTCTACACACACTTGTGGACACTGGACACTTTTGGATTGTGTGAGGCCCACTGAATATCACAGCGCTATGTCACAGGCTCAATGTCGCAGGTGTGAAAAATGTCACTAGAGGATAACAGAGATTTTGAATTTCTGCACACACATATGGACACTGGACACTTTTGGATTGTGTGAGGCCCACTGAATATCACAGCGCTATGTCACAGGCTCGATGTCGCAGGTGTGAATAATGTCACTAGAGGATAACAGAGATTTTGAGTTTCTACACACACTTGTGGACACTGGACACTTTTGGATTGTGTGAGGCCCACTGAATATCAAAGTGCTATGTCACAGGCTCGAAGTCGCAGGTGTGAAAAATGTCACTAGAGGATAACGGAGATTTTGAATTTCTGCACACACTTGAGGACACTGGACACTTTTGGATTGTGTGAGGCCCACTGAATATCACAGCGCTATGTCACAGGCAGAAATTGGCTAGTGTATGACAAACTACAAGGTGTATATAGAATTGGGCAGAATAGGAATCTCCCTAGAGTGTAGGTCTGTAAGAACGGAACAAGTCCTCGACTTATCCTTACAGAGCGACACACAGATAGCTTCACTGTGGCCGTGATAACAGCCGTTACACGGTACTGAGAGAGGAGCGTGCACGTACACGGCTGTCCGGTGTACGTAAAATTGTCAAGCTCCGTGTTTTTTAAGTATACGGACTGACACACGCTGTCTCTCTATAGTTTTGAATGTGATCAAACAACAAATATATTTAACTGTTTGAAAGCTAGACAAAACTAGAAGGTGCAGGTCTGTAAGAACGGAACATGTCCTCGACTTATCCTTACAGAGTGACACACAGATAGCTTCACTGTGGCTGTGATAACAGCCGTTACACGTTACTGTGTGAGGAGTGTGCACCGCTGTATGGTGTGAAAAAATGCACGCTCAGTACCTCACCAGGACAAAAAAAAAATTGGGATTGCTTTTAAAAAAGCAGTTTGCAGAGCAGTGGGTAAACAGCAATGCAGCCGTCAGGAAGCCTTAGAAGGCAGCCTGACAACCAACGCCGCTGATCCAGCAAAATATAGCCTCCACTTGCACTGCACACACACTGACTGGTGTGTTGTACAGGCAAAATCGCTAGCAGCAGAAGCAGTTTTTGGTGTCTTCTTCCCTGCCTAACGCTCTCCCTACAAAATCATCATCAGCAGCAGCTCTCCCTATTCTGAGATCAGCATGAGTTACATGGCGGTTGGCGTGCACGCCCTTTTATACCCCCTGTGACGCCCACCAAAGCAAGCCAATCACTTGCATGCCCTTCTGAAAGATGGTGGTGACCCCTGCCTATGTCATTACGTTGCCCACAGTGTCCATGAATCCTGATTGGCTGAAAAAGAGTGCAAAACAAACTTTTGAAACGCGACTTTGGTGCTTAAGTCGCCGACCTCGTGGCCGACCTCATCCTAGGGTCGGGTTTCGTTTCATGAAACCCGACTTTGCCAAAAGTCGGCGACTTTTGAAATTTCTCGACCCGTTTCGCTCAACTCTAGTTACAAACTACTTTTCCTCCCATATCGATGTTCTCCCTCACAGGTCATTCCCATTTGACTATTGGGCAGCTAAACTGGACACCTGGCCTGAATTGGTACAATATGCCTTACAGGAGCTCGCATGCCCAGCTGCAAGTGTGCTATCGGAAAGAGTCTTCAGTACTGCTGAATCAATACTGACAGAAAAAAGGACCCGTCTGTCGACCCAAAATGTGGATGATCTAACCTTCATTAAAATGAACCATGCATGGGTTTCCAAGGATTTTGTCCCACCTTACCCTGATGACACATAGGTTGCCAGAAAAATTGTTTTCTTTGGTCCGCCTGTTCCTGGGACTTGACCAATTTCGCCTTTAGCAGCAGGTGAATGTCCCACATCAACATATGCCATTTTGTAAACCTCCCTAACTGGGCAGCCTCCTCCCCCCAATGGCCGGGGTCACCACCGAGCGCACGCAACCGTGCGAGTGCCATTGCCCTGGACAGGTGGGTGGGCTGACTCGTGGGCGCGGGCACTGGCACAGAGTCCCTCATAGTGCAATCAAGTGTCTCTGACGGTGGTGGTGCACACCCGCCATCAGACACACCACCGTACTATGAAGGGCCCAGTGCCAGTGCCGATGCCCACGAGTGGGCCCCCCTTGCTTGGGCAGGGCCCCAGCATTTGCAATGTTTACCTCTCCCTGCTCCTCCGCTGTGTATTCTGGGCTGTCAAATCCATCACTGGGACTGGCACTTCAAATTTGGTGAACTGATAGAAGATGATGGTTAAGACGTAGATATGCCCTGTCCCGCTGGCCGGGATCCAGCTTCAGATGATCAATGGCTTCCATTTCTTATGGACGTCGACTCACAATGAGATGCAGTGGTGGTTTCTCATCAGCTTTAACAGTTTTCCTACCCACAGGCATTGGACATTCCAGTGCACATTTTTAAATGTGCCCTCCCTCTCATGCCAATCCAATTGAATCGCCTACGGCCTGTGGCTTCTGTCTTTTGCACTCCAAAGTTACGTGACAGAGCATGATAGGCAGTGAGCACCATGTTTACATCTCTCCCTGTGATCAAAATTGGATGGATATGAGTAACGGCGATGGAATCAACGGTACTGCGATACAGCAACACTTTCTTCACAAAGAAAGGTTTTTGCTGTGTCCACACACTAATTAATTGAGGGTCAGCATCGCCTCTGAGAATTGTGACGGAAGTTGTTCCCGTGAATAGTAATTCGTAGATTTCTGCAATCACTAGACTTTAGGTAAATAATTGTATGCATCTAATTTCCTATTGCAGAGAGTCTGGGCTGTCTTACTGAGACAGAAATATAAATGAAGATTTAAAAATACCACCAAAAGTGTATCATTGTGTATGCTTGAAATCCATTTCCTTTTTTCTAGTTTTTAGATTGTTGTGTAATCCATGCAGAGAACACGGAGATTTTAAATGTTTAAACTATGCTCTATATACCTGCTATCCAGTGATAATGTACCATATCTCAACTTTGTACAATCTGGTCTAATCCATACTGGGCCTGAGACCGTCTGAGCCTGCCTCCTGATCGATACACATAGGCTTTTAATGTGTAAACTATGCAACATATATACGTGTTATCCGGTGAAACTGTACTCTTTATCAACTTTCTCGAATCTTGTAGAATCCATACTGGACCTGAGAACGGCTGCAGAGCTGTTAAGCAAGCTACAGCACCTGTGGTTTGGACACGTAATGTTTTGCATTTTTTCTGGAATGGCGGTTAGGCAGAAATCAGGAATTGCTGTTGACCTGCACTTACTGGGAAATCATCGCTCACGGCGAATTATTGGAATCCCAGATCCCCATCACTAACGGTGTTCAGTGAGTTATCTGCACCTGTAAGCGACAAAAGATGGTCCTTTCAGTGTAGCGCGCATGTAGCCCCGGACATGGAAGGCTATGATAGCCCTGTTATTGCTCGATCGCGCGTGCCAGAGCCTCGCGTATCCCTCTAGTAAGTTTTACGCGTACCGCAGGGGCATGCCAGAGTCTCGTTCGTTAACGGAATAAAGCTGACAAATTGCTAGCACAACTACAAACGGACATACCACACCACACACACAATCGACAAAGCTTTCAATGTGTGCATCTTTTTTTGAGGTGGCATGGTTATGGTTTCCCGGGTGGAGTCCAATTAAGCTGCAGTCTCCACTCCTGGTGGTGCCCTTTTGGACATTCCTTTAAGGTTCAGCTTTGCAATCATACTGCCACCGGAAAGCAAACACTTTGGCTTCATGGACGCTGTTTGGAGGTTCATGGGAATAATGCCGCCCGATCGCCAGTTGCCATAATTTATTGGTGGGAAGTACGACGGTATATGATCGTGTTCGTTTTCAGATTTTGTTTTTTTGGGTTTGGTTTTTACATTTTTAGTCCAGACTTTCTTGACTTCATAAGGGCATGACAAGCCTAGAACTGTGTCTCCTTCACCTCCTCCTTTTACTCCTCCACCTCTTTTGTAAATGTAGTTGCCCTTTTCCATATGTTATTTTTGGCTTCTGAGCATTTTATCGGCTTTGGGACACCTTTTAAGGTGTTTTGTAATTGTTTTGTATGTGTTAGTATGTGTTTGCCTGCCATTGTTTTCAGTGTGGTTCAACAAACATTCGACGAACCAAAACACTAGCGGGGTGGCTCAACACTACTCATGATATATAGACGTACATTGTTAATATTTAAACTATGCTATATATACCTGCTATCTGATGATACTGTACACTTTGTCTACTTTTTATATTCTTGTCTAATCCATACTGAGCCTGGGAGTGTCTCTGTGTGACTGATGGAATATATATGGAGATTGACAATTATCCTTTGACTGAATAGAGCTGTACGCTTTATTTTGTGTCTATTTTGTGCTAAATTTGGAAGTCTGGTGGAAGAGGCCGCGGACGTGGGCGTGGGGGGGCCAGCTGGTGCTGATGGTGGTGGTACATCTGCTGGTAGTGGCAAAAGCACAAAAGCAGCTAAGGCAGGAGGTGTTGAGCCTGCGTCATGGTCTGTCTACGGAACGCCTGGAAGGCTACCTTTTCTGGGAGTAGGTTAACCGTTTTTAAAGCCGGAGCATGAGGAACTGGTTTGGGCTTACATTGCCGAAACAGACTCCAGCAAATATGCCCTCCTCTTCTGAAGTTTCAAAAAATGCAAGCACTGAGTCATCAAGTGCTGGCTCCTGGTCAGGAAGAAACCCTTTCTTTGTGTCATTCACCCCCACCCAAAGTGAATGATGCAGCAGGCCACACTTCACATTAGTCCATGTAGCTCTTTCTATCATACCATGCTTGGGTTATCAAGTCAAATCGTGAATTCCCCTGTCCAAGATGAATCTGACATGGAGTGTGGGTGGCCAGGCAGGGCAGTGGGGTTAATCGGTACCGGGACGGTGTCTCCCTGGGATGTGTCACAGTGGTGGTGACCCATTCCGTGGCCCTGGGCGTCCATGCAAAGGGGTGAATTACGTTTATAGGTGAATGATACGTGGCGCCACCTGTGATGTCTGAGTAGATTGACCAGCCCTGCAGTGGTGCTTCTCTGGGACAGAAGTTGTGGTGCAGCTAAGATGTAGAAGCCCTGCACAGGTATGACCATTGTCACAGGGCACATGAGAGAGTTGGTAGATGGTGTGCAGAGCAGGATGTAGCAGAGCCGTGCGCCAGGCACAGGAGAAAGAGGACAGACACAGTCGTGCAGTTCCTTTACCTGTACTTGGTAAGTGCCGTCCAGGACCCAGAGTACAGATGGAGAAGGAGTTGGTCAGCCTGGAAGCCAATTTGGAATTCTCTCTCTGCAGATAGGTGGTGTGGCCTCCGTTCTAGCGCTTATCTGAGGTATTCGCAGTGCTGAGTTCAATGAAGTTCCCCCTGTTGACTCTCTCTTGGAACTTTCTCATATGGAAGGCAGCCGTAGCCTTTTCCTTCTGGCTCCCACACATCGCTGCTGGGGCCTCTGAGCCTTAGTTGGGTAAAGGGCAGTTACAGCTGCCACTTCCTCCTGTTTCTGCTGCAGGAACATCAGTGTCCCTACAAACTCGGAGACCGGAATCCGGACCATGCGCTCAAGCTAGGAGTGAGCCTTAACTCTGCTCATCCTCCAGCTCCCCTTCTCACGTCCACACACTTCCCCTTCCCTTCACAGACTGCTCTAACTTACCTCCTGTCGACCACAGACAGGAGCTCCTCAGCAGTCAGGTTCAGAGGTCTCCCTGCTGGCCTGGAGTGGGAACTGTGTTGTGTGTTGGTTTAACTGCTAGAGAGATCCTTCATTGCTCCCAAGCATGACATCACACTCCCTAGGAGGAAGGTAATGCCACTGTGGTGATCGTACTCCTGGGGGCGCCACAAGTGCACTGATGCCCAGCCACTGCTAGATGATTCTGCTGGTACATTGACCCAGACCACTACATTCCCCTCGCACTCTACACAGCCAGAATCTGACCCTGATGAAACTCAGGCTCCCTTTCCCGCATACTATGCCACCTTACATGGTGACAAAGAGGAAGGTGCAGATGAAAGTGCAGGTTCCTTGAGCAGGTGGGAGAGGCATACTCATGGGCGATGGCACTGGCACAGGGCCCCTCATAGTATGCAAAAGTGTCTCTGCCGGTAGGACCCGCCATCAGACACACCGCCGTACTATGAGGGGCCCTGTGCCAGTGCCGTCGCCAATGAGTGGGCCCCCTGCTTGCTCAGGATCACAGCACTTGTAAAGTTGAAATACTTACTTCTCCCTGCTCCACCGCCGTGACGTCTTCCGCGTTTCCTGTCAGAGAGCATGATGACATCACGTCTGTACGCCCTCTGCCTAAACAGTCCAAGTGCAGAGAGATGGAAGATGGGGACGACGAGGAGTCCAGAGTACAGGGATTCCCTAGCGAGGAGACTTATTTAATTGTTTTAAAGGTTGGGAGCAATTTTTGGGGAGCACTATACTCTGGAGAATGATATATGGGGCCAACCATACACTGGAGCATTCCAAAGGAGGACATCAGACACTGGAGCAGCATTTGCAGGGCCCATTATACACTGGAGCATTAGAAATGGGACCCATTATATATGAAGCATTATTTGGGCCCATAAGACACTGGAGCATCATCCATGGGGCCCATCATATACTGGAGCATTGTAAATGGGGCAGATTATATATGGAGCATTATTTGGACCAATCATACACTAGAGCATCATCCATGAGGCCCATCATATGCTGGAGCTTTCCAAATGGGGGACATCAGACACTGGAGCAGCATTTATAGGGCCCATTATACATTGGAGCATTAGAAAAGGGGCCCATTATATATGGAGCATTATTTGGGCCCATAAGACAGTGGAGCTTCATCCATGGGGACCAACATATACTGTAGCATTATGTGGAGCTCATCATATACTGTATCGAACATTATATGGGACCAATGATTCTGTATGGAGAAATATATGGGCCTCATTACTCTGTATGGCGCACTATGCAGTGGCCATAATACTGTATGGAGTAATATACTGTCCGTTTTTGGAGCTATTGGAGAATTTAAAATGGATATCAGTCATGAGATGTAAGAAGTGAAGTATTTTTCATTGTACTATACCGTTATTTCTCTGCCATATCAGAGGATCATGAATTGTGGCATGTGTTAGAGGAGCCCAGTGACACTCTTTTGCCCTAGGCCAACGAAAATCTGGAGCCAGCCCAACCCCCCCACAACTTTAGCCAAATAGCTCTGGTCGTTAAGGGGTTAACCCCTTCCCGGCCTTTGACGCCTACGTAGGCGATGCTGCAATATCATCAGCCATGGCGGGAAACCGCGATCTGCCCCACCACAGACTGACGACGGCGATCTTCCGCCACCATCAGTATTTGCTCCCCTCCCCTCTTCTGCCCTCCGCTCCCCCATGCCTTCCGATTCCACCCCCTCCCCCCAAAACCTCCCGAGTCCCGGTGTCCCTCCCGGTGTTCCTCCGTCTTCGGGCCTTCCCTCATGGTAGACCCTATCACAGTGATCAAAATAAAAAATAGTAAATAACCCCCCCTTTATCACCCCCATAGGTAGGGAAAAATAATGAAATAAAGAAAATATATTTATTTTTATTTTTCCATTAGGGTTAGGGTTACAATTAGGGTTGGGGTTGGAATTAGGGTTGGAATTAGGGTTAGGGTTGGAATTAGGGTTAAGGTTGGAAATAGGGTTAGGGTTGGGATTATGGTTGGGGTTGGAATTAAGGTTAGGGTTGGAATTAGGGTTAGGGTTGGGATTAGGGTTAGGCTTGTGGTTAGGGTCATGGTTAGGGTTGGGATTAGGGTTAGGGGTGTGTTGGGGTTAGGGCTGTGGTTAAGGTTAGGGGTGTGTTGGAGTTAGGGTGGGAGTTAGAATTGGGGGGCTTCCACTGTTTAGGCACATCAGGCGCTCTGCAAACGTAGCATGACACCCGCAAACCATTCCATCAAAGTCTGCATTTCAAAACGTCACTACTTCCCTTCCGAGCCCTGACGTGTTCCCCCCAAATATTGCGGGCTAAAAAATCATTTTTTGAGAAAAAAAATGAATTTTTATTTTCATGGCTCTGCGTTATAAACTTCTCTGAAGCACTTGGAGGTTCAAAGTGCTCACCAAACATCTAGATAAGTTCCTTGGGGGGTCTAGTTTCCAAAATGGGGTCACTTGTGGGGGAGCTCCAATGTTTAGGCACACAGGGGCTCTCCATACGCGACATGGTGTCTGCTAATGATTGGAGCTAATTTTCCATTCAAAAAGTCAAATGGCGCTCCTTCCCTTCCGAGCCTTGCCGTGCGCCCAAACAGTGTTTTATGACCACATATGAGGTATCGGTTTACTCAGGAGAAATTGCCCAACAAATTTTAGGATCCAATTTATCCTGTTGCCCATGTGAAAATGAAAAAATCGAGACTAAAAAATTTTTTGTTAAAAAAAGTACTTTTTAATTTTTTTGGATCAATTTGTGAAGCACCTGGGGGTTCAAAGTGCTCACTATGAATCTAGATAAGTTCCTTGGGGCATCTAGTTTCCAAAATGGGGTCACTTGTGGGGGAGTTTAGGCACACAGGGGCTCTCCAAACGCGACATGGTGTCCGCTAATGATTGGAACTAATTTTCCATTCAAAAAGTCATATGGCGCTCCTTCCCTTCCAAGCCCTGCCGTGTGCCCAAACAGTGGTTCCCCCTCCACATGTGGGGTTTCAGCGTACTCAGGACAAATTGGACAACAACTTTTGGAGTCCATGTTCTCCTTTTGCCCTTGGGAAAATAAAAAAAATTGTTGCTAAAAGATCATTTTTTTGACTAAAAAGTTAAATTTTTTCCTTCCATGTTGCTTCTGCTGCTGTTGTGAAACACCTGAAGGGTTAAATCCTTTGAGGAATGAATTTTCTAAAATGGGGACATTTGTAACACTGTTGTAACCTTGCCTCTGCATTCTTTTCCTACCTAATTTGTGCTGCAAAAATCAAATAGTGCACCCTACTTTCTGTGCCCTAATGTGTAACAAGAGCGCCGGGGGAGGGGGGGTAGTTGTGGTGAGTTATTTAAAGGCACAGTAAATAGACAGAGTTCACTGAGCAACCGGTCAGTGAGTACCCCCCGGACCCTTGTACATAGATAGATGGGACAAATGCAGCTTTTCCCCACAGGTTACCTTCTCTTCCTCTGGTCACAGCAGTCGAGGCAATTAAGGGTGCGGAATGCAGCTGTATTCCAACAGGGAAAAGTAACTTTTATTGAACAGCGATGAATGATGGGCGAAAAGACAATTTCAACACTGGCTTCCTGCTCTCTCCCAGACTCTTGCTGGGGCCATACCCACAACGTCCACAGTGGCCAAGATTCGCAGTAGTCCAATTGCTGGCATCTGGGCACCTGAGACTCCTTTAGCAAAGGCCCTTCCCAAGTCCTGGGGGCCTATCTTGTAATCCCTCACTCCATATAAATCCTTGGTCTGGGGCAGCAGATCTCTCCCATCCGGGAGTCTGGCAATGCCCCTTCTGTAACACACATCTACCCTGGCCAACGCACCCGGGGTTTCTGACCAGAAAGCAGTAACTTCCTCTCCATCGAGGCTGCAAGTCCAGACCCCTTAATTAACTAATTCTGTCCCTAACTATGTACAGGGATTAAAGGGGAACATCACAATACATAGTAAACAGGTGTAACATATGGCGGTACACACATTGCAAACACTTCACAGCATAAAACACATAGACACCTCTCCATTACTAAGCCATGGGCTTGATGTCACCTAACAATACAAAGGTGACAACAACCCCACAAATATTAGCCCCACTTGCCATCGCTACAGGGCAAATGAGAAGAGCCGGGCAAAGCGACAGAAAATAGATGCGCCTTGTCTGGGCAGCTGTGGGCTGCTGTTTTTAGGCTGGAGGGGGCCTATATCAATGGCCCCTTACCAGCCTGAGAATAACAGCCCCCAGCTGTGAGGATTAGCAAGGCTGGTTGTCATAATGGGGGGGACCCCACGCCCTTTTTTAAAATTATTTAAATTATCATTTAAAAAAAAAAAGCGTGGGGACCCGTCTATTCTTGATAACCAACCTTGATGAAGCTGACAGCTGAGGGTTGCAGCCCCAGCTGTGAGTTTTGCCTCATTGGTTCAAGAAAATAAGGGGGTGTTAGGCGTCAGATTTCTGTCGCTGCACAGCAAGAATCCCAAACCTTACTTCCAGCGGTCTCCCATTCCTCTCCAGCCACAGAGGAGGTTGCTCAGCAAACTCGTCAGTCCAAGTGCTCTGCCCAGACCAGCTCCATGGGTTTGCTTGATGCTGCCACCTCTGGCACATCTATGGCAATACATGCAGCTCAGCAGCAAGATTCTCCAGGGACTAACTCCCCATGTCAGGCCACTGAGCATGCCCGTGGAGTGATCTCCTATTGGAGATCGAAGGTCACGTGCTCAGGTCCTGCTCGTGTTCGGATTGGCCCATCCGAGAAGCCTGGAAGGTCCCGGACGCTCGCGGCTATAAAAGGTTCACATGGCCGTTCGGCCATGCGCTAGGATAAGACTGTATTTACAGACTATGTGGAGTGAGTGATGTATGCACATATAAATGTCTCTGGTGAATGACTCATTAAGAAACCCGTACCCTTGGTACGCATGTGTTGTGCAGCCTAGCCTGCTAGCACCCAGGCTTAGGTGTAGGTAGGACAGAGGTTGAGTCAGGCATCAGCCCTCACCAGGGACTCGGCAAGCCTCAGTGCACATGCTCCACTTCATAGCCAGCGTCTATAGCGGCGCTCGCGGCAGCGACGCCGCGCGCTCAGTGGGCTTAGAAGGACTCTAACCCTGTGTCCTTGGTGTAGAGTTCTGTGGTCGTACACTGTGCGCTCTTTTGGCCAGGCTCCGTGAGCTAAACAGGCTCTGGCATCTACGTTCAGCGGTTGTGCGACTCTGTGCATTAACAGAGTTCGCACCTGTTCACATTGGGTGATGTAACCCACGTGTGACTGTTTTTACGCCGCTCTATTCTTCCGCCATTACCTAGCAGCAGTGTACCACCTATGCACGGTGGACCCTGGGCTGCGAACGCACCTACTAGTATTTTATAATTTGGTGCGTTCCGCCAGCCTTAACAGGGGGACCCACGTCGGGTTTTCATTCATTTATTTCATTAGATCGCAGGCGGCGGCTGAGGAAAACCCCAATCATCCGCTCCTGCTGTCACTGTTAATAGTTATTAGTTATTTTCAAAAATACAAGAGAATCCATTACTTTTTTTTATTATTTATTTACAGCGCAGGAGCCGGCTAATGAATACTCCCATCAGCCGCTCCTGTTCTCGTTGTTTTTAGCGGCCAGCAGATGTCGGATGAGGGGAGCGGTAGTCCCATCAGATGACACCAGTGACTGTAGGTAAACTTTACACTTCCAATCACAGCTGCAGACTCATGCTATCTTTTGACAGCATGGGAACTGCTGCTCTCTGACCAGTGGGGATGATTTCACCGCCAATCAGTATCAGAAGGATGTTCAGGCCCTCCATTCAAGTGAATGGGGATTGGGTTCGGATCCAGGTACTGTTCTGGTCCTCGAACTCAAACTTTTTGTAACTGTTTGGCCGAACCCGGCGGACCCGAACATCCAGGTGACCGCCCATCTCTAACTATAATTAAAACTGCCAGGACCTTTCACAGATTCATAACCACCACTATCCCTTTTGCAAAAGCCATCTTCCTACCTTTACTTCCACCATATATTTTGGCTGTTGATTTGCCCTCCATCTTTGGAGGCTCTTGCCTTGTCTTTTTTATTTATATTTTTACATATTGTTTATTCCATTAAAAATGATTGTTTTATTCTTAAGGCTAACCTTGTGGTAACCTAAATCTAATGAAGAACAGGTGCCACACAATGGTACATCTCAAAAAGTACAAATTTTATTAAATATACACAAACATGTTAAGAGTTAAAAAGTAGGTGCCAGACCAGTCAATAAGAGACCCATAAATTGTGGGAGCACGACACTGCAACATCTCACAAAGGTATTTTTATCTGGCATATTGCACAATCAGGAATATAAATTTAGAGAGATATACAAAGAAACCATTATTCACTGTTTGTAAATATAAACTACCCTTAAGGGGGTTTTACACATAGCGATATCGCTAGCGATATCGCTATAACGTCACCGATTTTGTGACGTTATAGCGATATCGCTAGCAATATCGCTATGTGTGATACTTACCTCCGACCGGCTCCCCCACTGGTTATCGCTGATCGCTCTGAAATGTAAAGTGCTGCGGAATATGTCGGCGCTATAAAAATAAAATTTATTATTATTATTATTATCGCGCGAGAATGTCCGGCTCCATTTCTCGTTGTCAGCTTCCTGCTGGGCTTCCTGCTGTGACGACGAGCGACGCGTGGAGGCGGGCGGGAGGACGTCAGGATCGCTGTGTGTGAAAGGTGAGTATCGTGCGCTGCGTCGCTGCTGCATCGCTGTGTGATCTTTTGTGTGACAGCTCACTAGCGATCATTTAGCGATGCACCAGCGATCCTGACCGGGTCGTATCGCTGGTCGGATCGCTGGTGCATCTCTAAATGTAAAAGGGCCTTTAGGCATATTTAATCACAAATCATTGACCTATTATCCCAGTGTATACACCCTAACAATTAAAACTTCCCTATCTAGCATGGTACACGTGACACAGTCAAAATAAGACTATACATGAGGGGATGCAGTCTACTGTTGAAGTCATAAACTGCCCACAAGCATGTTTAATCAGGACCAACAACATGTTACCCCATCGTATATTTCCTATCAGTGTCACCAAGCCTAATATTGAAGATAGAATGCATAATATTCGCCTTGATTACATACCGCTAATGTGGTGGCACCTTCTTTTTAACTCTTAACATGTTTGTGTATATTTAATAAAATTTGTACTTTTTGAGATGTACCATTGTATGACACCTGTTCTTCATTAGAATTTAGGTTACCACAAGGTTAGCTTGTTGATTTATGGTACATCATCCTCTTGTGAGGGTTAGCACTGGTTTGGGCATATTTTGTGGGGATTGTTTTATTCTTAGTTGGAATTGCTTCTTATCAAATGGGATCCTCCCCACTCGAGTAAGATAGGTTATCATTTAGAAGTGTCTAACACCTATTGTTTTTGGACATATGGGATTGACCCTTAATGACACAGCCTGTTTTGGTATTTGGGATCAAGCTCCATTTGTCAAATCTAAAATGTGTCCCTTTATTTGGTAATAACTTTGAAATGCTTCTACAACTCAATTATTCTAAAATTATTTATTCCAGTCACATTGTATTTTATGTTAGTGATAAATTTAGGTTGATGTATTTTGCATTTAATTATGAAATTATCTAAAATTTGACTAAAATGTAAAAAAAATTGCAATCTTACAACACTGAATTTTTAATACCGTATATACTCGAATATAAGTCAAGATTTTCAGCCCAAAAAATTGGGCTGAAAGTCCCCCTCTCGTCTTATATTCGAGTCATATACACCGGGGGGTCGGAGGGGGAGGGGGGCGGGGTGTCAGGTCATACTTACCCGTCCTGACGCTGTGTCTTGAGCCCCCAGCTTCTCCCCGTGCTCGCTCTTCCTGCCTTCAGCGGTCACGTGGTGCGCTCATTAAAACTCATGAATATGTGCATATTCATGAGTTTTAATGAGTGGTACCACATGACCGCTGAAGGCAGGAAGAGAGCGCGGAGAAGCTGGGGGCTCAAGACACAGCGTCAGGACAGGTAAGTATAGCGATACTCACCTGTCCTGCGTCCATGGCTGCTTGCTGCTGTCTGTCATCGGTCAGTGACTTCAGACAGCAGAGGGCGCGGTGACGTGGTTAGTGTGCGCCGCGCCCCCTGCAGTCTGAACGTCACTGACTGATGACGTGCCAGATAGTGGTGAGCAGCCATGGACGCAGGACAGGTGAGAATCTGACACCCAGCGACGGAGAGGTGAGTATGTCATTTTTTTTATTTTTACATGCAGCAGCAGCATGGGGGCAGCATATGAGGGAACAAGCTATGGAGCTTCTTATGGGGGCAGCATATGAGGGAACAATCTATGGAGCTTCTTGTGGGGGCAGCATATGGGGGAACAATCTATGGAGCTTCTTATGGGGGCAGCATATGGGGGAATAATCTATGGAGCTTCTTCTGAGGACACCATATGGGGGAATAATCTATGGAGCATTTCCCACCCTAGACTTATACTCGAGTCAATAAGTTCTCCCAGTTTTTTGTGGCAAAATTAGGGGGGTCGACTTATACTCGGATCGACTTATACTCGAGTATATACGGTACCTTAAACCAGACATTCATATCACACAAACAATTACTACATAAGTTTTCCCATATGTCTACATTACATCAACATGAATTTGTTAGGTTGTTAGTAGGCTGAAAAGTTTTGCAGCAATTTTTCATTTTGTTCATGTACATTTCCAAAATCTATTATAAGGAATTTCACATAAAGTAATAGGAAAAGATGGTTTAAAAAATGTGTTATGCATTTTCTCTCAATAGTCTACATGTGGTCTAAAATGACTGTTGGGCACACAGTAAGTCACAGAACAAAAGGAGTGTTATTTGATTTTTGGAGAGCAAATTTGTCTAGAATAGTTTGATGTTGCATTTGCAGAGCAACTAAGGTGCCAAAATAACAGAAACCTCCAATAAGTGATCCCATTTTGTAAACTACATGCCTCATTGCATTCACCTGTTGTGAGCATTTTTAATTCACAAGTGCTTTACAGACTTTGATAAAATTGGACCTTGAAAACTGGAAAGATAAGGTTTTTCCACTAAGGCCGGTTTCACACGTCTGTTAATTTCCAGTCCCGGAAAAACCGGTACCAGAGATATCCGTGTCTTTGTGTCCGTGTGTATAATACGTGCGGCACAAGTGTGGCAACTGTACAGTAAGCGCTGTTCCCCGGCGGCAGGTGCTGAAGATGGCTCTCATCATTCTCCCCTGCTCTGCCGCCGATCGGCACGAGCAGAGGGGAATGATGAGAGTTATATTACAATCAGAATGCTGACAGCAGGTGGGGGCTTTTGGGACAATTATTCCAATCATCCGACACCTGCTGCTAACCAGCCAGGCAAAACTCACAGCTGTGGGCTGCAGTCCTCAGCTGTCAGCTTCAGCAAGTCTGGATATCAAGAATAGAGGGGACCCCATGCTGTATTTTTTAAAACGGACAACCAGCCTTGGTAAAGCAGACAGCTGGGGGCTGTTATTCTCAGGCTGGTAAGGGGCCATGGATATTGCCCCCCCAGCTTAAAAATAGCAGTCCACAACCACCCAGAAAAGGCAAAGCTATTAGATGTGCCAATTCTGGCGCTTTGCCCGGCTTTTCCCACTTGCTCTGTAATGGTGGCAAGAAGGGTTAATATTTGTGGGATTGATGTCACCTTTGTATTGTCCTGTGATATCAAGCGCACGGATTAGTAATGGAGAGGCATCTATAAGACACCTATCCATTACTAATCTTATAATTACATGGTAAATAAAGAGACAGCAAAGAAGTTTTTCTCATGGTGCTAGCGGAGATTTCACTGAGGTCACAACAGATCAGCCCAGTTTGATGAGGTCACTGCTGTTCACTGAGTCTGCGCTTGCAGCAGTTCAGTCACCACTGGTTCTCAGCCTGGACCGTCGCATCTTGGCACTATGCAGGTTGAAAACTGTTTATCCCCCAGAGATGTATTATAGTGTGGGACAGAACGACGGAGACATGAGGGATATTGTTTATTTAAATTTTTTTCTTATTACAGAAGAAGAGAACTTTGGTGCAATAGGCGTTAAGTGAGTATAACTGTTTTTGTTATTTTTAAATAAAAAGTAAAAGTGTGTTTTGTTTTAGATCAAATAAAAGACTATTCTGACTGTGTCATTATTTATATGCAACTCTATAGGATTAGTAATGGAGAGGTGTCTTATAGACACTTCTCCATTGCTAATCCATGGGCTTGATGTCACCGGACAATACAAAGGTGACATCAACCCCAAATATTAACCCCACTTGCCACTGCTACAGGGCAAGTGGGAAGAGCCGGGCAAAGCACCAGAATTTGGCGCATCTAATAGATGTGTCTTTTCTGTGCAGCTGTGGGCTGTTATTTTTATGCTTGGAGGGGCCAATATCCATGGCCTCTTACCAGCCTGAGAATACCAGCCCCCAGCTGTCTGCTTTAGCAAGGCTGGTTGTCAAAAATGGGATGAACCCCACAATGTTTTTTTAAACCATTTAAATAATTGGAAAATATGGCGTGGGAACCTCTCTATTCTTGATAATCAGACTTACTGAAGCTGACAGCTGAGGGTTGTAGCCCACAGCTGTGAGTTTTGCCTGGCTATCAAAAATACTGGGGAACCCACGCCATTTTTTTCAAACTTATTTATTTAATAATACTGAATACTCCCATCAGTTTCTCCTGCTCTCACTATTATTAGTGGTAACAGGCATCGGATGATGGGAGCAGTAGTCCCATCAGCTGACACCAATGACCAGAGTTAAACTTTATGCCTCCGATCACAGCTGCAAACTCACACTGTCTTTTGACAGCATGGGAACCGCAGCTCTCTCAAATGATTTCACCGCAGATCAGAAGCGGTGTTTTTATCTAATCCTATTCATTTATGTAAGGTGTCATAGAAAATATTAAAAACCCTATGACTCTGTAGTGAAGGAGCATTCTCCCCCCTCCTCCCATCTCTCTTTTGCAGTAGAACAAGCACTTGCAATCTGAGCTGACAATTTGAGTCTCCTATAGATAGGCTTGTACATTGGAGACAAAGAAAAGTGAACCACCCTAACTAACATGCAGCCAGCCCCTTTGTGAAGTAAAGGACCCCTGCAGTGTTAACGAGGGTGTCTCTTGTGCATGGACAAAAAGTTAGAGTTTTGACAGGTAATTGACCCTTAGGATAGGATTGGACAAATAGTTAAGAAAGAAAAAGTTTTTTTAAGTTTTGAGAGGGTTAAAGTCGATATCTCACACCCCTTAGAGATAGCAATTGCTATTCACAGGTGCACATTCCTTTCATCCAAACATCTTTAGCAGATGATTGACACAGATAGAAAAGTATGACTTGGGGCTTGTATAAATTCGATACTGATGTGACATACATTTTTGACTTCAGGGTTAATCAGGGAAGAAAATGCATTTTTTCTCATAACTGTAACCCTTTCCTATAAGCCACAAATCCATAGTGTCCAGATAATTGACAACAGCCATGTCATGTTTAATTTCTGGGGAAAGGTAAAATCCCGAATTTATGGCGGCAATTTTGAACTTCTGCGATCATCAGGAGTGAAGTCATCACATACGTTGGGGATTTCATAAAATCCTGAAGCGATGAGGGCATCTAACAACCTGGCCCACATGAAGTCATCACGGGTGGGTGTGTGGGTGTAACTCAGGTACTGATAAAAGGTCAAGAGCTGAATTTTGATCTTTGTTCCTGTAGAGAGATACACATTATGTATGCATAAATCCCGCTCGCTGAACGTCCCCCAAATCGAAGTGCTCTCCTTTTGTTCTGTAAACCACACCCTTGAAAGCCATAAGCTACAGGAACCAGTTCTCCAGTCAGTCTGAATACAAAAATTCACTGGTGGTGGCGAGTAGTCTGCAGTTATCGCGGAGTTTGCAGTGACTGTAACGCGGTATACGCGTATATTCCATGCGTTGGAATTGGAGGTGGATATACCCTATAGTCACTGATAGTTTCCTGATAAATGGCCTATTAGTGCAAACAGCCTGCGGCATCTTCCGTTAATCGTCGGTCAATCTTGTAATGGTCCAGATGATGGGGGGTTCAAACAGAGAGCTGTTCAACACAAACATCACAGATGGTGGTTTTGCATGACCTTCCTAGGCTGCGATATCTTGACATAAGGGTACTCATCAGGAGTGCCCATTGTCTCCGAAATTGTTTGATCTAGCTTTAGAACCCCTGCTGGTATATGGAAGACTCTGACTTATTTATTAGAATACAGATAAGAGCAGAAACAACAACAAAAAAAAATTATTTGCATATTACATCATTTTATTCCTGTCTTACAGAACAATTGTTGCCCATATTCAATGAATTATGCCCCTCTGATTTATAAAATCATAAGACAACTGAAAAGATGTTACCACTTGTCGTTATCTTTTTTAGACATTTTTTATCTCATTAAAATAATTAATTCACCAGGAATCTATACCCACTCCAGCCATTACCAATACTTTTAAAACACTTTGACATTGATACATAAAATAAAGCATTTTATTACTTTATTTAGGCTGGAAAGAACCCCCCAATCATTCTGCAAAACTGATACTTTAAAGAGTGGAGGTTTAAGTTTTCCAAAAATTGGGCATACAACGTGGACAAACTATTCTGTATTACATAACACAAATAATTATTCCAGTTTTAAGGAGGAGCTGCAACCGTAGCCTGGAAATACACAGGAAAAACCTATACATGAAATTATATAGCCAGAAACACATGTTGGGATCTGGTGCCACTCCAGCAGGAGGAGATGGCCACAGCTACTCTTTTGTCCATCTAGATTATTCTTTACAGTCTCTGAGCTTAGATCTTCATGAGGACACTTGCATATCAGGCACTAGTTGTCATATGGGATACTGTAACCCAATATTTGTATACTTACCTGCTATGTAACCCTGTTTAAATTCACTTGTACATCTCTCCCTGCTGGCTTGTCACCCTAGCTTGCTCACTTATGTTTTCTTGTTTACTTCATTTTAATTAACTTCGTCAATAAAACTTACATTTTGTATATTTCAGGCTATATAATTTCATGTATAGGTTTTTCTAGCTTATATATATATATATATATATATATATATATACACAGTATATATATAGCTTATTGTTACAAACTTGCTAGATAGTGAATTTCACACTTTTATCTTGGCAAATATAGGTTACTGGAAATACACAGGGTAGTTTGGTAATCCTAGGAGGGTGCCAATCCAGCTGGTGAAAACAGCCACATTAGAAAATCCTGGTTAAAATAGTTACATTTTATTAAATCAAGTTAAAAACATAAAAGGAACCTGACGCGTATCTGGCACGATAACGTGCCCTTAGTCATAGGGTGAGGAAAAGAAAATGAGCTGGAAAATATAACAAGAATTCTAACCAATCCTGGAAAACCAGTGATTAATTGAAAACACATACAGGTGAAGCAAAAACTCGTCTGTCAGAAAGAAACAGTTAATACAAAGAAAAAAGAACCATGCACATAATTAATAAATGTAGTACAAATTATTTCTATAATTCATTCCATTTGGAAACTTCGTATTTAAACGCAGGATCCAATAAGCTTCCCTAAGGGCTCCTTCCCTTTTCCCATTACCACCATGTTTGGGGCACAACACTGTTTCTGATCCAAAGAACGCATGAGATGAGAGATCTCCTTTGTGAACTGTGACAGTGTTTGCATGCCCCAGAATAAGCACCAATTTTGTTATTTATGTTGGCTATGTGTTGGCAAGTTACAAATGCGATACTCCCTCAACAAACTTTTTTCATGCTGCATGGGAGTGTGAGGCCATTAATGAAAATTGGGGAAGGATCACATCCCACATAAAAAATTTTGGGGAGTAGACATACAACTCATGGCACATGCCGTACTCTGTCCTCAATTCAGAATTCCAGAAAAAAAGAAGAAAAAAAAGAGGACAGAGGAATCTTAGGAACACATCCAAGATTGTTCATGTTTTATTTTGTAGTGGCATTACAAGGGCAGTGTAATAGAAGACAAACAAATGGAATAACTTGCAAAAAAAAGATTTCCCAAAGTGGGAGGATTTTTATTTCCTTTCACTACAACAGCAAGGAAATTGTGAAAATTGTCTTGCCATTTTAAATAGTCTGGAAGATCTGGAAGGAACATTGAGTATTCTTAGAGTCCTCCCCTATTTTAGCGTTATCATAGAATCAGTCCAAAGAAAACAATAACATTATATTATGAGGACACTAACCTTTTTAAGCAAGTTTGTTGGTTAATTCAGGTGAAGTGAATCACAAATTGTTTGAATTTGCCGGGTCCAGCACAACTCTTTTCATGATGTAATCGCTGCGATTGGCACTTACAGTTCTCTTTACAAGAGATCAGGCTCTTATATTAAATAAACAGAGTAATCAAACCTTTGAAAGTTATGGAATATGACTAGGATTTGCCACATAATTTTTATTATTAAAGTCGGATCTCCGGGACATTGGCTGATCCCAAAAATTAAGAGACCATGGTCCCTTTATTTTTTTTCTATTTTTTTATCTTTTTTACTATGTTCCAGGTTTTTTGATACTGAAAAGGTAAATAATGGGGAAAATTTTTAAAAAAAGTTTTAGAAAAAAATCCAAGTAAAAAAACACTTTCTCCTTTTTACTATACATATATGGCATTGCCCTGTTCATAATAACCTGTCTGATGTATACTGTAAAATACAAAAATAATAAAGTCTGAATTTTAAGTTCTTGAGCAACTTACCTCAAAAAATAAAAGTGATTAAAAGTGCCCAAAATGAGAAAACTTATTTTTTTACGGAAAAAAATAAGTCATTACTGTATATGCCTCCATTGCTGAAAAAAATAAGTTACATGATTAGAATATGTTAACACAAGAAAAAATGTTTTTTTTTTTTATATATACAGTATATACAGTTGTGGCCAAAAGTATTCACACCCCTGCAATTCTGTCAGATAATACTCAGTTTCTTCCTGAAAATGATTGCAAACACAAATTCTTTGGTATTATTATCTTCATTTAATTTGTCTTAAATGAAAAAACACAAAAGAGAATGAAGCAAAAAGCAAAACATTGATCATTTCACACAAAACTCCAAAAATGGGCCAGACAAAAGTATTGGCACCCTCAGCCTAATACTTGGTTGCACAACCTTTAGCCAAAATAACTGCGACCAACCACTTCCTCTGAGGGAGACCCAGCTTTCTCACACTGGGCCCTACATTATGCTGCAAAATTTGTTGGTAGTCTTCAGACTTCATAATGCCATGCACATGGTCAAGCAGTCCAGTGCCAAAGGCAGCAAAGCAACCCCAAAACATCATTGAACCTTCGCCATGTTTGACTGTAGGGACCGTGTTCTTTTCTTTGAATTCCTCTTTTTTTCTCCTGTAAACTCTATGTCGATGCCTTTGCCCAAAAAGCTCTACTTTTATCTCATCTGACCAGAGAACATTCTTCCAACACGTTTTAGGCTTTTTCAGGTAAGTTTTGGCAAACTCCAGCCTGGCTTTTGTATGTCTCGGGGTAAGAAGTGGGGTCTTCCTGGGTCTCCTACCATACAGTCCCTTTTCATTCAGACGCCGACGGATAGTACGGGTTGACACTGTTGTACCCTCGGACTGCAGGGCAGCTTGAACTTGTTTGGATGTTAGTCGAGGTTCTTTATCCAGCATCCGCACAATCTTGCGTTGAAATCTCTTGTCAATTTTTCTTTTCCGTCCACATCTAGGGAGGTTAGCCACAGTGCCATGGGCTTTAAACTTCTTGATGACACTGCGCACGGTAGACACAGGAACATTCAGGTCTTTGGAGATGGACTTGTAGCCTTGTGATTGCTCATGCTTCCTCACAATTTGGTTTCTCAAGTCCTCAGACAGTTCTTTGGTCTTCTTTCTTTTCTCCATGCTCAATGTGGTACACACAAGGACACAGGACAGAGGTTGAGTCAACTTTAATCCATGTCAACTGGCTGCAAGTGTGATTTAGTTATTGCCAACACCTGTTAGGTGCCACAGGTAAGTTACAGGTGCTGTTAATTACACAAACTAGAGAAGCATCACATGATTTTTCGAACAGTGCCAATACTTTTGTCCACCCTCTTTTTTATGTTTGGTGTGGAATTAAATCCAATTTGGCTTTAGGACAATTCTTTTTGTGTTTTTTCATTTAAGACAAATTAAATGAAGATAATAATACCAAAGAATTTGTGTTTGCAATCATTTTCAGGAAGAAACTGAGTATTATCTGACAGAATTGCAGGGGTGTCAATACTTTTGGCCACAACTGTAGATATATAGATATAGATAATAGATAGAGATAGATAGATATAGAGATAGAGAAAGATATATAGATAGATAGATAAAGAGATAGATAGTAGAGATAGATAGATAGATATGGAGATATATATAGATAATAGATAGAGATAGATAGATAGTAGATATAGAAATAATAGATAGATATAGATAGCTATAGAGATAGATAGATAGATAGATATAGATAATAGAGATAGATAGATAGATAGATAATAGATATAGAGATAATAGATAGATAGATAGATAGATAGATATAGCTAGATAGATAAATATAGAGATAGATATAGAAAATAGAGATAGATAGATAATAGATAGATATAGAGATAGATAGATAGATATAATAGATAGATATAGAGATAGATATAGATGATAGAGAGATAGAGAGAGATACATAGAGATAGATTGATATAGAGATAGATATCTAGATAGATAGATAGAGAGACAGATAGAGAGAGAGAGATATAAAAAAACAAACCACAATACTCACCTCTCCTCCTCGCTCCCACGCTGATTCCGGCAGCCTGCTTCAGTGTCATGAGGGGGTACTCTGCCAGACACACAGCGGGTGCGCGATGTAGTGATGTCATCGCGCCCTGGCTGTGAGTCAGGAGCAGAGGGGACTGAGTGAGGGCGGCGCCGGCCCTGATGCAGAGCGGCTTACTGGGCTGGGGGCGGGGCCTCTGGGGGTGGAGACTGTGAAATGATATTCACTGCTTCGCAGTGAATATTCATTTCTCTTTAGCAGCGGGGACAGAGGCTCCTGCCTCCTGTGACCCGCTGCTGCTCCACTGGCAGGGGCCCCCATAGCAGCTGTATGGTGTGCGACACACCATTTGCTGGGGGCCCCTGGAGCAGCAGGGGCCCTAGGCAACTGCTGGCCCTGTATGCCAGCAGGTGCCAGGGCCCACCAGATGCCAGGGCCCACCGGAGAATCCTCCGGTTCTCCGGTGGGCCAATCCGACGCTGGTTGTCAGTCACTGCTGTGCAAATTCCCAAGTTAGACCTTACAGAGAGTCTGTCACCCCAAAAAGATTAAAAATATGTGTACAGTTATATAGAGACCACAATGAAACTCAATATAGATTTCAGTGTTGTAGTGGCAGAAAAAAAAAGTGGTTTATTCACATGCAAATGAGGGCACTTTGGTACACCCTTGACATTCTTAAGGGCTCAGTGCTCAGTCAGGCCTCATTAATTTGCATTGTGAGTACTACATATTATTCTGAATGAGAGTACTCACTTGTCCACAGAGAGCACTGGCTGAACTTAATCTGACACTCTGTGTGCTTACACTGCAGGAACATATACAATGTCAACATGCAGGGGTCGCATCGGCCTAGGCGTTCTGTCGCAACTCGCAAGCCTAGACACCAGTGACATGGTTTTCCCTGAGTGAATACATATTAGTACATTCAGTGTTCTCCACTCAGGCTGCATACCTTCAGATGGTGCCAAAACCCTGGTGTATTCCAACGACAAAGAAGAAAACAATCTATTTTCTAAAAATAAAACAGTCTTTACTGATGAAACGGCTGTAATATATGTTCAAGGTGTATTAGGCACAAAACTTACTGTTCACATATTCTCTGTAATACAGAGGAACAATCATTATGGTCACATATAGCGATTCATGACTTGCAAGGAACAGTTTCTTAGCATTGGCTAGGTGGAACTGAATACTTCATCTCCAACTTGTTCTCTCTGACCTTAGTCCTCATAAGAAATACCTGTGCCCCAGTCCGGCAAGTTGAAGCATTTTTCAATATATCTCCCAGGTGTGGCCTACATGTTTTCATATGTGCCACATCTTGCCTGGGCTGTATCAGGGTTACCCACTAACCCACAGCTCTATCTACGCTTGGCTGTATGCATTGAAGCTAAGCTCCTCTTCTTGGTCCATACGACTTGACACAAGGTCAAGGATTTTCTGTCCATTCCTTCCTTTACTCACTGTTAACAGTGTCTTACTTCCTTCTACTTCCTGCACTAACAGCCTCCTCACAAGAAAAACATCTCAACAACTGGGCTGATGATTGTTAATCCTTTCTTTGCCAACTATCTAACCTACCACACCTCAAATCACAATAAAACAGTACTCAATAATAGTGCATGTTATTATATCATATAAAGGTATTCAGGGAGGTTATCAGACATCTTCTCACTCCTTTACAAGTGTAATGGTGTAGTGTATATCAGCTACAGATAGGAGCCAGGGATGAAAGTGCTGCCAGCTCCAAACGATGTGCATGCTGCTGGGCTCCTGCAGCTTCAGTGCACACCCACAAGGCCAAGCTTGAATACAGGAAGTACTCGCATTGTACAAGCAAGAGCTGTCAATCAGGATAAGGCCTTTTTCATACTTCAGTTTTTTACAATCAGTCACAATCCGCCAGGTTTTGAAAAAAACGGATCCACAATTTTTTTTTGCGGATCCGTTTTTTTCCCCATTGACTTTCATTATTGGCGGATCTTGACGGATTGCCGTCCGTTGCATCCGTTTTTGTGCGGATCCGCCATAATGTTGCTGTCCGTCAACATCCTCAAAGATTTCCAAACGGAGCTTGCAACTTTTTTTGGCCGGCGGATCCTCCAGACACTCATTTAACCCGAAATTCTGTCTGGGTGCCGGACAAAAAAAAAAAAATTCTCTCTCTCTCTCCCCTTTCCGGCCAGCGGTTCCTTTAAATTTCCTCATTTTGCGGATCCGTCAAAAAATGGATCCTGTGGCATCCGTTCACATCAGTTAAGAACGGATCCGCTTATCCGCATTTTTGACGGATTTTAACTGACACAAAAAACTGAAGTGTGAAAGAGGCCTAAGGGGGAGTGCTCAAAATGCAAATTGAGGCAGCATCATGTGCACTGAGCCCTTGACTATACAAGAGAGTGCAAGAAAGCACCCGTATTTACATATCTACTTAAATTGTGTGTCATATATTCTGTGTCTTAGTGGATGTTTCTGAGTTTGACCAGGTTTGCTTACAGACATTTCTACCTACAATTGTACCTACCTGTACTTTCGGTTCTGACCTAGCTACTTCCTTTTTTTTCTTGCCAGTTTGCACCACCTAACAGCAACTATCTATGTGGCCCAAGTCAAAATGTTCCTGAGTAAGTCCAGATCCATGAATTGGGTTAAGGAGTGAAGGCCAGGGCAACCCCTGGGATCTGGAAAATAGAATGGCTAGCACCAAATCTGTTTGTCTTAGCCATCTTAAGAGCTGGCAGGTGACCATGAACAGTGCCCTTGTGAGAAAATTGTGCTGCAACAAATAATCTAACAAGAAATACAGTATCTTCATATAAAATGGGAAATAAAACTATCACAGATGAGACAAAAACCACTGTAAAAACATATTTGCATCCAACATTAATAAAATATATGTTACACAAAAATTACATTTCTTACTCCTCAAAATATTAGCGATGTAACCAAGACCTAGGCAACCCTTCACTCATTTGGTTCCATTGCCCCCAAATCAAGCCATTCTGAGATTAAAAACACCCAAACATTACATGGAAAAAAATCTTTAAATCTTTTCTAATTAAGGAAACCCCTTTTACATAATCTGTACAGTTACAAAGTAAAGAATGATTCAAAAAGGGTGGTACAAAATTATAGCCTCAGTATTGATAACTGTGAACACATAACACAAATTTATTAATATTAAGGCTGTGTGCCCACGTAAGCATTTTTTTTTCACATTTTTAAGCATTTTTTCCCTGCAAAAATGCTTAAAAACGCGTACATTAAGCATCCCATTCTTATAATGCATTCGCCAATTTTTGTGCACAAAGACATCGCGGAAAAAAACGCAGCATGTTCATTAATTTTGCTGAAAAATCCGCATTTCCAACTATATTCAATGAGAATGTGGATGCTCCGGAAAAAAACGCGACAAAAACGTGCAAAAAACGCGAAAAATAAAAATGCGGATTTCCTGGGAAGGAATCAGGTTTTGCTCAGGAAAATTCTGCTTACGTGTGCACATAGCCTTAAAGACACTAAGACAGTATCTGTCCAAGATTTGCCCACAGCATACAAATGTTCAAAGTGATTTCCAGTGATGACATGGCAGACGTCTAAGTGGTAGTCCATTACTGTCCGGACACAGGTCATCATATCCTTGTATATAGACACCATTGTTTAAAGATATGTCGTCTCAGGTCATTCAGATCCTGTGGCTGGGAGGCAGATACACTGAGTCCTAGGAGTACCATCCTGCTGATGCACCATCTGTGGCATAAGCCATTCCTTTAAGATGTCTAGGTAGGAGTGGCCAGTAACAGTAGACTTTAGAGCAATTTAAATATCTCAACACAACTTCTCTTTTGGCTTCACCAAACTTAGCCCAAACTGCTACTTTTACTACTATCTCAGAGTTATTTAACCCCTTCATGACAAGAGTCTTTAGCACTTAGTAGAGCATCTATTGGCTGCTATGAACTACTTCAAAGTATTGCATAGCCAGACAACCATTGCTCGCAGCATCCTGAGTAATCATTGCCCATTACTTACAGGCAATGGCCTTTAGTTTAAAAATATTTTTGAATTTGTGTGATGAGGGAGTGTGTTGTAGACAGAGTCGCATGATTTATTACGAGTCACAAACCACTCAGTGAATCAGTAGTGTCTGAGAAGTGACGGGAAACTCCATTCGCCTTGCCACAAATCTTACTTCAGTCCATGAGATTTCAGACTTAAGGTACACCACAACTTACATGAGCTGTGGTGTTGCAACCCATTTTTTCCTTGGTCCATCCTAGCACTACACATTTTGGTGAAGCTGGTCAAAACTCGAATGAAAACACCAAAAGTCATAGAATTTTTGCACAACTCCACATTAAATAAAAATGTTCACACTTGAAAATGCACACCTGAGGCAGATAATGAAGACCTTGAAAAGTTGTAGCAGGTGTCCTTGAGACAAATGTGATCCTATTAAGGGGCTGAATAATTCTGAGACTTCAGTAATTGTCATTTTGCATTGAGTTTGGAGAAATCACTTATTGTATTAGTTGTATTGAGCTATTTAAATGGTTCATGTATGATTGATTTAGGCAAACAGCAGGAAGTTTGTAAATCTTGCTAATAAATTTAATTTGCAAAGGGGGTAAAGTAATTTTGATTGCGATTGTAATTGCTTTAAACTGTATGTGACTAATATAGATCATTGCAGTTATCCTGCATATCCTGAATACCAATCATCAGCAATGCAACATTTGTAAAAAGATAAATCTTTGAATGATGAGATTTCACTGTATTTAGAATACTTATGACAATTATTCAATTTACTGGTACTATTTTGCTGTGTCCACATAAGTCATTAGCTGGGTGACTCACAAAAAGTGATGTTTCATTGCTTATTTCTTAAGGGTATTATTACTAAAATGGAGAATGTATTTTCCAATCTTGAAATTTTTATTAAAATATCTAGAGTGGAAAGATGTAGTTAAACATATTTAATTTCAGAAACTGAATAAATATGTCTAAGCTATTTTATAAATGGAAAATTATTTAATAACTTTATGAAACTGAATTATAGCAATAAATAGTTACATAATTAAGAAAGCTCTATTGCTACACAAACAATTCAAATCTTCATTGTAGATGTTTCTCATCACTTAACTTCCAAACCATTCAAAATACCACACCGGTCTCTTTCTTTTGTGAGAAGCAGAATAAATCCTACTCTTTGGAAGTGCTTTTCTTCCTACAGGAGAATTTAATTACTGTATAAGTGAATATTTATTTATCCACATGTGACTTTTGTGCTCTATCTTGAGCATTGTTCCGACGTACTGCCTCAACGTGCAGAAATGGTCATCTGGTTAGTGAGTGGACACTTCTCTCTTTGCATTTAACAAAAAAATAAATAAATCTCTCTTATCCCTTTAACTGTGTAGGAAAAAGCCTGATCAGAACTACTGAACTGTGCAACAGCTTCAGGCAATGTGGAAAAATACTGAAAAGTAAGAATATTTTTAAAAATAGAAGTGTTAACAGTTTAATGTTATCAGTTAACAAAATGCAAAGTAACTGAGCAATAGAGAAATAAAAGTGAAATCAATATTTGGAGTGAACACATCAAAGCCTCAATTCTTCTAGGTAGACTTGCATATGGTTTTTGAAGAAACTCGGCAAAGAAGTTGTCTGAAGTATTTTGAAAAACTGACTACTAGTGATGAGCAAGCATGCTTGCAGTGACTCGGTGCTCGTCCGAGCATCTCACTACATGAGATGCTTGGAGCTTGCCAAGAATTTCTGGTTTTGCTCAGCGGGAACTTGGGTCCCCCCCTGCATGTTTGGCACTCTTTAGAGAGCCAATGAGCATGCAGGGATTGTCTGCCACACACTGTAATTCCGCAGCCATGTTGTTTGTGGCATTACAGTGATTGGCTGGCCACACAGCATCGTCAGATCTATATCAGACTTGGCACTGCCATGCTCGTCACAGTCTACTCCGGAATCAGGCAGTGTAGGAAGAGATGCTACTGAGCTAGGGAGAGATTTGCTTGTTTCTTAGTGTAGGTGTCACGAGGTCCAGTCCTGTGTGACACGACCAGCAGGTCGGTAACTGAAACAAGACACGGCACGTGAAACTGTCCTGTGTGACATGGCCCGCAGGCTGGTAACTAAACCAACAAGACACGGGGAAAGTAGAAACAGTTACAACGGTGGGCCCTGCGATACGGAACGGGGACGTGGAGACCTCCTGCTCTCCCCTGAGTCAGTGTCCCTCACACTCCTAACGTTCCCTAGGCCGGTTCTGCACCGGGTGCCAAACAGGATACCTGTCACCTTAGCACACCCTACACTTATCCCTTGCTAGGGAGCTGGGTGATGCAGGCACTGGCCCCACCGCTGTACTAATACACAGCAGGGAAAAATACAGACAGGGAAACACCACTTAGCTTGCTCTGTTGCTCTTGCTCCTAGCAACAGAGTCCACCACCAGAATGCAGCTTTCCTACTGAATTGCTGCCACCAACCTCTGTCAGAGCTGCAAGGAAATCCCCTCTGACTCCTTCCACAGCAGGGCTCTGACTGAGCTGCCAGGACCTCTCTCTAGATCCTTCCTCCACCAAGGATGGTTGAAATGAACACTATCACCAACAGTGATTGCAACACCTGACACTCTTTTATAGGTAAGAGCCAGCAATCACACCTGCTTTATAATCACATGCACTAAACTAAAGAAACCAGAGTGCAATGATGCTCACCACCACTGGGGGCAAACTAGAACAAAAGACACCACTGTGTAATAATCCTAATGACCACCGGGGGCAAAACCAAACTTAAGCACACAACTTAAGGAAAAAAAAAAGGGTACATGTGCTTTTATCTGTCATGATCCAGCATGGTTCATGACAGTACCCTCCCCTTAATGAGGGGCCTCTGGACCCTCAAGACCGCTCCTCATCAGGGAACCACCTACAGCGGGGTCGCCCAGGTCCAGAGTTCACCCCAGCAACTACCTGCACTTCAGGTTTATGACAAACGGGCACCACTGGTATTGGAAATGTATGTTCCGGAGGCACCACCCATCTCCAAAGCACCGATCTGGGAAACGAGAGGTGTATGGGCAAGTATGTGGGTAACTCCAGCTGGTAAGTCTCCGGGCCCTGGATAGCCGACACCAGATGCGGCCTAATCACCTGAGAATTTCAGACCCCCCCAACACACTTCCACTGGATATTTTTGGTGGCCACCCATACATGCTCGTTCACACAGGTCCGGACCTGAACATTTATTGCCACACATTCGTTTGTGAAAATAGGGTGAACTCTTTCTGGCACTGACAACAGAGGCATCCCCCTGTGCCACCACGCTCACACCCCCGCAATTCACCAAGGGAAACACCACCCTCCAACACCTTCCACCATAAGGTCTGTGCCTCTCAGGGTTGGCTAATGGCGAGGGTTGAGCCTTGCCCCTACTCTCCTGCAGCACCTCAGCTGCCACCACTGGAGAGGAAGGGGACGTTTGTAGAGAGATGGCAGAGACAGTAGCCCCTAGGCAGTAGCCCTCACACGACTGCTCCCAGCTGACTACTTCCCTAGTCCGCCAATCTAAGACCGGGTTGTGTTCTTTAGACCAAGGGGGGTCTCCAACGATAGGTGCTGGATTCCCTCCAAGACGTAGTATGGCTGGGACACATCCTGATGTCCGCTATGCAGCACAATGTCTTCTACGACTTGGTTTAACCCCCCCTGGCTCAGTGGGACAGAGTTAATGGCCTGGACGCTTATGGGTTTGTCCAGCGTCTTACACCTCAGACTATGAGTCTGGACAAGCTGAGCATCCACTAGACTGACTTCTGCTCCAATGTTCACAAGCAACGGTATGCCCTCAGGTACCTCGTCAACCATCACCTCTGTTGTCAGAGTACCTTCTGAGGGCGAGGAGGAAATATACACTCCCAGGTTGTCTTCCTCCACACGACCAGGGGAACACAGCTTCTCTGACAGTACATAAGTTTTGGTGTCAGTGCCAAGGACTAAATCATTAGTCTGCTCACTACAAGCACAGTCATAGATAGACCATTATTTTTAATCTTTAAAGATTCCATAATAACAGGGTCTGTACCACAGGACTGGCGTATAGCAAATGTGGTGCCAATATTCAAAAAGGGGACAAAAACTGAACTTGGAAATTATAGGCCAGTAAGTTTAACCTCAACTGTGGGTAAAATCCTGGAGGGTTTTCTAAGAGATACTATACTGGAGTATCTGGAGAAGAATAACCTTATGACCCAATATCAACATGGGTTTACAAGAGACCGTTCCTGTCAGACTAATCTGATAAGCTTTTATGAAGAGGTAAGTTCCGGACTGGACCAAGGGAATGCAGTGGACGTGGTGTACATGGACTTTTCAAAAGCTTTTGATACGGTGCCACACAAAAGGTTGATACATAAAATGAGAACAGTGGGGATAGGGGAAAATATGTGTAGGTGGGTTAAGAGCTGGCTCAGGGATAGGAAACAAAGGGTGGTTATTAATGGAGCACACTCGGGCTGGGTCACAGTTAGCAGTGGGGTACCACAGGGGTCAGTTTTGGGCCCGCTTCTTTTTAACATATTTATAAATGACCTTGTAGGGGGCATAGAGAGTAGAATTTCAATATTTGCAGATGACACTAAACTCTGCAGGGTAATCAATACAGAGGAGGACAATTTTATATTACAGGAGGATTTATGTAAACTAGAAGCTTGGGCTGATAAATGGCAAATGAGCTTTAATGGGGATAAATGTAAGGTCATGCACTTGGGTAGAACGAACAAGATGTATAATTATGTGCTTAATTGTAAAACACTAGGCAAAACAGTCACTGAAAAAGACCTGGGTGTATGGGTGGACAACAAACTCACATTTAGCGGCCAGTGTCAGGCAGCTGCTGCAAAGGCAAATAAAATAATGGGATGCATTAAAAGAGGCATAGATGCTCATGAGGAGAACATAATTTTACCTCTATATAAGTCACTAGTGCGACCACACTTAGAATACTGTGTACTGTTCTGGTCTCCTGTGTATAAGAAAGACATAGCTGAACTGGAGCGGGTGCAGAGAAGAGCGACCAAGGTTATTAGGGAACTAGGGGGTCTGCAATACCAAGACAGGTTATTACACTTGGGGTTATTTAGTTTGGAGAATCAAAGGCTTAGGGGTGATCTTATTACAATGTATAAATATATGCGGGGACAATACCAAGACCTTTCTAATGATCTTTTTACTCTTAGACCTGTGACGGGGACAAGGGGGCATCCTCTACGTCTGGAGGAAAGAAGGTTTAAGCATACTCACAGACGCGGATTCTTTACTGTAAGAGCAGTGAGACTATGGAACTGTCTGCCATATGATGTTGTAATGCGTGATTCCCTACTAAAATTTAAGAAGGGACTGGATGCCTTTCTTGAAAAGTATAATATTACAGGGTATATACACTAGTTTCCTTAATATTGCGTTGATCCAGGAAGCTAGTCTGATTGCCGTATGTGGAGTTGGGAAGGAATTTTTTTCCCCAATGTGAAGCTTACTGTTGCCACATAGGGTTTTTTTGCCTTCCTCTGGATCAACATGTTAGGGCAAGTTAGGATAGGATATGGGTTGAACTAGATGGACTTAAAGTCTCCCTTCAACCTTAATAACTATGTTACCCCTTCACCTTGGGGATCACCAGGCAGCACCATGGGGACACCGACTCCACCCACCTGCTTGGGTACGTCTGCCTGTATAAGCAAGTCCTGCTCCGCAACAGGGACTCCACGGCACATCCTCACCAAAGCCGTATATGGCCCCTCTAGTTGAGGCAGAGGATAAGCCTCAGACCCATAATTCCGCTGCAGGTGCTGCTGAAACACATCATTCAGCTCCTCACTAACCTCAGTGAGGGCCAGCAGCAACTGCTCACTGGTCTGAACTTGGCCCATGGCTCACCAGAGAAAAATGTTATGGTTGGTGATAATGTCACGAGGACTAGTCCTGTGTGATGTTATCAGCAGGCCGGTAACTGAAACAACAAGACACGGCATGTGAAACTGTCCTGTGTGACACGGCCCGCAGGCCAGTAACTAAAACAACAAGACACGGGGAAAGGGAAAACAGTTACAACAGTGGGCCCTGCGATTGAGAACGGGGACGTGGAGACCTCCTGCACTCCCCTGAGTCAGTGTCCCTCACACTCCTAACGTTCCCTAGGCCAGAGCCGCACCGGTCGCTGATCAGGATACCTTAGGTGACAAACCGCACAATGCTGAAGAGTTGTGGACAGCTCTGAAAGAGCAGGCAGATCTGTGGCTGACACCGCTGAACCTACAGCCAGGCATGGTAGTGTGTGACAGTGGCCGGAACCTGGTGGCAGCTCTAAGGTGAGGTGAGCTCACACATGTACCATGCCTGGCCCATGTGCTTAACCTCGTGGTTCAGTGGTTTTTCAAAACCTACCCGGAGCTGCCGGATCTGCTTGTCAAAGTACGCTGCCTGTGTGCCCTTTTAAGAAAGTCAGCTACAGCTTTCGCCACCCTTGCCATGCTTCAGCAGCGTTTTCAGCTTCTGGCTCACAGACTGGTGTGTGATGTCCCCATGCGTTGGAACTCTACGCTACAGATGTTGGGAAGGATTTGTGCGCAGTAGAGGACAGTATTCAGTTCATACTCCACACATAGGACCTCAGAAGTGGACATGGATATCAGACATATGTACCATCCTCCAAAACTTTGAGGACTCCACCAAGATGGTGAGGGACGATGATGCCATAATTAGCCTCACTGTCTCACTTCTCTGTGTTCTGAAACGCTCTCTGCTCTCAATCAAAGAGGATGCATCACAGGTGGAGCACAATGAGATGGAGCAAGGAACCATACAGGGTGATTACACACAGCCCAGCCTCATCTTATCCCAACTTGGATTGGGTGACAATGAGGAAGAGGAGGAGGAAGAACAGGAGCTACCTTCATGCGCTATAGACGGTTGTACATGCACAACTGTCATACCGTCTGTTCAGCGTGGATGGCTTGAGAACAGGGAGGAGGAAGAATAAAGCATGGTCAGTCATCCACTTGGGAGGACACGGAAGTCTTGCCTGTTAACAGTCTGGCACGCATGGCTGAGTTTATGTTACACTTCCTTTCCTGTGACCCTCGCATTCTCAAAATTTTGGGTGGCAGTCATTACTGGTTGGTGACACTTCTAGGCCCACTCTACAAGGAGAACTTTCTATCTCTTATTCCCATGGCAGACAGGTCTACTAAAATGGGGCAGTACCAGAAGGCCCTTGTTGTGGAATTATTAAAAAAAATTCCCATGTGAAAATGCTGGCGGCAGAGGTCACAATTCGTTGGACAACCAAGGAGTACAGGTGAGTGAGACACAAATCCAATCCAGCAGAGGCAGGGGAACACTGTCAAAGTTCTGGGAGAGTTTTCTCAGACCCTCCCATCGCAAAGGCCCTGAGGTGCAGGGAACTCTCACAAGGAGTGGAAAGTTTGGGAAAATGCTGAGGGAGTACCTTGCTGACTGTACCAACGTCCAAGCAGGACACGTGGCATGAACTTGTTCTCTACGCCTTGTCGGTCCTGGCCTGCCCTGCCGCTAGCATTTTGTCAGAGCGGGTTTTTAGTGCCGCTGGTGCAATTATAACTAATAAGCGCATCCACCTGTCAAATTAAAATGCTGACAGACTGGCTCTTATTAAAATGAACAAGGGCTGGATTGGGCCAGACTTCTCAACACCATCGAATGATAGCAGCATAATATGAACTCAAATCCAGTGTCTTTTTTGGGGAGTTCCATTACCATGCACTGGGTACAGTGGGGAAAAAAAGTATTTAGTCAGCCATCAATTGTTAGGCACCAAATAATAAAGATGATAATGAGGTGCGTTCGCAGCATGGGGTCCACCATGCAGAGAACTGCTGCTCGGTAATGGCGGAGGTTATATGACAAATAATAAATGAACACACGCAGGTTAGCGTCACCCCGTGTGTTACTTGAGCGAGTTCTGTTGATTCACAGAACCGCAGTGCCACACAATCTAAATGACGAAGCCTGTTAAACTCACAGGGCTCGGCCGGATGAGCGCTAGTATACAGACACAGGACACAGGGGAAGAGTCCAGAGGAGAGAATTTGCATATTCCCAGTGCCTTCTGGGATAAGGGAAGAGTCTCCGCAAGCTCAACGATCACTGGATTTTGGCTGTTGCAGCTGAAAAGAGGAAATCGGTAAACAAGGGTAAGAGTCCTGAGGAGAGAATTTGCATATTCCCAGTGCCTTCTGGGATAAGTGAAGAGTCTCTGCGAGCTCAACGATCACTGGATTTTGGCTGTTGTAGCTGAAAAGCGGAAATCTGTAAACCGCGCGCCTATCAGCGTGCAAATTTTGGCTCATTTTTCATCGCTTTGAAATTTCTTTTACAATAACAATATGGAGGAGGCCAGGAGCTATTTGGTGAGCTGCATTTCTTGCTACATGTTCACAGACTTACCAGTGGAAAAGCCAAACTTCACATGCCACAAATGCAAGCTTGTATCCCTGTTGGAGGAAAAGTTGCAAAATCTCGAAGAGAGGTTAGCTACATTGAAGATCATTAAGGAAGGTGAAGAGTTCTTAGACAGAGCAGAATTATCTCTTCATGCTACAGAAAGAGAAGAAATTCGAAGTGCACCTGAAGAAACAGAGGAATGGAAACATGTGACCCAGAGAAGCCGGAGGATCGGGAGGCAGTCAGCACCCATACTGATAAGGAACCAGTACCAGGCTCTAACGCAGGAGAACGATGAAGAAATACATCAGGATAAGACTTTGCCCACAAACAGCATCCTTGTACGCCTTCAGAATCCTCCTGGATGGAGAAAGAAAAATGTTGTGAAGAAGAAACGGAGAGTGGTGGTCATGGGGGATTCCCTGTTGAGAGTAACAGAGGCCGCTATCTGCAGACCTGATATAACCTCAAGAGAAATGTGCTGTCTTCCAGGTGCAAAAATTATCAGGACTCTTCAGACCTACAGATGACTACCCATTCCTGCTACTACATGTGGGGACAAATGACGCCGCAAGAAACGACCTGGAATCCATCTGCAGTGACTTTGAAATCTTATGTAAGAAAGTGAAAGAACTTGGAGCAGAGGTGGTCTTCTCTTTCATCCTCCCAGTGGATGGCCATGGAACAAGGAGGTGGAATAAGATTCTGCAGGTGAACAACTGGCTACGTCGATGGTGCCGTCAGCAAGGATTTGGATTTCTGGATCACGGAGTGAACTACTTATACGATGGACTACTTGTTAGAGTGGGGGTGCACCTTACGAAGACTGGAAAACATGTATTTGGAAGTCGCCTTGCTACACTCATCAGGAGAGCTTTAAACTAGAACAATGTGGGAAGGGAAGCAAAAGGCCAGAAAAAGCCATACACCTGACAAATGCTATTGAGAACTCTACTATTAGAAGTGGAAAGGAAGAACAAAGACAAAAGAATCTAAATAATAAAAATATTGGAGAAAGAGAAACCAATCACAAACTAAAATGTTTCTACACTAATGCACAAAGCATGGGCAACAAACAAGGTGAATTGGAACTAGTAAGGCAGGAAAAGAAATATGATGTCATTGTAATCACTGAAACTTGGTGGGACAATACACATGATTGGAATACAAGGCTAGAGGGATACAACTTATTTGCTAGAAACAGACTTGATAAACGAGGAGGAGGTGTCGCATTGTATGTTAGAAACGTGTATATCTGCACAGAGATTGAAGCTCCAGAGACTGGGAGTTCTGTGGAAACTGTTTGGGTAAGAATACAAGGACAGAACAATGGAAAGGACACCATTGTAGGCATTTACTACAGGCCGCCTGTGCAAACTGAAGATATGGATGAACTCTTTATGTATCAAATGGCCAAGTTCTCCAAAAAAATAAGACAGTTGTCATGGGAGATTTCAACTATCCTGACATTTGTTGGGAAACTCTCTCAGGCAAAGCTAACATGTCAAAGAAATTCTTATCCTCTCTTGCTGACAACTTTATCTTCCAAAAGGTAGGGGAGAAAACAAGGGAAACTGCTACCTTGGATCTAATCCTTATAAACAGGGAGGAAATGGTTGAGGAGGTAAAAATGACTGGGACCCTAGGAGGTAGCGACCATGCTATTTTAGAATTTTGGATACCTAGAGGAGGAAGACCAGTGAAGACTCAGACGTCAAGGTTAGATTTCAGAAAGGCAGATTTTAAGGGATTCAGAAAGAGAATTGGAGGGATCCAATGGCTGGATATCCTTAAGGACAAAAATGTCCAGGAAGGATGGGAAATCTTGAAAAATGAAATTCTCAAAGCACAATTGTTGACAATTCCGAAAAGAGGGAAGAATAGGAAGCATTTAAGGAAACCAGGATGGATGAACACACAACTTAAGCACATGCTAAAAAGGAAGAAAGAAATGTTTATAAAATGGAAAGAGGGAGGCATATCTAAAGAAGAATATAATGCTGTCTGCAGAACTTGCAGAGCACAAGTAAGATTATCTAAAGCTGACAATGAATTGAGGCTTGCAAGAGACGTCAAAAGCAATAATAAAGGATTTTGGGGATATGTCAAAAGTAAAAGAAAAGTCAAAGATGCTATAGGATTTTTACAGGATGAAAATGATGAAATGGTAAGACAGGATGTTGAGAAGGCCGAACTTTTAAATTCCTATTTTGCATCTGTTTTCTCTCAGAAAGGAAATGTAACATCAACTGTTCTTCACTGTCCTATTAAGGGAATAGAAGAATCCAGGATATCCATAAACATAAAGATAGTGATGAAATACTTAGCTAACCTAAATGAATTCAAGTCTCCAGGTCCAGATGAATTACACCCCAGAGTACTGAAGGAGATAGCAGAAGAAATTTTTGAACCCCTCTCCATAATCTTTAAAAATTCTTGGAGAACAGAAGTCCCAGAAGACTGGAGAAGAGCAAATGTTGCTCCTATCTTCAAAAAGGGGAAGATGGTGGACCCAGGCAACTATAGGCTGGTGAGTCTGACTTCTATACCAGGAAAAATCTTTGAACAAATTATTAAACAACATGTATGTAAGTACCTGGATAAGAATGAAGTGATTAAATAGAGTCAGCATGGGTTTGTAACTAATAAGTCATGTCAGACTAATTTAATTTCCTTCTATGACAGAATCACTGATTGGGTGGATCAGGGAAATGCTGTAGATATAGTATATCTTGACATCAGCAAAGCATTTGACAAAGTATCTCACACAATCCTTATTGAAAAAATGGCTAAGTTTGGAATGGACAAGGCAACTGTTAGGTGGATTCATAACTGGCTTAGTGATCGGACCCAAGGAGTGGTCGTAAATGGCTGCACATCCAGTTGGAAGAATGTCTCAAATGGGGTACCACAGGGCTCTGTCCTGAGCCCTATACTGTTCAACATATTTATCAACGATTTAGATGAAGGAATTGAGGGTAAACTGATTAAATTTGCTGATGAGACAAAGCTAGGAGGGATAGCTAATACTAGAGAAGAGAGAGAGAGGATTCAAAAAGATATAAATAAACTGGAGCAGTGGGCAGCAACTAACAGAATGGTTTTTAACAGGGAAAAATGTAAAGTACTACATCTGGGCAATAAAAATGAAAAAAGCATATACAGAATGGGAGGAATAGGGCTAAGCAACGGCACATGTGAAAAAGACTTGGGTATACTAATAGATCACAGACTGAATATGAGTCAACAGTGTGATGCAGCAGCAAAAAGTGCAAATGCAATTCTAGGATGTATTAACAGAAGCATACAGTCTAGATCATGTGAAGTCATTATTGCCCTCTACTCCTCTTTGGTCAGACCTCATCTGGAATACTGTGTCCAGTTTTGGGTGCCACATTTTAAAAAAAACATCAACAAACTGGAGCAAGTTCAGAAAAGAGCGACCAGAATGGTGACCGGTCTGCAAACCCTGTCTTATGAGGAAAGGTTGAATGTTTTGGAATGTTTAGCTTGCAGAAGAGAAGACTGAGAGGAGACTTAATAGCTGTCTACAAATATCTCAAGGGTTGTCACATTGTAGAAGGAGCATCTTTATTCTCATTTGCACAAGGAAAGACTAGAAGCAATGGGGTGAAACTGAATGGGAGGAAACAGATTAGATATTAGAAAAAACTTTTTGACAGAGTGATCAATGAGTGGAACAGGCTGCCACGAGAGGTGGTGAGTTCTACTTCAATAGAAGTCTTCAAACAGAGGCTGGACAGACATCTGTCTGGGGTGATTTAGCGAATCCTGCTTTGAGAAGGGGGTTGGACCAGATGGTCCTTCCAACTCTACGATTCTATAATTCTATGATTCTATGATTCTATGACTCCGCCCCAAGGATACGGGGTTAGAGTCCCTCTAGTCCACTAGAGCTCGGCGCCACTGTAGTGGAGCCAGCAAGAGACAACCAAAGAAATAACGCACTAGTGTGCACTGCACCGCTCTGGCGGAAGCCACTAACCACCCAGACTAAGGAGGAAAGTGCTAGACCTGCGCACGGCACCATGCTGGCAGACACAGCCACTAGGTACCTTGTGCTGGATGGCACAATATGGCGCTGAGAGAGGTGCTGCGACTAGGAAGCACTGTGGCACTAGGCTTAGCCACTACAAGGCGCTGACTCAAACTAAGATAACTCTGCAACATGCATTTCAAAGGGAGGGGTTTCATAATAAGTCATTCACCAGTTCAATGCATCCATCATCACACACACAAGTTTTAATAACTGTCTATACTAGACAATTTTGTTTCTGGTGTCCTTTGACAGCTCTTTGGTTTTCACCATAGTGGAGTTTGGAGTGTGATTGTTTGAGGTTGTGGACAGGTGTCTTTTATACTGAAAACAAGTTCAAACAGGTGCCATTTCTGCAGGTAATGAGTGGAGGACAGAGGCGCCCCTTAAAGAAGAAGTTACAGGTCTGAGAGAGCCAGAAATCTTGCATGCTTTTAGGTGACCAAATACTTATTTTCCATCATAATTTGCAAAATAAACCTTGCCAAATCAGACAAGGTGATTATCTGGATTTGTTTCCTCATTTTGACCTGGGAGTCAGAAATGCTTTCCCGTGCTGTTCCCATGTCATTTGAGCACTGTTTCCATCAATTTCCTCAATTTCTAGTCCCTCTGCAGACTGCCGGGGGTGTGTGGCCAGAAAAATGCTTGAGTTTCCCATAGACTTACTTTGGGCTCGATGCTCAGGTCAAGCACCCAAGCATTCCAGTTTGCTCAATCCGAGCAATGAGCCCCCAAGCATTTTAGTGCTCGCCCTTCACTACTGACCACATATCTTCTGAGGATATATGCTTGTGCAAAACCTTCTTTCTCTTCTTTTAATCCCAGACGCTCACATATTGATGATGTTGTGATCAAACATCTGTAGGAAAGATATCATCACTTCCAGGACTAAATTTTGGTCCTTTTTTAACTGAAGATAGTTCTTAGAGTGCTTTCATATTGTGTTCAGGCACTCGTTCAGGCATTGGTGCTGGTGGTCCCATTGGGGCTTATATTCGAAACCCCATCAAAACTGGATTCGGACATATGCGCCAACAGGGCCATAAACTTTAATGGTGCCAGCAAAGCAAACGTGTGCTCTGCCGTGTATCATTTTTGGGTGCATTCGCATACTGAAGGCAGACATTTAGACGTAGTAGACTGCACCTGAGTGTCGATCTCCAGTAGGCATACATGCCTGAAAATCCATGACAAAGTGCACATTTGCTATGCCGGCACCATTATAGCCAATAGCCCTGTCGATGTATATAGTCAAATCCTGTTTTGCGGGAGGTTCTGACAAAAACCCCTACAGAGCCACCGGACGGGTGCCTGAATGCAATATTACCCTTAATGTCTGTGGCTGTAAGATTGGGGTCATTTTTCTGCGGCAAAATAAATTTGTAACCAGTCAGATGCATTTTACTTTCTTTTGAAATCAGATGTCCAGCAGTACCATCAGCTCACATCTAGCAGAAACCAGTGGGACCCAGCTACCCCATCTACACTTCAGAGAATAAGGTGCTTGTGTGCCCCCCTACTCTTTTGCCTCTCCCTAAATATGGTCCTTCCTTCCTTACATTCCTTCCTTTCTTTCTCAACCCTTATCATAATTATGTCTTAAAATTTGTATTTGCAACAATGGGTATGATTTATTAACTAACAATGGTATCAACCATGTAATCAAATACATGAATATGGTTAGTGTTCGAAATGCATTGGTCTTTTATTATCTTCTCTCCCTTACCCTTTGCACATTTATAATCCCCTTCAATGTGTATGTATTTTAAAGGATTTAAATAAAAGGATATTTTTAGTGGTTATTACTACTGGAAGCTGGAAAGTTTTTTCCTACAACATGTTATATGGACGCTATGCAGTGGCGTGATTACAGACTTCCTTGCTGTTTGGACAGATCGAAAAGGGTGAGCTCATTATTAATTTTCTTGCCTTTATATTAGCATGAGACATGAGTTCATTATGTACAATTCAGAAAAATTCATTTTTGGGACATTTAGAGTAGAGATGAACGAATATTTCAATATTCGGTTTGGATTACAATCGCCGTATTTGCAATATTCGCCGAACATAGCCGAATGCCATTGTAGTCAATGGGAGTACAGATGAGTGAATATGTTCGGAAATGATCGTCAAACATAAATTCGACATGAATATGGTAGAAATATGGCACAAATATGGCAAATTTGGATTTGGCAATCTCTTTCCGAACATATTCGCTCATCTCTAATGTAGACCTCATTCAGACGTCATTGTTTTCCATGTTCGAGATAAATGGAACAATTATTTTGTTCAGATTGAGGTCTCAGTGTCATAAGTTTCTCTTGTACCCGAATAAAAAAAGAATTTCTCCACTTTTTCCTTTCTGACAATTCATGAAAATTGGACCACACTCGCATGTTATCCATTTGCTGTCTGATTTTTTTTAACAGACCCGTAGACTTGCATTGCCAATTTTGATCAAACCATTGGATCAAAAAAAACATGTTGATATATTTTGTTTTTTAATTAAATACCACTCAGTTCAAGGAAAAAAAATGGTCATGTGAGTGGCCCCATAGACTATCATAGGTATGAGTGCTACGTGTGAAAAATATGGATAGCACTCATACAAGAATGACATTTGAAAGAATCCTTCAATTTGGAAAATCTACTGTTACAAACATTTGACAAACTATTTTTTAGTTCCATAGTTAAGTACTGCTAACAATTAGTGTTGAGCGACAACATCCGATATCCAGAAACATCGGATCAGATTGGATTGGCCCGATATACAAAAAGTATCGGGTATCGCCGATTCCGATACCGGAAGTCCCATTCAAGTCAATGGGACCGAAATATCAGATTTAAAATAACCCCTTTCTTTCCTTGTACATCCAGTTCGGGAGGGGGGAAGAGTGTGGGCAGTGCGTAGGCGGACACTGTGCGTGTCTGTGTGTGTGGGCGGGGTCTGTACGGGCCTCTCGGGGGTCTGTACGGGCCTAATGGGGGTCCGTGCCGGCTGCCGGCGGTCTGTATGGGCCTGCCGGGGGTCTGTGCCGGCTGCCGGCGGTCTGTACGGGCCTGCCGGGGGCCTGTGCCGGCTGCCGGGGGTCTGTACGGCCCTGCCGGGGTCTGTGCCGGCTGCCGGGGGTCTGTGTCAGCTGCTGGGGGTCTGTGTGTGTGTGCAGGCATCGTCCGATGGGAGTACAAGTCCCATCGGGCGATGCCTGCTACAATGACAGTGATTGACACATTAGCCAATGATGGGACAGTAGTAGTCCCATCATCCGGCTAATGTGTTGAATGCAAAAAAAAAACATACATAATACATACATACAACATTCATACAACATACATACTACATACATACTTCATATATACTAGATTCATATAAGATACATACATACTACATACATACTACATACAGTGGGGCAAAAAAGTATTTAGTCAGTCAGCAATAGTGCAAGTTCCACCACTTAAAAAGATGAGAGGCGTCTGTAATTTACATCATAGGTAGACCTCAACTATGGGAGACAAACTGAGAAAAAAAATTCCAGAAAATCACATTGTCTGTTTTTTTTTCATTTTATTTGCATATTATGGTGGAAAATAAGTATTTGGTCAGAAACAAAATTTCATCTCAATACTTTGTGATATATCCTTTGTTGGCAATGACAGAGGTCAAACGTTTTCTGTAAGTCTTCACAAGGTTGCCACACACTGTTGTTGGTATGTTGGCCCATTCCTCCATGCAGATCTCCTCTAGAGCAGTGATGTTTTTGGCTTTTCGCTTGGCAACACGGACTTTCAACTCCCTCCAAAGGTTTTCTATAGGGTTGAGATCTGGAGACTGGCTAGGCCACTCCAGGACCTTGAAATGCTTCTTACGAAGCCACTCCTTCGTTGCCCTGGCAGTGTGCTTTGGATCATTGTCATGTTGAAAGACGCAGCCACGTTTCATCTTCAATGCCCTTGCTGATGGAAGGAGGTTTGCACTCAAAATCTCACGATACATGGCCCCATTCATTCTTTCATGTACCCGGATCAGTCGTCCTGGCCCCTTTGCAGAGAAACAGCCCCAAAGCATGATGTTTCCACCACCATGCTTTACAGTAGGTATGGTGTTTGATGGATGCAACTCAGTATTCTTTTTCCTCCAAACACGACAAGTTGTGTTTCTACCAAACAGTTCCAGTTTGGTTTCATCAGACCATAGGACATTCTCCCAAAACTCCTCTGGATCATCCAAATGCTCTCTAGCAAACTTCAGACGGGCCCGGACATGTACAGGCTTAAGCAGTGGGACACGTCTGGCACTGCAGGATCTGAGTCCATGGTGGCGTAGTGTGCTACTTATGGTAGGCCTTGTTACATTGGTCCCAGCTCTCTGCAGTTCATTCACTAGGTCCCCCCATGTGGTTCTGGGATTTTTGCTCACCGTTCTTGTGATCATTCTGACCCCACGGGGTGGGATTTTGCGTGGAGCACCAGATCGAGGGAGATTATCAGTGGTCTTGTATGTCTTCCATTTTCTAATTATTGCTCCCACAGTTGATTTCTTCACTCCAAGCTGGTTGGCTATTGCAGATTCAGTCTTCCCAGCCTGGTGCAGGGCTACAATTTTGTTTCTGGTGTCCTTTGACAGCTCTTTGGTCTTCACCATAGTGGAGTTTGGAGTCAGACTGTTTGAGGGTGTGCACATGTGTCTTTTTATACTGATAACAAGTTTAAACAGGTGCCATTACTACAGGTAATGAGTGGAGGAAAGAGGAGACTCTTAAAGAAGAAGTTACAGGTCTGTGAGAGCCAGAAATCTTGATTGCTTGTTTCTGACCAAATACTTATTTTCCACCATAATATGCAAATAAAATGAAAAAAAACAGACAATGTGATTTTGGTGGAACTTGCACTATTGCTGACTGACTAAATACTTTTTTGCCCCACTGTATATACTACATTCATACAGCATACATACATACTACATACTACATACATACTACATATATACAACATTCATACAACATACATACATACATACTACATACATACAACAATCATACAGCATACATATATACTACATACATACTACATACATACTACATACTGTATATACTACATTCATACAGCATACATACATACTACATACATTCTACATATATACTACATTCATACAACATACATACATACTACATACATACTTACAACATACAAAAAACATGCTACAGATATACTACATACATACTACATGCATACTACATACAATGCATTCATACATTCATACAATACATACATATAGACATACAGTACATATAACATAGAGTACATACTCACCATTACTTGTTACTTTGATCCCCGAAGCCAGTGTCATCTATGAAAAATATGAAAAAAATAAACCACCAAATACTCCCTGTTCCGCAGAAATCCATGAGTGAGTGTCCCACGACGATCTCCCGTGGAGAACAGCAGCATCAGCTGATGCGACCGTTCTCTAGGGGCTCCAGGAATCCAATGACGGGGGTAGGTATCCTTCCATATTGTATTCCTCCGCCACTGTAAAAAAAAGTCCCTAGTCTCACTTTTGGCATTGCTGTGTGAGAAAGTTCCCACGCAGCTTTTGCCATAAAGTGAGACTAGGGACTATTTTTTTACAGTGGCGGAGGAATACAGTGCGGAAGGATACCTACCTCCCGTTATTGCATTCCTGGAGCCCCTAGAGAACAGTTGCATCAGCTGATGCTGCTGTTCTCCATGGGGGATCGTCATGGGACACTCACTCGTGGATTTCTGCGGAACAGGGAGTATTTGGTGGTTTATTTTTTTCATATTTTTCATAGATGACACTGGCTTCGGGGATCAAAGTGACAAGTAATGGTGAGTACGTACTCTATGTTATATGTACTGTATGTCTATATGTATGTATTGTATGAATGTATGAATGTATTGTATGTAGTATGTAGTATATCTGTAGCATGTTTTATGTATGTTGTATGTATGTATGTAGTATGTATGTATGCTGTATGAATGTAGTATATATGTAGTATGTATGTAGTATGTATGTATGTTGTATGAATGTAGTATATATGTAGTATGTATATATTTTGCATGAATGTTGTATATATGTAGTATGTATGTAGTATGTATGTATGCTGTATGAATGTAGTACATATGTAGTATGTATGTAGTATGTATGTATGTTGTATGAATGTAGTATATATGTAGAATGTATGTAGTATGTGTGTATGCTGTATGAATGTAGTATATATGTAGTATGTATGTAGTATGTATGTATGTTGTATGAATGTAGTATATATGTAGTATGTATGTAGTATGTATGTATGCTGTATGAATGTAGTATATATGTAGTATGTATGTAGCATGTATGTATGCTGTATGAATGTTGTATATATGTAGTATGTATGTAGTATGTGTGTATGCTGTATGAATGTAGTATACATGTAGTATGTATGTATGCTGTATGAATGTAGTATATATGTAGTATGTATATAGTATGCATGTATGCTGTATGAATGTAGTACATATGTAGTATGTATGTAGTATGTATGTATGCTGTATGAATGTAGTATATATGTAGTATGTATGTAGTATGTATGCTGTATGAATGAAGTATATATGTAGTATGTATGTAGTATGTATGTATGTTGTATGAATGCAGTATATATGTAGTATGTATGTAGTATGTATGTATTTTGTATGAATGTTGTATATATGTAGTATGTATGCAGTATGTATGTATGCTGTATGAATGTAGTATATATGTAGTATTTATGTACTATGTATGTATGTTGTATGAATGTTGTATATATGTAGTATGTATGTAGTATGTATGTATGCTGTATGAATGTAGTATATATGTAGTATATATGTAGTATGTATGTATTTTGTATGAATGTTGTATATATGTAGTATGTATGTAGTATGTATGTATGCTGTATGAATGTAGTATATATGTAGTATGTATGTAGTATGTATGTATGTTGTATGAATGTTGTATATATGTAGTATGTATGTAGTATGTATGTATGCTGTATGAATGTAGTATATGTGTAGTATGTATGTAGTATGTATGTATGTTGTATGAATGTAGTATATATGTAGTATGTATGTAGTATGTATGTATGCTGTATGAATGTAGTATATATGTAGTATGTACGTAGTATGTATGTATGCTGTATGAATGTAGTATATATGTAGTATGTATGTAGTATGTATGTATGTTGTATGAATGTAGTATATATGTAGTATGTATGTAGTATGTATATATGCTGTATGAATGTAGTATATATGTAGTATGTATGTAGTATGTATGTATGTTGTATGAATGTTGTATATATGTAGTATGTATGTAGTATGTGTGTATGCTGTATGAATGTAGAATATATGTAGTATGTATGTATGCTGTATGAATGTAGTATATATGTAGTATGTATATAGTATGCATGTATGCTGTATGAATGTAGTATATATGTAGTATGTATGTAGTATGTGTGTATGCTGTATGAATGTAGTATATATGTAGTATGTATGTAGTATGTAGTATGTATGTATGCTGTATGAATGTAGTATATATGTAGTATGTATGTAGTATGTATGTATGTTGTATGAATGCAGTATATATGTAGTATGTATGTAGTATATATGTATGCTGTATGAATGTAGTATATATGTAGTATGTATGTAGTAAGTATGTATGTTGTATGAATGTTGTATATATGTAGTATGTATGTAGTATGTATGTATGCTGTATGAATGTAGTATATATGTAGTATGTATGTAGTATGTATGTATGTTGTATGAATGTAGTATATATGTAGTATGTATGTAGTATGTATGTATGCTGTATGAATGTAGTATATATGTAGTATGTATGTAGTATGTATGTATGTTGTATGAATGTTGTATATGTGTAGTATGTATGTAGTATGTATGTATGCTGTGTGAATGTAGTATATATGTAGTATGTATGTAGTATGTATGTATTTTGTATGAATGTTGTATATATGTAGTATGTATGTAGTATGTATGTATGCTGTATGAATGTAGTATATATGTAGTATGTATGTACTTTGTATGTATGTTGTATGAATGTTGTATATATGTAGTATGTATGTAGTATGTGTGTATGCTGTATGAATGTAGTATATATGTAGTATATATGTAGTATGTATGTATTTTGTATGAATGTTGTATATATGTAGTATGTATGTAGTATGTATGTATGCTGTATGAATGTAGTATATATGTAGTATGTATGTAGTATGTATGTATGTTGTATGAATGTTGTATATATGTAGTATGTATGTAGTATGTATGTATGCTGTATGAATGTAGTATATATGTAGTATGTATGTAGTATGTATGTATGTTGTATGAATGTAGTATATATGTAGTATGTATGTATGCTGTATGAATGTAGTATATATGTAGTATGTATGTATGTTGTATGAATGTTGTATATATGTAGTATGTATGTAGTATGTATGTATGCTGTATGAATGTAGTATATATGTAGTATGTATGTAGTATGTATGTATGTTGTATGAATGTTGTATATATGTAGTATGTATGTATGCTGTATGAATGTAGTATATATGTAGTATGTATGTAGTATGTATGTATTTTGTATGAATGTAGTATATATGTAGTATGTATGTAGTATGTATGTATTTTGTATGAATGTTGTATATATGTAGTATGTATGTATGCTGTATGAATGTAGTATATATGTAGTATGTATGTAGTATGTATGTATGTTGTATGAATGTTGTATATATGTAGTATGTATGTAGTATGTATGTATGCTGTATGAATGTAGTATATATGTAGTATGTATGTAGTATGTATGTATGTTGTATGAATGTTGTATATATGTAGTATGTATGTATGCTGTATGAATGTAGTATATATGTAGTATGTATGTAGTATGTATGTATTTTGTATGAATGTTGTATATATGTAGTATGTATGTAGTTTGTATGTATGCTGTATGAATGTAGTATATATGTAGTATGTATGTAGTATGTATGTATGTTGTATGAATGTTGTATATATGTAGTATGTATGTAGTATGTATGTATGCTGTATGAATGTAGTATATACTGTATGTAGTATGTATGTAGTATGTATGTATTTTGTATGAATGTTGTATATATGTAGTATGTATGTATGCTGTATGAATGTAGTATATATGTAGTATGTATGTAGTATGTATGCATGTTGTATGAATGTTGTATATAAGTAGTATGTATGTAGTATGTATGTATGCTGTATGAATGTAGTATATATGTAGTATATATGTAGTATGTATGTAGTATGCTGTATGAATGTAGTATATATGTAGTATTTATGCAGTATGTATGTAGTATGTTGTATGAATGTAGCATATATGAAGTATGCATGTAGTATGTATGATGTATGTGTATGTATGTAGTATGTATGTAGTATGTATGTTTTTTTTTTTTTTACAATCAACACATTAGCCGGATGATGGAACTACTACTGCCCCATCATTGGCTAATGTGTCAATCACTGTCATTGAAGCAGGCATCGCCCGATGGGACGTGTAGTCCCATTGGACGATGCCTGCACATACACACTGACCCCCGGCAGGCCCGTACACCCCGCCGGCAGCCGGCACAGACCCCCGGCAGCCGGCACAGACCCCCGGCAGGCCTGTACAGACCCCTGGCAGCCGGCACAGACCCCCGGCAGGCCCGCACTGACCGCGCATCATGATGCGCACAGACCGCGCATCATGATTTCATCATTTCAGCAGCCAATCACAGCCACAACAGTGGCTCATTGCATTATGGGAACTTCCGATTCCAGTATCCGATATTGAAAAAATATCGGTACTCGGTATCGGAATTCCGATACAGCGATTATCGGCCGATACCCGATATTTGCAGTATCGGAATGCTTAACACTATTAACAATACATCCAAAATAATAAAATAACATTCTCACCCATTTTACCGTGGACACTCGAGTTGTGTCCCTCTCCCCTGGCATTCTGTTCCCGAATCACCAGCCAATCAATGATCTCTGTGATTTGCAGTCTCATGCAGTTACTCAAAAATGACTTACAGAAAACATTTTTTTATTCAAATACAAAACTAAATTCAGAATCTGGTTGATTTCTTTATAGCAAGGTGCACTGCATCGAGAGAACACAGTAAAATTTCAGCTGTAAAAAGTAGTTTTATGTAATACTTTCTGGTTCATTAAAGTAGTTACATTTTTGTTAACCATGCAATGTGCTTAACTGATTTACTGTGAGAATTTAATGAGCATCACAGACACTGGTTTCATGCTAGCCTTTGAATAAATATCCCGCTATTAAAATATTATGTGCGTACTGTATATTTATGTATAATTGCCTTTCAGGCTTGGATTTTAGACTTGGATAGCTTGTATGACTGGCAAGTAACTGAGACAAGAACTTTAATAATGTGGTTTACTTTTTACCCATATATAAGTAATACCATATGTAGGTGTAGCAGAATAAGTGATTCACTTTTGGAAATTGTTTATTCAATTAATAATGTGCAACAAGCGTAGTAACCTTTGTAGATGTTCCAGCATTACACTGGGACAATACTTTTCTGTTAAAAATGAAAAGTAACCTGCTTAAGATAAAATTACAAATACTTGAGAAACCATGAAGCAAAACATATACGGTAAACAATGCAATGAATTTGTTCCCCAATTGACTCTTCACTGCAGACCACGGAGAGGCAACACCTGTTTTTTAATATTTTTATCCTGCATTTTCTTATGTAAAAGTAATAAAACTTGGAATGTTATCTGATGTCAAGAGTTAAAGGGTCTCATCTTCTTATTTCAGGAGCACAAACCTCCCCTGACTCCTGGCGTTATGCTTGCTGAGAACAGTGCGCTCCTGAAGATTTACAGTTTAGGCCTTCAGCATGGTAGTGCTGCTGATGGAAACTGCACAATCTTGTCATGCTGCTGTCAGTTTACATAGAAAAAACCTGATGAAAAATTCCATTTAATATACTGTAGGGATTTTACTCACTCAGGTGCGATGGGAGGAAGACAGGAGTCACGTTCCTTTCAAAGTCCATGTGGGTTTATTTGCTTCATAACCCTGGAAGCACCAACAAAAAGGAAAACAGCCTTCAGAACAGGCAAAATACAGCATCAGTGTCCATAGCACAGTCCTCTAGCCCCTCCGAGAGCTATGTGAGAGTTCCTGCTGTCCCAAGACACCAGCCACTGCTAACTCACATGGCCAGGTCACATGACCCTGACCTCACACTGGTCCTGGCAGGATTCTGCTCCCTCAGGCCTGTGGGCTCACAGGCTGGGGTAATGTCCAGCACTCAGGCTCGGTCTGGAGCCACATACACAGGAAGACTTCTCCCTCTCTGCACACGGATAATGGAGGTCTCCACACCTCCTGCCACAGACCATGTGCTAAACAACAGCCTCCATTATGTAGGCTGTAACCACACCCACAGGTGAGGTATGTAGGTAGCCAGAACCACCCATCTCTCATAGCTACCCACAACCGGAACCCAGGTGCACTAAACGACATCTAAGTGCTCACATGCACTAAAGCAAAATACTCCGGGTTGCATTGCAGGGAGCAGCCATCTCTGTGACACATACCTCCCATCAATTATACGGCTATTAGCCTCCTTACACTATACAGTGAAGGAAATAATTATTTGATTCCTTGCTGATTTTGTAAGTTTGCCCACTGACAAAGTCACGAACAGTCTATAATTTTAAGGGTAGGTTAATTTTAACATTGAGAGATACAATATCAAAAATAAAATCCAGAAAATCACATTGTATAAATTATATAAATTTCTTTGCATTTTGCAGTGAGAAATAAGTATTTGATCCCCTACCAACCATTAAGAGTTCTGGCTCCAATAGATCAGTTAAACACTCCTAATCAATTTGTTACCTGCATTAAAGACAGCTGTCTTACATAGTCACCTTTATAAAAGGCTCCTGTCCCCAGACTCAATTACTCAGTCAGACTCTAACCTCTACAACATGGGCAAGACCAAAGAGCTTTCTAAGGATGTCAGGGACAAGAGCATAGACCTGCACAAAGCTGGAATGGGTTACAAAGCTATAAGTAAGAAGCTGGGTGAGAAGGAGACAACTGTTGGTGCAATAGTAAGAAAATGGAAGAAATACAAAATGACATCGAGCTTGGGCACCATGCAAAATCATCTTGTGGGGTATCTTTGATCATGGGGAAGGTGAAAGATCAACCTAAAACTACATGGGAGGAACTTGTTAATGATCTCAGGGAAGCTGGGACCACAGTCACCAAGAAAATCATTGGTCACACGTTACGCCGTAAAGGTTTAAAATCCTGCAGTTCCCCCAAGGTCCCCCTTGCTCAAGAAGGCAAATATGCAGGCTCATCTGAAGTTTGTCAATGAACACCTGGATGATTCTGTGAGGGAATGGGAGAAGGTGCTGTGGACAGATGAGACAAAAATTGAGCTCTTTGGCATTAACTCAACACACCATGTTTGGAGGAAGAGAAATGCTGCCTATGACCCAAAGAACAGTGGGGACCACTGTCAAGCATGGAGGTGGAAACATGTTTTGTGGGTGTTTCTCTGATAAGGGCACAGGACTACTTCACAGCATCAGTGGGAGATTGGATGGAGCCATGTACCGTAAAATCCTGAGTGACAACCACCTTCCCTCTGCCAGGACACAAAAAATAGGTCGTGGCTAGGTCTTCCAGAAAGTAATTGACCCAAAACATACAGCCAAGGCAACAAAGGAGTGACTCAAAAAAGAAGCACATTAAGGTCATGGAGTGGCCTAGCCAGTCTCCAGACCTTAATTTCATAGAAAACTTATGGAGGGAGTTGAAGCTCCGAGTTGCCAAACAACAGCCTCAAAATCTTAATGATTTAGAGATGATCTGCAAAGAGGAGTGGACCAAAATTCCTCCTGACGTGTGCTCAAAACTCCTCATCAATTACAAAAAACAGCTGACAGCTGTGCTTGCCAACAAGGGTTTTTCCAACAAGTATTAAGTCTTGTTTGCCAGAGGAATCAAATACTTATTTCTCACTGCAAAATGCAAATAAATTTATATAATTTATGCAATGTGATTTTCTGGATTTCTGGATAGACTGTTCATGTCTTTGTCAGTGGACTTACAAAAATCAGCAAGGGATCAAATAATTATTTCCTGCACTGTAGGTGTAGATTTAGCAAAACCAGTGCGGCAGGTCATCAAATTGGAGATCGATAAAGTTAGAATATGCAACCGCTGCAGGCCCGTTAACCTGATATTCGACAGAATCTTCTATTGAATATTATTATGATCAAATGTGCATGCACCGATGCCTGTCATGTGACCTGAAGGTCCTTTTCCTCTATTTTCTACTGGGATAGAAGGTGCAAGTGTAAAGGACCGTCATGTGATCTTAGGACACTAATCCTACATCTGCTTTGTATAGATGACCTGGACAGGGATCCCAATTGGCTCCGTGATAGAATCATAGAATCATAGAATCGAAGAGTTGGAAGGGATCTTCTGGGCCATCTGGTCCAACCCCCTGCTCAAAGCAGGATTCTTGTTGTCTGTAATCACCGTGATCCGATAAACAGCCCCCTCCAAAAAGTGCCTCCATTGTTCAAAGGCCAACTTCATAGCTAAAAGCTCCCGATTCCCAACATCTTAATTCCTCTCAGCAGAAGAGAATTTTTTCAAGAAGAATGCACAGGGCCTCAAGTTAGTCAAAGTGTCGAGTCCTTGGGACAACACCCCCTACCCCCACCTCCAATGCGTCCACATCATAGAATCATAGAATCGTAGAGTTGGAAGGGACCTCCTGGGCCATCTGGTCCAACTCCCTGCTCAAAGCAGGATTCGCTAAATCATCCCAGTCAGATGTCTGTCGAGCCTCTGTTTGAAGACTTCCATTGAAGGAGAACTGACCACTTCTCGTGGCAGCCTGTTCCACTCATTGATCACTCTAACTGTCAAAAAGTTTTTCTAATATCTAATCTGTGTCTCCTCCCATTCAGTTTCATCCCATTGCTTCTAGTCTTTCCTTGTGCAAATGAGAATAAAGATGATCCTTCTACAATGTGACAGCCCTTGAGATATTTGAAGACAGCTATTAAGTCTCCTCTCAGTCTTCTCTTTTGCAAGCTAAACATTCCCAAATCATGCAACCTTTCCTCATAAGACAGGGTTTGCAGACCGGTCACCATTCTGGTCGCTCTTTTTTGAACTTGCTCCATTTTGTTGATGTCTTTTGATGTTGAATCTCTGCAGTTCGACAGATATTGATGAGGTTACCTGGAAGGACCTTTTGGTTAGATAGGTGAGTCCATTTCAGAATATGACTGCCACGACTTCCAGGTATTACTACTGTGGGGAAAGCTGCGCACCGCAGCCAGGGAGCTAAGAGCAGAGCGGCGGGGAACTCACCAGGTACAAATAGGACCTGAACGACGTGACATAGTAGGAGGTGATCGGGGGCGGAGCCAGATGACGGGGTGCAGAGGAGAAGATAAACACAGGAAAATAATCAAACAAGCTAAGATCAGAACCAGGGGATCACGAGGTACCAATGGGGTGAGACAGGGGATTGTCAGAAGGGAAGCCAGAGGTCAAAAGCCAGAACGAGCAGTGCAGTACAATAGAGACAACCCGTAACAGATTAACAATAGCTAAGCCAGGAGGTCAGAACCGAAGAAGACAATAGTACCAAAATGTGAGACAGAGAACAGAGTAAGTGGACAGACCAGGTCATACACGGGAGGCAATCAAGCAATGCAGTATACACGCGCACCAGAGGGTCAGACACACAGTCAGAACAACAGTATAGCTGACAGGAAATCCTAGTCTTGAGTGAGTATAAATACCCTTCCCAGATCCAAATGGAGGCCAGCCAAAGCTAACCCTGAGAGAGCAGGACATTAACCATGTCCTATACCATGACAACAACAAATCTAATGGGCTAAGCATAATGACTGATATGTGTGATCACCAATCAGATATGTTCCTCTGTTTATAACAACATTTTTAGTATTGGCTAATCTGTCAATCTCATTCAGTGGCTGACCATTATGACATCAGAGCCTGCTTTATATAAGCTGGAGGGTTCTGCCCAGTGGAACTAATTTATATTTTTGATTGATGGGAAATTGTCTCTTGTAGGTCTGATCCATGCTTTGTGGAAAGAGTTTTTCCTATGTTTTTTATTTATTCTAGGACCACTTTTGCGTTTAGTCCCTGTATTTCTGTCTAAAGTTCTACTGGTTGAACTCTCAGATTGTCACCCAGTGGCTATTGCAGCCTCATTCCCCTGAAGACACCAGTAATGGTGAAACATGCTGGGGAGGATGTTGGTTACACATTTTAAAAGCAATTGTTTGTAGTGGTTCATGATATGCAATAAGTGATGGTCCGTGGACACACTCTGCAAAGAGTTACTAGAAATAATTAATTGTCCTAAAGACTACATAACAGTTGTTACATTAGGGCATTTAGATAGATTTGGTAAGTGGTTATTATGACCATTTATGTGAGAATATTCAGTAATGGATTGACAACCAGAGTCTAGGATAATAATTAGCGAGTGGAAATAATAAGATCAGTTAATCCTATATTATCTAGTGGGTTTAATTGAAGTAGTTATATAATACACTGTAATTAACATTGTGGACCTGGAAGAGACGTCTTCTGGTAGACCATTCACTATTATTTAAAAACAATGTTATATTAATTAATGACCCCACAAAGGGACTGTTAAAAGGATTAACCAACTGGAAATACAGTGGGTACGGAAAGTATTCAGACCCTTTAAAATTTTTCACGCTTTGTATCATTGCAGCTATTTGGTAAATTCAAAAAAGTTCATTTTTTTTCTCATTAATGTACATTCTGCACCCCATCTTGTCTGAAAAAAACGGAAATGTAGAAATTTTTGCAAATTTATTAAAAAAGAAAATCTGAAATATCACATGGTCATAAGTATTCAAACCCTTTGCTCAGACACTCGTATTTAAGTCACATGCAGTCCATTTCCTTGTGATCCTCCTTTAGATGGTTCTACTCCTTCATTGGAGTCTAGCTGTGATTAATTAAACTGATAGGACATGATTTGTAAAGGCACACACCTGTCTATATAAGACCTCACTGCTCACAGTGCATGTCAGGCCAAATGAGAATCATGAGGTCAAAGGAACTGGCCAAGGAGCTCAGAGACAGAATTGTGGCAAGGCACAGATCTGGCCAAGGTTACAGAATAATTTCTGCAGTACTCAAGGTTAGAGTTGAGCGAAACGAGTCAAAAAAATTCAAAAGTCGCCGACTTTTGGCAAAGTCGGGTTTCATGAAACGAAACCCGACCCTAGGATGAGGTCGGCCACGAGGTCGGCGACTTACGCACCAAAGTCGCGTTTCAAAAGTTTGTTTTGCGCTCTTTTTCAGCCAATCAGGATCCACGGACACTGTGGGCAACGTGATGACATGGGCACGGGTCACCACCATCTTTCAGAAGGGCATGCAAGTGATTGGCTTGCTTTGGTGGGCGTCACAGGGGGTATAAAAGGGCGTGCACGCCGACCGCCATCTTACTTCTGCCGATCTTAGTATAGGGAGAGGTTGCTGCTGATTCTGTAGGGAGAGCGTTAGGCAGGGAAGAAGACAAAAAAACTGCTTCTGCTGCTAGCGATTTGGCCTGCACAACACACCAGTCACTGTGTGTGCAGTGCAAGGGGAGGCTATATAGTGGTGTATCAGTGGTGTTGGTTGTTGGGCTGCCTTCTAAGGCTTCCTGACATTCCTGCATTGCTGTTTACCCACTGCTCCGCAAACTGCTTTTTTAAAAGCAATCCCAATTTTTTTTTTTTGTCCTGCTGTGAGACAAAAAAACTGCTTCTGCTGCTAGCAATTTGGCCTGCACAACACACCAGTCACTGTGTGTGCAGTGCAAGGGGAGGCTATATAGTGGTGTATCAGTGGTGTTGGTTGTTGGGCTGCCTTCTAAGGCTTCCTGACATTCCTGCATTGCTGTTTACCCACTGCTCCGCAAACTGCTTTTTTAAAAGCAATCCAATCTCCCTTATCCTCTAGTCACTTTTGTCACAGCTGTGCCATCGAGCCTGTCACATAGCGCTCAGATATTCATTGGGCCTCACACAATCCAAAAGTGTCCAGTGTCCAAAAGTGTGTGCACAGATTCAAAATCTCCCTTATCCTCTAGTCACTTTGGTCACAGCTGTGCCATCGAGCCTGTCACATAGCGCTCAGATATTCATTGGGCCTCACACAATCCAAAAGTGCCAGTGTCCAAAAGTGTGTGCAGAGATTCAAAATCTCCCTTATCCTCTAGTCACTTTGGTCACAGCTGTGCCATCGAGCCTGTCACATAGCGCTCAGATATCAGTGGGCCTCACACAATCCAAAAGTGTCCATCCAGTGTCCAAAAGTGTGTGCAGAGATTCAAAATCTCCCTTATCCTCTAGTCACTTTGGTCACAGCTGTGCCATCGAGCCTGTCACATAGCGCTCAGATATCAGTGGGCCTCACACAATCCAAAAGTGTCCAGTGTCCACAAGTGTCTGCAGAAATTCAAAATCTCCCCTGTCCTATAGACACCGTGTACCTTGTTTTACATTACTATATAGTTTGTTGGATTTTGTCTACATTTCTACCAAAAATGAGGAAGGCTGGTGGAAGAGGCCGTGGAATTGGGCGGGGGTTGGCAGCTGGCAATGATGGTGTTGGTGGTGGATCTGATGGTAGTGGCAAAATAGGACCGAATGCAGGAGGTGCTGACCCTGCGTCATCGTCTGGCTACATAAGGCCTCGAACGCTTAGTTTTCTAGGAGTAGGCAAACCGCTTTTAAAGCCAGAGCATCAGGAAAAAGTTTTGTCTTACATTGCTGACTCAGCCTCCAGCTCTATCGCCTCCTCTTCTTCAGTTGTAAAAAGTAAAAGCACTGAGTCGTCATTGGAGGCTCATGTTCATGAACCACACCTTTCCTTGTGTCCTTCACCCCAACCAAGATTGAAGGATGACGCAGGCCATACTACTGATTACTCCATGGAGCTGTTTTCACATACCATGCCTGGATTATCAAGTGAAATGGTGAATTACCCAGGCCAAGATGAATCTGACATGGAGTGCACTGATGCACAGCCGCTGATGGATGATTCTGCTGGTACATTCACTCAGAGCACTACATTGTCCTCGCAGTGTACAGAGCCAGATTCTGACCCTGATGAGACTCAGGTGCCCCTTCCCGCACACTATACCGCCATACACGGTGACACAGAGGAAGGTGCACATGACATAGAAGAGGAGGTGATGGATGACCCAGTTGTTGACCCAGATTGGCATCCATTGGGGGAAGAGGGTGCTGCTTCCAATAGCTCAGATGAGGAGCATCCACAGCAGACATCGACATCGCAACAGCTGTTATCTGGCAGGCCCGGAGCACTCCAAAGACAGGTTCCAAACATCAAAAGAGTTGCTGGACAGCTTGTCCAGAGGGTCAAAAGATCACAGCGTGCTAGGCCGCAAAATGTCTGCCAAAGTAGGAAGAGTGCAGTGTGGCACTTTTTTGACCAAAATCCTCATGATCAGGCCAAGGTTATCTGTAAGAAGTGCGCAAAGACCTTTAGCCGAGGGAAAAATCTGAAAAATTTGAATACCAGTTGCATGCTTAGACATTTAACCAGCATGCACTTGCAAGCGTGGACACAACACCAAACCTCAAGTGCCACATGTGCAACTGATCACAACGAAGGTAGTCAGCAACGCTACATTGTTTCCCCCACTGTAAGCCCACCGGTTAGCACAGCAGCAAGTGTTGAGGTGTCGTTGCAAGACCACAGCAGTCAGGGAATCCCACTGTTATATCAACGAAAGACTGATTCTAGGCCATCAGAAAGAACACCAACTCCATCACCATCATCAACCCTCTCTCAGTCCGCCCTGTCCACCGCTACTTCCACCATATGCAGCTCTCAAGTCCAGCTCACCCTCCCAGACACTATGAGTAGGTCAAGAAAGTACTCAGTCTCTCATCCGCGTACACTGGGTTTGAACGCCCACATTGCCAAACTAATCTCGTTTGAGATGATGCCCTTTTGGTTGGTGGAAAGCACAGCTTTCCGCGAACTCATGGCCTATGCAGTACCACGCTATGACCTACCCAGTCGCCACTTCTTCTCTCGCAAAGCCATCCCAGCCCTCCACCATCATGTGAAAGACCGCATTGTCCATGCACTCAAGCAGTCAGTGAGCGGAAAGGTGCACCTCACAACTGATGCATGGTCCAGTCGGCATGGCCAGGGCCGTTACGTGTCCATCACTGCGCACTGGGTTAATGTGGTGGATGCAGGGTCCACAGGGGACAGCGGTGGTGGGACAGTGCTGCCTAGCCCACGGTATAGGAAACAGTTGACTGTAGGTGTTCGACCCTCCTCCTCCTCCTCCTCCTCCAGAAGCGAAAGCTCGTCCACAGAGCGCAGTCGTACGAGCACTCCATCTGCAGCTGCCACTGTTGCACACGATGTGTCCCCCTATCGAGCAGCTAGTGGAAAGCGTCAGCAGGCTGTGTTGCAGATGATGTGTTTGGGCGACAGACACACCGCCAAGGTGCTGGCCGAGTACTTGAAGCGACAAACTGAGTCATGGCTGGGCAGTGTACATCTTGAGGCAGGCAAGGTAGTTAGTGATAACGGCCGTAATTTTGTGGCAGCCATAGCCCTTTCAAAACTCAGCCACATACCTTGCTTGGCTCACACCTTGAACCTGGTGGTGCAGTGCTTCCTCAAAAATTATCCGGAGTTAACAGCCCTGCTCCAGAAGGTGCGAAGACTGTGCGCGCACATCCGCCGGTCGCCTGTACACTCCGTTCGTATGCAGAAGCTGCAGCGATTGCTCCACCTTCCCAACCACCGCCTCATTATCGACATTGCAACAAGGTGGAACTCCACCCTGCACATGGTGGAGCGGCTGTGCGAGCAGAGGCAGGCCATAATGCATTTGTGGGAGGATACACGGCCAGGCACTTTGAGAGCAGACATGGAGTTGACAGGTGTGCAGTGGTCGAAGCTGAAAGACCTTTGTAAAGTCCTTCAGTGTTTTGAGGAATGCACACGGCTGGTAAGCGCAGACGACGCCATCCTAAGCATGAGCATCCCACTTATGCGTCTGCTCATGCAAACTTTGACGCACCTTAAGGAGCAGGCGTCTGCAGCCAATGTTGATGAGGAGGAAGAGGAGGAGGGAATCCTTGATGACATTCAGCCATTGTCTGCTCAGGGACCTCTCCTGGACGAGGTGGAGGAAGAAGAGGAGGAGGAGGAGGATGATGATGGGGATGATTACTTAGGGGAGGAGGATGCATCTCGTGGGGCAAGTGAAAATGTTGGCGTGGCAAGGTCTGGTACAGGGTTTGTGCGTGACTGGAGGGATGTGGATTTGCCAGAAAGTGCTCCTCCACCCAGCACTCGCAGTGCATCATTGACACCGGGAACATTGGCCCACATGTCAGATTATGCCTTGCGGATCCTAAAAAGGGACCCCCGCATTGCCAAAATGATGAACGATGACGACTACTGGTTGGCCAGCATCCTGGATCCACGCTATAAAGGCAAATTACAAAACATCATGCCACAGGAGAACCTTGACCTAATATTGGCTAATAAACAAGCAACTCTGGTAAATCGGTTGCTTGAGGCATTCCCAGCACACAGCAGCGGTGATGGTTCTCACACGAGCCGTACGGGCCGGGGGCAGCTTGGCAGAGGTGTTCGTGGTGCACACAGCAGAAGTGGCGTTGGAGACAGGGGTTTCATGACAATGTTGTGGACTGATTTTTCAAATACCGCTCACACAACTGGTAATACTGCATCGATGGAAAGTGACAGGAGACAGCAGTTGTCAACTATGGTTACAAACTACTTTTCCTCCCATATCGATGTTCTCCCACATAGGTCATTCCTCTTTGACTATTGGGCCGCTAAACTGGACACCTGGCCTGAATTGGCCCAATATGCCTTACAGGAGCTCACTTGCCCAGCTGCAAGTGTGCTATCGGAAAGAGTCTTCAGTGCAGCTGGATCAATCCTGACAGAAAAAAGGACCCGTCTGTCAACCCAAAATGTGGATGATCTAACCTTCATTAAAATGAACCACGCATGGGTTTCCAAGGATTTTGTCCCACCTTCCCCTGATGACACATAGGGTGACAGAAAAATGGCTTGCTTTGGTCCACCTCTTCCTGGTACTTCACCTATTTTGCCTTTTGCATCAGCTGAATGTCCAACATCAACATATGCCACTTTCTAAAACTCCCTAACTGTGCTGCCCCCCCCCATGGCCGGGGTCACCACCTAGCGCACGACACCGTGCGAGTGCCGTTGCCCTGGACAGGTGGGTAGGCCGCCTCTTGGGTGCGGGCACTGGCACAGGGTCCCTCATAGTGCAATCAAGTGTCTCTGACGGTGGTGGTGCACACCCGCCGTCAGACACACCGCTGTACTATGAGGGGCCCAGTGCCAGTACCGACGCCCACGAGTGGGCCCCCTTGCTTGGGCAGGGCCCCAGCATTTGCAATCTTTACCTCTCCCTGCTCCTCCGCTGTGTAATCTGGGCCGTCAAATCCATACTGTGCCTGACACCGTCTGAGCCTGCCTCCTGATGTATAGACATATATTTTGAATGTGTACGCTATCCATACATGTTATCCGGGGATACGGTACCCTTTCTAACCTTTGTGCAATCACGTGCAATCCATACTGGGCCTAACACCGTCTGAGCCTGCCTCCTGATGTATAGACATATATTTTGAATGTGTACGCTATCCATACATGTTATCTGGGGATACGGTACCCTTTCTAACCTTTGTGCAATCACGTGCAATCCATACTGGGCCTAACACCGTCTGAGCCTGCCTCCTGAGACATATATTTTGAATGTGTACGCTATCCATACATGTTATTCGGGGATACGGTACCCTTTCTAACCTTTGTGCAATCACGTGCAATCCATACTGGGCCTAACACCGTCTGAGCCTGCCTCCTGAGACATATATTTTGAATGTGTACGCTATCCATACATGTTATCCGGGGATACGGTACCCTTTCTAACCTTTGTGCAATCACGTGCAATCCATACTGGTCCTAACACCATCTGAGCCTGCCTCCTGAGACATATATTTTGAATGTGTACGCTATCTATACATGTTATCCGGGGAAACGGTACCCTTTCTAACCTTTGTGCAATCACGTGCAATCCATACTGGGCCTAACACCGTCTGAGCCTGCCTCCTGATGTATAGACATATATTTTGAATGTGTACGCTATCCATACATGTTATCTGGGGATACGGTACCCTTTCTAACCTTTGTGCAATCACGTGCAATCCATACTGGGCCTAACACCGTCTGAGCCTGCCTCCTGAGACATATGTTTTGAATGTGTACGCTATCCATACATGTTATCCGGGGATACGGTACCCTTTCTAACCTTTGTGCAATCACGTGCAATCCATACTGGGCCTAACACCGTCTGAGCCTGCCTCCTGATGTATAGACATATATTTTGAATGTGTACGCTATCCATACATGTTATCTGGGGATACGGTACCCTTTCTAACCTTTGTGCAATCACGTGCAATCCATACTGGGCCTAACACCGTCTGAGCCTGCCTCCTGAGACATATATTTTGAATGTGTACGCTATCCATACATGTTATCCGGGGAAACGGTACCCTTTCTAACCTTTGTGCAATCACGTGCAATCCATACTGGGCCTAACACCGTCTGAGCCTGCCTCCTGATGTATAGACATATATTTTGAATGTGTACGCTATCCATACATGTTATCTGGGGATACGGTACCCTTTCTAACCTTTGTGCAATCACGTGCAATCCATACTGGGCCTAACACCATCTGAGCCTGCCTCCTGAGACATATATTTTGAATGTGTACGCTATCCATACATGTTATCCGGAGATACGGTACCCTTTCTAACCTTTGTGCAATCACGTGCAATCCATACTGGGCCTATCACCGTCTGAGCCTGCCTCCTGAGACATTTATTTTGAATGTGTACGCTATCCATACATGTTATCTGGGGATACGGTACCCTTTCTAACCTTTGTGCAATCACGTGCAATCCATACTGGGCCTAACACCGTCTGAGAATGATAGATGGGGCCCACCATACACTGGAACATTCCAAAGGTGGACATCAGACACTGGAGCAGCATTTACAGGGCCCATTATACACTAGAGCATTAGAAATGGGGCCCATTATGTTTGGAGCATTATTTGGGCCCATAAGACAGTAGAGCTTCATCCATGGGGACCAACATATACTGTAGCATTATGTGGAGCTCATCATATACTGTTTCAAACATTATATGGGACCAATGATTCTGTATGGAGAAATAGATGGGCCTCATCATGAGATGTAAAAAGTGAGGTATTTTTCATTGTAGTATACCGCTATTTCTCTGCCGTATCGGAGCATGATGAGTTGTGGTATGTGTTAAAGGGGCGCTCTTTCGCCCAGGGCACATGAAAACCTGGAGCCAGCCCTCCCCCCCACAGTCTGTAGCCAAATAACCCCCATTTTTCAGTGTGTAACTTGTATTATGAAGTTAATTAAGGTTGACAAGCTTAAGTAAGAAGAATTGATGCTTTTGGCATTCAAATGGGCACTGTTGGTGTGTTTCCTGTCCTCCTCTCACTGCCGACTTTTATTCCCCATTGACTTACATTGGGTTTCGTGTTTCGGGACGACCCCGACTTTTCCCTATAATCGGACGATCTTGCTCGACCCGACTTTTGGAAAAGTCGGGTTTCACGAAACGAAACGCGACCCTAAAAAACCAAAAGTCGCTCAACTCTACTCAAGGTTTCTAAGAGCACAGTGGCCTCCATAATCCTTAAATGGAAGAAGTTTGGGACCACCAGAAGTCTTCCTAGACCTGGCCGTCCAGTGAAACTGATCAATCATGGGAGAAGAGCCTTAGTGAGAGAGGTAAAGAAGAACCCCAAGATCACTGTGGCTGAGCTCCAGAGATGCAGTAGGTAGATGGGAAGAAGTGCCATAAAGTCAACTCTCACTGCAGCCCTCCACCAGTAGGGCCTTTATGGCAGAGTGGCCCGACTGAAGCCTCTCCTCAGTGCCAGACATATGAAATCCCCCATAGAGTTTGCTAAAAAACACATGAAGGACTCCCAGACTATGAGAAATAAGATTCTCTGGTCTGATGAAACGAAGAACTTTTTGGTGATAATTCAAAGCAGTATGTGTGGAGAAAACCAGGCAGTGCTTATCACCTGCCCAATACAATCCTAACATTGAAACATGGTGGTGGCAGCATCATGCTATGGAGGTGTTTTTCAGCTGCAGGATGGTGGGACTAGATGACAGGTTGAAATTGAAGGAAACATGAATGCTGCCAAGTACAGAGATATCCTGGATCAAAACCTCTTCCAGAGTACTCTGGACCTCAGACTTGGCCTAAGATTCACCTTCCAACAAGACAATGACCCTAAAGCTGGAGTCACACATAGCGACTTACCAGCGATCCCGACAACGATATCAACGTGTCAGGATCGCTGGTAAGTCGCTATGCGATCGCTGGTGAGCTGTCACACAGACAGCATCACTAGCGATCAGCACGCTGACACTGAGGTGAGGAGCGAGCCCGGGAGCAGCGGACAAGTGTGCCTGCTGTTCCAGTCCTCCACCAGCAGAGGGCACGCATGCATCCCCAGCCTCTCCTGGCGGCGTCCTGCTGCCTCCTGGTCTCCAGCATGCAGCGGCAGCTGCAATTAAGGTACACACTACGCGGGCTCCTGGTCCCCTGCGTTAGGCGGCGGCGGCACCTGTAACTCGCTGGTAACTAACGTACACATCGGGTATCCAAGGGATGCGCGTCCCTTGGATACCCGATGTGTACGTTAGTTACCAGCTGATCGCTGGTCTCCCACCTGTCACACGCAGCAATGCGTGCTGGCCAGCGGGAGATCAGCGACGAAAAAAATGTCCAGAGGTTTCTTGCAGCGATCAGCGATACCGGCAGGGGGGCCGGTCGCTGATTGCTGTCACACACAGGGATCTTGCTGGTGAGATCTCTGTTGTGTCACAAAAGTTGTGACTTAGCAGCGATCTTGCTAGCGAGATCGCTATGTGTGACGGGGCCCTAAGCACACAGCTAAAATAACAAAGGAGTGGCTTCAGAACAACTCTGTGACCATTCTTGACTGGCCCAGCCAGAGCCATGACCTAAACCCAATTGAGCATCTCTGGAGAGACGTGAAAATGGCTGTCCACCAACTTTCACCATCCAACCTGATGGAACTGGAGACGATCTGCAAGGAAGAATGGCAGAGGATCCCCAAATCCAGGTGTGAAAAACTTATGGCATCATTCCCAAGAAAACTCATGACTGTACTAGCTCAAAAGGGTGCTTCTACTCAATACTGAGCAAAGGGTCTGAATACTTATGACCATGTGATATTTCATTTTTTTTTTTAATAAATTTGCAAAAATTTCTACATTTCCGTTTTTTTTTTCAGTCAAGATGGGGTGCAGAGTGTACATTAACGAGAAAAAAATGAACTTTTTTGAATTTACCAAATGGCTGCAATGAAACAAAGAGTGAAAAATTTCAAGTGGTCTGAATACTTTCAGTACCCACTGTATACAGTGGGGAAAAAAAGTATTTAGTCAGTCAGCAATAGTGCAAGTTCCACCACTTAAAAAGATGAGAGGCGTCTGTAATTTACATCATAGGTAGACCTCAACTATGGGAGACAAACTGAGAAAAAAAAATCCAGAAAATCACATTGTCTGTTTTTTTTTCATTTTATTTGCATATTATGGTGGAAAATAAGTATTTGGTCAGAAACAAGCAATCCAGATTTCTGGCTCTCACAGACCTGTAACTTCTTCTTTAAGAGTCTACTCTTTCCTCCACTCATTACCTGTAGTAATGGCACCTGTTTAAACTTGTTATCAGTACAAAAAGACACCTGTGCACACCCTCAAACAGTCTGACTCCAAACTCCACTATGGTGAAGACCAAAGAGCTGTCAAAAGACACCAGAAACAAAATTGTAGCCCTGCACCAGGCTGGGAAGACTGAATCTGCAATAGCCAACCAGCTTGGAGTGAAGAAATCAACTGTGGGAGCAATAATTAGAAAATGGAAGACATACAAGACCACTGATAATCTCCCTCGATCTGGTGCTCCACGCAAAATCCCACCCCGTGGGGTCAGAATGATCACAAGAACGGTGAGCAAAAATCGCAGAACCACGCGGGGGGACCTAGTGAATGAACTGCAGAGAGCTGAGACCAATGTAACAAGGCCTACCATAAGTAACACACTACGCCACTATGGACTCAGATCCTGCAGTGCCAGACGTGTCCCACTGCTTAAGCCTGTACATGTCCGGGCCCGTCTGAAGTTTGCTAGAGAGCATTTGGATGATCCAGAGGAGTTTTGGGAAAATGTCCTATGGTCTGATGAAACCAAACTGGAACTGTTTGGTAGAAACACAACTTGTCGTGTTTGGAGGAAAAAGAATACTGAGTTCCATCCATCAAACACCATACCTACTGTAAAGCATGGTGGTGGAAACATCATGCTTTGGGGCTGTTTCTCTGCAAAGGGGCCAGGACGACTGATCCGGGTACATGAAAGAATGAATGGGGCCATGTATCGTGAGATTTTGAGTGCAAACCTCCTTCCATCAGCAAGGGCATTGAAGATGAAACGTGGCTGGGTCTTTCAACATGACAATGATCCAAAGCACACCGCCAGGGCAACGAAGGAGTGGCTTCGTAAGAAGCATTTCAAGGTCCTGGAGTGGCCTAGCCAGTCTCCAGATCTCAACCCTATAGAAAACCTTTGGAGGGAGTTGAAAGTCCGTGTTGCCAAGCAAAAAGCCAAAAACATCACTGCTCTAGAGGAGATCTGCATGGAGGAATGGGCCAACATACCAACAACAGTGTGTGGCAACCTTGTGAAGACTTACAGAAAACGTTTGACCTCTGTCATTGCCAAAAAAGGATATATCACAAAGTATTGAGATGAAATTTTGTTTCTGACCAAATACTTATTTTCCACCATAATATGCAAATAAAATGAAAAAAAAAACAGACAATGTGATTTTCTGGATTTTGTTTTCTCAGTTTGTCTCCCATAGTTGAGGTCTACCTATGATGTAAATTACAGACGCCTCTCATCTTTTTAAGTGGTGGAACTTGCACTATTGCTGACTGACTAAATACTTTTTTTCCCCACTGTATGTAAAAAAAAAGGCAATAATGTTATTGGAAGATAAATCCAGTAGTAGTGCACTGGCTGAAGTATAAATAAGGGTGCCCAAAGATAACCGGAGAGCCTGTAAACATATACAGCAAATTCTAGAGAGAATATTATACCTACATCACTTCAATACAGGGTGTGGAAACACAGGTTTGTTTTATTTGTGGATTGCTGAAGGGAATAAAGAGATGTTATAACTCATATGCAGTATACTGGAGGAAAAATAGCAGTTAATGAAAAGTATATAATCCCAATCACTAAAAGTATAATCTAACTTTACCTTAGATAATCCCTTCATCTGAGTATACTGGTAATGCTGGCGCATCCCACGCCGTTGCAGTGCGAGTGGAGCTTGGAGGTGGAATGGTTTATACCATGTGTCCAGCAAGTGTTTTCAGAGTTAGTTTAGCAATTCGGTCATGTGATATCTTATTCAGGCAACGGGAGTTAAAGTTGGTATCCAGGCAACGTGAATAGCATCTCGCGATGGGCGTGTTTGTCGGGGGTTGTATTGAACTAGGCACCATGGTCATAGTAGTATTTACATTATGGAAATGCGAGCAATGTCATGGGGAATGTAACACTTGTTAAGGCAATAGAAACACATTGGAGAGAGAAGGTTTGCTTGCTGCAATGGTGTTTAACCCATTAACGGCCTCCAATACGCCTTTTAACGACAGCAGTTAATCGTACTTATTCCTCAGCGCTGCTTTTTAATGGTGCTGAGAAATAAGGGTATAGCGCCCTGCAGCATTGGAAAATCTCCGGGGGTAACTGAGACCCTGAAGAACATGATCAGAGACTTTTTTACGGTCCCCTATCACGTGATTGGCGTTATTCACTGAATAATGGTTATCACAAAAAAAGTCTGATTTTCAATTCATTTCTCTTTCCTCTGATATGATCTAGAATATCAGAGAATAGAAAAACAGGGTCCCTCGAGCTCCCCTTGGTTCCCTCACCATCCCCTGACCCTCTTGCTCCATGCTCTGGCCCGCCACATCATCTTCCTAGAAGAAAATGGCAGTCCTCCTGCCAAGATCTGCCGGCCAGTACCTGACAACAATATACATTTTTTCCTATTGTTCAATTTGATCACTGTGTTAGATCCTATCACAGCTATTAAAATAAAATACATAGTATATCTAACCCCCTTTGTCACCCCCTTAGATAAAAATCATACAATTAAAAAATTATAATTTTTTCCATTCTTTGCAGTGATGGTTATGGTTGGGGTTAGAGTTGTGTTAGAGTTGGGGATAGGGTTGGAGTTAGGGCAGTGTTTAGGGTTGTGTTAGGGTTGTGTTAGGGTTAGGGTTGTGTTGGGGTTAGAGTTCTGTTTGGGTTAGGGTTGTGTTAGGTTTGGCAGTTAGGGTTTGTGTTAAGGTTGAGGGTAGAGTTGTGTTAGGGTTGTAGTTAGGGACTAGGGTTATTGTTTGCGGTGTGTTAGGGTTGGAGGAAGAATTGTCATTTTTTCAAAAGTAAAAAAAATGACGAAATGATGGCAAGTGTTGAGCACAAGTACTTGCTACTCGAGTTTGCATCACGTGTGTGGATTTGCACCGATTATTGCTGATCCCCACATGTTTTTTTGAGGTGTCTAACGGCCTTGAAAGATGCGAGGCAGGGACTCGAGCATCTAACTCGAGCCCCCACGATACTCGGTGCATACCTGAGCACCCAATGCAAACTGGAGATGCGAGCACTTGCGCTCAACAATAATGATAACATATTCAATATGACGACCTAATGTTATCAAACTCTGTGACGTACCTGTGGGTTCAAAATGCTCACTATATCCCTAGATAAAATCCCTGAGGGGTGTGGTTTCCAAGATGGGGTCACTTGTGGGGGTTTCCACTGCTAAGGCACATCAGGGGCTCTCCAAATGTGACATTATGCCCGCCATCGATTCCAGAAAATGTTGCTTTCAAAAAGTCAAAAGGCGCTCCCTCCCTTCTGAGTCTTGCCATGCACCCAAACAGTAGATTTCCCCCACATATTGGGTATCGGTCTACTCGGGAGAAATTGCACAACAAATTTTGTAGTACATTTTCTCCTTATACCCTTGTCAAAATAAAAAAGTTTGGGTCTAAAATAATTTTTTTGTGAAAAAAGTTAAATGTTCATTTTTTCCTTCCACATTGCTATAGTTGTCGTGAAGCAGCAGAAGGGTTAATAAACTTCTTGAATGTGGTTTTGATCACCTTGAGGGGTGCAGTTTTTAGAAAGGTATCACTTATGGGTACTTTCTGTCATATTGACCCCTCAAAGTCACTTCAAATGTGATGTGATCCCAAAAGAAAATGGTGTTGTAAATTTTGTTGGAAAAATGAGAAATCGCTGGTCAACTTTTAACCCTTGTAACATTCTAACAAAAAATTATGTTTCCAAAATTGTGCTGATGTCAAGTTGACATGTGGGAAATGTTATTTAGTAACTATTTTGTGTGATATAACTCTTGATTTAAGGACACAAAATTTAATAGTTTGAAAATTGCAAAATTTAAATTTTTTTTGCCAAATTTCTTTTTTATTTTTACAAATAAATGCAAGTCATTTCGAAGATATTTTACCACTCACATGAGGTACAATATGTCACGAATAAACAATCTCAGAATTAGTGGGATCTGTTGAAGCATTTCAGAGTTATAAAGTGACATTGGTTAGAATTGTAAAAATTGGCTTGGTCATTAAGGTCAAAATTGGCTAAGTCACTAAGGGGTTAAACAATTGCTGGTGGCGTCCTGGGGGGAGTGACACCTGTTAGAACAATGAAGATCCATTATGAGGAAAAAGGAGTTAATGTAATAATGATCTAATGTGAAAACATCATGGAAGGTATATACGGTAACCTCTATCATTCATCTTTGCAGCATATATAATGGTATTTAACTATTTCCAGCAACTTCACTGAATCCTGCATGTGTCCAACCTCTATCATTCATCTTTGCAGCATATATAATGGTATATAGTTATTTCAACTCACCCTGCTTGTCCCCTTATGCTATTGAGGTCAAGTAACTTTTCAAAGTGGTTTATGATCCATGTAGGCCTGGACACTTGTTCATCTGCTAAATACATTTATTGTGTCCTGCTGTCCTAACTTAGTTTGATTGATTGCTAACGAGTAAGGAGAGAAAAAAAAAGGAAGATCTTAGAACTGGCCTTCTATAAATTCAAAGCTAGCCTGGGGAAGGCATTTATGCAGGGGGCATTTGTGTACATGTAATCGAAGCACATGTATCAAAGTAGGCTGGCAGTTATAACATGGCAGTTAGACAAGGCAGGAGACAGGTAAGACAAATAAATAAATAAATCTATTCCCTGTACATTTGGAGTACCGCAAATATTTACCTTATGCAGTTGTATAATTTATATCCTGGCCGCTGCATTTACACACATCCATCGCCCTGGTATTAACTCTCTACACTCCGTCCATATTGGCCCCTCACTCCTTTCCTCTCCTATGTATAGCACTCACGCTCTTTTCACATTGCTACACAGCACTGATCCATTCAGTCCCACCATTCAACATCAGAGACGCTCTCACAAATCACTTAACCATCTGCTCACTCTTTCTATCCTCCTCCTAATCGCAGGAGACATTGCTCCCAACCCTGGTCCCCCATGTTATGGAAAGTCAAACCCCCCAACTGCTACACTCAGAAATCCCTCTAATCTTATTAATATTCCCTGCCTGTCATCTGTCTCTCTTAATTGTGCCCTTTGGAATTCTCGCTCAGTGTGTAACAAACTCTCCTTTATTCAAAACTTTTTCCTTTCTATTTCTCTTAACCTTCTGGCTCTTACTGAAACCTGGATCCAGCAGTCAGACACTACCGCTGCTGCTGCTCTTTCATATGGTGGACTACACTTCTCTCATACCCCAAGATCAGACAATAGAGCAGGTGGAGGCGTTAGTCTGCTCCTATCACCAAAATGTACCTTTCAGGTTATCCCTCAAGTACCCTCACTTGTCTTCCCTTCTTTTGAGGTCCATGCCGTCAGACTCTACACCCCCTTCTCCATGCGAGTGGCGGTGGTATATCGTCCTCCCGGCCGCTCCCATCAGTTCCTGGATCATTTTGCCACTTGGCTTCCACATTTTCTCTCCTGTGACATCCCTACCCTCATCATGGGCGATTTCAACATCCCCATTGCTCTTCCCCTCTACCCATCTGCTACTCACCTTTTATCTCTAACCTCCTCGTTTGGCCTTTTTCAGCTTACTAATTCTCCAACGCATGAAGACGGAAACTCCCTCGACTTGGTCTTCTCTCGGCTTTGTGCAGTGGATGATTTTGCAAACTCCCCTCTCCTGCTCTCTGACCACAACCTTTTTTCATTCTCTATCAAGAACTGCCAGGTTGCTCAGGTCACCCCCACTGTCCATATTTATAGAAACATAGAAACATACAGACCATTAACACCCAGAAACTTATGAAGAACTTGCAGTCTTCATTGGCCAATATCTCCTCCCTCTCATGTCCTGATTCTGCATTGAAGAATTACAATGAAACACTTCAAAGTGCCCTGGATGAATTTGCACCTCCTATACATAGAACACCACAACACAGATGGCGACAACCCTGGCACACCCTGCAAACACGTTTCCAGGGGCGCTGAACGTCTGTGGAGAAAATCCAACCTACCCGAAGATTTCATCCATTATAAGTTTATACTACAAACATACAACACTGCCCTTCACCTCTCAAAACAAACCTATTTCAACACCCTCATCACCTCGCTGTCCAATAACCCTAAACGTCTATTTGACACTTTTCATTCTCTACTCAACCCAAGAGTACAGGCCCCAACCACGGAGCTTCGAGCTGACGATCTGGCCAATTACTTCAAAGAAAAAATTGACCAGATCCGACAGGAAATTATCTCCCAATCACCTCATACCATGCACTGTCCTCCCTCCCTCACTGCATCTAGCTCACTCTCTGATTTTGAACCAGTCACAGAAGAAGAAGTAAGCAGGCTCCTTGCATCTTCTTGCCCAACCACTTGCACCAGTGACCCATTTCGGTCACATCTACTCCAGCCCCTTTCCCCTGCTGTCACCCCTCACCTAAGTAAAATATTTAACCTCTCTCTCTCTTCTGGTATCTTTCCCTCCTCATTTAAGCATGCCGTCATACATCCACTACTTAAAAAAACCATCCCTCCACCAAAACTGTGCCCTTACTATTGACCTGTCTCTAATCTTCCCTTCATCTGTAAACTCCTGGAACACCTGGTCCACTCCCGTTTTATCCGCTATCTCTTTGATAACTCTCTTCTCGATCCTCTCCAATCCGGTTTCCGCTCTTTACACTCTACTGAAACTGCCCTCACTAAAGTCTCTAATGATCTACTAACAGCTAAATCAAATGGTCAGATACCAGAGGCGCACGCTGACTGTACTGTGGTGTCAGGGTAGGAAGAGGAGGAAGGTGACTCTTGAGATGAAGAGAGTGAGAACAGAGAGGATGACAATGAGGTTAAAGATACCACTTAGTGTGAACCTAGAGGTACGCAGCTGAGTAGCTCAGCAGAGGAGGTGGAGGAGAAGGAAGATGAGGAGGTTACATTGTGGCTTCGCACACAGACACAAAGTAATGCAACCATGATAAGCACTGCATCCTCAGCCCCAACTCTGGCTGTGACCAGCACCAGTCACAAGTGTGCAGTTCGCAGGTGCGGCAAGGGTTGCTTGCTTGAGCATTACTTGTGACCACAAAGGATGACCCAGCACACATTATCTCTCAAATTTGCAAAAAAAAACTCAGTAGAGGCAAAAATTGAAATAATTTGATGACATGCATGAACCGGCACATGCGTGATCAACATGCCTTAGTGGTGGAATCTCACTGTCCGAAAATGTGGAAAAGCAGGCCTCACCAACCACTGGCTGTCCCATCAACCCCTTCTGCTGCTTCTTCTTCCTCCATCAACATGCCAAGTCTTCTCACACAAGTCTCCTGCCACAGAAACTAAAATTGTTTATCCACACCATCAGGGTGAGCAAGAGCCAGTCAGCTGTTATGGAAGGAGACATGACTGCTGCTTTTGTGTCACCTAGAACAAACACATCTTTCTCAATCTACTATATTATCTCCGCTTGCAGTTTGCCCTGCTCTCTGTACTCCATCCTCTCTCAGCACAGCAGCCAGCTCTCGGTCCCGCAGTTGTGGTCACGTAAAAGAATGTTTCTTCCTACACAAGGCAAAGCTAAAAGCTTGAACTCCACCATCTTCAATTTGTTGGCCACGGAGCTGCTGCCTTTTTGCCTGGTGGATGCAGATGGTTTCCAAAAGTTGTTGGCTGTTGCAGTCCCCCAGTTCCAGTTGCCCAGTTGCCATTATGTCTCTAAGAAAGCTGTGCCAGCACTACACCAACATGTTGCCAACAACATGACCCATTCCCTGAAAAAATCTTTGTCTGCCAGGTTGCATTTCACGCCTGGATGAGCAAACATGTGCAGGGTTGTTACATCTCTCTGACTGGGCACTGGGTGACTCTGGTGGCTGTGGAGGCAGGTGGTCAAGGGACTGCCCCACAAGTCTTTGAATTTTCAAGGCTTGCAGGACAAACCTCTGTAACTAACACTTCCTCCACTGCTTCTGCCTCCTCAACCTCCTCCACGGCCTTCACCTGTGCCCTCAATCTCTTCTTTAATCTGACACGGAGTCCAACAGTGCAGATAGAATCTCCCCCACCTTGGTACTGTGCAGCCATGGCTCAGTGCAATCAGTCAGTGTTTAAATTAATATGACTTGAAGATCACAGTCACACAGCTCAAGAGGTGTGGACAGGTATCCAGGCCAAATTAGAGCAATGGCTGTCTTCATTAAACCTGGAGCCAGGGAAGGCCATGTGCGTTAACGATACAAACCTGGTGGCGGCCCTACACTGTGGTAACCTCACAAACGTGCCTTGCATGGTTCATGTCCTCAAGCTGGTGGTACACCACTATTCTGGCCTGGATGCGCTGCAACAAAAAGCACGGTCGCTGTATGCTGCTTTCCAAAGATCGCACCTCGCAGACTTGCTTAGCTAGAGGTCTTTTGGCCTACCAGTTACCCATTTGATTAGCAATGTTCCGACACAGTGGAATTCCACCCTGCACAGGTTGCAGCGGTTGTGGCAGGAGCAACCAGCCCTGGTGCAGTATGTACTTTTGCGTAGCTTGGGCTAATGAAGTCCGGACGTGGTGCATTTCATGCTTGCGGATTGGGCACAGGTGAAGTGCCTCTGCACCCTCCTGCACAGTTTTTAAATAGTTACTAAGATAGTTAGTATTCAAAAAGAAGACATTTCAGCACTCACCAAGTTGAACAAGTTTCAAAGTCCTTTTTTTCACCATATGAGGCATGGACAATGTGATGGACATGCAGGTCTAGGAGGCATGCGGGGAGAGAAGAGATGGACTACGGCCGTTCCTCTTGTGATAGCTTTAACAGGTCCAAATGAGTAATTACAGTGGGTTACAGAAAGTATTCAGACCCCTTTAAATTTTTCACTCTTTGTTTCATTGCATCCATTTGGTAAATTCAAAAAAGTAAATTTTTTTCTCATTAATGTACACTTTACACTCCATCTTGACTGAAAAACCCCCCAAAAATGTAGACATTTTGGCAAATTTATTAAAAAAGAAAACCTGAAATATCACATGGTCATACGTATTCTGACCATTTGCTCAGTATTGAGTAGAAGCACCCTTTTGAGCTTGTACAGCCATGAGTCTTCTTGGGAATGATGCAACACGTTTTTCACACCTGAATTTGGGGATCCTCTGCTATTCTTCCTTGCAGATCCTCTCCAGTTCTGTCAGGTTGGATGGTGAACGTTGGTGGACAGCCATTTTCAGGTCTCTCCAGAGATGCTGAATTGGGTTTAGGTCAGGGCTCTGGCTGGGCCACTCAAGAATGCTCACAGAGTTGTTCTGAAGCCACTCTTTGGTTTTTTAGCTGTGTGCTTAGGTCATTGTCTTGTTGGAACGTGAACCTTCGGCCAAGTTTGAGGTCCAGAGCACTCTGGAAGAGGTTTTCATCCAGGATATCTCTGTACTTGGCTGCATTCATGTTTCCTTCAATGGCAACCAGTCGTCCTGTCCCTGCAGCTGAAAAACACCCCCACAGCATGATGTCACCACCATGTTTCACTGTTGGGATTGTATTGGGCAGGTGATGAGTAGTGCCTGATTTTCTCCACACATACCGCTTAGAATTATCACCAAAAAGGTCTATCTTTGTCTCATCAGACCAGAGAATCTTATTTTTCATAGTCTGGGAGTCCTTCATGTGTTTTTTAGCAAACTCTATGCAGACTTTAATATGTCTTGCACTGAGGAGAGGCTTCCGTCTGGGCACTCTGACGTAATGGCCCAACTGGTGAAGGGCTGCAGTGATAGATGACTTTGTGGAACTTTCTCCCATCTCCCTACTGCATCAGTGGAGCTCAGCCACAGTGACCTTGGGGTTCTACTTTAACTCTCTCACCAAGGGTTTTCTCCCACAATTGCTAAGTTTGGCTGTATGGCCAGGTTTAGGACGACTTTTGGTGGTCCCAAACTTCTTTCATTTAAGGATTATGGAGGCCACTGTGCTCTTAGGAACATTGAGTAGTGCAGAAATTATTCTGTAACCTTGGCCAGATCTGTGCCTTGCCACAATTCTGTCTCTGAGCTTTTTCGCCAGTTCCTTTGACCTCATCTAAAGGGCTGTCACACTGTAGAAGGATCAACTTTATTCTCATTTGCACAAGGAAAGACTAGAAGCAATGGGATGAAACTGAATGGGAGGAGACACAGATTAGATATTAGAAAAAACTTTTTGACAGTTAGAGTGATCAATGAGTGGAACAGGCTGCCACGAGAAGTGGTGAGTTCTCCTTCAATGGAAGTCTTCAAACAGAGGCTGGACAGACATCTGACTGGGATGATTTCGCGAATCCTGCTTTGAGCAGGGGGTTGCTCCTTCAATGGAAGTCTTCAAACAGAGACTGGACAGACATCTGACTGGGATGATTTAGCGAATCCTACTTTGAGCAGGGGGTTGGACCAGATGACCCAGGAGGTCCCTTCCAACTCTACGATTCTATGATTCTATGATTCTATGATTCTCATTTGGTCTGACATGCACTGTGAGCTGTGAGGTCTTATATAAACAGGTGTGTGCCTTTCCAAATCAAGTCCTATCAGTTTAATTAAACACAGCTAGACTCCAATGAAGGAGTAGAACCATCTAAAGGAGGATCACAAGGAAATGGTCAGCACGTGACTTAAATATGATTGTCTGAGCAAAGGGTCTGAATACTTATAACCATGTGTAACATCCCTGCTGGCATCACTACATGGCTTTCCATCTCCCATCAGGCTGATACACCAACTTACTCACCACTCTGGGCCATGCTGTGAGTTCTGCCCTCCACCTGCTCCATGCTGTGAACCATGTGTCCTCTGCATACATCCTGGCTGTGTGCTCTAGGGCATCAGCGCCTGCACTTCCTGTGGCTTGTAGAGACTGCGTGCGCACTCCTATTGAGTCTCAAGCCTATTGCCTAGACGTACCGGTTACTTAAGGAATCTCCACTAATTAGTAGATGCCTGAGCAACAAACTTTCTCAGTCTCTGTTCTGCTGCTGAGTTTCCTGGTCCTGTCCTGGTTTCCTCCTTCCTGGGAGCTGTATACCCAGGCCGTTTCTGTGCTTTTTGTGTCTTGTGTCTTGTTTCTGATGCACACTTGTTTTTGTGTCCGTCCTTGTCTGTACTAAGTCTGTTTCCTTCACCTGTTTGTATCCTTGTCTGTGGCCTTCTCTACTCAGCTGTGTGCATTCTTGTGTCTGCTTCCACCCCACATCCTGCGGCTCTGCTCTGCTCCCATACCACATCCTGTGGTTCTGCTCCCATCCTGCATCCTGCGGCTCTGCTCTGCTCCTGCTCTGCATCCTGCGACTCTGCTCTGCCCTCATCCCGCTCTGCTGTGCTCCCACTCCGCATCATGTGGCTCTGCTCTGCTCCCTCTCTGCACCCTGAGGTTCTGCTCTGCTTCTGCTACGCTCCTGCCCCACAACCTGCAGCTCTGCTGCTGCTCTGCATCCAGCGACTCTGCTCTGCTCCTGTCCCGCACCCTGTGCCTCTGCTCTGCTTTCTGCGGCTCTGCTCCCACTCCTCACCCTGTGGCTTTGTTCTGCTTCCACTCGGCACCCTGCGGCTCTTTGTTGCTCTTGTCTGTACTGTTTTTTACCGGTTTGTTTATCCCTCTAGTCTGAACTGGTTCCTACCTGTTCCTATATCCTACTCTCATCTGCCTGTGTTCCTGTCCTTCCTGAAACAGTTCCTTTTCCTCCAGTCTGAACTAGTTCCTACCTGTTCCCATATCCTACTCGTCCCTGCTTGTTTTCCTGCTCCACCTGAAATGGTTCTGGTTCCTCCAGTCTGAGCCATGCCCACCTACCTGCCAGAGTGCCAGCCATGCCCGCCTGCCTGTCAGAGTGTCAGCTGTGCCCACCTGCCTGCAAGAGTGACAGCAGTGCCCATCTGCCAGCCAGAGTGCCCGCCTACCTGCCAGAGTGCCAGCTGTGCCTGCCTGCCAGAGTGGCAGCCATGCCCGCCTGCCTACCAGAATGCCAGCCATGTCCGCTAGAGTCCCAGTCGTGCCTGTCAGTACTTGCCTGCACCTGTCATTAGTGTTCTCTCCCGCTATGGGATCAGCTGCTACTGCCAGACACAGCCCTGGAGTGGTACCTGGCAGCTACCTGCCACATAAGCCTGACCTCACCACTAGAGGCTCCAGTGAACACCAAGGTAGCTACTTAGTCATGTCCCTACAGGGTAGTCTGGTTTGTGGTACAGTGGGGCCACAATCCTCGCTTGCGCCATCCAGTTTGGGCGCGAGCGTTGCACCATGAGATATTTCACTTTTTTTTAATAAATTTGCAAAAATTTCTACATTTCTGGTTTCTTTCAGTCAAGATGGGGTGCAGAGTGTACAGAAATGAGAAAAAAAATTAACTTTTTTTAATTTACCAAATGGCTACAATGAAGCAAAGAGTGGAAAATTTAAAGGGGTCTGAATACTTTCCGTACCCACTGTACGTGTCGTCATTTCCTTTATAAGGGATAGACTGCATAAAAAGACATTTGTGAAAATACAATGCAGTGAATAAAAATTAACATTTAATTTATATGACATATATATATATACTGCTCAAAGAAATAAAGGGAACACAAACAGCCTGTTGCAAATGGAATAGTGTTCCCTTTATTTTTATGAGCAGATGAGCAGTATATATAGTAATTGCTTTCTATTGCAGATAGCAAATAAAAATTATTAGAGTAAGGCCGGAGTCACACTACCGAATAAATCGGACGAATGCAATGCGATAAAAAATCGCATTGCTTTCGTCCCAATATTATTCTATGGTTTAGCTCCCATCATCCGATTTTTTTATCGGATCTGTTCCTCGGACCGAGACAATCGCAGCATGCTGCGATTTTCAGCGATTTTCGGATTGGATTCGCCAATGCAAGTCTATGGGTGTGATTAAAAATCGGATTCAAGACAGACCACACGTGTGACTTGCGATTAAATCGCAACGCGTCTCCTGGTGAACAGGAAATAGCATCAGGCATTGGCAGGAAGCTTTAGGATGCAAATTTCACTTGCAGCATAAAAAAACCCAGGAAGAACCCCTCCATGGAGTCCTCCATCATGTCCACGCCAGTCAATGTGGAAATGCTGATAATTCTGGTCCAGGAGAGGCCAGAACTATGGGACCAGAGAGATCCACACTATGCTGACCGGACACGCAAGGAGGCAGCGTGGAGAAGAATCTGTGCCCAGATGTTCAGTGGCTATGCGGCAAGACCTCGGGAGGAGCAGGAGCAAATTAGTAAGTTAAATAATGTGTACACATAATCAAAAACCCTAATGTAATATGCTCAATATAAGTTACAAGATGTAGCGTCATTGCTCACATATCTGTACCAAATTCCTACGCCATTTAATGTGTGCATATTTTCAACATCTAAATTACACCTCCCTGACTGGTGGCCCCATGATGATTTTTGGTCCTAAAAATTTAGATACTTAGCTAATTGTTCTGCCACCAAATGCAGTGCTCTCCTTGTTTTTTTGTCCGTATCTTAGCCAGTATATATCTTTTGTTTTTTGACTAAAAATATAATAGATGTTCGCATCATTACCACAGGTTTTTCTACATTTTCTTTGAAATTCAGTTGTTTAGAAGGTCCTTTGTAGTAGGCCTGAACCTGTTACTTATTTTGGTAGTATTGGTGTCGAGCCATCAGAAATATTCATATAAATTTCAAAATGTGTGCCTAAGCATATGTAAACCATTGATAACATAGCCATATGTGTGGTCTTAGGAAATCCTGTGTTTTGTTTCACATTGTAGTGACTGATGTGACAAGGCGTTGGCGCAGCTGTAGGGACACATATAGGAGGGAGAAACAGCTGAGGGCCTGTAGTGGAGCGGCTGGAACCACAAAGAGGAAATACCTCTACTTCGACCGCCTACATTTCCTTGCTCCTGTGATGTATCTGAAACCGTAAGTGCAGGGTTTAATGTAGTACTTTGTATTTTCGCTATGCAAACTCTAAATATTTTTATTTTTGTTAATTGTACCACCGAGTCAAACCTCACAGAGAGGGAGACGGGTTCTGATTCTGAGGTGGTGATTGATCCAGAGTCGGATGTTGCTGCAGGGTCAGGCCCATCTGCAGGACTTCCCAGAGCCACATCACCACCACCAAGGTCACCACCACCAGAATCTGGTAGCTAGGCAGCACAGCATGATGAACAGGGCAACAGTAGCAGCCCCACCATGCCTCTGGATCCCTCTCCACAGCCTTCTGCCCTACCACGACGAGGCAGGCGTAGGAGAGAAGGAGCACCTTTGGGAACAAGGATGCAGGTTGACCGAGGTGTCTTGGACTACTTGTCCACAGCTGCTCATGATGATGGGGAGGAGGCTTATGGGCGCAGTCTGGCACATTACTTGAGGGCAATTCCCTGTGAGTACAGGCTACGTACCAGAGGGGCTCTCCAAATCGTTTTGGATGCCAGCACACCACCCAATAATCCCCGCACTGTGTTTCAGTTTCTGGAAAGGTGGCAGCTGTCAGATGAAAATCAAATTGATAGGCTGGTTGGACTTGATGTGACAAGTCAACCATCCTTGGAACCTGTTCCTCCTCCTCCTCCTCCACCATGGGTGCCAACACCTCCGCCTCAGCCTGCACACATCCCTAATGTGGCTCCACAGGTCCAATATATGGGCCAGGGCGCACATGCCCAATATGGCCACTTTAACGTACCCAATGTTGGAGGGTAGCCCCAACATGGGTATGTTAGACATGGCCATATTGGGGGATATGGGCAATTAGGGCAGCCCTACCATGACTACCCCCACCAATTTCAAAATTACCCCTACCCAAACCCCCAAATAGATCCTACCAGGATGCAACAGATGGCACAGCCAACTGGCGGCGCACAGGGGGACAGAGATGTGGCCCAGCAACCAAGGGCAAATGTCCAAACAGGACCCCCACATTCACCACCCCCAACCTACCATGACTTGTAGGTTTTCCTTTTGGCCTTTTTTTGAGGTTGTCTGTTTTATACATGATGTTTCTTTTTTGTGTCTGAATGTTAACTACTTATGTGCTGCTAACATTATGCCATATGGCATTAATATGGTTATTTGCTTTCGGCATTCCCAAAAAACAAAAACAAGTAATAAACTTGTTAACATTCACAATGTGTACCTGTTCCTGTTCGTACATGTTCTGTAATGTGTTAGATAGATCTACTAAAAATTAGTCAGAAAAAAACACAAACGGCCAAGCAAAAAATGTTTATGAGAACACAACACAAACAAACCACTACATAGATAATGCATCATCTTGCCAGGGAGTAGCATCCTGAGGTGTTAGAAAATAAGTAGTGAACACATAACATACTTTGAGTCCGGAAATTGGACGACAGGGTTGGGATAACATGTGTCCTAGGCCTAGACACATTTGCAGACTCAACTTCAGCATCATCATGTGAGGGGCAGTCATGAATTCTTGTGAAGTTATGTAGGACCACACAGGCTTTAATAACTTCATTGACATTTGCTTCACTCAGCTGAATGGCGGACTGTAGGACCCTCCACTTTGCCGAAAGAATACCAAAGGCGCACTCCACCAGTCGCCGAGCACGTGATAGTCGCAAGTTAAATATTCGACGCCGGCGGTCAAGGGTTCGTCGTGGATATGGCCTCATGACATGTCTGGTCAATTGAAACGCCTCATCTGATACAAGAACATAAGGCACCGGTTCCAGATTTGAGTCTGGAAGCTGACGTGGTGGTGGTAGGTCAAGCTCATTATTACGCAGCCGCCGACCCATAATGGAAGAATTGAAGACTCTGGAGTCTCCAGTTCTTTCATAGGCCCCAATATCTACAATTATAAACCTGTAGTGAGTGTCGACCAGAGCCAACAATACTACAGAAAAATATTGTTTATAATTATAGAATTGGGACCCTGAGTTCGGCGGCTTACCCACACAGATGTGCTTCCCATCCAGGGCTCCAATACATTGTGGAAACTGGCACGTGGCCTCAAATCCACAGGAGATACACAACCAGTCTGCCATTTTGGGCTCCGGCATTACTACATGATGGAGTCTGGACCAGATTTCGAAGCATGTAGACCGCACAATGCCAGAGATTGTTGATTTCCCAATTAAAAATTCTAAATGCAGACCAGCATATGAAAGGCCAGTTGAAAGGAAGCTAAAAAATATAAAAAAACATGCGTACACAGCCCAACAAACAACAGATAAAGCTTAAATCACATTTAAAGTCTATGAATTCTAAAGTAGGCATGATCAACATTAAATTACATGCCATGGCTTGGTTCAGTAATACACAAGCATATAATGTTTATTTGGAAATGTGCTAGAAAAAATGTGATAAAAAATGGCAATAATAAATAAGGTTCAAGGTCTGGTAAGGAAATATGCTGCTTCACACATAATCAACATATTGCTTTAAGACATACCATAAGGTGAGGAGTAGACGCTCCTCTGCAGAAATAGCTTTGCGTATCCTCGTGTCCTGAAACGTGATACCAGGGTGCACAAACTCAAGCAAAAGATCAAATGTAGCAAGGCTCATCTGACAATATTGAAAGAACTTCTCCGGATGGCTACGCAGAGATGTATAGAGATGATGGAAATGGCCTTTAGATATCCTGTGTACCAAAAGCGGATGGACCCACATTCGTCTACGCCTCCTCGGATCCACAATCACAGGATATACGTCTGGATATAACCCAATAGAAAAGAACACGCTCAGTGGTGTTAAAAGTCAGCCTGTCTGTCATGTTTAGCACAAGAAAAGGGGGAGACAGGGCGCTTCCAATGCGCAGGTCTCTATGGAGAGTAGATGAGTGCACAGCAAGTGTTAGGCTCACCTGATAGGGTTGTGAGAGTCACAACACCTATAATCGCATAAAACAGCTGCAGCAGTCTGCACGAGGTCCAAGGACTTGGTACAAAGAGAAAGCTGGTAGTGCAATAAGAGACTGCGCTGCTGTGGTAGAATTCAAGGTATCTTTATTGCCAACGCGTTTCTGAGCCAGTCCCAGCTCACTTCATCAGGGCATGTTACAGAAGTTCATTGCAGGGGTATATATACACATAAAAAAAAAAAAGGGGGAGGCGCCAAGAATAGTGAGGTGACGCGTCAACATGGATACATATACATGAATCATACAAAACAATAAAACTTTATTACAACCATATTAAAAAACGATGTTTAAAATGCCATAAAAAGAGTGTTGGTATAAAAAACGTGATTAAAAAATAAAAAGACACGGGGGGGATCACGAGGTAAAAGATTAAAACATGGCTCTCGAGTCCTGGGGTGGATTAGAACTTGCCTCAGAGGATATAACTCATGGTATTAGTCCACTATGCTACATGTGAAACTGGAAAGTAAGGAGAAAATTTTTAAAATCATGTGTAAATAGCTAAAACTAGTCTCAAATATCTTTTTTCTAGGTGGAGAAAAGAGAAGAACAACAAGAAGAAACTCTCTGGAATAGGTGATATAAAAATGGTTAAAACTTGAGTGCTAAGACATAATAAAAAAAAACAAAGAAAAAAAAAACAAATAAATAATAAAAAAAAATTCATGGGTGAAAAAAATGCATAAAATTTTTTTTTTTTTCTTTAAAAAACGAAGATGATGATATAAAGGAATTGAAAGGATAAGATATTAAAACACAGGGTCAAAATAAAATCAATAAAAACATCATTGATGATATTAAGACCATTGGGCTCAATAGATTTGAGTTTGTAGATCCAAAAAACTTCCTTTCTGCATAGTGATTGAAACCTATTGGGGATGTGGTCTGGTATGTGATCAATGGGATAAATGGTGGCTTTACTGAAATCTCTGGAATGTGTGGTGTCAAAGTGTTCTGAAAGTCCATGTTTTTAGAAGCCTATTTTGATATTGTGACGGTGTGAATTCATGCGACAATGTAGTGCTTGTGTAGTGCGACCTACATACAATCTGGGACAAGGACAGGAAATGACATATATAACATGAGAGGAATGACAAGTGAGGTGGAATTTGAGGGGAAATCTTTCAAGTGTAATGGGGTGGACAAACACAGACGTGCAGTGTGAAATGGTATGACAGCAAGCACAATTAGGACGGTGACACTTATAAATCCCTGGTGATGAAATGGTATGGGTAGTAGGCTTCTGGGGTAGAAGTCTACTTGGAGCCAGAATATTCTTTAATGACCTGGCCTTTCGGAAGGTGATAGCAGGTTTGTCTGGAAGGACCCCATTAAGTATCGGGTCCTTCTTAATGATGGGCCATAAATTATTTAGAACATCTCTTATCCTGTTCTGTTATGAACTGAATGTTGTAATAAAATTTGTTCTAAAGAGTTCAGCATCATCTTTCTTTTGTTTAGTCAGAGATTTTCTGAGGAGAATATTCTGGTTAAAATTTTAAAAACATTATCACATGTAGAACTAATGAGTTTTTTGGGATACCTCTGAGCAAGGAACCTTTCCCTCAGGGCCTCGGATTGTGTGATAAAATCCTCATCATTAGTGCAGTTCTTTCTTAGCACAAAGCAGAGATAACAAAATCCAAGCACTGACTGTATCGCAAAGGTAGCAAGCTCACACCTGTTGTAGAGCCCATAAATATAGGGTGGGATGATTTTTTAAATTAGTTTCAGGCCTAAAAACCATTATTTGTCCATTTTGTAAGGCTCCAAAAAAAAAATCGCCAGACGGATGTCAAACAGATGCTTACATGCGAATAAAATCGGATCAACGATGAAAAATCGGATCACAGACGGATCACTGGTCAAGAAACCTTGGTGCGATTTCGGAAAGTAAAAATCGTACCGATTATTTTATCGTTTAATGTGACTCCAGCCTAAAACAGATTCTATTATTGAGTCCTAAAGGACCTTGCGCATTAGCTTTCTTGATCCTTTGAGCTTCATGTTTTAGTAGGATTTTGTTGTGGTTTCCACCTTGTGGTGGATAATTAACCACTTTGAGCTCTGCAAATCGCAGGGTCTCGGGATTAGAATCATGTTTCTCTTGAATGTGCTTTATATGCCTTAAGCAACCCTTTCCTGAAGTAATAGATCGATAATGTTCACAGAATCTAGTTATTAGGGGTTTTATTGTTTTTCCTATGTAATAAAATAAGCAGGGACAGAACAGAATATAAATTACATATTTAGTTTTACAAAATATGAAATCCGATACTTTATGTGAAATGGAACCGATATGTAATGGATTAGAGGTGACGTGCAGGTGACAGCTTGGACAATTTTCACATTCAAGGTTCTCCACCTTCCTTGCTTCATAGAAGCTATGTACTCTATGGTTACATCCTACTCCTGATGATCCTTGGAAAAAGGGAAACGCATTGAGTTGTTAAACTGGCCTGGAGTATTATCTGGTTCAGTTTCTGTGCTAATTTGTTGTGGAATATGAATGTCATATCGCTGTTACATAACTCTGAATATGGCTTGGAGTGCCATCTGCTTAGCATGTTGTTGAACTGTAGGAGGGTTTCTGACTGGTATACTCTACATATGGGTCATTTGACCGTGCAATATGTGTCTTTAATATTGTTTCTGGTAATCTGTGTCTTCCACTCCTCCATCATAAAAATCTATAGAAGTTATTAATCTAGCCTAAACAAATATATTCAGGGTTATTTTGTGAGAAAACCACAATACACGGATATATGAATATAGTGGGCCCTGTAGGCTTCTCTTTTCCTCACAAATATATCAACTGAAAAACCTCTATCTATGTGGTCCCTGGAGGTTATAAGAACTCGATAATTTAAGGTATATTGGCAATATTTTTGTTATACTGTAGTAAGCAGATAGAACTATAGTAACATTGTCCATAGTCAGTATATAAGCAGACCTAGAGGAAGAATAGTCAGTAGATCCATTCAAGAGCAAGTAGGATCTTTTGTATAGAAAGAGTTATGCAAGTGAGAGATATAAATTAAGTATCAAGAAGCCAAAAATTTTTTCATTTAGAATTTATTATAAAAAAGACATTCAATTCTTTCTTCAACTTTCTTCAACTTTCTCACAGAGAGAGAGAGAGAAAGATATTTTCTTCCGGACATGCTCATTATAAAAAAGTGGATCCGTTTGTGGATTCCGCCAATTAACATTAACAGTTGGCAATGGATCCGCCGCCCATAGGCATCCATTATAACGCATGGCGGACAGCGACGGATACGTTGCTATCCGCTGTTTTAATGCACACAAAAAATGTTTCATTGTCCATCCACTCAAGACAGCGGATGCCAAAATTTGGTAATAATATGTCCGTCAATTATGTTTATCATCACATCCAAGAATTCCAAATTATTGCCTCCAAAATGTGAAGTAAAATGCATGTTCTCTGTATTCACTGTGTTTAAATAAAAGATAAATTCTTGGAATTCTTGTTCCATTCCATTCCGTATCAAATATTTCATCCACATATCCACATAGTAAGATGTGAGGAGGTGATAATCCCAGAGAAAAAGCTGGAAGCAGAGGAGGATGCGAAAGGGATAACAATATCTTAAATTTCTGGACTGTCGTCGCACAGGCGGGTGCCATGGGAGGGTGACTTACAGCCATCAAGAAGGGCTCATAGTAACAGATAAACTGTTAGTGAAGATGCAGGAGCCGAGGAACAAATTGAGGAGGACGAGGTGATGGACGTGCAACAGTCAGGTGATCAAGAGGATAATGATATGATCTCTCTATCTCTGTTGTCTGTGATTAGCGAGAGGGAACCAACACAGCATGGACTTGGACCTCATGGAAGTGCTCAACACATGAGCGCCTTCTTTCTGCACTTTCTTCAACATGTTGTCCATATTCTTAGTGATAGAAATAGAGCTGACTACTGGGTTGCCACTCTATTAGATCCACAGTGAAAGAGTAAATTTACTCAGATGCTTTTCACCTGGAAAGGGCTGCGTGCATGCTGGAGAATCGAAATACGCTTCTAGACAATTTTAAGAGTGGTTTTCCCCAAGACAGCAGTGAGGCACACAGTGTGCATCCCAGAAGGTGTGTCAGAGGCCTATTATATTGTTTCTACTCTGTGGAAATTGATGGCACTTTAGTGCGGTGTGACAATTTTTTTTTAAATGTTGAGACTCCAAGTTGGGTCTCCATCTGGTGGGATGCCTGTGTAAGTAGGTCTCTCAGACAGGCAGGTCTGCTCTTACTTTCAGTCAACTACCTGTGTTACTTTCCTTACATTTTTCTACCAATAGTTCTGTATGAAACTGATGCTTGCACTATCTGAGTGTGGCTGGAATAATAAAAAAATGGAGATGTTGCATCAGGTATCAGGGCTCCCAGCGAAGAGGGATTACACGGCTCTCTTAACCACCAAGTCCTCATTGAAACTTCAATTCCAAGCTGTAAATGCTGGGCCAAGGCCTGATACAGTGGGGAAAAAACGTATTTAGTCAGCCACCAATAGTGTAAATTTTCTCACTTAAAAAGATGAGAGAGGTCTGTAATTGACATCATAGGTAGACCACAACTGCGAGAGTCAAAATGAGAAAACAAATCCAGAAAATCACCTTGTCTGATTTGGCAAGATTTATTTTTCAAATTATGGTGGAAAATAAGTATTTGGTCACCTAAAAACAAGATTTCTGGCTCTCTCAGACCTGTAACTTCTTCTTTAAGAGGCTTCTCTGTCCTCCACTCATTACCTGTAGTAATGGCACCTGTTTGAACTTGTTATCAGTATAAAAGACACCTGTCTACAACCTCAAACAGTCACACTCCAAACTCCACTATGGTGAAGAACAAAGAGCTGTCGAAGGACACCAGAAACAAAACTGTAGCCCTGCACAAGGCTGGGAAGACCGAATCTGCAATAGGCAAGCAGCTTGGTGTGATGAAATCAACTGTGGGAGCAATAATAAGAAAATGGAAAACATACAAGACCACTGATACTCTCCCTTGATCTGGGGCTGCACACAAGATGTCACCCCATAGGTTCAAAATAATCACAAGAACAATGAGCAAATATCCCAGAACCACATTGGGGGAACTAGTGAATGACCTCAATAGAGCTGGGACCACCGTAAAAAAGGCTGCCATCAGTAACACACTACACCGCCAGGGACTCAGATCTTGCAGTGCCTGACGTGTCCCCCTGTTTAAGCCAGTACATGTTTGGGCCTGTTTGAAGTTTGCTAGAGACCATTTGGATTATCCATAAGAATATTGGGAGAATGTCATATGGTCTGATGAAACCAAAGTAAAACTGTTTGGTGGAAAGAAAACTCATCATGTTTGGAGGAGACAGAATGCTGAGTTACATCCAAAGAACACCATACCTACTGTGAAGCAGGGGGGTGGAAACATCATGCTTTGGGGCTGTTTCTCTGCAAAGGAACCAGGGCGACTGATCCGTGTTCATGAAAGAATGAATGGGGCCATGTATCGTGAGATTTTGAGTGCAAACCTCCTTCCATCAGCAAGTGCATTGAAGATGAAACGTGAATGGGTCTTTCAGCATGATAATGATAGTAAGCACACCCCCATGGCAATGAAGGAGTGCCTTCGTAAGAAGCAAATGAAGGTCCTTGAGTAGCCTAGCCAGTCTCCAGATCTCAACCACATAGAAAACCTTTGGAGGGATTTTAAAATCCGTGTTGCCCAGCGACAGGCCCAAAACATCACTGCTCTAGAAATCTGCATGGAGGAAGGGGCCAACATAGCACCAGCAGTGTGTGCCAACCTTGTGAAGACTTACAAAAAACATTTGACATCTGTCATTGCCAACAAAGGATATATAACAAAATATTGAGATGAACTTTTCTTAATGACAAAATACTTACTTTCCACCATAATTTGCAAAATAAATCTTGCCAAATCAGACAATGTGATTTTCTGGATTTGTTTTCTCATTCTGACTCTCATAGTTGTGGTCTACCTATGATGTCAATTACAGGCCTCTCTCATCTTCTTAAATGGGAGAACTTGCACAATTGGTGGCTGACTAAATACTTTTTTCCCCACTGTACCTCATGCATGGCCCCTGGCTATCTGCAACTGTGCCATTTGTAAAATTTCTCCTATGGATCAATTAATGCCGCTTTTCATGGTGTTTGCCCCTAATTTTAGTTCTTTGGAAAGCTTTTTGTCACCACGTTTCGGCTGGTTTCACATTTGCTTCTGTTTGCGCAGCATTTCATCTGCATCAATCCGTATGCGTCATGTTTCCCTATCTTTAACATGGTGTACGAAGGGGCATGCGTTTGCATCAGTTCGCATGTGTCAGCGTCAAATATGCGCATTTGTGCGCATGCGGATGAGTGCATCAAATAAACGCATTACTGTCTATGGGAACGCATGCATACGCAAGGATATGCATACGCATGCATTTTTCACATAATCATGTCAGGGAAATGAAACACGCCCATTGGGTGTGGCTTGTGTTAAGGAAATTCTCCGAACGCATGTGGTGAAAAAACACAAACGCATGCAAAAAATGCATGCAAACACATGCAAACGCTTACATCATGTGTAAGCTGATGCGGATACAAAATGTGGCGTAAACATGCGCTTGTATGCGTTTTGACATGCGTTTGCGCATGCAGACGAAGCGCTGCGCACACAAACGCTAATTTGACCCTACTGGTGAGCATGTTCAGCAAACGTCTAAAGATTCGTTGAATCGAACCCCACCTTGAAAGGTTTGCTCATCTCTACTCTTTCATGATAAAGATTTGCATACATAGTTCTAGAAAGAATGCTCATAAATTATATTTGTAAAAATCACTAAAATAGAATACATTGTTTTTGCTGTAATTGTCTTACATTATTTAGCACTAGGGATAAATGGATTGATCTGCAAAGGATTCAAATTAAGTCAGATTTCCTGAAATTCACAGTTCCATGGAAATTTGAACATCATGCAACTCAATTTGCGAGGATCAGCCAGTATAGATATTTACAGTGCTATTTCACACATGCCGCACACAGCGAGCATGCCAATAGTGTCAATTGTGGCAGCGCAAGCTTCACAATAATGCCCTGCAGCTATCCGATCACATGATGTAGCACAGCCATTTAGGGGGCTATCAGAGGCAGTGTAAAACATAGAGGTGTCAAGGAACACCATTTTATGCCTGTACTGTGTAGGAAAAGGAGTTCAGAGAACACAGGATAGGGATAGAAAAAAAGGCTTAGGGCAGAGACACACTGGCAAATTTTTCATCCCATAATCGGATCGTAAAACTTGCCCTGGCCGGCACCTCTCCTGACCTGAGCATGACAGCGTGATGGATTACTGTGCAGCTGTCAAGTACAGGTCAGGAGAGGTGCTGGCCAGGGCAAGTTTTACAATCCGATTCTCGGACGAAAAATTTGCCAGTGTGTCTCTGCCCTTAATGCTATTGTGGTGTGCTACTACTGATGTAGCAGATTGAAAATGGGAGTGATTATGTTATTGTGTGAATAGAATTCCCAGATTTAAGTAAAAACAGTGTACTGTTGTAGCGTCTCATCAGCGTTGTAGTGTTGTTACTTTTGACTATCGTGTTTGAAACTTCTAAACTGTAAATCGCTGCGGAATATTTTGGCGCTATATAAATAAAGATTAATATTATCATCTCTCAGTTTGTGACTCTAAATTAAAACATCTGTAATCTGTAATTTAATGCAGCGACAGCACCTTAGCAGATGCATTTTTATTATTATTATTATTATTTTTTACAAAGTGCCAGCAAGCAAGAGTAGTATTAGGCTGTGTACCCACATAACGTTTTTTTTTCGCGTTTAATAACGTTTTTTTTTCACGTTTAAGCGTTTTTTACATGCAAAAACGCTTAAAAAAACGCATACATTAAGCATCCCATTCTTATAATGCATTCTGCAATTTTTGTGCACATGATGCGTTTTTTTCCGCAAAAAAAAACGCATTGTGGTAAAAAACGCAGCATGTTCATTAATTTTACGGTAAAAAACGCATTTCCAACTATATTCTATGACGAAACTCTGACTTTTTTTGCGCTAGTCGGACGAGTTTCATCTGAAACAAATTTTGTTTCATGAAACCCGATCCGACCAAAGTCGCTCAACTCTAGTAATTGGAGTTGAGCGAAACGGGTCGAAAAATTTCAAAAGTCGCCGACTTTTAGCAAAGTCGGGTTTCATGAACCGAAACCCGACCCTAGGATGAGGTCGGCCACGAGGTCGGCGACTTACGCGCTAAAGTCGCGTTTCAAAAGTTTGTTTTGCGCTCTTTTTCAGCCAATCAGGACCCACGGACACTGTGGGCAACGTGATGACATAGGCAGGGGTCACCACCATCTTTCAGAAGGGCATGCAAGTGATTGGCTTGCTTTGGTGGGCGTCACAGGGGGTATAAAAGGGCGTGCACGCCGACCGCCATCTTACTTCTGCCGATATCAGTATAGGGAGAGGTTGCTGCTGATTCTGTAGGGAGAGCGTAGGCAGGGAAGAAGACAAAAAAACTGCTTCTGCTGCTAGCGATTTGGCCTGCACAACACACCAGTCACTGTGTGTGCAGTGCAAGGGGAGGCTATATTGTGGTGTATCAGTGGTGTTGGTTGTTGGGCTGCCTTCTAAGGCTTCCTGACATTCCTGCATTGCTGTTTACCCACTGCTCCGCAAACTGCTTTTTTAAAAGCATTCCCAATTTTTTTTTTTTGTCCTGCTGAGAAGAAAAAAAAACTGCTTCTGCTGCTAGCGATTTGGCCTGTACAACACACCAGTCACTGTGTGTGCAGTGCAAGGGGAGGCTATATAGTGGTGTATCAGTGGTGTTGGTTGTTGGGCTGTCTTCTAAGGCTTCCTGACATTCCTGCATTGCTGTTTACCCACTGCTCCGCAAACTGCTTTTTTAAAAGCAATCCCAATTTTTTTTTTTTGTCCTACTGAGAAGAAAAAAAAACTGCTTCTGCTGCTAGCGATTTGGCCTGCACAACACACCAGTCACTGTGTGTGCAGTGCAAGGGGAGGCTATATTGTGGTGTATCAGTGGTGTTGGTTGTTGGGCTGCCTTTTAAGGCTTCCTGACAGGCTGGCATTGCTGTTTACCCACTGCTCTGCAAACTGCTTTTTTCAAAGCAATCCAATCTCCCTTATCCTCTAGTCACTTTTGTCACAGCTGTGCCATCGAGCCTGTGACATAGCGCTCAGATATCAGTGGGCCTCACACCATCCAAAAGTGTCCAGTGTCCACAAGTGTCTGCAGAAATTCAAAATCTCCCTTATCCTCTCGTCACTTTTGTCACAGCTGTGCCATTGAGCCTGTGACATAGCGCTCAGATATCAGTGGCCCTCACACAATCCAAAAGTGTCCAGTGTCCACAATTGTCTGCAGAAATTCAAAATCTCCCTTATCCTCTAGTCACTTTGGTCACAGCTGTGCCATCGAGCCTGTCACATAGCGCTCAGATATTCATTGGGCCTCATACAATCCAAAAGTGTCCAGTGTCCACAAGTGTGTGCAGAAATTCAAAATCTCCCTTATCCTCTAGTCACTTTGGTCACAGCTGTGCCATCGAGCCTGTCACATAGCGCTCAGATATTCATTGGGCCTCACACAATCCAAAAGTGTCCAGTGTCCACAAGTGTGTGCAGAAATTCAAAATCTCCCTTATCCTCTAGTCACTTTGGTCACAGCTGTGCCATCGAGCCTGTCACATAGCGCTCAGATATTCATTGGGTCTCACACAATCCAAAAGTGTCCAGTGACCACAAGTGTGTGCAGAAATTCAAAATCTCCCTTATCCTCTCGTCACTTTTGTCACAGCTGTGCCATCGAGCCTGTGACATAGCGCTCAGATATCAGTGGGCCTCACACAATCCAAAAGTGTCCAGTGTCCACAAGTGTCTGCAGAAATTCAAAATCTCCCTTATCCTCTAGTCACTTTGGTCACAGCTGTGCCATCGAGCCTGTCACATAGCGCTCAGATATTCATTGGGCCTCACACAATCCAAAAGTGTCCAGTGTCCACAAGTGTGTGCAGAAATTCAAAATCTCCCTTATCCTCTCGTCACTTTTGTCACAGCTGTGCCATCGAGCCTGTGACATAGCGCTCAGATATCAGTGGCCCTCACACAATCCAAAAGTGTCCAGTGTCCACAAGTGTGTGCAGAAATTCAAAATCTCCCTTATCCTCTCGTCACTTTTGTCACAGCTGTGCCATCGAGCCTGTGACATAGCGCTCAGATATCAGTGGCCCTCACACAATCCAAAAGTGTCCAGTGTCCACAAGTGTCTGCAGAAATTCAAAATCTCCCTTATCCTCTCGTCACTTTTGTCACAGCTGTGCCATCGAGCCTGTGACATAGAGCTCAGATATCAGTGGGCCTCACACAATCCAAAAGTGTCCAGTGTCCACAAGTGTCTGCAGAAATTCAAAATCTCCCCTGTCCTATAGACACCTTGTACCTTGTTTTACATTACTATATAGTTTGTTGGATTTTGTCTACATTTCTACCAAAAATGAGGAAGGCTGGTGGAAGAGGCCGTGGAATTGGGCGGGGGTTGGCAGCTGGTAATGATGGTGTTGGTGGTGGATCTGATGGTAGTGGCAAGAGCAAAATAGGACCGAATGCAGGAGGTGTTGAGCCTGCGTCATCGTCTGGCTACATAAGGCCTCGAACGCTTAGTTTTCTAGGAGTTGGCAAACCGCTTTTAAAGCCAGAGCATCAGGAAAAAGTTTTGTCTTACATTGCTGACTCAGCCTCCAGCTCTATCGCCTCCTCTTCTTCAGTTGTAAAAAGTAAAAGCACTGAGTCGTCATTGGAGGCTCATGTTCATGAACCACACCTTTCCTTGTGTCCTTCACCCCAACCAAGATTGAAGGATGACGCAGGCCATACTACTGATTACTCCATGGAGCTGTTTTCACATACCATGCCTGGATTATCAAGTGAAATGGTGAATTACCCAGGCCAAGATGAATCTGACATGGAGTGCACTGATGCACAGCCGCTGATGGATGATTCTGCTGGTACATTCACTCAGAGCACTACATTGTCCTCGCAGTGTACAGAGCCAGATTCTGACCCTGATGAGACTCAGGTGCCCCTTCCCGCACACTATACCACCATACACGGTGACACAGAGGAAGGTGCACATGACATAGAAGAGGAGGTGATGGATGACCCAGTTGTTGACCCAGATTGGCATCCATTGGGGGAAGAGGGTGCTGCTTCCAATAGCTCAGATGAGGAGCATCCACAGCAGACATCGACATCGCAACAGCTGTTATCTGGCAGGCCTGGAGCACTCCAAAGACAGGTTCCAAACATCAAAAGAGTTGCTGGACAGCTTGTCCAGAGGGTCAAAAGATCACAGCGTGCTAGGCCGCAAAATGTCTGCCAAAGTAGGAAGAGTGCAGTGTGGCACTTTTTTTACCAAAATCCTCATGATCAGGCCAAGGTTATCTGTAAGAAGTGCGCAAAGACCTTTAGCCGAGGGAAAAATCTGAAAAATTTGAATACCAGTTGCATGCTTAGACATTTAACCACCATGCACTTGCAAGCGTGGACACAACACCAAACCTCAAGTGCCACATGTGCAACTGATCACAACGAAGGTAGTCAGCAACGCTACATTGTTTCCCCCACTGTAAGCCCACCGGTTAGCACAGCAGCAAATGTTGAGGTGTCGTTGCAAGGCCACAGCAGTCAGGGAATCCCACTGTTATATCAACGAAAGACTGATTCTAAGCCATCAGAAAGAACACCAACTCCATCACCATCATCAACCCTCTCTCAGTCCGCCCTGTCCACCGCTACTTCCACCATATGCAGCTCTCAAGTCCAGCTCACCCTCCCAGACACTATGAGTAGGTCAAGAAAGTACTCAGTATCTCATCCGCGTACACTGGGTTTGAATGCCCACATTGCCAAACTAATCTCGTTTGAGATGATGCCCTTTCGGTTGGTGGAAAGCACAGCTTTCCGCGAACTCATGGCCTATGCAGTACCACGCTATGACCTACCCAGTCGCCACTTCTTCTCTCGCAAAGCCATCCCAGCCCTCCACCATCATGTGAAAGACCGCATTGTCCATGCACTCAAGCAGTCAGTGAGCGGAAAGGTGCACCTCACAACTGATGCATGGTCCAGTCGGCATGGCCAGGGCCGTTACGTGTCCATCACTGCGCACTGGGTTAATGTGGTGGATGCAGGGTCCACAGGGGACAGCGGTGGTGGGACAGTGCTGCCTAGCCCATGGTATAGGAAACAGTTGGCTGTAGGCGTTCGACCCTCCTCCTCCTCCAGAAGCGAAAGCTCGTCCACAGAGCGCAGTCGTACGAGCACTCCATCTGCAGCTGCCACTGTTGCACACGATGTGTCCCCCTATCGAGCAGCTAGTGGAAAGCGTCAGCAGGCTGTGTTGCAGATGATGTGTTTGGGCAACAGACACACCGCCGAGGTGCTGGCCGAGTACTTGAAGCGACAAACTGAGTCATGGCTGGGCAGTGTACATCTTGAGGCAGGCAAGGTAGTTAGTGATAACGGCCGTAATTTTGTGGCAGCCATAGCCCTTTCAAAACTCAGCCATATACCTTGCTTGGCTCACACCTTGAACCTGGTGGTGCAGTGCTTCCTCAAAAATTATCCGGAGTTAACAGCCCTGCTCCAGAAGGTGCGAAGACTGTGCGCGCACATCCGCCGGTCGCCTGTACACTCCGTTCGTATGCAGAAGCTGCAGCGATTGCTCCACCTTCCCAACCACCGCCTCATTATCGACATTGCAACAAGGTGGAACTCCACCCTGCACATGGTGGAGCGGCTGTGCGAGCAGAGGCAGGCCATAATGCATTTGTGGGAGGATACACGGCCAGGCACTTTGAGAGCAGACATGGAGTTGACAGGTGTGCAGTGGTCGAAGCTGAAAGACCTCTGTAAAGTCCTTCAGTGTTTTGAGGAATGCACACGGCTGGTAAGCGCAGACGATGCCATCCTAAGCATGAGCATCCCACTTATGCGTCTGCTCATGCAAACTTTGACGCACCTTAAGGAGCAGGCGTCTGCAGCCAATGTTGATGAGGAGGAAGAGGAGGAGGGAATCCTTGATGACATTCAGCCATTGTCTGCTCAGGGACCTCTCCTGGACGAGGTGGAGGAAGAAGAGGAGGAGGAGGAGGATGATGGGGATGATTACTTAGGGGAGGAGGATGCATCTCGTGGGGCAAGTGAAAATGTTGGCGTGGCAAGGTCTGGTACAGGGTTTGTGCGTGACTGGAGGGATGTGGATTTGCCAGAAAGTGCTCCTCCAACCAGCACTCGCAGTGCATCATTGACACCGGGAACATTGGCCCACATGTCAGATTATGCCTTGCAGATCCTAAAAAGGGACCCCCGCATTGCCAAAATGATGAACGATGACGACTACTGGTTGGCCAGCATCCTGGATCCACGCTATAAAGGCAAATTACAAAACATCATGCCACAGGAGAACCTTGACCTAATATTGGCTAATAAACAAGCAACTCTGGTAAATCGGTTGCTTGAGGCATTCCCAGCACACAGCAGCGGTGATGGTTCTCACACGAGCCGTACGGGCCGGGGGCAGCTTGGCAGAGGTGTTCGTGGTGCACACAGCAGAAGTGGTGTTGGAGACAGGGGTTTCATGACAATGTTGTGGACTGATTTTTCAAGTACCGCTCACACAACTGGTAATACTGCATCGATGGAAAGTGACAGGAGACAGCAGTTGTCAACTATGGTTACAAACTACTTTTCCTCCCATATCGATGTTCTCCCACACAGGTCATTCCCCTTTGACTATTGGGCCGCTAAACTGGATACCTGGCCTGAATTGGCACAATATGCCTTACAGGAGTTCGCTTGCCCAGCTGCAAGTGTGCTATCGGAAAGAGTCTTCAGTGCAGCTGGATCAATCCTGACAGAAAAAAGGACCCGTCTGTCAACCCAAAATGTGGATGATCTAACCTTCATTAAAATGAACCACGCATGGGTTTCCAAAGATTTTGTCCCACCTTCCCCTGATGACACATAGGGTGACACTAAAATGGCTTGCTTTGGTCCACCTCTTCCTGGGACTTGACCTATTTCACCTTTTGCATCAGCTGAATGTCCAACATCAACATATGCCACTTTCTAAAACTCCCTAACTGTGCTGCCTCCCCCCCCATGGCCGGGGTCACCACCTAGCGCATGACACCGTGCGAGTGCCGTTGCCCTGGACAGGTGGATAGGCCGACTCTTGGGCGCGGGCACTGGCACAGGATCCTTCATAGTGCAATCAAGTGTCTCTGACGGTGGTTGTGCACACCCGCCGTCAGACACACCGCCGTACTATGAGGGGCCCAGTGCCAGTACCGACGCCCACGAGTGGGCCCCCCTTGCTTGGGCAGGGCCCCAGCATTTGCAATCTTTACCTCTCCCTGCTCCTCCGCTGTGTAGTCTGGGCCGTCAAATCCATACTGTGCCTGACACCGTCTGAGCCTGCCTCCTGATGTATAGACATATATTTTGAATGTGTACGCTATCCATACATGTTATCTGGGGATACGGTACCCTTTCTAACCTTTGTGCAATCACGTGCAATCCATACTGGGCCTAACACCGTCTGAGCCTGCCTCCTGATGTATAGACATATATTTTGAATGTGTACGCTATCCATACATGTTATCTGGGGATACGGTACCCTTTCTCACCTTTGTGCAATCACTTGCAAGCCATACTGGGCCTTACACCGTCTGAGCCTGCCTCCTGATGTATAGACATATATTTTGAATGTGTACGCTATCCATACATGTTATCTGGGGATACGGTACCCTTTCTCACCTTTGTGCAATCACGTGTAATCCATACTGGGCGTGAGAACGGCTGGCGAGCTGTTAAGCAAGCTACAGCACCTGTGGTTTGCACACGTAAGTTTTTCATTTTTTCAGGAATGACGGTTAGGCCTAATTCCGGAACTGCGGTTGACCTGCACTTACTGGGAAATCATTATTCGCGGGTAATAATTGTAATCAGTGATCCCCATCACTAACGTTGTTCAGCGGGTTATCTGCACCTGTAAGCGACAAACGCTGGCCTTTTCAGTGTAGCGCACATGCAGCCACGGACATGTAAGGGCATGACACACCAGTTATTGGCCAATCTCATGTGCCAGAGCCTCACGTGTCCCTCTAGTAAGCCAGACTCGGACGGCGGGGCATGACGGAGTCTCGTTCGTTAACGGAATTAAGCTTGCAATGTGTGCATCTGTTCTGTAGCTGGCATGGTTGAGGTTTCCCAGGTGGAGTCGAATTTAACCGTAGGCTCCACTCCTGGTGGTGCCCTTCTGGACATTCCTTTAAGGTTCAGCTTTGCAACCATACTGCCCACGTAAAACAAACACTTTGCCTTCATGAACGCTGTTTGGAGGGTCATGACTCGTGGGAATAACGCCGCCCAATCAGTTAACCTGCTAGAGAGATCCTTCGTTGCTCCCAAGCATGACATCACACTCCCTAGGAGGAAGGTAATGCCACTGTGGCTACCGTACTCCTGGGGGCGACACAAGTGCACTGATGCCCAGCCACTGCTCGATGAATCTGCTGGTACATTGACCCAGACCACTACATTCCCCTCGCACGCTACACGACCTGAATCTGACCCTGATGAAACTCAGGTTACCCTTCCCATATACAGTTCCATCTTACACGGTGACAAAGAGGAAACTGCAGATGAAAGTGCAGGTTCGGCCCACCCGCCATCAGACACACCACCGTACTATCAGGGGCCCTGTGCCAGTGCCATCGCCAACAAGTGGGCCCCCCCTGCTTGCTCAGGATCACAGCACTTGCAAAGTTGAAATACTGTGCAGTGAGATGGAAGATGGGGACGACAAGGAGTCCAGACAAGTACAGGGATTCCCTAGCGAGGAGACTTATTTGATTGTTTTCAATGTTGGGACAGCAATTTTTGGGGAGCACTATACTCTGGAGAATGATAGATGGGGCCCACCATACACTGGAACATTCCAAAGGTGGACATCAGACACTGGAGCAGCATTTACAGGGCCCATTATACACTAGAGCATTAGAAATGGGGCCCATTATGTTTGGAGCATTATTTGGGCCCATAAGACAGTGGAGCTTCATCCATGGGGACCAACATATACTGTAGCATTATGTGGAGCTCATCATATACTGTTTCAAACATTATATGGGACCAATGATTCTGTATGGAGAAATAGATGGGCCTCGTCATGAGATGTAAAAAGTGAGGTATTTTTCATTGTACTATACCGCTATTTCTCTGCCGTATCGGAGCATGATGAGTTGTGGTATGTGTTAAAGGGGAGCTCTTTCGCCCAGGGCACATGAAAACCTGCAGCCAGCCCCCCCCCCACAACTTTAGCCAAATAACCCCCATTTTTCAGTGCGTAACTTGTATTATGAAGTTAATTAAGGTTGACAAGCTTAAGTAAGAAGAATTGATGCTTTTGGCATTCAAATGGGCACTGTAGGTGTGTTTCCTGTCCTCCTCTCACTGCCGACTTTTATTCCCCATTGACTTACATTGGGTTTCGTGTTTCGGGACGACCCCGACTTTTCCCTATAATCGGACGATCTTGCTCGACCCGACTTTTGGAAAAGTCGGGTTTCACGAAACGAAACGAGACCCTAAAAAACCAAAAGTCGCTCAACTCTACTAGTAATGACGTCTTTATTGAGGGTTCAGCTTTTTTGCCAAATGTGGGAGAATTTCATACCAAAACATTGCTAAATTTGTTAACAAAGTTTATAAACAAATTAAACATATTATACTTTTGGCCAAAATGTATGCTAATCCCAAACATGGCAGGGTGATAAAAAAAACTCTATTGTCATGGATAAGAAAGTGGTTGCTTCTGTCAGCAGCTCTAACCACACTTGCAATGCTTGTAGCAACCCTCCAGGCAATAGTAGTACCAAAGGCAAATAACATTTGGTCTGCTTTGCAAACTCTGGCAAGCCCATTAGGAGGGAGGAAGCAGAGGGCATAATGGAGAATATGTTCCATCCCTCATTTTTTTCACAGCAGGAAGATATAATCTCTGACAGTGACACCATCAACTGGAATCATTAATCTGCCCAGTTCACCTCTTCTGCCATGATAATATTTAATGTTTTGTACTGCAGTTTCCAATCTCTCTATAGCAGCTGTTTCCATTCTGTACCAAAGTTCCTTAATCCACAGCGCCGTGGAGGCTAAGGAACATGCTACACCAGAAAAACTTCTTTCAGTTAATATTTTGGAATATACTGTATGAACATTAAGCCTTTGTTCTTTGAAGACATTGTATTGGAGGAGATGTACAGTACAACTGAGTTTTAATGCCAATCTACGCTGCAGTCTCTTTGAGCAAGGGTGGTAGGGACACTGTCCATGGTCATAGCATTCTGTATAAGGACAAACTACAGGGTGTGAATCAGGTGTGGGGGACCCGGGGTTGTTAGGAGCACTGTTTATTTCTTGCTCAGAGGCACATGTCAGCCTGACTCATGAATAACAATAAAGATGATAATGTTTCTCTGTCGGGGCAAACTTGGGAATCAGACAGGAGTAATGAGGAGTTAATGTTATCAGATGAAGAAGTTGATGATATCAGTGATACCAAACGCAAAAACATCTTCCAGGGCCAAATCAACCACGCATACCAGGAAAGGGGGGTGAGGGTGACCATACATACCAGCAAAGGGGGTGAGGGGGACCATGCACACCAGGAAAGAGGTGTGAGGGTGACCATACATACCAGAAAAGGGGGGTGAGGGGGACCATGCATACCAGCAATGGGGGGGGGAAGGGGGACCATGCATACCAGCAATGGGGGGTGAGGGGGACCATGCATACCAGCAATGGGGGGTGAGGGGGACCATGCATACCAGCAATGGGGGGGATGGAGGGGGACCATGCATACGAGGAAAGGGGAGTGAGGGTGAGCATGCACACCACCAATGGGGGGGTGAGGGGGACAAGGCATACCAGCAATGGGGGGGAGGGGGACCATGCATACCAGGAAAGGGGGGTGACAGGACTATGCATACCAGGAAAGGGAGGTGAGGGGGCCATGCATACCAGGAAAGAGGGGTGAGGGGAGCAATCAGCGGCGGGCACAGTTGGGCGCAGCGCTCAATGGGGCGGCAGGCCTTGATCTGTAAAAAAGAGAATTAAAATAAAAAAAATGTTATTCTCACCTTCCGACAGTCTCAGATCTTCTTTCCACGCGCCCGGCTTCGCGCTTCCAGTAATGCCTTGCACCTTAGACCGGAGATGACGTCACTCTCGCGAGAGTGCGACGTCATCAGCGGTGTTTCACGCAATGCATTACTGGGACCGCGAGGCTGGGCGTGTGGAAAGAAGATCGGAGGCTGTCGGAAGGTGAGTATATAACAATTTTTTTTTTAACAGAGACCACGCATACCAGGAAAGGGGGGTGACGTGACTATGCATACCAGGAAAGGGAGGTGAGGGGGCCATGCATACCAGGAAAGAGGGGTGAGGGGGACCATGCATACCTGCAATGGGAGGGGAAGGGGGACCATGCATACCAGCAATGGGGGGTGAGGGGGACCATGCATACCAGCAATGGGGGGTGAGGGGGACCATGCATACCAGCAATGGGGGGATGGAGGGGGACCATGCATACGAGGAAAGGGGGGTGAGGGTGAGCATGCACACCACCAATGGGGGGGTGAGGGGGACCATGCATACCAGCAATGGGGGGGAGGGGGACCACGCATACCAGCAATGAGGGGGAGGGAGGGGGACCATGCATACCCGAAAAGGGGGGTGAGGGTGACCATACATACAAGCAAAGGGGGGTGAGAGGGACCATGCATACCACCAATGGGGGGAAGGGGGACCATGCATACCAGGATAAGGGGGTGAGGGTGACCATGCTTACCAGGAAAGGGAGGTGAGGGGACCATGCATACCAGGAAAGGGGGGGTGACGTGACTATGCATACCAGGAAAGGGAGGTGAGGGGGCCATGCATACCAGGAAAGAGGGGTGACGGGACCATGCATACCAGGAAAGGGGGTGATGGGAGCAATCAGCGGTGGGCACAGTTGGGGGCAGATGACCATACATACCAGCAAAGGGGGGTGAGGGGGACCATGCATACCAGCAATGGGGGATGGAGGGGGACCATGCATACCAGGAAAGGGGGGTGAGGGTGAGCATGCATACCACCAATGGGGGGGTGAGGGGGACCATGCATACCAGCAATGGGGGGGAGGGGGACCATACATACTAGCAATGGGTGGAGGGGGACAAGGCATACCAGCAATGGGGGGGAGTGGGACCATGCATACCGGGAAAGGGGGGTGACGGGACTATGCATACCAGGAAAGGGAGGTGAGGGGGCCATGCATACCAGGAAAGAGGGGTGAGGGGAGCAATCAGCGGCGGGCACAGTTGGGCGCAGCGCTCAATGGGGCGGCAGGCCTTGATCTGTAAAAAAGAGAATTAAAATAAAAAAAATGTTATTCTCACCTTCCGACAGTCTCAGATCTTCTTTCCACGCGCCCGGCTTCGCACTTCCAGTAATGCCTTGCACCTTAGACCGGAGATGACGTCACTCTCGCGAGAGTGCGACGTCATCAGCGGTGTTTCACGCAATGCATTACTGGGACCGCGAGGCTGGGCGTGTGGAAAGAAGATCGGAGGCTGTTGGAAGGTGAGTATATAACAATTTTTTTTAACAGAGACCACGCATACCAGGAAAGGGGGGTGAGGGTGACCATACATACCAGCAAAGCGGGGTGAGGGGGACCATGCATACCAAGAAAGGGGGGTGAGGGTGACCATACATACCAGCAAAGGGGGGTGAGGGGGACCATGCATACCATCAATGGGGGGGTAAGGGGGACCATGCATACCAGAAATGGGGGGGTGAGGGGGACCATGCCTTCCAGCAATGGGGGGGAGGGAGGGGGACCATACATACCAGGAAAGGGGGGTGAGGGTGATCATGCATACCACCAATGGGGGGTGAGGGGGACCATGCATACCAGCAATGGGGGGGAGGGGGACCATGCATACCAGCAATGGGGGGAGGTGGACCAGGCATACCAGCAATGGGGGGGAGGGGGACCAGGCATACCAGCAATGGGGGGGAGGGGGACCATGCATACCAGCAATGGGGGGAGGGGGACCATGCATACCAGGAAAGGGGGGTGATGGTGACCATACATACCAGCAAAGGGGGGTGAGAGGGACCATGCATACCACTAACGGGGGAAGGGGGACCATGCATACCAGGATAGGGGGGTGAGGGTGACCATGCATACCAGGATAAGGGGGTGAGGGTGACCATGCATAACAGGAAAGGGAGGTGAGGGGACCATGCTTACCAGGAAAGGGGGGGTGACGGGACTATGCATACCAGGAAAGGGAGGTGAGGGCGCCATGCATACCAGGAAAGAGGGGTGACGGGACCATGCATACCAGGAAAGGGGGGGAGGGGACCATGCATACCAGGAAAGGGGGTGACGGGAGCAATCAGCGGCGGGCACAGTTGGGCGCAGCGCTCAATGGGGCGGCAGGCTTTGATCTGTAAAAAAGAGAATTAAAATTAAAAAAATGTTATTCTCACCTTCCGACGGTCTCCGATCTTCTTTCCACGCACCCGGCCTCCGGTCCCAGTAATGCCTTGCACCTTAGACCGGAGATGACGTCACTCTCGCGAGAGTGCGACGTCGTCAGCGGTGTTTCACGCAATGCATTACTTGGACCGTGAGGCTGGGCATGTGGAAAGAAGATCGGAGGCTGTCGGAAGGTGAGTATATAACTATTTTTTTTTAACAGAGACCACGCATACCAGGAAAGGGGAGTGAGTTGGACCATGCATACCAGGAAAGGGGGGTGAGGGTGACCATACATACCAGCAAAGGGGGGGTGTGGGGGACCATGCATACCAGCAATGGGGGGGAGGGAGGGGGACCATGCATACCAGGAAAGGGGGGTGAGGGTGAGCATGCATACCACCAATGGGGGGTGAGGGGGACCATGCATACCAGCAATGGGGGAGGGGGACCATGCATACCAGCAATGGGGGGAGGAGGACCATGCATACCAGCAATGGGGGTAGGGGGACCGTGCATACCAGCAATGGGGGGAGGGGGACCATGCCTACCAGCAATGGGGGAGGGGGACCATGCATACCAGCAATGGGGGGAGGGGGACCATGCATACCCGCAATGGGGGGAGGGAGGGGGACCATGCATACCAGGAAAGGGGGGTGAGGGTGACCATACATACCAGCAAAGGGGGGTGAGAGGGACCAGGCATACCACCAACGGGGGGAAGGGGGACCATGCATACCAGGATAGGGGGGTGAGGGTGACCATGCATACCAGGATAAGGGGGTGAGGGTGACCATGCTTACCAGGAAAGGGAGGTGAGGGGACCATGCATACCAGCAGGAAAGGGGGGTGACGGGACTATGCATACCAGGAAAGGGAGGTGAGGGGGCCATGCATACCAGGAAAGAGGGGTGATGGGACCATGCATGCCAGGAAAGGGGGGGTGAGGGGACCATGCATACCAGGAAAGGGGGTGACGGGAGCATGCATACCAGGAAAGGGGGGTGAGGGGGACCATGCATACCAGGATTGGGGGGTGAGAGGACCATGCATTCCAGGATTGGAGGGTGAGGGGACCATGCTTACGAGGGTTGGGGGGTGAGGGGTGCCATGCATACCAGCAATGGGAGGGAAGGGGACCATGCATACCAGCAATGGGGGGAGGGAGGGGGACCATGCATACCAGGAAAGGGGGGTGAGGGTTACCATACATACCAGCAAAGGGGGGTGAGAGGGACCATGCATACCACCAACGGGGGAAGGGGGACCATGCATGCCAGGATAGGGGGGTGAGGGTGACCATGCTTACCAGGAAAGGGAGGTGAGGGGACCATGCATACCAGCAGGAAAGGGGAGTGACGGGACTATGCTTACCAGGAAAGGGAGGTGAGGGGGCCATGCATACCAGGAAAGAGGGGTGACGGGACCATGCATGCCAGGAAAGGGGGGGTGAGGGGACCATGCATACCAGGAAAGGGGGTGACGGGAGCATGCATACCAAGAAAGGGGGGTGAGGGGGACCATGCATACCAGGATTGGGGGGTGAGAGGACCATGCATTCCAGGATTGGAGGGTGAGGGGACCATGCATATCAGAATTGGGGGGTGAGAGGACCATGCATTCCAGGATTGGAGGGTGAGGGGACCATGCTTACGAGGGTTGGGGGGTGAGGGGTGCCATGCATACGAGCAATGGGAGGGAAGGGGACCATGCATACCAGCAATGGGGGGAGGGAGGGGGACCATGCATACCAGGAAAGGGGGGTGAGGGTTACCATACATACCAGCAAAGGGGGGTGAGCGGGACCATGCATACCACCAACGGGGGAAGGGGGACCATGCATGCCAGGATAGGGGGGTGAGGGTGACCATGCTTACCAGGAAAGGGAGGTGAGGGGACCATGCATACCAGCAGGAAAGGGGGGTGACGGGACTATGCATGCCAGGAAAGGGGGGGTGAGGGGACCATGCATACCAGGAAAGGGGGTGACGGGAGCATGCATACCAGGAAAGGGGGGTGAGGGGGACCATGCATACCAGGATTGGGGGGTGAGAGGACCATGCATTCCAGGATTGGAGGGTGAGGGGACCATGCATATCAGAATTGGGGGGTGAGAGGACCATGCATATCAGGATTGGGGCATGAGGGGACCATGCATACCACGAAAGGGGGGTGACGGGACCATGCAAAGCAGGAAAGGGGGGTGAGGGGGACCATGCATACCAGGAAAGGGGGGTGAGGGGACCATGCTTACCAGGAAAGAGGGGTGAGAGGACCATGCATACCAGGATTGGAGGGTGAGAGGACCATGCATTCCAGGATTGGGGGAGAGGGGACCATGCATATCAGGATTTGGGAGTGATGGGACCATGCATACCAGGATAGGGGGGGAGGGGTACCATGCATATCAGGATTGGGGGGTGAGAGAACCATGCATATCAGGATTGGGGGGTGCATTATTGCATTATTATTAAAACTTCATAAATGAACTACATACATATTCTAGAATACCTGATGCATTAGAATCGGGCCACCATCTAGTCTCTACATAATAATAAACTGGGTAGTGTGGGTAATGAATGATGAGAGGCTGCTTTTTTCTGTACCGAATCAATTGAAATATGCCAAGTACCACTCAAACAGTGGGGTTGGGGGCCCAGATCTGCACAGGGACCCACTAGGGTTTCCTCTGTTACCCTATGGGCCAATCCGAGCCTGTTCAAAGTACCCTCATTCTTTTTGATTATGCAAGACAAAGTGTTCGTAAGAATTTTTACGTATTTAAAGACTGGTGGAGAAACGCCACATGATGGAAGAGTTGTTACTGTGCATCAAGAGGCAACTCACCCACTGGTTAGCTTCTGTGAATACCTCAACTTGGAATTCTCATGAGTGACCATTCCCAAAACATACTGGCTGCCTTATGGTCATGAAAATATCTCTGTCTCCATGCATGTACCATGTTATGAATTTATTAGCGCAGGATTTCTTTCGCAAATGTGCACGTTTGAGAAAGGTGGTAGCTATGGGCAAAAAGTGTTAGCTCATTTTGACAGATCTTATGTGACAAAACACGTATCCTTGGCCTTCAAAAAAAATTGCTGCTAGAGGATCACCTGACTTGTCACATTACAACCCTGTGGAATTCGATGATGTATATGTTGCAGCGTTTGCATGAACTGTGTATGAACTACATCATGCAGCAGTTATATTGGATTATGAGTTACTTTGAGAACTGACATTGACAGCTAATGAAGGATTGTTAGTAGCCTATTTACGCACTTTTTTCCTCAGTAGTGAAATGTGTAAACTCAGCTATGTAATTTTGCTATTTATCCTGGAAAATCATTTACAAAATGGATGATGCTTATGGAGGAAAAACACCAACTTGCATCTGTTCAGCTCCGCTCTTTGTCTGTTGGAGACCCTTAAGGTCCATGTTATATGCTGGATTTAGAGGAGGAAGACGAGGAGAAGGAAAAGGAGGAGGAACATCAGCAGGTGGAAGTGAAGTACTACATAAACTTGAGGCAGATAGGGGAAAAGGCAGAAATTCAGTGCAAAAATTATGATGACTATGATGCTGGCAGCTGCCATTGTCGATGGACCACACTTTGCCGGACATCTACTCTTGGTCCAGTATGTCATCTGTACTGTAGTTATGCTAACTCTAGGGCTTCAATTGCTGGCTCTAAACTTCCAAGCATCTCTTTGTCCCATCTTAATTGTCTACTATGCAGCTCTTGCCACAGCTATTTTACAGTCATACAAGCCATACACCTCTTGGATGCTCATTGTGTTTCATAGTACTAACCTGCCCTGCAGCTGCTGGGACTGCCATTGGTAGCCCTAAGCTGCCACGCAACTCCATGCTTGCCTCTTCTTATCTCTCTACATGCAGCTTCTGATGCAGCCACTTCACAGTCACACTGTGTTCCATAGTGCGATAGTTGTTGGCCCGAAACTTCCAGGTATCTCTTTGCCTGCCACATCCTAATTCTCTACTATGCTGCTCCAGCTGCAGCCACTGCAGAGCCTTCCAGCTACACATATCCTGACTTCCAACTGTGTTTTGTAGTGTTAGACAGTATTTCAGTGCTCATGTTTTTGTACCATCACGAAACAGCTATTAAATTAGAACTAATTTTTGAAAAGTCTTGCTGACAACAAACCATAACTTCTTCACATTCAAAACATTATTCCTGTTTTGTTTCCAGATAAAAAGGGGATAATTTTTGTAAAGCTTGATAAAAAGCCTTTGTAATTGCTTAATCATTTTGTGATTATCTAACCAGTTATCTACCACAAAAAAGGGATATTTTTTAACTTCTATTACTTCTTCACAATCAAAGCAGTAAAGCAATCAGAAGCATTTTAATTATGGATTCACACAAATCAAATTTTCGGGAATCATTCAGTGAAGTTGGCGAATTGTAATTTTAAAAAATGCGCTAATCTCTATTCAGCACATTATTTCTTTAAATAATTATTATAATTAAGTGTACTTATTTTCTTCACTGAAGCAACATATGTCCTATCATGCGCTGTTATTCCTACTTTGAATCCTAATCCCTATACATTCTAAACACTGACATCTAATTTGTGAATCTATTTCTTGTAAATTATTTTAATGAACGGTTGACAAACTTTTATGGCCTCCTATGTATTAATTGAATTACTAATATACATATATTATATGTATTATGTTAATCCAATAAGAAGCTATCAGCATCTCATTTCATTGACTGCCAATTTGCTTTAAAAAAGGCACAACTGTTTATGGTCTAAGCTCCATAACCCTTAAGGCCCCGTCTCACTAAGCGGCTTACCAGCGATCCCGACACCGATATCAAGGTGTCAGGATCGCTAGTAAGTCGCTATGTGATCGCTGGTGAGCTGTCACACAGACAGCTTCACCAGCGATCAGCACAGCGATGTCGAGCACCCGGCATCGCTGGCCATCCTGTAAAAAATAGAATCAAAATAAAAAATATTGTTATTCTCACCATCCGATGTCCCGCGCAGTCTTCCTGCCTCTCTCCACGCTCCGGTCCCAGTGATCCTTTGCATGAATGACCGCGAGATGTCACGGTCTCGCGGGATAATAAAGTCTCGTGGTCATTCATGCAAAGGATCACTGGGGCCGGAGCGTGGAGAGAGGCAGGATGGCTAAACGGGACGTCGGAAAGTGAGAATAACTATATTTTTTATTTTTTTTATTATTTTTTACACCTGATCGCTGGTCTCCCGCTGTCACACACAGCGATGCGTGCTGGCCAGCGGGAGACCAGCGACCAAAGAAATGTCCAGAGATTTCTTGCAGCGATCAGCGATACCGGCAGGGGGCCGCTCGCTGATCGCTGTCACACACAGCGATCTCGCTGGTGAGATCGCTGTTACGTCACAAAAGTTGTGACTCAGCAGCGATCTCGCTACCGAGATTGCTTAGTGAGACGGGGCCTTTATTCACCTCCTTGAAACCAAACTATACAGCAGAATCATGCACATAAACTTGTAATGCTCAATTTAGCCCTGAGAGTCTTTCAGAGGAATGGATCTACATTCCATTCATGTTGATGAACATTAATTGACCAATGGCATTAGTCCCAAATGTAGGAATGTTAGCCCAATGTACCTCCTAATGTAGGCTTCACAATCCTGCGGCTGCTAACATTTTCCCTCATTGAGACAGAGCCAATGCTTATCGTAGTATTCAAGTTTCTAAGTATTTATATATACACGACTGGTGCACTTTTAACAAGGGTGAAAGATTGAAGTGAACAGTGAACTACAATGCCATTTTAACCATTTAAAATTAGAATAAAAAAGATTTTGTTTGTTCAAAATTGATGATTCTTATATAGTATTAACACGCCTTGCAATCACCGACCTCCTGAAATAGTGACCCTGGCTCCCGTGACCCCGCTCCATCGCTGCTGCCCCACAGGTAAGCTACAGTTAAAACAGATTATAAGGCAAACACAATTTCAGTTCAAAATATTTTTTTCTTATTTTCCACTCCAAAATTTGGGGTACGTTTTATAATCAGGTGTGTCTTATAATCCACAAAATAAGGTGCATAAATATCTATCATCTCATCAGTTAATAAACTGCATACATAAATATACACTGCTCAAAAAAATAAAGGGAACACTTAAACAACAGAATATAACTCCAAGTAAATCAAACTTCTGTGAAATCAAACTGTTCACTTAGGAAGCAACACTGATTGACAATCAATTTCACATGCTGTTGTGCAAATGGAATAGATAACAGATGGAAATTATTGGCAATTATCAAGACACCCTCAATAAAAGTGGTTCTGCAGGTGGGGACCACAGAACACATCTCATTACCAATACTTTCTGACTGATGTTTTTGTCACTTTTGAATGTTGGCTGTGGTTTCACACTCGTGGTAGCATGAGACGGACTCTACAACCCACACAAGTGGCTCAGGTAGTGCAGCTCATCCAGGATGGCACATCAATGAGAGCTGTGGCAAGAAGGTTTGCTGCGTCTGTGTCCAGAGGCATGTTTCAGGTACATTTGCAATAGATATGGTCTTGCTTTTAAAATATTCAGGAGGCCGTAATGGCACAGTGAGTAATAAAAAATGTAGAGTAGCACCCCCCACATGAGATTGCCTTGGCGCGGCGGGGTCACCCAAAAGCAGTATGAAAGACTGGTGGAAAGCATGCCAAGACGCATGAAAGCTGTGATTAAAAATCATGGTTATTCCACAAAATGTTGATTTCTGAACTCTTCCTGAGTTAAAACATTAGTATCTGACTAACTGCGAGATAAGGCATCTGCCTTGATATTCTTGGAGCCCGGTCGAAAGGTGATAAAAAAATTAAAACGTGAAAACAAAAGCTACCACCTCACCTGTCTGGGAGTCAAACGTTTGGCTGACTCGATATAAGACAGATTATTGTGGTCTGTAATCACCGTGATCCGATAAACAGCCCCCTCCAAAAAGTGCCTCCATTGTACAAAGGCCAACTTCATAGCTAAAAGCTCCCGATTCACTACATCTTAATTCCTCTCAGCAGAAGAGAATTTTTTCAAGAAGAATGCACAGGGCCTCAAGTTAGTCAAAGTGGCGGGTCATTGGGACAACATCCCCCACCCCCACCTCCAATGCGTCCACATCATAGAATCATAGAATCGTAGAGTTGGAAGGGACCTCCTGGGCCATCTGGTCCAACCCCCTGCTCAAAGCAGGATTCGCTAAATCATCCCAGTCAGATGTCTGTCCAGCCTCTGTTTGAAGACTTCCATTGCAGGAGAACTCACCACTTCTCGTGGCAGCCTGTTCCACTCATTGATCACTCTAACTGTCAAAAAGTTTTTTCTAATATCTAATCTGTGTCTCCTCCCATTCCGTTTCATCCCATTGCTTCTAGTCTTTCCTTGTGCAAATGAGAATAAAGATGATCCTTCTACAATGTGACAGCCCTTTAGATATTTGTAGACAGCTATTAACGATGAACAGTTCAGATGGATCAGGCTGGACCGACAGGGGCAGACATAAAGTATTTCTTTAATAAAGCAAACGCCGCCACAGCTGGAGCTGACCAGTTTTTAAGATCAGCCCCCTTACGAGTCAGATCCGTCAGGAGCTTGACCACCTGTGAAAACCCCTTAATGAATTTCCTATAATAGTTTGCAAACCGCAAAAAACGTTGAAGACCCTTTAAGTCTCTGGGTTGCACCCAATCCACAATGGCCCGTACCTTCCCAGGGTCCATACGAAACCCCTTGTCAGACAGAATAAACCCCAGAAAGGGCAATTCTTGGACAAAGAATGAGCATTTTTTAGGTTTTGCAAAAAGCGAGTTTTCCCATAACCTTTGGAGAACCACACGTACATGATCCATGTGGACTTGTTTGTTAGATGAAAACACAAGGATATTGTCTAAATACACCACCATAAAGTGCCCAATAAAATCAGAAAATACATGGTTAATAAAATTCTGAAACACAGCTGGCGCATTAGTGGGACCAAAGGGCATAACTAAATTCTCAAACAACCCTTCAGAAGTGAGAAATGCCATTTTCCACTCATCCCCCTCCCGAATATGGTTTAGATTATATGCTCCCCTGGGGTCCATTTTAGAAAACCATTTGGCCCCTGACAATTGATTGTACAAATTAGGGATGAGCAGGAGGGGATAGGTATTTCTCACTGTGATCTTATTTAGTTACTGAAAATCGAGGCATGGCGCAAACCACCATCTTATTTTGACAAAAAAGAATCCAGCCACCACAGGAGAGACAGAGGGACTGATGTGGCCTTTACGTAGGCTTTCAGAAATATACTCCTTCAAAGCAGTTCGCTATGGGCCAGAGCGGTTGTACAAACGGACCTTGGGCAATTTAGCACCCGGAACCAGATTAATAGCACAGTCAAAAGGACTGTGTGGTGGTAAAACCTCGGCCTCCTTTTCGGAAAAAACCTTCTCAAAATCCATCAGGTACTCTGGAATACCTTCCAGATTAACGGATGACACAAGTACAGTAGTAAGGCAACTTTTAACACAATAGAACCCCATTTGACAATCTCCCGAGATTCCCAGTCTATCACAGGATTATGTAACTGTAACCAGGGGAACCCCAACACCTGTCCTACAGGCAAATTGTCCAGAACAAAACACGACATACATTCCTGGTGCAGGGAACCCACTAAGGAGAAACTCCTCCGAGACAAATTTAATGACATTCTTCGCCAGCGGAGTTTTGTCAATGGCCACAATATGAATAGGAGTCTCAAGCCTAACTGTCCCTAACTTGCACTTGCTCACCAAGTTAGAGTCAATAAAGTTCATGGAGGACCCGCAGTCCACGAAAGCAGAAGTGGGCATGAAGCAACTCCCACAACTAAGTTCCACTTCCAACAATACTTTAGAAAATGATGAAAAAGGTACCTGAGAGTCTGGGTGACCTCCCCGACAATCACCCAGACTCAGCTGCTTGTTAGTCGGTGGGCAGGAGGGGCAGTCCTTTTTCCAATGTCCGGGATCTCCACAGTAAAAACACAGCTTTCCTTCACGTCGCTGTCTCCTCTCCTTCTCCTTGAGGTTGGTGTTCCCCACCTCCATAGGTTCAGACGGTGGCAAATCAACAGGATTAGCAGGGAGCAACGGAACATATCAGCGTAGAGTCATTCCAGGACACCTCCTTGGACCATCGACGGAACTTGGAGCAGAATCATTCGGCCGAGAGCTTACACTGAAAAAGACTCATGATTTTGTCCTCTGCCACTCTGACCCAATCAGGCTAGTCAAAAATAAGTCCTAAGGCCTCAAAGAAGCTATCCACAGACACACGTTCAGGGGCAGAAGCAGGTAAAGAGAAAACCCACGATTGAGGTCTCTGCTGAAGTAAGGAAATGATTATCCCCACCAGCTGACTCTCATCTCCAGAAGATCGGGTTCTAAGAGAAAACAATAGCTTGCATCTCTCCTTGAACGTACGGAACCTCTCCTTTTCCCCGAAGAAGGTATCTGGGAGCCTGACCATAGGTTCAGGAGAGTGCAATGAGACATTAACAGTGTCAGAGTGCTTACAGACAGACTGGGAAGAAAATCCCTTCAAAGATTTTACTGGGTGAAAAAGCTCTGTTTGCAGGTGAATATGAGACGTGGCCAAGGATCTATGTTCCACAGAAAGATCCTGCATCATTAGTGTCAAACTAGCCATTTGATCCGCCAAAGTACTGAGCAGATCCATAGAAAGCAGAGCATTGAAAAAAAACCTGTCTATTTCTGGTCAGTTATAATGTCATGCTGCTGCAATGCAGGTAGGTGCAGGCTCCACTAGATGGCAGTAGAGTGGAAGCAAGAGTGCACCTAAACAGAGCAGGTCTGCAGTGCAGCATTGAGGCTACCATGGGTGGCAGCAGAACAGTCAAAAAAGCCGGTAAGATCCTAGATTGTAGCGCAGTACCAAAGGAATAAGCAAACTCACAGTTAGAGACAAGCCAGGAAATCAGTAACTGTCAGGAGAGTTGAAGCCAAAAGACAAAAGACAAAAGCAGGTTAGGATACAAGCCAAGTCAAAACCAAGAAGTCAGCAGACTAAAGAGAAACAATGAGTCAAGACAGGAATAGGGGAAACCAGAGACTCGGGTTTAGAAAGCAAACGCAGCAGGTCAAATCATAACAACCAGAGTCAGCTACAGCAGCCCTGGGCACAAACTATAACTGACATTGCCTGAATAAAGCAGCGGCGATAAATAGCCAACATGAACCCAGACTGAGGCTGGGAAAGGTTAACTCTTGACATGACCAGACCAGGAAAAAGGGAAAACAGGACTCAAAAACTGGTCTTGATCATGACAGAAACCAAGCATAAACTCTCCAAATACTCCTTTAAAGCACAAAACTTCTCAAAAACTTGGAATTTCTGCTCAGTTTCCGCTTCAAAAGTGCAGCAATGTGGTAAAAATGATAAGATCTTGACGGATCAGTCAAAAGATGATCTTTATTTTTTAAGGTCAAAAGGTTAATGTTAATGAAATTAGAAAGGAAACCAATTGCTTCACTAATGTAGACTTTGAGATTTTCCTGATCGGAATGTGAAGGACAGAATATTTTCAATCAGTGCTTGGATTCACAAAGTGTTACAGCAGCGCTGTCAATCATCACGTAAAACATATTCTTATAATAATGGTGTCTAGACTTGAGGGGGATGAGATGTGATAAAATCCCAAATGGCTAACGGGTTGCCTACCCTCTGCCTTTAAGGCTCTGGATTCAGAAGTCCTTATAAATAACTAAAATGAGAATATATTATGTAGGGAAATGTATAAAAATAATAAAAGCACAGATGATCTGATCCCATAATATATCTAAGAGAAATTTATCTTTAATTCTACTTCACTGCCTAGACTCAAATGTGGATGTTGATATTTTTTTCTTTTTCTTTTTTTTAATGTACTTTAATGTAGACAAATTTTTTATAATATGAAATGTTAACATTTTATGCCAGTCCCAGCCAGCTCTAGCAACTTTCAGAAAAGTGGGCAGAGCTTGTGTGGAACTGGGCGTGGCCAAGTGCAACCAAACAAATTCATTATAATTAGTGTGTAAATTACAGCAGAAATGTAGGCTAGGCTTCTTGTTGGCTGGCCTTCATTTCTGTTGGTGACATATGACAGGTGAGTGATGTGCCAAATTCATAGATAAGTAGAAGGTTCTCCCTTTTTTCAGACTGGCATACAAAATGCATAGAGCAGAGCATAGCGCAGAGCACAAGAATGCTTATTCTGAAAGTGATCAAAACATATCCAGTAAAAAACATGCCAGCATTCAGGTCTATTATCTGTCATTGGAAATTTAGGACATTACTGGCAGGAAAAAGGCTCTTAAAAAGTGGCATGTCTCCCACCCATTCTAATAAAATCCAGTGAAATCTGCACTCCCAAATACATATGCTGCTGCTCTGGAACATTAAAACTGGCCAAACTTTGAGCACGCACAGATATGAGCTGGCACAGAGATACCACTACGACAAATGTATGGCCTGTATTTTTTTATTTTATTGCTAAATAGTACTGTATATAAGTACAGTGACACCCAGGACAAAAAAGGAAAACCGGCCTAAACTGGCGCAACTTTGAGCACGCACAGTTATCAGCTGTGACGGAGATACCACTACGACAAATGTGTGGCCTGTATTTTTTTTTATTATTATGCTAAATAGTAGAGTTAAGCGAAACGGGTCGGTCAAATTCATAAGTCGCTGACTTTCGCTAAAGTCGGGTTTCATGAAACGAAACCCGACCATAGCATGAGGTTGGCGACCAGAGCGCCAAAGCTGCGCTTCAAATTATGCTTCCAGCACCCTTTTTCAGCCAATGATGGAGGACGCACACTGTGGGCAACGCGATGACATGGGCATCGGTCACCACCATCTTTGAGAAGGGCATGCAAGTGATTGGCTTGCTTTGTGTGGCGTCACAGGGGCTATAAAAGGGCGTGCACGCCGACCGCCATCTTACTTCTGCCGATTTTAGCATTAGGGAGAGGTTGCTGCTGATGATTCAGAATAAGGGAGAGCGTTAGGCAGGGAAGAAGAACCAAAAAACTGCTTCTGCTGTTAGCGATTTCCACTTACAACACAACAGTTTGTGTGCAGGACAGGGGAGGCTATATTTTTGTGCATCAGCTCTGTTGGTTATTAGGCTGCCTTATAAGGCTCCCTGATAGCTGCATTGCTGTTTGCACACTGCTGTGCAAACTGCTTTTTTAAAAGAAAAATACTTTTCTTCCTCTTTTCTGCACAGTTACCAAACGTTCATTTTTCCACCCTTTTGTGTGCAGCAGTCCTGCTTATTAGGCTGCCTGCTGCCATACTTGGACTGAGAGCATCATTGTCAGCCTCCTAAAATCTCTAGGGAGATCCAAATTCTCCCCAATACTATATACACCTTGTACTTTGTCATACACCAGCCAATTTCAGCCTGTTAAATTGAGGTGTAATCTATAGTGGGCCTGAGATAATAGTTCAGCCTCCTAAAATCTCTAGGGAGCTTCCAATTATCCCCAATACTATATACACACCTTGTACTTTGCCATACACCAGCCAATTTCAGCCTGTTAAATTGAGGTGTAATCTATAGTGGGCCTGAGATAATAGTTCAGCCTCCTAAAATCTCTAGGGAGCTTCCAATTCTCCCCAATACTATATACACACCTTGTACTTTGTCATACAGCAGCCAATTTCAGCCTGTTAAATTTAGGTGTAATCTATAGTGGGCCTGAGATAATAGTTCAGCCTCCTAAAATCTATAGGGAGCTTCCAATTCTCCCCAATACTATATACACACCTTGTACTTTGTCATACACCAGCCAATTTCAGCCTGTTAAATTGAGGTGTAATCTATAGTGGGCCTGAGATAATAGTTCAGCCTCCTAAAATTTCTAGGGAGCTTCCAATTCTCCCCAATACTATATACACACCTTGTACTTTGTCATACACCAGCCAATTTCAGCCTGTTAAATTTAGGTGTAATCTATAGTGGGCCTGAGATAATAGTTCAGCCTCCTAAAATCTATAGGGAGCTTCCAATTCTCCCCAATACTATATACACACCTTGTACTTTGTCATACACCAGCCAATTTCAGCCTGTTAAATTGAGGTGTAATCTATAGTGGGCCTGAGATAATAGTTCAGCCTCCTAAAATCTCTAGGGAGCTTCCAATTCTCCCCAATACTATATATACACCTTGTACTTTGTCATAGACCAGCCAATTTCAGCCTGTTGAATTGAGGTGTAATCTATAGTGGGCCTGAGATAATAGTTCAGCCTCCTCAAATCTCTAGGGAGATTAAAATTCTCCCCAATACTATATACATCTTGTACCATGTTTTACAGTACCATATAGCTGGTGGTATTTTGGGTACATTTTTCCAAAAATGAGGAAGTATGGTGGAAGAGGCTGTGGAAGTGGGCGGGGTTGCCACCTGGTACTGATGGTGGTGGGGGTGGTGGTGCATCTTCTGGTAGTGGCAAAAGCACAATAGCACCTAAGGCAGGAGGTGTTGAACCTGCATCATCGTCTGGCTCCACAAGGCCTCGAAGGCTCCCTTTTCTGGGAGTAGGTAAACCGCTTTTAAAGCCGAAGCTTCAGGAACAAGTTTTGGCTTACATTTCTGACACAGCCTCCAGCTCTATCGCCTCCTCTTCTGAAGTTTCAAAAAATAAAAGCACTGAGTAGGCAGTGGAGGCTCCTGGTCAGGAACAACACCTTTCCTTGTGTCCTTCACCCCTACCAAAAGTGAAGGATGCGGCAGGCCACACTACAGATTACTCCATGGAGCTCTTTTCACATACCATGCCTGGGTTATTAAGTCAAATCGTGAATTCCCCAGTCCAAGATGAATCGGACATGGAGTGAACTGATGCACAGCCACTGCTAGATTTTTCTGCTGGTACATTCACTCACAGCACTACATTGTCCTCGCAGTGTACTGAGCCAGAATCTGACCCTGATGAAATTCAGGTGCCCCTTCCCGCATTCTATGCCACCTTACACGGTGACACAGAGGAAGGTGCACATGAAATTGAAGAGGAGGTGAAGGATGACCCAGTTGTTGACCCACATTGGCATCCATTGGGGGAAGAGGGTGCCGCTGCCAATAGCTCAGAAGAGGAGGAGGAAGATCCGCAGCAGGCATCGACATTACAACAGCTGTTATCTGGCAGGCCCGTAGCACTCCAAAAAAGGTTTACAAAAACCCAAAGAGTTGCAGGACAGCTTGACCAGACGGTTAGATTAGCACTGCGTGCAAGGCCTCAAAATGTTTTCCATAGTAGGAAGAGTGAAGTGTGGCACTTTTTTGAACAAAATCCTAATGATCAGGCAAAGGTTATCTGTAAGAAATGCGCAAAGACCTTTAGCCGAGGGAAAAATCTGAGAAATTTTAATACCAGTTGCATGCTTAGACATTTAACCACCATGCATTTGCAAGCATGGACGGACTACCAAACCTCACGTACCACATGTGCACCTTCTCTGAATGAAGGTAGTCAGCAACGCTACATCACTTCCCCCACTGTAAGCCCACCGGTTAGCACACCACCAGCAGCAAATGTTGAGGTGTCGTTACAAGGCCAAAGCAGTCAGGGAATCACAATGTTATTGCTACGAAAGAGTGAATCTAGGCCATCAGCAAGACCGCCAACACCATCACCAACCCTCGCTCTGTCCGCCATGTCCACCGCTACTTCCACCATATGCAGCTCTCAAGTCCAGCTCACCCTACCCGAGACTCTCAGTAGGACAAGAAAGTACTCATCCTCTCATCCGCGTACACAGTGTTTGAACGCCCACATTGCCAAACTAATCTCGTTAGAGATGATGCCCTACCGGTTGGTTGAAAGCGAAGCTTTCCACGAGCTCATGGCCTATGCAGTACAACGCTATGACCTACCCAGTCGGCACTTCTTTTCTCAAAAAGCCATCCCAGCCCTCCATCTGCATGTGAAAGACCGCATTGTCCATGCACTCAAGCAATCAGAGAGTGGAAAGGTGCACCTCACAACAGATCCATGGTCCAGTAGGCATGGCCAGGGCTGTTACGTGTCCATCACTGCGCACTGGGTTAATGTGGTGGATGCAGGGTCCACAGGGGACAGCGGCGGTGGGACAGTGCTGCCTAGCCCACGGTATAGGAAACAGTTGCTGTAGGCATTCGACCCTCCTCCTCCTCCTCCAGAAGCAAAAGCTCATCCACAGAGCGCAGTCGCACGAGCACTCCATCTGCAACTGCCAGTGTTGCACACGAGGTGTCCCACTATCAAACAGCTAGTGGTAAGCGTCTGCAGGCTGTGTTGAAGATGATGTGTTTGGGCGACAACAGACACACCACGGAGGTACTGACCGACTACTTGCAGTGACAAACTGAGTCATGGCTGGGCAGTCTACATCTTGAGGCAGGCAAGGTAGTTAGTGATAACGGCCGGAATTTTGTGGCAGCAATAGCCCTTTCAAAACTCAGACACATACCTTGCCTGGCTCACACCTTGAACCTGGTGGTGCAGTGCTTCCTCAATAATTATCCGGAGTTAACAGCCCTGCTCCATAAGGTGTGAAGACTGTGCTCACACATCCGCCGGTCGCCCGTAAACTCCAGTCGTATGCAGAAGCTGCAGCGATTGCTCCACCTTCCCAAGCACCGCCTAATTATCGACGTTGCAACAAGGTGGAACTCCACCCGGCTTTGTGAACAGAGGCAGGCTGTAATGCATTTGTGGGAGGATACACGGGCAGGCAGTTTGAAGGCAGACATGGAGTTGTCTGGTGTGCAGTGGTCGAAGCTGAAAGACTTCTGTAAAGTCCTTCAGTGTTTTGAGGAATGAACATGGCTGATAAGCGCAGATGATGCCATCATAAGCATGAGCATCCCACTTATGCGTCTGCTCATGCAAACTTTGACGCACATTAAGGAGCAGGCATCTGCAGCCAAGGAGAAAGAGGAGGAGGGAAGCCTTGATGACAGTCAGCCATTGTCTGCTCAGGGAACTCTCCTGGACAAGGTGGAGGAAAAGGAGGAGGATGATGTGGATGATTATTTAGGGGAGGAGGATGCTTCTCAGGGGCAAGAGAAAATGTTGGCGTGGCAAGGTCAGGTACAGGGTTTGTGCGTGACTGGAGGGATGTTGATTTGCCAGAAAGTGCTCCTCCACGCAGCACTCGCAGTGCATCATTGACACCTGGAACATTGGCCCACATGTGTGATTATGCCTTGCAGATCCTAAAAAGGGACCCCCACATTGCCAAAATGATGAACAATGACGACTACTGGTTGGCCAGCATCCTGGATCCATGCTATAAAGGCAAATTCAAAAACATCATGCCACAGGAGAATCTAGAGCTAATATTGGCTAATAAACTAGCAACTCTGGTAAACTGTTTGTTTGAGGCATTCCCAGCACACAGCGGCGGTGATGGTTCTCCCACGAGCCGTAGGGGGCAACATGGAAGAGGTGTTCGTGGTGCACACAGCCGAAGTGGCGTTGGACACAGGGGTTTCATGACCATGTTGTGGACTGATTTTTCAAATACCGCTCACACGACTGGTAATACTGCATCGATTAAAAGTGACAGGAGACAGCAGTTGTCAACTATGGTTACAAACTACTTCTCCTCCCATATCGATGTTCTCCCTCACAGGTAATTCCCCTTTGATTATTGGGCCTGTAAACTGGACACCTGGCCTGAATTGGCACAATATGCCTTACAGGAGCTCGCTTGCCCAGCTGCAAGTGTGCTATCGGAAAGAGTCTTCAGTGCTGCTGGATCAATCCTGACAGAAAAAGGGACCCGTCTGCCGGCCCAAAATGTTGATGATCTAACCTTCATTAAAATGAACCATGCATGGGTTTCAAAGGATTTTGTCCCACCTTCCCCTGCTGACACGTAGGTTGCCCGAAAAATGGATCACTTTTGTCCTCCTCTTCCTCTGACTTTTCCAATTCCTCCATTTTCAGCTGCTGAATGTCCAACATCAACATATGACATTTTTTCAACCTCCCTAACTAGGCTGCCTCCCCCCAGAGCCAGGGTCACCACCTGGCGCATGCACCCGTGCGAGTGCCATTGCCCTGGACAGGTGGGTGGGCCCACTCTTGGGCGATAGCACTGGCACAGGGTCCCTCATAGTACAATCAAGTGTCTCTGATGGTGGGGGTGCACACCCGCCATCAGACACACCGGCGTACTATGAGGGACCCTGTGCCAGTACCGCCACCCACGAGTGGGCCCCCCCGCTTGCTCAGGGCCCCAGCACTTGCAATACTTACCTCTCTCTGCTCCACCGCTGTGTAGTCTGGGCTGTTAAATCCTTCACTGGGACTGCCAATACAAATTTGGTGAACTGATAGATGATGGTTAAGACGTAGATATGCCCTGTCTTGCTGGGCTCTATCTACAGATGATCAATGGCTTCCATTTGTTATGGACGTCGACTCACAATGAGATGCAGTGGTGGTTTATAATCAGCTTTCATGGTTTTCCGACTCACAGACGTGTCACATTCCTGCCCACATTTTTAAATGTGTCCTCTCATGCCAATCCAATAGAATCGCCTACGGCCTGTGGCTTCTGTCTTTTGCACTCCAAAAAGTTACCTGACAGATCATGATAGGCAGTGAGGACAATGTCTACATCTCTCCCTGTGATCACAATTTGATGGAGATGAGTAACGGTGATGGGATCCACGATACTGCGATACAGCAAACCTTTCTTCACAAGAACTGTTTTCGCTGTCTCCACAGACAAAGTAATTGAGGGTCAGCATCGCCTCTGAGAATTCTCCTGGGAGTTTTTCCCGTGATTAGTAATTCCAAAATTTCTGCAATCACTCAACTTTCCGTCTGTACTTGTATCCATCTCGCTTCCTCTTGCGGAGAGTCTGGAGTGTCTTACTGAGACTGAAATATATATGAAGATTGAAAAATACTCCAACAGTGTATACTGGTGTACGCTTCGAATACATTACCCTTTTTCTACTTTTTAGATTCTTGTCTAATCCATACTGAGGCTGTGAGTGTCTTTGTCGGACTATGGAAATATACACGGAGATTTTTAATGTTTAAACTATGCTATATATACCTGGTATCAGGTGATACTGTACCCTTTCTCAACTTTCTACAATCTTGTTGAATCCGTACTGGGCCTGAGACCATCTGAGTCTGCCTCCTGATTAGAGATGAGCGGTGTTCAAGTCGACCTGTTCGCCAAGTTCAAATTCGAGCTGTTTTGGGCGGTGTTCGAGCCGTTCATCGAACTCGAACACTTTGCTTAAAATTCATCTGTTAGAGGTTCTGTTCTAGAACGGTTCGTTCACCAAAAGCGTAACTTTATTTTCACATTAATAATGGTTTTAAATGTTAATAGACAGTTTCATGGCATAGTAGCGGTGTCTGGTAGCCAGCGGCGTAGTGCACCTGTCAAGGAGCTACACCATGTGTGTTTCTAATAATTTTTTACCGCATCTTGTCCAGAAAATCCTTTTGGGCCTTGTAGCACTGTCTGCTACTTAGCAGAGGAGCCCACCCGTGAACCTAGCTATACCACCTGTTTATGAATGAACCAGTTTTTGACTGCATTTAGCCCAGTTAATACTTTGGGCCTAGTAACTGTGTCTGCTACTCAGCAGAGGAGCCCACCCGTGAACCAAGCTGTGCCGCCTGTTTATGTAAGAACCATTTTTTAACTTAATTTTGCCCAGTCAATACTTTGGGCCTGTACTGTGTCTACTGCTCAGCAGAGGAGCCCACCCGTGAACCTAGCTATGCCGCCTGTTTATGTAAGCACTGTCTGCTACTCAGCAGAGTTGCCCACCCGTGAACCAAGCTATGCCGCCTGTTTATGTAAGAACTGCATGCTACTCAGCAGAGGAGCCCAGCTGTTAAGCAAGCTACAGCACCTGTGGTTTGGACAATTAATTTTTTCACATTCTTTCTGCCGGTTAGGCCTAATTCCGGAATTCCGGTTGACCTGCACTTACTGGGAAATCCTCTTTCACGAGGAAGAATTGGAATCCCAGATCACCATCACTAATGTGGTTCAGCGGGTTATCCGCACCTGTAAGCGACACACGCTGGTCATTTCAGTGTAGCACGCATGCAGCCCCGGACGTGTAAGGGCATGACAGACCTGTTATTGCTCGATCTCGCGTACCAGAGCCTCGCGTGTCCCTCTAGTAAGCTGGACGCGGACCGCGGGGTCATGCCGGAGTCTTGTTCGTTAACGGAATTAAGCTGACAAATCGCTAGCACAACTAAAAACGGCCATGCACCACCACCCACAGAATCGACAAAGCTTGCAATCTGTCCATCTCTTCCGTAGCTGGCATGGTTGAGGGTGCGCGTGTGGAGTCCAATTAAGCCGCAGGCTCCACTCCTGGTGGTGCCCTTCTGAACATTCCTTTAAGGTTCAGCTTTGCAACCATTCTGCCCCCGGAAGCCAAACACTTTGCCTTCATGGATGCTGTTCGGAGGGTCGTGGGAATAACGCTGCCCGATCGGCAGTTAGCATAATTTATGGTGGGAAGTCCAACAGTATATGATCGTCTTCAATTTTAGAATTTTAGATTTTTTTTATTTTAGATTTTTAGTCCAGCCTTTATTGACTTTATAAGGGCATGACATGCCTATATCTGTGTCTCCTCCTCCTCTTTTTACTCCTCCACCTCTTTCTATATGTAGTTGCCCTTTTCCATATGTTATTTTTGTCTTCTGAGCATTGTGTCTGCTTTGGGACACCTTTTAAGGTGTTTTGTAATTGTTTTCTATGTGTTTGTATGTGTTTGTGTTTGCCTGCCATTGTTTTCAATGGGGCTCGATGGTGTTCGTCGAACGTTCGACAAACATTCGACGAACTTGCCTCCTGTTCGACGAACTGAACCAAACTCGAACACTAGCGGGGTGGCTTAACACTACTCCTGATATATAGACGTACATTTTTAATGTTTAAACTATGCTATATATACCTGGTATCTGGTTATACTGTACCCTTTCTGCCAGGAAGTCCTCCTCCACCCACCACTCTAAGTGTATCATTGACACCTGGAACATTGGCCCACATGTGTGATTATTTCTTGCGGATCTTCTTTTTATATTGTGGTGTGATCCATCCTGAGCGTGTGAGAGTCTGTGGGTTACTCCTGCAATTTATATGTAGGTTTAAAAATTACCCCAACACTGTATACAGCTCTACGCTTGTGATACATTACCCATTAACTGCTTTTTATATTCTGGACTAATCCAAACTGACCAAGTGAGAGTCTATTTCTGACTGTGGAAATAAATATTGAGATTGACAATGACCCCTACACTGTGTACAGCTGAACGCTTCTGATCCATTACCATTTTACAGCTTTTTATATTGTGTTGCAATCCATACTGAGCCTGAGACCGTCTGTGTCTGCCTCCTGAAATATTTACGGAGATTTAGAATGTTTAAACTATACTATATATACCTGGTATCTGATGATACTGTACCGTTTTTCTACTTTTTATATTCTTGTCTAATCCATACTGAGCCTGTGAGCGTCTCTGTGTGACTCATGAAATATATAGGGAGATTGACAGTTATCCTTTGACTGTATACAGCTGTACGCTTCTGATACAGTACCATATATCTGATGTTATTTTGGGTACATTTTCTCCAAAATTTGGAAGTATGGAGGAAGAGGCCGGGAACGTGGGCGTGGGGGGGCCAGCTGGTACTGATGGTCGTGGTGCATCTGCTGGTAGTGGCAAAAGCACAATAGCAGCTAAGGCAGGAGGTGTTGAGCCTGCGTCATGGTCTGGCTCCGGAACGCCTGGAAGGCTACCTTTTCTGGGAGTAGGTTAACCGCTTTTAAAAACCAGAGCATCAGGAACTGGTTTTGGCTTACATTGCCGAAACAGACTCCAGCAAATATGCCCTCCTCTTCTGAAGTTTCAAAAAATACAAGCACTGAGTCATCAAGTGTTGGCTCCTGGTCAGGAAGAAACCCTTTCTTTGTGTCATTCACCCCCACCAAAAGTGAATGATGCAGCAGGCCACACTTCACATTAGTCCATGTAGCTCTTTCCTACATACCATGCCTGGGTTATCAAGTCAAATTGTGAATTCCCCAGTCCAAGATGAATCTGACATTGAGTGTGGGTGGCCAGCCAGGGCAGTGGGGTTAATCGGTACCGGGCCGGTGTCTCAGAGGGATGTGGCACGGTGGTGGTGACCCGGTCCGTGGGCATGGGCGTCCATGCAAAGGGGTGAATAACGTTTATAGGTGAATGATACGTGATGCCACCTGTGGTTTCTGATCAGATTGACCAGAGCTGCAGTGTCGCTTCTCTGGGACAGATGTTGTGGTGCAGCTAAGATGTAGAATCCCTGCACAGGTAGGGCCGTAGTCGCAGGGCAGATGAAAGAGTTGGTAGATGGTGTGCGGTGCAGGATGTAGCAGAGCCGTGCGCCAGGAGAAAGATGACAGACATAGTCGTGTAGTTCCTTTACCTGTACTTGGTAAGTGCCATACAGGACCCAGAGTACAGATGGAGAAGGAGTTGGACAGCCTGGAAGCAAATTTGGATTTCTCTCTCTGCAGATAGGTAGTGTGGCCTCCGTTCCAGCGCTTATCTGAGGTACTCGCAGTACTGAGTTCACTGAAGTTCCCCCTGTTGACTCTCTTTTGAAACTTTCTCATATGGCAGGCAGCCGTAGCCTTTTCCTTCTGGCTCACACAAGTCGCTGCTGGGGCCTCTGAGCCTTAGTTGGGAACAGAGCATTTACAGCTGCTACTTCCTCCGGTCTCTGCTGCAGGACCGTCAGTGTCCCTACAAACTCGGAGCCTGGAATCCGGACCATGCGCTCCAGCTAGGAGTGAGCCTTAACTCTGCTCATCCTCCAGCTCCCCTTCTCACATCCACACACACTTCTCCTTCCTTTCACAGACTGCCCTAACTTCCCTCCTCCCGACCAGAGAGAGCAGCTCCTCAGCAGTCAGGTTCAGACCTCTGCCTGCTGGCCTGGAGTGGGAACTGTGTTGTGTGTTGGTTTAACTGCTAGAGAGATCCTTCGTTGCTTCCAAGCATGACATCACACTCCCTAGGAGGAAGGTAATGCCACTGTGGCGACCGTACTCCTGGGGGCGCCACAAGTGCACTGATGCCCAGCCACTGCTAGATGATTCTGCTGGTACATTGACCCAGACCACTACATTCCCCTCGCACTCTACACAGGCAGAATCTGACCCTGATGAAACTCAGGTTCCCCTTCCCGCATACTATACCACCTTACACGGTGACAAAGAGGAAGATGCAGATGAAAGTGCAGGTTCCTTGAGCAGGTGGGGGGGCATACTCATGGGCGACGGCACTGGCACAGGGCCCCTCATAGTACGCAAAAGTGTCTCTGCCGGTGGGAGGGCTCGGGCCCACCCGCCATCAGACACACCGCCGTACTATGAGGGGCCCTGCGCCAGTGCCGTCACCAACGAGTGGGCCCTCCCTGCTTGCTCAGGATCACAGCACTTGCAAAGCTGAAATACTTACCTCTCCCTGCTCCACCGCCTTGACGTCTTCCGCGTTTCCTGACAGTGACATTCTGGTCAGAGAGCGCGATGACATCACGTCTGTACGCCCTCTACCTAAACAGTCCAAGTGCAGAGAGATGGAAGATGGGATGACGAGGAGTCCAGACTAGTACAGGGATTCCCTAGCGAGGAGACTTATTTAATTGTTTTAAAGTTTGGGAGCAATTTTTGGGGAGCACTATACACTGGAGAATGATATATGGGGCCCACCATACACTGGAGCATTCCAAAGGTGGACATCAGACACAGGAGCAGCATTTACAGGGCCCATTATACACTGAAGCATTAGAAATGGGGCCCATTATATATGGAGCATTATTTAGGCCCATAAGACAGTGGAGCTTTATCCATGGGGACCAACATATACTGTAGCATTATGTGGAGCTCATCATATACTGTATGGAACATTATATGGGACCAATGATTCTGTATGGAGAAATATATGGGCCTCATTACTCTGTATAGCGCACTATGCGGTGGCCATAATACTGTATGGAGTAATATACTGTCCGTTTTTGGAGCTATGGGAGAATTTAAAATGGATATCAGTCATGTGATGTAAGAAGTGAAGTATTTTTCATTGTACTTTACCGCTATTTCTCTGCCGTATCAGAGGATCATGAATTGTGGCATGTGTTAAAGGAACCCATTGACACTCTTTGGCCCTGGGCCCATGAAAATCTGGAGCCAGCCCTACCCCCCCACAACTTTAGCCAAATAACCCCCAGTTTTCAATGCCTAACTATTATTATAAAGTAAATTAAGGTTGACAAGCTTAAGTAAAAAGAATTGATGTTTTTGGCATTAAAATGGGCACTGTAGGTGTGTTTCCTGTCCTCCACTCGCTGCCAACTTTTCTTCCCCATTGACTTGCATTGGGTTTCGTGTTTCAGTCGGCCTTCGACTTTTCACGATAATCGGCCAATTTCGTTCGACCCGACTTTTGCGAAAGTCGGGTTTCATGAAACCCGACTCGACCCGAAAAAAGGCAAAGTCGCGCATCTCTACTAAATAGTGCTGTATATAAGCACAGTGACAGACAGCAAAAAAAAAATTGAATTTAGGGCTAAAAAGACCAAAATTTTTAGCAGACTGATGGATGAGGCGTGTCACAAATATACCACACTGTAAAATATGTGACTTCTTTTGGGGAGGTCAGCAAAATAGTGTCAAGAAATTGTGTAAGACATTCAAAAAACTGTACCACATAAAAATTAAATAGTTTTCTGCGCACTCAAAAGGGATTTTTGGGACCCCTTTAAAATTGCTGGATTTTCACGCTGTGCTAGGAAAAGGACCTGGCTGTATTGTGCACTGTCAAAAAGCAAATGGAGAAAAAAAGGGCTCTGGATTGCTTGGCAGTAAAAAAAGCTTTATTAACCCTGGCCAAAATTTTTTTCAAAGGCAATTACACCTGGGGCTAGGTATATATGGTCAATATATCCTACAGGTAGCAGCAGCAGCACCAGCACAAAGGAAGGTAATGGACCCTCTTCATGTATGCAATGATATGTATATACACACACATACAGTGCCTGCAGGCTTTGCACTGATGTGTATAGAGCGACGTACACTACCCTGCCTACCTAACACTGGAACCTATATACTCCGGAATTAGTCCTTAGAAGGACTGTCGGTTTACCTGGATTTGAGTAGTTTACCATGGTAGACCCCACACTGACTAATAAATCCCCAATTCTGACCCTATCTCGGCAGCAGCTCTCCCTACACTATCTAAATCCGGAGCTGAATGCACCAAGCAGGGCGGCATCCGGTCTCTAATTCCCGTGATGATGCTGTGTGGCAAGTCAAACACTGCATGACGACAACAAATATGGCTGCGGCGTTTCATTGCCTGGCAGACAATCCCTGCATCGTGATTGGGTCTCTAAAGTCCACCAAAAAAGCTGGGTGGAGACCAGAGTTCCTGCCTAGTAATCCCTGAAATGCTTGTTGCTCGCCAAGTACACTGAGTACCGAGATACTCGGGCGAGTAACGAGTAGTGGTGAGCACGTTCGCTCAACACTAATCATTTTAGTAAACAGGATTTTTTTTGTTGTGTGGATGAGGCCTGTATTACATAGACTAGATGCTCCAAACAGTTTCAAACAGATCTCCCCTTCTGTGTCACATTAGTAACAGAAGAAATTTGTTTTTAATGTGGATGAGGCCTGTATAACCAAGAAGATATGCTCCAAACAATGTGAAACTCTGATCTAGCCTGCTGTATCACGTTTTTCACAGAAAAAAATATATTTTTTCCTATGCAACAGCTCTGCACACAGAACAATTTCACCGCCACAAACTGACAAGGTGGCATATGGTGGGCTGTATCATGTTTAGCAACAGAATTTTTT